>NC_138548.1:47700587-48300587 GCF_964273705.1 Natrix helvetica
CCCTAGTCCTTCTTTTCATTTAATTAGACATACCCAATTCCAGCAACCGTTCTTTGTATGTTTTAGCCTCCACATCTCTTAATAATCTTTGTTGCTCTTCTCTGCGCTCTTTGTAGAGTTTCAACATTTTTTACCTTGTGGTGACCAAAACTGGATGCACTATTCCAAGTGTGGTCTTACCAAGGCATTATAATTAGAAACAGAAAGACCTGGATTAAATTTTTCACTTAGTCATAATGTTCCCAGAGAATTCAAACAACTTTCTCCTACAGTGAAACAGACACCAGGATGGCAAGCATCGCTATTTGCTTCCCCAAACAACAAATAACTTTCTTAATCAGAGCCATTTCAATTTTACATTAGAATGCAATATACTAAAGCGTTTGCCACAAGCACACGCAACACAATTTGGGCAATTCTGGTTTTCTGTTAAAGGCATCTTATACACTGGACTTGTTTTCATTGGACTAATTTTTAAAGATATGCAACTAGTAAACAGTACAGTGAAAGAGTCCTCATTCATGATTTCAAGTATGCATTTGCAGAATATCATTTCCATACAAAATACATTACAGCTCTCATGTTATGTTGCCCTTCCAAATAGTTTTGCTAGGAAGATAAGTCAACAAAGCAACCAGTTAGAAATTTGATTGTGAATTGCAAATTACAAGACTCACTGGACTTTACTAGGAGGGCATCTGCTTTTAGAAACAAAGAACAATTACAAGGAACCTGTATATTGTAACACTAACACCCATACCACAGTTAACCTTAAAATCATACCTTATCAAAAACTCTGAATGCCTCACGAATTTCTTCCTCACTGTCTGTGTCCTTCATTTTTCTAGCCATCATGGTCAAGAATTCTGGGAAATCAATGGTGCCGTTGCCTGTCAAAAAAAAGGGCATAGAAAGGAAAAAATATGTCCAAATGTATTTTCAACTCTATCAAAACATAATTTGTTCTGTCTTCTTCCTCTCAATCCCTTCCGCTTTAGTTAAAATTTGTTCTGTACCTGGATTCTCATATATTCTTTCTAATCAAATACCTCAATGAAGTTCTTTCATATTGTTCAGTTTTCAATATCTTCATTCACCTATTTTTTCCCTTAACCTACATCATTTTATCAAAGAAATGCTATTCCTATTAACTTCAACATACTTCTATGTTTTCCTTGACATGCCTAAGCCTCACTGCTGTTTAACATTCATGCTATTCACTGCCTTTCTAGCAGATTTACATATCTTAAAATTGTATAATTCATTCTGCTAACGGACACGGTTTAATCTGTTTGTTCCAGTTCTTCACCGTGTATGTATAATTTAGAATCACTCACTCCATTTTCCCTATAAAACACCACTACTCTTGGATATATTCACTTTTAGATCCATACTCCTTGTTGCATTTGACATTCACCAGAAATCATTTGGGTTCTCAGCCAAGTTATGATATCATGTGCATGCCATCCGTTTTTAAAAAAATAAAAACCTTTTTTTGCCATAGGAGAGTCCCTTTATACCACCAAAGGTTTTAGATATAAAAGATGCAATTTCTTAGCAGATGTCAATCAGTTCAACTCCCTGCACACCTGAATTGCTTTGAAAACATCACATAACTGACTCCAAATTTGGGCTCTCCAGTTCAAAGGCCATTGCAAGTGGAAATTTCAGGACTTGGGAAAGAGAAAAATGAAATTTATTCTCCTCTATTGCCTGCTCAACTATGAACTGGAAATGCTTAGTTTTTATATAATCCAGATATTCTCTCTAGTTTTAATGCTAATTTATAATTTCACAGTCATTCCCTTCTCTCTAAATACCAGACTAATTTTCAAAGGAACTAAAATCTGACTGCTGATCTTGGGAAACAGGTAGAAGACAGGACTGCAGGTGACTGGAAGATCAACATTATGATGTCTTGTTCAGCACATGATCTATTCCTTACACTCAATACTCAGATTCTGCAAACAATCTGAGGGACAGATCTTCAAAATTCTCAAGGGTGTGTGGTTTATTTTGGAAGGGATGTTGTACAATTGGCCCTAGTGAAGGCTTTTTAAAAGCACTGTTCCATATTTGTAAGCATAAGAGAAATTAACCAATTATAAGCAGACAGTTGTTTTATTAAAAATAGGTTCTCATGTCTTCAGCACATGATATACAACTGTAAGCTTTCTCAAACTTGATGCCTCCCATTCGTACACAGCATGTTGGCAGAGAATTATGGCAGTGAATTATATCCTGTCTGGAAGACAAGAGTGTAGTAATGCTCTGAATCTCTTCCACTAGGTTACTGGACTAGAAATTTTGTAGACAAGACTGGATGATACAAATATTTGTAAGAAAATGTTAGCTGTTCTTTTCAGATTAGAAACGTATTTCAAAAATCTGGATCACCTCTGATCAAGCTGTCTTTTTATAACGATCGAAGTATTCATGTTGAACTCATTTGTATCACAAAGGATATGCAGAAGCATGACTGGGCTTCGATTCCATTTATGCCATGCTCTGCTCTAGAGATGATTTTAACTTTGAAGAAATCTTTGATCCCCAATGAGCACTGATGATGTTACCTAGAT
This sequence comes from Natrix helvetica, assembly GCF_964273705.1. NCBI lineage: Eukaryota > Metazoa > Chordata > Lepidosauria > Squamata > Natricidae > Natrix > Natrix helvetica. Next base: position 47,703,167 of record NC_138548.1, read on the forward strand.
TGGGTAATGAAACATCTGCAAGAAAACAACCAAGCTCTAAGGATCCCTCATTTCAACCGTGAGCTACAAATATTCTCTTTTATTACTGTCTATGTTTCCCCCACACTCTAAGAAACAGAGAACTCAAATGTTAAAAGATAAAAGATAAAAATGGTTAAACAAATCAGTGAACAGTTACCATATTAATCACACCCAGCTTTATTTACATATAGTGCAGCCAATTCAAATTTAGTTTTTGTTGTGTCTCTCTCAACAAGCCACTCAAACATTTTAAGCAATACAAATAACTTTTCTTTGGCAAGACAGAAACATTTTGTATGTTAAGTTTCTCCAACCACGCTAGGGTCCCATCCTGATTAGGGTTGATGCCATGAAAACGCATGATAAAAATTTGCAGCTAGGCAATGTGTAATTTGACCTGAAATACACAGCTCCAATACACAATTATTTCACAGCAGGTAGTAGGATTTAACCAATTTTGACTGACCTTGGAAATGGTAAGAAGGGTCAAAGCTATTAGTAATAACACAAAATCAGGAAATCCCAGCCTAGACTGGAAGTTGAAAAACACCCAAGAAAGCAATGGCAAGCCACATTATAATCACTAGGGAGATTATAATAAACTCCAGGGAGATTAGATCTCTTTACCTAGAGAGTTGTGTGATGGTGGTGGTGGTGGTGAAGTTGCACTGCAAATTCTCTTGCCATTCAAACATCTTTTACTCAGGATTTAATCCCAGATTAAATTTATATTTGGAGTCTATCACAAAGACGTGGTAGAGAAAGTGGAGTCTATCTCTCGCCAAGCTATCCCATAGCCCAGAGGCTAAAACTAGAGTGTAAGAAGATAGAGAAGCTGTTGCCTATAAGGTTTCTATTTCACTGACTCCATCTGGCAGTCTGCCAAACCTGAATGCATTCTACTGCATTTGGAGATAGGGATACTGTTAGCATATTGTCTATCCTGCAACCCAATAGTCTCTCTTCCTGAGCTAGCTGTTCTGACCTCTGGCAAGGCATTGGTTTACTCTAGGCATTTTGTTCAGGACACAAATTAGGTGTGGTTTTCTGCTTGAGTGGAGCTAGTGATTTGTTGTTGGGGAAATTATGGTAACTCAACTGGCATGGACAGATCACTTTCTAGTGAGACTAGCAGCTGATGGAAATCTTAGTTAAAGCAATCCAATTCAGCACCCAATGCATTTGGATATTTACCCTAATGCGTTTAGGAAATTTCCCAGTTTACTTATCAGTTATGTCAGTGCTCGGTCGGGCTAATCTATGAAATTTAGAGATGGGCTGAACAATGGCCACTCTTTTCTCTTACACAGCAAGACCAGACCAGTTCCAGCAAAGAATATGAAAATAATGAAGCAAATAAGATAACAAATGGAACACAAATGGACAGGAAATGAGCTCAACAGCTGGAGAAGTATTAAAGAATGCTTACTTCTCTGCCATCACTCCATCCACATAAGAGGCCAGCATTGCTTTATTTGTACAAATGGCATATTCTTCAACAATATATTGGAGATGCACAGCCAGAATTGATGGGCAAAGTTGATAAGCTGTGCTCCAACACCGCTGTTATGCAAGCTGCAATGGCAGCTGGCCTGCTTCCAGGTGCAATTCAAGGTATAGGTTTATTACCTACAAAGCCCTGCATGGCACAGGTCCAGGTTACCTGAGGAACCATCTCATCCCAATGGGATGGGCTCACCTCACTTGCATCAGGAGAGGAGATATGCTGAGGATCCCCTCAGTCAAGAAATTTCCGCTGGCCGGATACAGGAGAAAAGGCTTTTCTGCTAAGGCTCCTACCCTTTGGAACATCTTACTCTCCAGGGTGAGATCTGCTCCTGACCCTCCATAAGGGTCTGAAATTCTGGCTCTATCAGTTGGCTTGGAGTCCCAATGAAGACTGTCTCCTGGAGGTGATTGATGGACTAACAGCAGATTCCACATCACCCCCTGCACACCTTGTTCCCTCCCACCCAATGTTTTTACCATGGTTTATAATTTTATTGTCAGTACTGGCAAATAAATCTAATAAATAAATAAACAAACACACTTAGACAAATAATAAAAGGTAAAGGTTCCCCTCGCACATGTGTGCTAGTCACTCCTGACTCTAGGGAGCGGTGCTCATCTCTGTTTCAAAGCTGAAGAACCACAGTGTCCAAAGACATCTCCATGGTCATGTGGCCAGCATGACTAAAATCTGAAGATGCATGGAAGGCTGTTACCTCCCCACCAAAGGTGGTTCCTATTTTTCTACTTACATTTTTACATGCTTTCGAACTGCTAGGTTGGCAGAAGCTGGGACAAGAGGAGCTCACTCCGTTACGCGGCGCTAGGAATTTGAATCGCCGAACTGCCAACCTTTCTGATCAACAAGCTCAGCGTCTTAGCCACTGAGCCACCGCGTCCCCGACAAATCATAGGGAAACAAATTTACCAACAGCTTGTCCCATCACTTGGAATTTTGGGGCTAGCTTTATGGAGAGATGAGGACTACCAGCCAATAATTTAATTCTTGCCTTTCTTGATTGATTAAGACAGGACTGACATCATGGTAAAGAGAAGTAATCTATGTGTCGCTGAGGGAAGGATGTATCTTAATTCCTTAAAGAAGGCAAATAGTCCATGCAAAGAAAACCCTCATGTCCTTTGGCACCGGCAATATGTGCAATATAAACAATCATTCCATTTCTGGGAAAGTTAACTGAGAAGACCTTACAATTCCAGACACCACTGAATTATACTAATCATTGGGAGCAATTTTAATCAAAGGATTACCTTGGCAAGGGTCTCTATCAGAACCAGATGTGATGGAATTAGCTTTACTCCTTCTCCTGGGCTTTTGGGGAAGTTTTGATACCATTAACCATGATACCTTTGGGATCATCTGATAGGAGTGAATCTTGGGAAAAAACACTTTTCACAGCAGCTTTGATCCCTCCAGTTTGACTCTGTGTGGGACCCAATTGTTCACTATCTGGCTTATCTATCATGTCCCATAGAGTTATGATCTGTCTCAATATCTATAGAAAAGTGCTGGGGACAATAATCAGATGCCAACGGTATACGGAGGAAACTTTCTCATGATGCTGCTCTTTACCATCCAATCCACAGAAGTCAATAACCTTGAAAGCTGGGATCCATTTATACCTAGTGTGTATGGTGTGACCTTTCTTGAGGTAGTTGTATTTGGCAATGGTTTGCCTTAGTTGCATTCCATTTTGTTTGCTGTAACACTCATCATAAGGAGCTACTGTTGAAAAGAGTGGAAACTGCAATGCAAAATGCAGCTGACAGATTGTCACTAACAGCGGTCATGTGATGCTGTACCAAAAGGTCTGCTCTGATTATAAATTGCTTATGGGACAGAGCTTAAAGTTTGGGTATTAACCTTTACAGTCCTAAATGGCTTAGGTCCCACTTACCTAAAATACTTGTTCTCTCCCATTTCAAACTTGTTTGCCTGTTAAGATCTGCCACAAAAGACTTTACCAGGCATTAGTCCCAGGCTACACATAATATATTTGATTAATATGTGAGTGACAGCAGCTACACCAAGGACAGGAATAAAAATATTCTTAGTACATATGCAGTCCTGGAAAGACTGGAAAACTATGCAGGTTCTATGTTTTACAGCAAGAAAATAAAACCCAGCATATCAGCGGTGTTCTGGTGTTATGCTTATACTATCCAATACATCCCATTATAATACAATAGCAGAGTTGGAAGGGATCTTGGAGGTCTTCTAGTCCAACCCCCTGCCTAGGCAGGAAACCCTATACCGTTCCAGACAAATGGCTATCCAACATCTTAAAGACTTCCAGTGTTGGGGCATTCACAACTTCTGGAGGCAAGCTGTTCCACTGATTAATTCTTCTAACTGTCAGGAAGTTTCTCCTCAATTCTAAGTTGCTTCTCTCCTTGATTAGTTTCTACCCACTGCTTCTTCTTCTACCCTCAGATGCCTTGGAGAACAGCTTGACTCCCTCTTCTCTGTGGCAACCCCTGAGATATTGGAACACTGCTTTCATGTCTCCCCTAGTCCTTCTTTCTCTTAAGCTAAACATACCCAATTCCTGCCACCGTTCTTCATATGTTTTAGTCTCCAGTCCCCTAATCATCTTTGTTGCTCTTCTCTGCACTCTTTCTAGAGTCTGTATCTTCATGTGCTGCTTTATTTAGATTTCCCTGATACAGACACAATCATAGCTGTCATTAATACATGGCAGATTTTATTAGGACTATAAATCACAGTTGTAATTAGCTGCCACAAGCCTTCAATTCTGTAATTTAGAACTTTTACCAACACTGGGTTATGAGTTTGAAGAAACTGAATTATGTTCATGTATGAAAGATAGCTGGTTCATCCCTTCATATGCTTACCATCAGCATCCACTTCATTAATCATGTCTTGCAATTCTGCTTCTGTAGGGTTTTGACCCAGCGACCTCATGACAGTCCCCAGCTCTTTGGTTGTGATGGTGCCATCACCATCTTTGTCAAATAAAGAGAAGGCTTCCTTGAACTCTGAGAACAGGGAAGAAAACAATCATCAGCCCACAGCAACCTGATAGCACTATGTGTGAATAAGTCTTCTCTCCAGTGAATGATACCACAAATGAACAAATTAATGACATGTTCCATCTTTTTGCAAATGTATACATAGAATGACATGTAATGCCTAACCAACAATATACAGGCCTACAATTTTTCCAATTTGGACTGTACAGATAGTCCTTGCATTACAACAGTTCTGTTCTGAACTGTGGCTACTCGAAGTTACAACATCACTGAAAAATGTGACTTATGACCGTTTATGACACTTACAACCGTTGTAGCATCCCCATGAGTATGTGATCAAAATTCAAGCGCTTGGCAACTGACTCATATTTATGACAATTGGAGTCATATGACCACATTTTGAGACCTTCTGATGAGCAAATTCAATGGGGAAGCCAGTTTCACTTAACAACTGTGTTACTAACTTATCAGCTACAGTGATTCACTTAACAACTGTGGCAAGAAAGGTCATAAAATGAAGAAAAATTCACAACTGCCTCACATAGCAACATAAAGTTTGGATTCAGGTGTGGTCATAAGTCGAAGACTAAAACTGTGTCTTAGTCAAATCTCATCATTAAAAGTGCAGTAAGTCTATGGATGCAAATTGGGGAAGATCCAAGAAGAAAGTTAGTCTAGAATACCTAGACAAGAGCAGCATCCTGACACCCAAAAGCCTATAATTACCATTGCGTTGAATCAACAAAAAATGACTAGTAATCCAAACCATGTAAAAAGCATCCATTTCCATAACATCAGGAGACATTTTTGGATATGAAATATGGAAAGTAGCATTCAAAATCCCACACATAGAATATATTTGGAACCAGTCTTTTTCTCATCCTAATGTATATTACAAGAACCCAAAGTCCCATGTCCTAAAAAACTTGAAGTCTGGGAGTGGGTGGCAGTGAGATATGGTGAAGACAGTTACAACATTACTGATACTTAAAACAGATAGTTACATTTATAATACATTGCATTCATAATGACTAAAAACTCATTAGCTGCGAAAGAAATCTTGTTTTTCTCTTTTTAAGGAAAGAACAAATGAGTATAAAATAATTCCCTCTTAGACATTGAACACATGGATTTTTTAAAGCCTTTACATTGTATACATTTACAGTTGCATAGCATCTTCTCTCATTGCACTTAAACATGTCATCCAGAAATGAAAGTACTTCACAGAGCATCTAATTAGCTTCAGTATGATGTCATTGTAGATCTTGTTAAAATTCATGGAGACTATCATGACAGCTATTTATTAGCTCCAGGTCTGGATGCAGTAAGTCTCTCAATATTAGTTACTATGGAATGTAAGTGCAAGGACTTACAGAACTCATGTCCTGCTTGTTGGTTTCTGAGGACAGTTTCAGTGTGAAAAACAGGACCCTAATCTAGACTGCACGAATCCCAGAAACAGAACATGAGTAAAGAATTCTGTGTGCCATACACCTATGCTTTGATTCAACCAAGTGGTAATGTTCTTAATGGTTCATTCACACTTGAGATCGCTTAACCCTGAAACTGCAGATTAACTATTATCCTATCCTGAATACACAATAATACCATAATGCATCAAGTTTCCTCGGTTTGATGCCTACAGATATACTTGAACAGTAATTCCCGGTCACTGAGCCAGTGACATGATGGCAGGGATGATGTCATCATGCAAATCACACAATTGGTATGTATGCATGTGAGAGAGATTTACTTGGAAAAAATACTTCCAAGATTGGTGAAAATGTAAAAAACAGAAATTACTTACCACAGAAGATTTGAACTAGGAGTTTCTTGATTCGTATCTCAGACTCTTAGCCATTATGCTGCACCTGCAGCATTACTATAAGCATAACACGCAGGGGGAGAAATGCAACCAGGAACGAAGCTCTGAATGCAAAGTGTGCAGTATTCAGATCCCCAAATGGTTCGGGTCTAGCATAAGCTAATTATACTGGTCGGCAGCTCCTTAAAGAAGTTGTGCCAAGAAAATAAGTGCCAAGGAGCACAAGTCAGTGCTCTTTTGCCTTCTTAACTCAACCATCTCGAGCCAGGGAAATGTGCAGCTGACACACCCATGCTGTATGTGAACAATCTTTTCCATTTCACAGCTGAATTTTGCACACTTCTGCTTTAGAGGATGAGCAGGACAGAAAAAATTACAAAAAGAGGGAACGACTACTCAGGACTTTTCAGCCCATTCTTGACCTAACCAATACAATTGTCTTAAGGCCCCAAAGTATGCTATACTACTTTTTCCCTTCGGTATAGTTAGCCACAACCTTGGGTAAAACCAAGCAGAAATTGTGACTTGATAAACCAAAAAGTAACAGAAGGGAAAGAGAAAAAAGGCAGCACATTGTTTAAATTTGGCAAGGGCCATTATTTTCTCTGAAAAATCCCAATTACTTTTAATAATTTTGGACTGTATACTTTTTAGCTTTCAGAACTCTCAGAACTCTTTTATTCTCAGATAAATATGTCTTGCTATAAATAAATACTGTCAATTTCATGAGAAACAATGCTTTGCCTAGTAACTAACATCCAATGCATCAGAAAACCTCAGATCTTTAATGTTGAAATAAGTGGTCTTGATTGGTACCTAAGCAAACGTACAGAGGAAATCAAAGGACTGTATCCATTTCATAGTCACAGTCTTTATATTTATACAGCTATAACTGTGTACGCAAAAAAAGGATGTGGGTTGCATAACCAGCCGGTAGGTTTCAATTCCTATGGTAACCAGTTATCTAGATAGAAACGAATACAAACATGTATGTTTTCAGGAACATATTTAAATTACTGAATGAAAAACAATTTAATGTGATGTTTTCTTGTCTTTTAAAGATCAATCCACACCAACAGGAATGTAAAAGTCTTGAGAAATAGCCAAGCGATGGCAGCCACCAAGAATGTTCTGCAATATTTTTGTATTCACAATAAGTTGCTAGGCCAACAGAAACCATCTCCCTCCAATTAGAATACTCACCAGCAATCTGTTCTTCGGTCAGCTGATCGGCCTATGTAAAGAATAGAAAAGTATTTCAGAACATTGTTTACCTGTAGCTATGTCAAAGCACACAATGCAGCAGCAACTCAGAGGCAAGATGACATAACATTATATTAATGCTTGGCACATCCAAGAGCAATTGGCAATAAACCATTCTTCTCTTCAGTGGATCGTGCAAATAGAACCGAGACAGCATGGGGAGAGAGAATATGAATTACCCAGAAAGCTGGAGAACCTTCTTATTACTCTGATGGTCAAGAAACAGACCCCCCCCCCCCAAATGCATTTTGCATCAGGTTTTCATTACAGCCATGAGATTACTGATCCTACCACTAAGCAACGGGCAGCAAAAACAAACCTGCAAAATAAGGGCCTAACTATTTAGGTCATTTCTCTTCAAGAACTACACATGCTATATTCAGGAATAAATGCTTTTATTTTTTTCAAAAAAAAACAAACCATCTGATCTTTTTTTTTTGTTTTGTTAAGGCAATCATTGGAAGTTGCCGATCTATTAGTTTTCCAAAAATAAAGCATTGCTTTGAAGCTTTAGTAACTGTACTAATCAATAGTTCCACTCAGTAATAACTGACAAGGAAAAATGGTATTCTGCTCTGTATGACACTGTCAGTGCAAAGAGATTATGATTTATTTAAACATTTATGTAGTCAGTTGTTTATATAGACTTGGGTTATAAGATGTGTGGCTACATAAATGCTTTAAAAATAATTAATTAGCCTAATCAATATTTAATAGCTTAGTGAGAAGGATTATATATATATAGTGAGAAAGATATATACCTGCCAATGAAGTTACAGATTTTCTTTAAAAGGTTGCTGAATTTGGAAAAATTATACTCTTATCCAAATATTGAATGTCTGCCTTAAAGCTTTGTTCTAAATAGCTATTTGATGTTGCAAGAGTCATATCCAAATACTGATTTCTGTTAAATACGCAAGACGTATGTATGTGAAGATGTGTCTGGAAGTTTACTATGAAATTTGAAGATCAACAAATGCGTCAAAATCCTCTGCAGTTTGAAATCCTCTGTTGGCAAGCATAACTGACTTCACAATGCAGTGGCTTGCCAGCGATTAAAGGACATCCCAAAGTAAGCTTCTCATTAAAAAAAAAGTTGCAGGATTTGTACACAACTAATGAGCAACCCTGTTTGAAATCTTCCCAGAATCCAGTTGCTGGATGTTCTTTCGGTGAGGCAAGTTGGCATAGTGATTTACATAACGTATCAGAGCAATGCAGAGCAGGAAAATGGACCACACCTCAATAAAATGAAGAATGCAAATCAACAGAACTAGAGTGTATGAAGCCCTCAGTCTGTAATTTGAAGGATGAGAATCCAGGTTTTATACATTCAAGTTTTGATCTTATACATGTTTTTCACATAATATTTAATAACATCTACCTTGTATTTTAGGCAACAAGAACAAATATGCCTTACTTTGGTTACCTGATGAAAGTAGCTAGCATAGTGCTAAACCAGCCACGCCGCCCATACAGGGTTGTGTGAAGGGGGAGTCAGATCCATGATGTAACCCCTCCCAGCTGCAAAAGGGGAAAGGAGACATACCTGGGCTTTTCCTTTCTACTATGGGAAATGAAAGCTGAGATTTCATCCCTTCTTTTCTCAATATATCATGCATTTCACAATTACACAGCAATTCTAGTTAAAATAATAATAAAATCCTGAATGAAGACCAAAGATCATCATCAACTAAAATGCTCTTGGGAGATGTCTGACCAAGGTAAAATCTAACTGCACATTAGGAGAAAATGAAACGTAAGGGTCAGTTTCTACAATACACCTGCACTAAGCAGCCTTCCCTAATTGAATGACTTCCAAATGGGTCAGATCACAACATGTGCCCAACACACTTGGAGGGCTCCACTATTGGGGGGGAGCTTGTTAAAAAGGCTTCCCCTGACTACCTTCTGCACAAAACATGACCTTGTCCCAACAGCCCAATTGTGATCCATACTTTTTGGTACACCAGGCAGCTATAGTGTCAATTTTAGTAGATTTAGTAGATTGAGACTGCCTTATAAGCAGATTTTACCCACTTCTCCTTTCACTCTCCATTCCAAAAATCACCCAAATAAGCCCTCTTGTACACAAATACAAACACACTCACACACAGTGTATTAGTGAGCTTTTAAGATGTTTGTTCAGGGCTTCTAGGAAATAATTTTCAGTTGCTACTGTAAATAGCATGGATTTTTATCCTTTCCTAGCTTCCCACCTCTAGGGATTAGTAGGGTGGAGGCTCAAGAGGAAGAAGAGGAGGAGACATGATGTAATCCAACCTTCAAAGCCTTTTTTTTTGCAATTGCTGCATTTGAGGGTTTTGGAAAATTATTTTTGGGGGGTGGAGAAATAGTGCAATAGTCGCAGAGGTTCTCCCTCCCCCTCCCCCTCCGCAGTGCAGCTGGTGTAAAAACTGTGATTGTTTCCATCATCCTTCCCCTGCCATCTTCCTAACCCATATCCTTCAATCAGCCTGGCCATCTACTTTCCTCATCCTATCTCCACTAGGGGGAAAAAGACACATGCAATCATCAACATTTTTTTTAATAACATCAAAATCGTGGCTCTTTACATTGCATTTTCACAGGGCAGGGTTCTTGCTCCATCTGCAGCCATATCAATGCCATATGTTGAGCTCCCATATGGTTCTAACCAGGAACTTTCTAGAGGTATGCCTCAGGGTAGTCCCTGTCAACCCCTGTCATCAGCCAGCACATCTGGAAGGCGCAGGGAAGGGGAAAGCTGCTTCCAGAAAACAACCCCACCACTTCCAGCTAAATAATCCAAATGGCACCCGCCAAAATATAGGATAAATTCACTTGAATGCGGTCTTGTGCCCAATGAAGGCCTGATCAGTTTCCCCAGCCTCTGCTCATTCCTGCCGAAGATACGCGGTCTTTATTCTTTAGGGGAGGGTCTAGGCTTAATCTTAGCCCTGCCGTTTTTTGAAGGGGGCAAAGCGCCGCTCCTCAGCTACAACACAGGAAATCTCAGCTCCGGAGAAGCGCACGCAGCACCTCTGACTACAGGCAAGGCGCGGCCCCAGTTACTACCTCGCCCCTATGACGTGGGGATGTGGAGAGGAGAACCAGGGCGTTCCTCCCACGCAATTGCCATCCCGTCTCCAAAGACATTTGCCCCAAAGTCCTTGCAAATAAACACAAAATCGGGAGCTGCGACCGCCGCCGTGCCAAGCAAGCAGACCGCCCGGTTCTCCAAGCAAACATCGCCCCCTGTCCGAGAGCAGGCGGATCCGCCACTTTCCCAGCCCAAGCGATCGCTGAACTCTGAAGCATCCCCACCCAGCCTTGGGCGATAACTGGGGAGGAAACCGGCTTGCACTCTTGCAAGCGAGCGTCGACAAGAGCGCCAGTTCCGGCAAGCGGTCGCGAGTTTCTCCGCACACAACAGCCACGAGATCGTGGGAAGCGAGTGAAAGAGACTCGGGCGCGGGACGGGCGACTTGCAAGGCCGCCTGGAACTTCGCCTGCAATCTTAATGCTCTCCTCCACAGCCTAAGTTAGAAACTGTAAGCAAAAGGACAAGCGCTGGGCCAGGGCTGTCAACGCTTCGCCTCATTCAGGGACACCCTCCCCCCCCACTCCCACCTTCCATGCAAAAGAGCGGATCCGCTTTCCAGCAGATCTCCAGTCGCAGGGCCCGCTTCCACCTCCGCTCCTAGAGCGCAGTCCAAGCTGACAACCCACCCCACCCCGCCCCCGAAGTTGGCAAGGCATAGTAGCGAAAGGGCAAACGCGTTGCTAGTCGGTTCCCGCCAAGAGTCGAAAGATCCAACAGCAGCTTGTAGGAAGTCAAGCGACAAATCCAGATGTTTCTCGTCCGTGCTTTAAAGCAAAACCCGAGCAAGAACACCAACCACACAACCCACACACACAAAATCCCTCACGCGGTAGATCCAAACTACCTACCATTTCGGCTGGCGGCGTTGGCTCTCTGTGCCCTGGCGAAGGTGCAGAAGGCAATCAGCAGCGAACAGCGTCGCTTCCTCCTCCCTTTGCCAGAAATGCTGTAGGTGTGAGGCTGCGCGGAGCCTTTTTTATAGGGAACGGCGTATCCCTCCGCCAGAGCAGCGCCTTTCTCTCTCTCTCTCTCCTCCCCGGACTGGGGCGCACAGTAGCAGGACTGCAGCAGGCAGCTCTGCCCCTCCACGCCGCCTTGAGCTTCCTCAGCTCACTCCTCTCTGCCAACTCAGTGGCCAGTTGTAACAGTTCGGGCTCTTCGCGGGCGTCTGCTGGACGGGCGCAGTAGCAGCGGCCACGCTACACAGTCCCGCGCGCCCTGCCCTCCGGAATTATTGCTGCGGATGCTTGGCGGAATTTAAGCATCTTGCAGAGTCCTCTTAAGAGGCTCGGTACGCGCCTCTGTTTTGGGGGCACGGGGGTGGGGGGGGGAGGCGGCTTTCAGAGCAGCCGTCGAAAGACAATTGGCCTCAGAGCATAGTAAACCTTTCTGCCACGTGGGGCGGACCTTAGGCGGAGGCTGCAAGGGAAGCCTAGAATTAATAGGATAACTTGCGTGCTCTTGTGGGAGAAAAATGGCCAGATGGGGAACTGTTTGCTGTGTCTCAGGCCACAGCTGGCAGTTTTCAGGGTAAGAAGAGGATGCTGTAGCTCAGGTGCTGCTATCCCCCCCCCCCCCTATAAAACACCCTAAAATTGCACACAAGTTGAAAAGTACCTCTATAGATCATACCTCAAGCTTACACAAAGGGAAACGTTTTGGGAAGCAAGTGGATCTCAAAATGGAATAGATGGTACATGTCTAATTGCTGGGGGCTACACATCAACAACAGCATTCCCCAAGGAGACCCTCTTTAAAGCAATCGGATTGCAATTTTCATCCTTCCAATCAGCTAATATGCTCATACTACGGAAGCTAGGAAACATGATACAACCAAAAAGTATACCAAAATTGGAAAGTCCAGTCCTAGAGGAGATCAACCCTGGCTGCTCCAGATCCTGAAGATGAAACTCAAAATACTTTGGCCACCTAATGAGTAGGAAGGATTCATGGGAGAAGAGCCTAATGCTGGGCAAGATTGAGGGCAAAAGAAGAATGGCACGACAGAATGAGGTGGCTGGATGGAGTCACCAAAGCAGTAGGCATGAGCTTAAATGGGCTCAGGGGAATGGTAGAGGACAGGAAGGCCTGGAGGAACATGGGGTCACGATAGGTTGAATATGACTTCACAACTAACAACAAAGTCTTCTCAGCAATGGAATTCTGGGAATAGAGAGTAGCAGATACTTTGGGTTTTGTGTATTTATTTGCGTACATTAAGGAATAAAATGTTGATTATCAATTCAGTTGCATAAATGTGAATCCCATTACATCCTTGTTCTCTATATACTCTTGGAAAGTGAGGACAGATAATTTTAATTATAAAAATGGTGCAAGGGAAATCTGGAGAGTTGTGCATATGAAACAAAAAAACTAAGACCTGATCATATTAATCACAAATTGTTTTTTTCTGTTGTCTGTTCATGGTTCATTTTGGTAAGACCTTTAGTCAAACTGATGAGATGAGCTGAAATTTCTGTAAAGTATTTCATATACACTGTCCTGTGTATTGGTTCTTTGGAAACAAAAGGGACTGATAACGAAACCCCGTTTTACTTTGCAGTGAATCAGGGCTAGGCTTTTAATGATTATGCTTCCATGTCCTTTGAAACACTTCAGTTGCAATTCTCAAAGCAACCCTTTTGAAACATACCATTAACTGGTAGTGATGAATTATTTGAGTATAGCAGACTTTGTTCTCTCTTTATAAAACAGAAACCGCTAGCTATCATGTTTTCTGAGATCAAACTAACTGCCACTTCCCTTTGGAAGTGCAATTATGCCCTCCTTGAAATAGATTCTGACGTACCCTTACACTTCCGTGATCTCAAGAGAGTCAAGTAGAGTTTGTTTCATCTACAAATATATGGCCTTACACTATGGTTTTAACTGATATTTATATACAGAGTTGTCAAGGATAATTTTCAGCAGTATTTTGTGCTGCTTTGATTACCATCTTCTATGAAATATTGCCTATAATTTATACCCCCTTGTCTTATACCAAGACTTACTCAGTGTTTCAAACATAGTCTTTACTATTAAAAATATCGCCTCAAGTGAGCTGAAGAGATTTTAACGACTATAATTTGCAGAATATGGCAATTCACAAAATATGGTCAGAAGGACAAAACTACTGTATTTTTCAGACTATAAGATGCACCGGTGTTTAAGATGCACTAAGATTTCGAAGAGGTAAGTAAGAAAAAAAAAATGTCCTCCCCGGCACCAAGGAGCACTCTGCAGCCTTCAGCAGAGCTGGGGGAACGCAAAATCGCCTGTTTTTGCAAAAAACAGGCAGAAAATGGGCCATTTTTTTCACAGAAACGGGGGCATTTTTGCCTTCCCCCAGCTCTGCTGAAACCTTCAGAGTGCTTCTGGGGGCTGGGGGAAGGCAAAAACACCTCCGTTTTTCATCTGTTTTTCATCTGTTTTTCAAAAAAATGGGATTTGTGGGCAGGGCTTCAGGAGGCCAAAAATGGATGTATTCGGTATATAAGACGCACCAACATTTCCACGCTCTTTTAGGGGGGGAAAGGTGCATCTTATACTTCGAAAAATATGGTAGTTCACCAATAGACCCATTTTAATCATCTGGGTTGACTAGAAACGCTAGCTGAGTATTTTTGGTAGCTGGAATTGCCAAAAGCTTTTGAGATTCATATTTTCTGAATGCCTGGATAGATTTAAAAACTAGCTTTTAATGAGCCATTGTTACGGACCGTCTAGAATATTATTTCAATGGAGGGACAAAAAACAATGCTCTGTTCACAGATTGAGGACTTTAAAAAAAAAATTAAGCCAAATTTTTAAAAATAAAACTCAAAAGTTTCATATGCAGTTATCTTGGGGAGGTGGAGTATACCGAAACATTCTCCTTATGAACGACAAAGGCTTATTAATAATCAAGTCATAATATTTGCTTCCTAGCTCGCATAATGTTAAGAAGCAAAGCCAATCATTATGTCTACTATTCCTTCCTCCTCTTTTCTCCTTCTCTGAAACCTTCAGTAAATGATTGTTCCTGGAAGCTAACAAGACTCATCTTTATTCCTTTTTTCCTCTGAGAAGTATTAACATGTTGGCTCTAATGACTGTGATACTAAACCCATGCCCAATTTTGTGCCATTTACTGTAGTGCACATTTCATAACTACAGTTTTGTTTATTGTTCAGTGGCTCAGATCCAAGTACGTCATATGAGATTGCTACACGTTCTCCCAGAATAATCTGTTTCTTGAAAAGAAAGAATAAAATTTTTGAAGCAATACATCCATATGCTTCCTGAAAGTATATTATGTCACTTTTGGTTGTCCGTTATTATTCATAGTGCCAATCTTTACATGGCTTCTCTCCTCAATAACATTTGCACCGCCAGTGTGTCTTTCAAATAAATTGTTTAACCAATATACAATTTCATTAGCCTAATCACTCAGTCTTTATCTCTTTCAATTAAAAAAAATCCATGTACTTGATTTGTCCATGGCACTATAGAAAACTTAAATTTTTAAAGTATTTTTCAGAGTATATTGAGAGATTTCTAGGATCCATTTCACAATCTTTCAACTGGTTATAAAAGTTCAAGGAAATTGCAGGAGGGAAAAAACCAAGTTGACTAAACTTTGGACATTTCACTACATGTGAATTGAATGCATGTGAACAGCTAATGTATGAGTGCAGCAGGAAAGCAGAAACATATCTATCTTCCATCTGGCCAGGTAAAAGGAACTGAACCGGGGTGGGTTCTAAATTTTTTTACTACTGGTTCGATGGGTGTGGCTAGGTGGGCATATGATTGAGTGGGCATGGCCAACTTGATGTCACTCACGCCCACGCCCACTCAGTCACGTGCCCCCCTTGCCACATCCACCAAACCGGTGAAAATTTGTGTTTTGCTAGCTGGGAGGCTGGCAAAGAAGCCTTGCTTCCCCCGCTGCTGTGGCTGCTTCTACCTCAGTGCTGAATGGTCCGTGCCTCCTGTACACACACACACACACACACACACACACACCGCTTGCCCTGGCAGCATCCCCGCAGTAGCAGCCAAGGAGAGGGGCCGGAGAATGAAGCAGGCATAGCAGCAGCCAGAGCCACCACTTCTTCACAATAGCTGAGGATGGAAGAGGCACCTCTTCGTTGGACTCCCCGCTGCCGGCCCCAGCACCAGGCCCCACCAGCTCAGCTCGGCCCTTCTCTGGCCCCGGTGCAGGAGGTGCTCCACCGGCAGAGGCTCCAGGTGGGCGGCAAGGCAAGGGTGTGCTGGTGGGGGAGGCTGGTCATCCCACAAGCTGGCTCTCAGAGGAAGGAGGCAGGGATGCTGGCCCGGGGCTCACTTCCCTTACTGCTCTCCACTGCCACCCCTGCCAGATGGAGCATTGGAGGCCAGGCCAGTCCTGCCCGCCCACCTGTCCACTCACCACTTTCCCCACCAGGCTGACCAGCTGACCAGGGCAAGATGGGAGGAGCCACCGCTGCTCTCCCAGCTGCAGCCTTGAACCCAAGGAGGAGGCTGTTTTGCACCTTGTTTGCAAAGCAGCTCTCAAAGAGAATAAAGTTAGCACCACTTCTTGGCAACAGCCAAGGATGGAAGAGGATCCAAGGAACTGCAGGGAGCCTCCCATGTGCTGCACCTCCCTCCAAGCCTTTGCCCGCGCATGCCGTTTTCGGGAACCCAGCTTGATGGGCTGCCCCATCCCCGCCACGGCTGAAATGGCGGCAACTTCGGGAGATGCTGGCAGGTGGGGAGGGGGGCTAGGCTAGCGCGAATGCTTACCTGTGTAGGCAGGAGGAGGCAGTTCTGTGGATGCATGTGGTGAAGGCGAGGCAGGGCGAGCGGCCGAGCAGGCCTGTTTGGGGCGTGGCCTTCCAGCCATCACTACCGGTTCGGTGACCCAGGTCCAATTACCAAAACCAGTTCACCTGAACTGGTCCGAACCGGGAGCAACCCACCTCTGAATCAAACTAATCCTGTCATTTTGTGAGCAAAGAAGGAGAACAATTCAGGTAGCAAATGAGGAAGTTAAATAGAAAATTATACAGCACTTTATTTCAGTTTTAATGTGGTGTTTTGCCAACTTTTTAAAACTTTTATGACTTGATAAATGCAAACATCACAAAATTGGGTCCAGGATAGGCACTGAAACATTTTTATTCACCACTTAGTGGTCTGCAGATTATTATTACTCTACAGCAGGGGTGAAATGCTACCGATTCGGACCAGTTCGCCCAAACCGGTAGTAAAAATGCTACTTGTTCGCCCAAACCGGCAGGCTCTGCCCACCCACCTGGACGTCATCGTGTCTGTTTTTGATGCTCTGTGCATGTGCGGGAGGTCCAAACTGGTAGCAAAGGTAAGTGGATTTCACCCCTGCTCTACAGTAACTATCAATAATTACAATTTTGCTGCTTTATTTCATTATGAATCCTGGCCATAGGGAAGTTAAACAGTAATGGCTTATTT
This sequence comes from Natrix helvetica, assembly GCF_964273705.1. Lineage (NCBI taxonomy): Eukaryota > Metazoa > Chordata > Lepidosauria > Squamata > Natricidae > Natrix > Natrix helvetica. The sequence goes on from NC_138548.1 coordinate 47,720,338, forward strand.
GAGTGGTTAATGTTTCCTCAGGAAGAGATAGCATCTAGGATATACAGAGCTTTCTCTTTCAACCTGAGAGCCATTTAGAAGAGATTTCTTCTTCCTCAACACTCTGATCCTCACGTCACGTTTTTGAAGAAATAGAACAATAAGGAGAGATCTAAGCAGACTATATTTGTCAGTAAATTATCCTGTCTGGAAATCTAATTTGAATCTTTAGGTCTACTCTCTGCAACAAATGCTGTGTTACTGGAAATTATATTCAGGTCTTCAAATATCCAGAGCCATATAAAAAAGAAAACACAACACAAATGGACTTAGGACTCCTTAGTATAAATCAATGTAAAGGGCTTGCACAGTAGGTGCTATTAAGCATAGGAGCATAGGAGAATGCAGAAAATCATAAAATTCTGCTTAGTACTATGAACTCTTAGCCCGATCTATGCAACTTGGTACAAATGGAAACATAGTCTAAAATGCCCAAAAGTTAAATTTATAGCTTTTCTAATATGTGAGTTGCCTCAGCTGCCTGATAGTTGTGGCGGTTTCTGCAGTGTTCAATCCATAACATCATTTTTACATAGCACATGAAGAGAAAGGATACTGAATAAAATTACCAGAGCAAAGACATGAGTTTTCAGTGGCCAACTGAAGTACCTGCATTTCTGTAATTTCCAAGAGCATTAGAAATTATGTAAAATACAATACATTACAGAATAAATTATGCACATGAGCGTTAACTGTGCAGTACTGTCTCCTTTTGTTTACCTCAGGGGTGTCCAAACTTGGGAACTTTAAGACTTGTGGGGAATTCTGGGAGTTGAAGTCCACAAGTCTTAAAGTTCCCAAGTTTGGACACCCCTGGTTTACCTGATTAGCACAAGTCCCAAGTGATTATTTTTAGCACAGTAGTTTTCCAATTCCTCCAAAGCATTCTGAAACTAAAAAGCAATTATCTTCTCCCCCCCCCCAAACTTGAAATCCTGAGAAGAGATAGAGAACACTAGTACCTAGTTAGAACTTCTGTTTTGACCCACAGAAAATGTTTAAAGAGCATCAAAATTGGTGCCCTGCCCAAACTGCTACCAGTCTGGAGGAAAAGAAGTCACCCCAATCTGGTTACAGACAATATCAGGAATAGGACACCACTCTCTGGGAAGGCAGGAAGGGAGTAAAGGCTATCTTAAGGCAGGGCAATGATGAGTCTTTGCCCAAATGCTCAGCAAAGCCTGGAATAAAAATGGCAGCTTTGTTGCAGCTTCACATACCTGTATACCACAGCAAGGCCAAAAATGATCTGACTCAATTCAAACTCTATGGAAGTATAAGTATACAGGTTTAGAACTAGTTTTGAACTGGTGTAAATTGGGGTGGGTTCCAAAAATTTTTACTACTGGTTCAGTGGGCATGGCTAGATGGTGGGGGGGGCATATGACTGAGTGAGCATGGCCAACTTGACATCACTCATGCACAGTCAGTCACATGACCCCCTCACCAAGCCATGCCCACCTAAACAGCAAAAAGTTTTGATGGGGGAGGTGGGTTCACTTTGATGGGGGAGGTGGGTTCAATTTGGCTGAATAGGTAGTAACTTGGCCGGACATGTAGTTTGCAGGTGCTCCCTTAGCTCTGTCAAGGCTGGAGCCCACCCCCCACTGTCAAAACTTTTTGCCACCGTTTCGGTGGGCATGGCTTGGTGAGAGGGTAATGTGGCTGAGTGTGCATGAGTGACGTCAAGTTGGCCACACCCACTCAGTCACATGCCCCCCCTTCTAGCCACACGCACTAAACCAGTAGTAAAAATTTTTGAAACCCACCTCTTGGGGTGGGGAGGGCTCCAGCCTCACCAGAGCTAAGGGAGCACCTGCAAACTACCCAGTAAGAAAAAAAAGTTGTTGTCTTCCCAGAGTACTGCAGAGTGCTTCTGGGTGCTGGGGAAGGCAAAAACGTTTCCGTTTTTGTGAAAAACGGCCCATCTCTGGGACCTCTCTGGGACTGGCATGCACACACCATTAAAAAAAAAAAGGGGGGGGGGGAATTACATTTTTTCAATGAAAATTGTTCTATGGATGTGCAGAACAGAAAATAAAGATGGCGGTGCCCAGGATAGAACTGGTATGGTTACGTGTCTGGCTGAGTTACTACCTATTCAACCGAACTGGTCCGAATCGGTAGGAACCCACCTCTGGTGTGAAGCCCTAGTGTGCAGTTACTCTGTCAAAGTCAGACGTTTCCAAAGGGAAGATAAGTAGCATCTTTAACGTTTTTGGCAGGAAAACAACGGAAGGCTAAACCATTATGTGTTGCCATGAACAGAATTTTTATTCCAAATGAAAACATTTATGTATTTGTACGCTACTTCATATACCAAAGTATCCCAACCCACCTAAGAACAGCAAAAGGTATACAATAAAATAATACCAAAATAGTAGAAAAGAGCACTTCAAAATAATACCCAATAAAATTTATCAAGGTGGCAGTAATGAAGAAAAAAATATTTTCAACTTTCATACTGGGAAAGTCTGGAGGAACATGTAGGGTTTCAATCAATGCCTAAGAATAACAGAGTAGAAACATCCTAACAGGGCTGATTTTAAGCAAATGTTAAATAGGCATTGGCTTGGACTGCCATGTTTTAAGGGACACCAACTTTGAAAATATTTCTGAAAAGCACAATGAAAAAGCAGTAAAAGGGCACTCTATGAATCAGCATGCCTGCTCAAGTATTAAGTATAATTTTGCGGTATAAATAGAGGGAAATTATCCAAGAAAAGGAAAAAAAATTGGAAATGAAAATTGTAAGTGTAAAGTTAAAAAAAACTCAAAGAAAAGAAACAAAAGAGCGTCATTTTGGAATTCCTACGGTAACAATATCAAAAGAGGAGCCAAATCATAGGAGGCAATAGAATATGACTTTATCTAAAGTCCCAAAATGTCTAGAGCTGGCCCAGATTCCTAAATTTGGGGTGAGGAGGATTCCAGGATGTGTCTCTGCTGCAGAGAAGGTCCACACAAGTGCTCCATTCAGCAGCTCTTGTACACATACCAGGAATAAGTTAGAATCTATGATCCAGTGTAGAACAATGTGTTAGTAAAGAACGATCAAAATAATTAAGAGGCTGGAGCAAAGCATTTTTTTTGAGAAGACTATGTAACACTAGATTAGTGGTTACCTGTTGGGTAATTGTTTCAGAGATTTTTCTTTACCAGATCCTTCAATGCCTTCCACAATGGCACAGCTCCTAATGTATTGGTAAAATTCTTAAACATTCAGGGGGATATTTAGAGATGTATCTGCCTTTAAAGTAACCCATGTTGGACTGTATAGCACAATCAAACATCAGGAGGTGACCACCCAAAATGTCTAATGACATTTTGTATTATACCACAAAATCCTTTCTGATAATTTTAGTAAAATGTTCTATAAAATTTGCTACATTTCAATTCCAATCGAGTCATTGGTCCTGGATGTTGAATGCACTCTGAAAATTAGCCAGCGGTGGGCTTCAAAATTTTTAGCAAGGGGTTCTCTGCTTGGTTACTGGGTGGGTGTGGCCATGGTGGGCGTGGCCATGGTGGGCGTGGCCTGGTTGGCCTCCTGCACCACAGCGGCGTTTTTGCCTTCCCCGGGCTCCATAGGCTTACTTTGAGCTTCCAGGAGGGCAAAAATGGCCTCGCCAGGCTTTGGAGGCCGGAAACAAACTCCCGGTATGCCTGTTTTTCACCCTCCCTGAGCCTCTGTGCATGCCCTGGACTTACCTGCATCCAAAACAGGCCGTGTAGGGACTCCTGGGAGGGGAGGGGTGGGCAGGACCAGCCAGGAGTGGGATTTGGGGGTTCTCCGAACTGCACAGAATCTGAGCTAGAGGTTCTCCCGAACCCCTGAGAACTCCCAGCAGCCTATCCCTGGAGTTAGGCCATGTGAAGTATCTTGGTTCAAAATGTTTTGCCCTATGATGCACTGTTTCACCCAGTTAAAGGTTAGAGACATGAGATTTTAGTAGTATATAGATTGGAGAGCTCTTTGGCTTAGGAAAAAAGTTAAATAAGGGGGAACATGTGGAAGCCATTGTTATGGTTAGGGTGGTAGAAATGGATAGTCTCACTGTAGGCTCTCCGGAGGCATCTGCTTGATCATTGTGGGAACAGAACACTAGACTAGAACTTTCATTTCATACTCTATGGTTCTTCTTATGGTCTTATGTTAGTGATACGTCGTTCTACTTTAGCTTGAGTTATATAAGTCTCAACTTCCTTGACAGCATGAAACTCATTTGATGGTGCAAGTCAGTCCTGCAATCATTATAGGTCCAGTTGCTTTGAATACTTGAGAGCAAACACATCCAACTTAACCATGTTTTTAAAAGGAGGAGCAATAACAAATACACTACTATTCTCAGATAATTATTCAGTTCTTCTGAATAACGACCCTATAGTCAGAGATTCATTTGATTTAACACATAGACTCACAGCACAAGAATCAGAAGGCAGAGTGGTTTCTTTGGAAGCCATTATCCAAACACACAGAAAGTGTTAGAGAACAAAGGAACGGAAAGTAACATATATTTGTAAAAGATGCATAGAGAAATCCAAGAATCTAGGAATGCCAGGGCAAAGGAGAGTTCCTGTTATCAAAAGCTTACTGTAAATTGTGCTAACTTCATAAAAAGGAGACTTGAAAAACCTTGCATAATTTTCTAGTATCTCATTTTAGGATGCTGACTTCCATTTTCCTTGCCAATGAGAACCCAAAGGAAAATCAAATCAAATTAAGATTCCTTAATTGTTGGAACACAGGTAACAGGGAATTCACTTTTCAGCTAGCTGGAGAGTTTGGCTGGGAGCACTGAATTCAATCACAATATTTAAAGTTGGATGGTTCTAGCAATTAGCACTTGAATCTGTGTCTAAGCTATTTACATTCAGGCTGCTTTCAAGGGAACTGAAGGACAGGAATGATTTTGGAACTAACACGGCTTCGCTAGACTAAAGGAAAAAGTAAACATAAAATAATCATATAAGTACAGACTTAGGTTTTTTTTTAACCCCACGTCATAGTACCGAGAAAATTGGTATTGAGTACTTATACATTTTAACCTACAAAAGATGTTTGAAAAATACAGTTCCAATCATCATAAAAAGTCATTTCTGCAGTTGTATTGCAGTTCTAATCCATATGCCAGTGCAGAGCAGGGAAAAGACCATCACTGTAATAATTACCGTATTTTTCAGAGTATAAGACGCACAGGAGTATAAGATGCAGCAAATTTTTAAAAAGTGGGTAGGTAGAAAGAGGGAGAGAGAGAGAGAGAGAGAAAGAGAAATACAGTAGGTAAGTAGGGAGAGAGAGAGAGAGTAGTCAGTTAGTTAGGTAAGTAGGTAGGTAGATAAAGGGATAGAGAGAAAGAGAGAAAGAGAGATAGAGAGATAGAGAAATACAGTAAGTAGGTAGGAAGAGAGAGAAGGTAGGTAGGTAGGTAGGTAGGTAGGTAGGTAGGTAGTTAGGTAGGTAGGTAGAGGGATAGAGAGAGAGAAATACAGTAGATAGGTAGAGAGAGGGAGAGAGTAGGTAGGTAAGTAAGTAGATAGAGGGGGAGAGAGAGAAATACAGTAGGTAGGTAGGGAGAGAGTGTAAGTAGGTAGATGTTTCCAGGTGTATTTATCCATGTGCTGGAGAAGGAAGTCGCTGACAATCTGCAGCACCTAAGACTTTGTTTCTGCTGGCACAACCCTTGATCAATGTAATTTTCATCAATCAGTTAAAGAGCTTTCCAAAAGGGGGGAAAAAGTTTTTGCACCCTGCAAACCTCCCAAAAATGGCCCGTTTTTTGCGAAAACGGGCCCATTTTTTAAAAAAAAGCATGAATAGCCTACTGGGGGGGAAATGAGCAAAAATTAGCCCATTTTCCATGAAAACGGGCCCATTTTTTGTCAAAAATGCATGCATAGCCTTATGGAGGCTTATAGAGTGCTGCTGGGGGCTGCGGGGGCAAAATGGCCCATTTTTTGCTCCTTTCTGCCCCCCCTAGTACCCAAGAGCTCTCTGAAAACCTCCATAAGGGTATGCACGGCCATTTTGGTGAAGGGGGCGGGGCTTCAGGAGGCAAAAATGCTGTATTCAGTGTATAAGACACACCCAGATTTTCAGCCTCTTTTTTGAGGAAAAAAAGTGTGTCTTATATTCTGAAAAATACAGTAGCCTTTTTAATTTTTAAAGAAATTTATTCACTTGTCTCTGCAATCATACTGTGTTTACACTTAGAACATGGCCCTTGTCTATACTCTATAGCATGTTAGTTAGTCTGAGCACTCTCCTGATGTATTTATTAATAAGGTAAATATGTTATTTAAGTAAATGTATATAGTCCTTCATGTGACACAATGTTTGGGAGGCATACAAATGCACCAATAATTAAAACAGCATAACCAAACTGAAAATACCAAACACAAATCAGAATAAAGAGACAAAAAAGCCAAGCCTTCGAGATGTCAAAGAATTCACCAAACAGTAGAGCTGTTACTAAAAAGTCCAAGAATTGAAGTCAAAAGATCTGGAAATTGCCATGATCAAGGAACATTATTGTCAGGGTTCCAAATAGCATCCAAAAGTAAATCAGAGTCCAAGGCAAAGTATTGCTCAAAGTTACAATTTATTAAGAGAGCCATGTTAGCACATCTGGGAAAACCCGAATCTGAAAGCTTCCCGGTTTTCCCCACCTAGTTGAAAGTTCAAGATCTTGCCCGCACACCCACAAGTCCATCACATGGTCCAATCTCCCACTGCCATGCTAGTAGTTCCACCCAGCCAATTCTGGTCAGGTGTAGAGGTGCAGAAACAAAGGATAACCTTGACTTTCTAGAAAGAATTTTGTTGTGGCTACATCATATGTGACTCCTTACAGTCCCTCCTCCCATTTCCCCACAATAGAAAATGCATAACAGAATAATAGAAGTGTGGCAGACCAAAGACCCAAAAGAAAAGATGGCTGCAGGCCTGATAATTATTCTGAGAAGGACAGTTTGGGGTCTATCCTTTCATGGCTCCCAGATCTCACTCTGACCAAGTAATAATCCAAACTCAGCAGCATATTTGCCTTTTATTTTCAGATGAAGATTATAAAAGCCTGAAACTCCATGTGAGCTCTAGAAATTCCTGGTCTTGCAGGTGCTTCAAACTCAAGCCATACTTGACATCATTGTCTCTTCCACAGTTGCATTACTCCAGCCCCAAATGTCACATACAGCCCTGAATTGCCAAAGATTATTCAATTACTTTGAGACGAATAAAAATCGGTGTTTGAATGAGGCCCTTCCTTTTGGCAAAGGGGTAGAAGAGGTCATCTTGCCTTTTCTCCTCAGTCCCTTAACTTGGAAGCTCCAAACAGAGGACACCTTGTTGAGGGAGATGTGCGATATTGCAAACTTTGGCTGATTTCACTCCTGAGAGAGAAGCAGTATTCCTGAAGTGGGTGCAGTGGCGTAGCGTGGGTTGTCAGCACCCGGGGCAAGGCAAGTAATTTGCGCCCCCTAAAGCGAGGGCGGCCCGACTGCAGCTGCCCCTGGGTCGGCATCAGTCAAGTGAGGCTCTCCATGCTGGCCTCCTGCCTTCCTCCCGAGGAGGAGCTCGAAGGGCAGTGGGAAAAGGCTCGACTGAAGGGAAGCAGGTGCCGCGGGGGTGGGAGGCGCACCGGGGGCTTCGGGAAGGCACCGGCTTCCCGGGGCGCTCCAGGCGGAGCGGGAGGACGCGGTGGCGTTGCAGCGGCGGGCAGACGGAGCGCAGCGCCGCTCTCCTTCGGCTCCGCCTGGAGCGCCCCAGGAAGCCAGCGCCTTCCCGAAGCCCCCGGTGCGCCTCCCACCCCCGCGGCACCTGCTTCCCTTCAGTCGAGCCTTTTCCCGCTGCCCTTCGAGCTCCTCCTCGGGAGGAAAGAGACGGCCACAGTCCGGCAAAGGGCGGCGCAGGGCGAGTCAGGGCGCCCCCCCAGATGTTGCGCCCGGTGCGGCCGGCCCCCCCTGCACCCCCCACGCTACGCCACTGAGTGGGTGCGTGGAATGTAGATGTCATGAATTGTAGTTGAATACACTGAAAAACCATTGAGGTGAGTCAGGTTGCTTCAATATGTATTATTTTTTAGAAATCACATTGTTTCATTTGATTCTGCATTACAGATTGTCCTCGACTTACAACAGTTCATTTAGTGACCATTCAAAGTCACAACTGCAACTGAAAAAAGTGACTTATGATGGGTTTTCACACTTACAACCAGGATCATGTGATCAAAATTCAGACACTTGGTAACTGGCTTGTATTTATCATGGTTGCAGTGTTCTGACAAGCAAAGTCAGTGAGGAAGCCAGATTCACTTAACTACAGTGTTACTAACTTAACAACTGCAGTAATTCACTTAACAACTGTGGCAGGAAAGGTTGTAAAATGGGGCAAAACTCACTTAGCAAATGTTTCAACAGAAATTTGGGCTCAATTTTGGTCGTAAATCAAGGACTACCTGTATGGCCTGCTCATAGGCATTGCATAGCATTCTCACATGTGAAAATTTAATGGGCAAATCATCTGATGCCATATATATATATATATATATATATATATATATATATATATATATATATATATATATATATATATATATATATATATATATATATATATATATATATATATATATATATATATATATATATATATTACAAGACATGTTATGTTAGACATGCAATACAACATACTATTGCATTCTATCTAACTATCATCAGAATGGTTAATTGTGATATATATTGCTATGACTATTAATAAAAATACTGTTAAAACATCATGTCACACATGAAAGGGCACCAGTGATTTATAATGAAGGGGGTATCTATTTACACTGCAACACTCAATCAGACTATTTTAGTGATTGCAGGACTACATTAAAAACTATAAATAGGATTTCCTTACTCATGCCTAGGCTGCCTTTTCTTAAAGTCTTGGCATGTGGCCTAACAAGGAAGAAAAACAGTAAATAAGATACAAAAACATAATGGCTTAAAAGGAACTTGATATGCTCCTAGCACTAATGAGTTTATTTGACGTAACCTTTGTGAATTGTGGAAGCTGAAGCTTGAACTTAAACGCCATGGTTACTTATTTTCAATACCTTTACAAATCCTCTTTGTGTCAGATATCCTACATATCTTCCCCACAGAGTCTTGCAGATAGATTGTGCATGTTATGTTCAGAATGGCTTTTGCAGGGTTATATGTATTTCTTACAGATCTTGAGCAGTGTTGCTCAACCTTAATCACTTTCAGGTGAATGGACTTCAACTCGCAGAAATTCCCAGCCAGGTATGAATTCTGGGAGTTGAAGTCCATTCATCTTACAGTGGCTAAGGTGGAGCAATACTAATCATGAGCATAACTCCCACCCTCGGTCCTCCAAATCTTTTCACCAAGCTGCATATTTTTATGTTTGGGGTGGCTATTATTAAATATTAAAGATCAAGTATGGCCTTATCTAAATTCAAAACTTATTGTCTGAGCACTGTGGTTAAATTATATTGTTGGTTAAGTCCCACTCTAGTAGAGGTGGGTTCCTACCGGTTCGTACCAGTTCGGCCGAATAGGTAGTAACTTGGCCTGCTACGCCTCCAAACTGGTTCATCTTGTTTTTTGTTTCTGCGCAGAAGCATTTTTTGTATTACTGTGCATGCGCGCATAGTGCACATCAAGCGCATGCGGAGCGCATCCTGAGCAAACCAGCAGTAGCAGCAGCTGGAACCCATCCCTGCACTCTACTGATACCACATAAGTAACACTGGCTTCCCTGTAGTATTTGTACGGTACATTCAAAAGAGGAACATACAATTACTTCTGCCTGTGAATATTTTACTCTGTATTTAAATGCCTCTGGAGAAGCTGGTGTCATGGTGCATCAGCAGGGAGATATCCAAAATGTGAGCACTTTGGAGTCATGATAGCGGAATGAGACCTAAGTGGAAAATGAAACCAACAATTAACCATAGTTTCCAATTTTATTCAGCACATTATTAGAAATGATGGTCATTCTGCGTTCCAACAGGAAAAGTGCCAATTATGATCAAAGAACCATGCAAAGAAGGGGCCAAGAGGGTAGCATATATGTTTATTAATGTGACCTAGTGGTGTTCTTCAAAGAAAACTCCACTAGTATCAATGACAGCATTTGTAGAAATGCAAATAACAACTCTGGAGAGTAGATCTGCAGTTACTCTAACGTTGAAAGATTGCTTGTGCTTTCCTGTAAGCCAGTGGTTCTCAACCTGTGGGTTGGGGCCCCTTTGGGGGTCGAACGATCCTTTCACCTAAGACCATCGGAAAACACATATTTTTGAAAAAATACGGAAAACATAAAACAATTTTATGGTTGGGGGTCACCACAACATGAGGAACTGTATTAAAGGGTCGCGACATTGGGAAGGTTGAGAACCACTGCTGTAAGCTGTCATTTACCTAAAAATGTGCATAATAACTCCATTAATGCAATAGCATTTTAATTATAATTGCATTTCATTCAAGAGCCTATTTACAATTATTGCCAGGTTTACTTTGACCCTAGAATATTCGGTCTCTAGATTGAATTCGGTCAGTGGTTTTCAAGCAACCTAATATCTAACATTCACAGTGCTGTACTCACATCAAGTCATCAGCTAACGTGAAGTAGTCACATAAAATATTTGAGTCACGTTTTTGGCACAAATGCCCAAATTTCATGCTTCAAGCATTTTTTTAAGTTAAAAATAGAGTTTCTCTAAGTGGATCCAAGTACACTTTAGGAGCTGAGAGATGGCAAAGGCAGGTACAAAATGATGCCTGAGGAGATGGAGTTAATTTTCAATTAGATTGAATGATGCATATATGTTAGAAGAGTAAGTTATATCTTTTGTAGAAATAAAATTAAATTAAATGCAACTCAGTGCTCTGCTCACAAATTGTGGTTCATGTCATATTTTCTTATTTCATTCATGATTTTGTTCTACTACAGATCCAATCTCAGTTGATCAAAGGCATTAGCCAGGCCCTCTGTATTCAGAGAACACTTCCACTTGGACCCATCTATATCCCATTCACTCCAAAGCAGTTTGAAGTAGACCTTTCAATCATTATCACTCCTACCAACTCTGGAATACTCTGGCTTCTAAAAGTTCAATAATTCCTATGGCAGAAGAAATTAGAGGTGCTTCTCTCTTAGTGACTACTCATTCAGTGACCATTGACTTTGTCATGGCACTGAATGAATGGTTCTTATAACCGCTCCTCAAAGCACTGATTGTCACAGAATCTCTGCAGTCATTTGATTGCCATTTGCAACCTTCTTTGGTGGCTTCCTATAGGAATATATGACAAGGAAGCTGGTAGGATATTGCAAATGTGACCATGTGATATTGTTAGCTGAGCCCAAGAATGATGTAGAGTTCAGTTCTTTATTTGCTTACATGCAATAGACAGTATCTTGCCAGTCTAAACCCTTAGTATTCTCTCCCTAATGGATAGACTTTGGAGAACTCTATGGATTGGCTATTCTAAAACTCTTGCTCTGTCTCCTATCCAACTCCAGGCTGTGCTGCCTCTTGTCTCACCTCCACCTTTCTTGAATGTGATCCTTCTTTCCTGCAAAACTGTTGCTTCACTGTAATCCATCACGCCAACTCCCCTTCCATAGGCACCATCTCTCACAGATATTGTCACTTAGTAATAGCATGGGATTTTCTTAACAATGCCAACTGGAAAGCACTGGAACTGCCATTGTTAAGTGATGTGGTCATGTGATATTGCACATTACAACTGTGTCACTTAGTGACAGAAATTCCAGTCCGGATTGTCATTGTTAACTGAGGACCATCTGTAGTGGAAAAGGAACTCGAGATAGATAAGAATTCCTAAGAAAAAATATCTTGAAATCACAATAGAAACTATTCCAGTGAGTGGGATAGGGGGAATCAAAGACAGCAGAGGGCACCAATACAAATACACTACACCAAAATATAATCCAAACCAAAAAGGTGCAAAGAGGGACAGTTCATCAACAAAAAGTATGCACAAATATGCTGGATTTGTAGAGATGATGCAGAGCTAAATTTGGAGCAAGTTTATCAAGTTTGTTGAAAATAAAAAGAAGAAACTGAACTGTTCTGGGAAGTTATTCTTTGTCATCAAAAGATAAGCTATATATCAGCTGCTAAATAATGATGACAAAGAATAACTTCCCAGAACAGTTCAGTTTTCAAAAACTTCCAGAAAGTAATTAGGATAGGTGCTAAATAAAGACCACAACAGAAAGGCACAGTTTGCGAATCCCTGCTCCACAATCTCCTGAAAATAATTAATGGAAACCATTAGTTATTTCCGCCATGAAAAGCACAAGATGAATCAGTTCTATTTGAAGTAGAAGGTCTTAAAGGTTGCTAAGTGCCAAGCCATATATGGCATTATAAGTTAAAATTTTAAATTACACTTTAAATTACATCAAGAAATCTGTCAATTATTGATGGGCCCATAGATTATCACATGGTGATGATTCACATTCAAGAATAAACCACTTCATTCTGAGTCAACTGCAGTCTCCTGGTTCATTCCAAAGTCAATCCCATGGAGACCAACTGAATGAGTATAAGGTATGAGGTACAGTCACCAAGGCTTTCCACTCCACTCCACTTGAATAATTCACAGACCAGGGAATCCATTGAGTTACTTCAGACTTTGAGTTTATGCTTAGCTATTCTATTTCAAGAGACAACTGCTTCATTACTGCAGAAACCTATCTGGGGAATTACTTTAAATTACATATCAACTTGTTTATAACAATTATAGTTTACAAACTATGATCCACAAAGTAAACCTGTGCCATCTGCAGCTTCTCAACATCTTCAGTCATATGTAGATGAATGCTATCACCATAATTAGCTAACCAATTTCTCCAAAATGCAAACCATCACTGAAATTTAAGTCCAACACATCTGAAAAAATGGCAATGAACATTTGAAATTTTACAATAAGAAATTTTGTTTAATTACTTTATAAATTAAGATATTGTCTTCCTGCCCCTTCAGAGTAGATAGTGGTGTAGTTAAGGTGGGAGATTAGGGAGTGGAGCTCAGATAACGTCTGAATGTCAGGAAAATTAACCTAACGGGGCCTTCTTGCTTTGGCCTTCTTCCTATGGCAGTAAGTGAGGTGAACAAGTATTTTGGCTTTTGAGATGCCACAAATCTCCTTACTCTTTGCTATAAATGACTAATACTGGTTCTAAATTGTTTGCAAAAGATTTATAATGTTTGTGAGAAATTCTGACAGTGTAAAACAAGAGAAAGCAAATAATAATGCAAATGATAAGAGACTGAGTACTTCATTCTTTCCTTTAGCTGAGATGAAATACTTTATATATATGCAAATTGTTTGTAGTTCTAATGAAAAAGTAAACAAACCTTTACTTTTGATATGTTCTTTGATCTTTTTACAAATCAAATTTATACAGTCCTGAATCAGTGCTGTTGGCTTCCATGCAGCTCAGTCCCAGGTAGTTCTGCATAGATCACAGTCATGCTGATTTTAATAAATTGGCCGAAAGACCAAATACAGCTGTTCTTTGATGCATGCTGATGTAGGCATACTTGTACAATTACCTCTTGCATTTCATAATGTTATCATTACATCACATGTAGAGCTTCCATACTGTAGTCCAAAGTAGTTTTTTTCATTAAAAAATTTTTTGAACATACATCTGTAGTCTTGATTACACTGTTATAAGATTGGATTATTTTTTTAATAAAATATCGAAAGTGCCATTATTTTATGAGTAACCCTTACTCTTTCCTGTACTTGAAAGGTTATGATTTACAAATAAGTTATATTAAAATCCAGCTAATTGTCTTTCCTGAAGATAATTTATACAGAAATGCATAGATCTCATACTTTATTTCTCCTGCTCTGCTGTCCCTTTCTTTCTGCAATCCAAAGGTCCATTAGCTTGAGTCTTCAGAAAACCTTACTTTGTTATATTAAAAAGTCTGAGCTTAATTTAATCACAAAAATGAAACAGGGCTCCCATACAAAAACCCACCAAGTCCTCTGCATTATAACAGTATAATTTACTGAGATGTCATTTTGCTGTTGATATTGTCAAATGATTTAGAAATTCTAGCCAACGTATTGTAATGGCAAGATCTATCAGATCTGTTTGTTTGCTGTTAAACTAATCTAATCAGATACTTTATTAAAACATTTTTTAAAATGCTAGAAAAAGTCAATAGGGAAGGAAAGAAGAAAAAAAACAAGAATGTGCAATTAGAATAGAATTGTTTTCTATGCTTGCATCATAAAAAAATCCAAATCAATTTCAGTTTATTATAAAAGATTTCTGATTATAAATTCCAAAAGAAGCCACTGTCTAATGTTTTGTTGTTATAGTTCAATAGTCTTCCAAATTTGGAAGATAGCATTTAGAGATGTTAAGAGTCCCCCTTTTATCTTATTTTTATAAAAACCCACAGAAATAGAGCCTTTTCTGAGTCTAGTGCCCAAAACTGCTAGTAAACTACAATTTATCATAACTATGAGTCACTGAAAAGCTTATGTACATATTACCTTCTCTCTTTCTCTGATATACTTTCAAGGAATTCAACAAAAAAATCCCATTTTTGAAAGAAAATAGCTTCAAAGCCTAATGCTAAAAATTGACTTGTCTCAAAGAAACTTCTTTTAAGAATAGTTAAGCTGATTAGATTTTGATAAAATAATTAGCACAAGTTAAATATTTATGCGCTACGTATCTATCTCCATCTTCTCTCTAGAACTTCATAGCAGTTTATTCATCACTCCATCTATTTTTTCTACAATACCAACCTTGGGAAATAGAATAACTTGCCCATCACACAAGGACTATGACTGATGGTGGACTTGAACTTGAATCCTAATCCAATATTTTAACCAATACACCACTTTAGCTGGAAAAAAATATCCTCTCTACAGGTGCACTGAGGAAAGGGAAAGGGGGAGATATGATTTATTATGATTGACTGCATAGTCAGCTAGATGTTTAGACTGAATTTGGCATTTTTATCCACCAACTGACTCCTCAAAAACCTGGGATAGGCAGATGTTGTTTGATGATGTTAAAGTTATTG
Organism: Natrix helvetica; assembly: GCF_964273705.1. Lineage (NCBI taxonomy): Eukaryota > Metazoa > Chordata > Lepidosauria > Squamata > Natricidae > Natrix > Natrix helvetica. The sequence continues at coordinate 47,735,481 of NC_138548.1, forward strand.
TCGCAGGATGTAAGCTACTCCAAGCCATTTACAATTGACTGATGGTGATTTTGTTAATGTTGATGGTGTTCAAATGATGCTCCAGATATTTTGGCATTGCATCCAAGTCACCTATCACTATTGATACTATCTTTGCTTTCTTTTGCTGGTATTTCTACTTCTATTCTCAAGTCCTACATTTTGCAATTTTCTCCAGTTGTTATTGTCCTTGTTATTATGGTTCGTTGCACAGCCAGCCAGATATTTAGACTGGGTTTGGCAATTTTATTCACCTATTGAGTCTTTCCCAAGGACCTGGGATAGGCAGATGTTGAAGTTTGATAGTGCTAAAGGTATTGTTGCAGATTGTAAGCTGTTCTGAGTAAAGCTGCCTTTTGCAACTGACTGATGGTGAGTTTACATTGCTGATGGTGTTCAAGTGGTGCTCCAGTTATTTGGGAATTGCACCCAAGGTGCCTACTACTATTGGTAATACCTTTGCTTAATGTTATTTAATTGGTACTACCAATATTTAATTATATTAAAGGGATTGTTGCAGGATGTAAAATGTTCCAAGAAAAGCTCTCATTAGCAATTGATTGATAGCATTTTGTCAATGCCAATGGGGTTCAAGTGATGTTCCAGTTGCTTGGGATTGCACCCAAAGTGCCTATTATTATTATTGGTACTATCTTTGCTTTCTTTAACCACAATTGTTCTATTTCTATTTGCAGGTCTGTGATTTTATTCTTCTTCTGATAATTAAAAATTAATCATCATTTTTATCACAATAAGTTTTCTTTTGGTGTAATGTTTGAATTATATCAGGTTTCCTGTATGTACATCATAAGGAATGTATGTATTTTGGTCATAAGTCATTGTAGTTGTAAGTCAAGTTACCATGTGACCAAATTCAATTTTACAACTGTTTTTACAATGTTTGTTAAGTGAATCGCCATGGTCATTAAGCAAGTTACTACAGTCATTAAGCAAATCGTGTAGTTGGAAGTCTAAATCCAGTTTATTCAATGAATGTTTTTTGCTGGAAAATGGCAAAAAAGTTGCAAAACATATCAATGTGATTGTAAGATGCTGCAGTCATTCATAAATGCAAACCAGCTGCCAAATGCCCAATGCGGACCTTTAAACAGCATCCTCTACAAAGCAGTTAATTCAATGGATTGAGACAGGCTTCTAAAATCCTTTCTACCCAATTCAAAATATCCATGGAATAATGACTAGTGTTGAATAATGACTAATTAAAAAAATCAATCTAGTTACAGAATGCAAACTATCACACATCTAGAAACATTACCAATGCCACAGGATTTCCAGGAACAAGAATAACCTTGCCTCCCACACATGCATGCACAGATACATTCATAATCTGAGATGCCCCACCAAGGTCAGTAAGGATACTCTCTAGTTCAGTACCAACTAAAGCAGGATTATGACTAATCCAGACAACAATTTGCATAGTTAACAAATAAACATGTCCCACTTCACTTAAATTAGTAAAATTTCTTACATGTCTTTATATTCTAACACCGTTTTTGTAGTTATGAATGCATAGAAATAGACACAAATAACAAAATTTTGCTCTTATTTCTTTTCCCAACATCTGACAATGCATCTTTCTAAAATCTCACTCCTGGTGTGATTGGTTGCCACATCATATTTTACAGAATCATTAGCCACTGTACTAAACAATAGTTCAGTTGTCTAATTGTCCATGTGTATACCTTCAGGCATACAGTGCTGCAAATAATGATGAGAGTCTTGTTAAATTTGTCTTTGCATCTTTTTAAAAAAATCAGAATCAATTGAGAAGACTTCAGAAGGGGGAAGAGTTGCTTTAACTGTATCAAGTTTCTAGATGAGTAATTTTGAGCATAGCAACATCTATTTACTTATTAAAAGTTTTTCTATTGCTCTTATTATTAAATGATGTGAGGCAGTTTTTCTATGTCAGCACCCAGAACTGATTTTCCTGAGCTAAACACGGAGGATTAGATTCAAATTTAATCATAAAACTGAAATATCTACACTTAAGCCCCATTGATTTGAAAAGGTTTCCTAATATGATTACATTTGGATCCAAACCAGTTTCTCTTTAAAAAATGTTTTCCGTACAAGAATCTTCACATAAATTATACACATTTTTTATAAGATAAATGTAATGTATTTTTTGTGAAATAGCATTAACAGCAACTAGTTTGGGTTTGGTATGCGGCAAATAGTATTGTCCAACGTGTCAAAAGATGAGAATCATGACTTCCGGTTCCGGCTGCGGTACGCGACGGGCAAGCTTTGCTCGCCCCGCGCACTCATGGTGGGCTCCCCTTTGATCGGGGGGGCACAGGACGCCTTGGAGGGACTCCTGCCGAGGGGTCGGCGTAGCGGGGGACCCCCTGTGTTGGCGGCAGCCGGGGGGCTCCCCGCATCGCCCTAGGCATCGGGAGGCAAGAGGGGAGGCGCTGCGGCGTCTTTGCGTTGAGGCAGCTGGACAAACTGAAGATTTGAAGGACGCAGTTGCAATGCGGTGAGATGGAGATTCCCCCCGTTCCCTTTCATGAGTGAAGGAAAACAAAAAGACTGTCAGCCTTTTGAAAAAACTTGTTCAACCTGTACCTGGGAAGTGTAACTGGAGGGAGGGGGATTCCCCCCCCTTGGACAAGCGGCTTTAAACTGTTCTGCTCTCTGCCCCCAGAGGAGGAGGGGGGGAGCCTGGAATGAAATCACGCTCATAGCAAATGCAGATTTTCTTTTACTGTAATTGTGAAAATGAGGTGATGATCTGTTTCCTTCTGAAAACTTTGAAAACTCTTGGTTTGTTGCTCTCTGATCCCGGAGCTGGCAGGGCAAGATGGCAAACTTCCGTTGTCTTCATGTACTTTGAAATTTGACTCCACCCACAGAAACTTCTGGCTTTTGTCTTTGTCTCCGTGACACTCAGATAAATCTCTTGTTACATTTTACCCTGGACTTGGAACAAAGGATTTTATTGCTTTATTGCCTGGAACTAAAATTGAGAAAAGGTCCTTATCTGTCTGGACTTCCTACCTCGCGATCTCTCTTGGCTATCCACCTTCCCAATTGTCTCCTCTCTGTATTGACATTGTCATCTCTGAGCTTTGCTTACTACAATGCCACCTAAAAGACTACCACCGGGGAAACCGGGTTTTGCTGGCTCTGCCTCAGCATCTTCAACATCCAGCCCCAGTGGACAACAGACACTAACTTCTTTGTTCCAGCCTAAGCCCCCTGAGGTGGACTTTCAACAGATGTTTCAACAACTCTTAAAGGGGCAGGAGGACTTAAAAAATCAATTGAAAGAAATGAACGAGCAGCTCAGCGAGAACCAAGACCGGGTGATCCAAAACTCATGGAGACTGGAGCTTTTGGAGGAGGGGACGGCTGAGATGAGGAGGGAGGTGAAGGGGGTGCAGACAGGAAACCAAGAACTTGAGAACCACCAGATAAAAGTGGAATTTGAAATGATGTCTTTTTTTCTTAGATTTCAAAATGTAATTGAGGCTGATGATGAAGATCTGAGGGATATTATGACAAATTTATTGGCTGAATACATTAAAAAAGACAGACAACAGATGGGGTGGGACATGGACCTGGTCTATAGAGTAAATTCAGCATATGCCAGAACACACAATGTTCCAAGGGAGGTACACATTAAATTTCTCAGAAAGACCACAAGAGATGAGATTCTGAGTGCACAAAGGGGGCAAGCACTAAAATACAAGGATAGAGAAATAGCCATTCTGAAACAAACCCCAAAGAAAGTTAGAGATAAAAGAAAAAACTATTCGCTTCTAGCAAAGAAATTATACCAGAAAGGGGTTTGGTTTAGATGGCTTATGCCAGAAGGTATGCTAATATTCTGGGAGGACACGAGAGTTAGAATCAACACAACTATGGAGGCTGAGGCCTTCATGGAAAAAAATAAAGTCCTCCTAGATAAACCTGATGATATTATACGGGACATACAGGACACGGGAGGTGCCGGAGCTCTGCTGGAGGGGGGAGAAGAGGCAACATTGAGAAAACTCAGATCACAAAAATGAACTAGAAAATCTGTTTGATATAAAATGATTGAAATTGTTTGAAGATAAAAGTTTATGCTGACAAAATACTACTAAGTAGCAACAATCTAATGTATTAATAAATGAAAGTTATGAGAATGAGGGGGAGGGCCATTTCCTGCATAATGTAACTGTCAAAATTTGTAATTTTACCCATTACCCCTTTCCTTGATTATTTTTTTTTAAACTAATAAAATTTTGTTAAAAAAAAAAGATGAGAATCATATAGAAAGTATATATAGAAGTATTAGATACAAGTAGGTACTGTATCAAAACCTTGGTAACAACGTTTATTATCTTTTTAAAAATATATATTATTAGTAGTAATAGTAAACAAGTCATCGAGGCTACGACGCCATTGACTATCATTGCCGGCCCCTGATTGGTTGAGATGCGAGCAGTCAACTGGCGGGAGAATGCAGCTATTCTATTGGTTCAGTGTCTGACAGCTCTAGTATAAAAAGGGCTGTCAGCTGTCAAACGCTGCTGTTTGCCGGGTCGAGGTTTGCCTTACATTGGGCTGTGTTATACTGTTAATAAAGGGTGTGTTAGCTTCAACCTGCCTTGCCTCAGTTCCTGCCTGCCTCGTTCTCCCTACAGAACACTGGCGACGAAGGTGGGATCAGGACTGAAGTAAAGGAAAAGCGAAGTCACTAATAAGAGCTGCCTCAAGTCACAGGCGACGAGAAGTCGCTCCAAGGCTAATTCCTCAAGTTCTGTCCTTCTAAGGATGGCTAATCTACTGGCATTCACGGCATTCAGCCCGGCCACTGAAACATGGGATGCCTACCTCAAGCGGTTTGAGTGCTTCCTGGAGGCAAACGACTTCACTGGTTTGTCCAGTGGCCATAAAAGAGGATATTTTCTCAGCGCATGTGGCCACGAGATGTTTGGAACAGCCAGGGCTTTAGCAGCCCCTCAATCCGTCCATTCAATGCCTTGGGAGACTCTTTTGGAGAAACTTAAAAATCATTACTCTCCAACTCCCTCGCGCATAGCCAGACGTTATGCTTTTAGGCAGAGGACCTAGAGAGAAGGGGAATCTGTGAGCAATTACATGGCTTCCCTCAGAACAGCGGCCCTGCACTGTGACTTTCCTGTGCTGGATGATGCCCTGTTAGAACAGCTGGGTTGTGGTATCAAAGACCTCAGACTTCAGCAGCGCTTGCTGGCATGAAAAGAGCTGAGCCTTCAGGCAGTTGTGGATGAAGCCACGGCATATGAAATGTCGGACAAATCCACCACAGAAATTCAGACATTTCTGTCACCAGCCACCCATGCCAGTAGGGGCCATGCTGTCCACCACGAAGAAGACGACGAAGAAGACTTCTCAGACGAGGAAGAGATTAGCCACCTCAAACTGGCCACCAGAAAAAAACAGACTCAGGCTGATTTTTTACCACAGGCGGGTTGCCTGAGTTGTGGCGGGAACCATGCAAGGTCAGTCTGCAGGTTCAAAGCCGCAATATGCCGTCGGTGTGACAGGAAAGGACATTTAGTCAAGGTCTGCAGAGGGGCCATGCCAATCACTGACCCACTTCCGGAGCGCACCTTGTCTAGACAATTCGTAAGAAGACTTCCGGAACACCGCAAAGACTGCTTTGCCATCGCAGGTGACCAGCAGCACCCTGATTGGGCTATCAGCCATGCGTCCCTGACTAAGCCTACCCATAAGATATACCTGACTGTGCACTTAGAGGGAGAGCCCTGCAAGATGGAAGTGGACACTGGCTCTTCCAAATCCCTGGTCTTTTGGGCTACTATCAAACGGATAGTGCCCAGTCTGACCAAAGCTCAACTCAGACAGTGCGTACTTAGCCTCAGAGACTATCAAGGACAGCCAATACCCATTGTGGGTTGTGGCACATTCACCATAGCCAGCAATAACTTCCAGGGGCCTCTTCCCCTCATCATTGTATATGGCCATTTGCTCAGCCTCCTGGGGCTTGACTGGTTCTCCGCATTGGGGTTCAACATCTCTGGCATCCACTCCATTGTTACAGATTCCTTCACTGCGCTGGCCAGCGAGTTCACGGACGTATTTGACAACAAGCTTGGTAAATATAAAGGACCCCCATTTCTTTTAACTTGGACCCCCAGGTGGCGCCAATACGTCTAAAACCCAGGAGAGTGCCTTTTGCTCTTCGGCCCAAAATAGATTTAGAGCTAGATAAATTAATAGCACAAGGAGTGCTTGAAGCAGTAGACCACTCCCCCTGGGAGACCCCCCATAATAATACCTATTAAGCAGGATGGTAGTATTGAATTTGCAGGGATTTTAAATGCACCATTAATAAAGGATTGCAAGCCGACCCTTACCCAGTGCCAGTGGTTCAACAACTGCTCTATTCCTTGGGCCAGGGAAACATTTTTGCCAAGTTAGACTTGGCACAAGCGTACCAGCAGTTCCCGGTGGATGAAGCCACTGCCATGGATCAAACCATCGTAACGCACCGGGGACCTTTCAAACGTAAATGTTTGCAATTTGAGGTCAGTGTAGCCCCGGGTATTTTCCAGAGCCTAATGGAGTGGTGCTGCCAGGGGTGGTACCCTATTTCGACGATGTGCTTATATCCGCTTTGGATCAAGCTGAGCTCGTTGATAAATTAAGAGCAGTCCTGACCCGTTTCCGCCAAGCGGGGCTGAAACTCAAACAAGAAAAGTGTAGGATAGGGGTCCCCAATGTAGAATTTTTGGAGTATCTAGTTGATTCCAAAGGCATCCACCTACTCCGTCCAAGGTAGAGGCAATTAAGAAAGCCCCCCCACCCTCCTCTAAGGCTGAACTGCAAGCCTTTCTGGGGCTGCTTAATTTTTACTCCATTTTTTTACCCCATAAGGCATCTTTGGCAGAGCCTCTTCATAGGCTCCTGGACTCCAAGATGCCCTGGCATTGGGGATCTAAGGAAGCCCAAGCCTTTAGGGCAGTTAGGATGTCGTTACATCCAAATTTTTATTAGTGCAATGCAGTGATCGCCTCCCATTAACTTTGGCGTGCAATGCATCGCCTTATGGCATTGGGGCCGTTCTGAGTCCTATCCTACCTAATGGCTCAGAAGCCCCAATTGCCTATTATTCGCGCATGCTCTCAGCAGCTGAAAGAAATAACAGCCAGCTGGATAAGGAGGCCCTAGCTGCTATAGCAGGGGTAAAGCGGTTTCACGATTATGTTTCTGGTCGTTTCTTTCACTTAGTGACCGACCATAAACCCCTCTTGGGTCTTCTGGCGGGGGATCATCAGACTCCTCAGATTTTGTCTCCAAGTATGTCCAGATGGACAGTCTTTCTAGTGGTGTATAATTATCAGCTACAATATAGGCCAGGAAAAAACCTGGGCACGCTGATGTCCTCAGTCACTGCCCTCTGCCAGCACCTGTTTTGGACCCTGCTCCTACAGTTTCGGTCCTCTAAATTGAAGAGTTGGCCATGCCAGTATCTGCCTGGGATATTGCCAGGCTCTCTGCCACAGACTCCATATTGGATCAAGTTTTGGACTGGGTGCACAGGGGGATGGCCACAGGGGCCAGTAGATCCTGAGTTTCACCCCTATTATATACGGCAGCATGAGCTGTCCATCCTTAATGGGTGCCTGTTATGGGGCAATAGGGTGGTAGCTCCCCCGAAGCTTCGGTCGCCAATTTTAAGTTGCCTGCACACTGCTCATCTGGGCATTGTGCACATGAAGGCTTTGGGCCGAAGCTACGTCTGGTGGCCCAACATTGACCAGGAAATAGAAAATTAGGTAGCCACCTGCCAGCAGTGCCAGCAATCTAGATCAGCTCCTCCTTCTGTGCCCATCAGGGAATGGGACATGCCCCGGGCTCCATGGGCACGATGGAGCCATTTGGAGTTCGCCGGCCCATTCTTAGGGCAGAACTTCTTGGTCCTTGTAGATGCCTACTCAAAGTGGGTGGAGCTGGCACTCATGCCATCCACCACTTCGGAGGCCGCAATTAGGGTGCTGGGGAGGCTATTCGTGACTCATGGGTTGCCTGACATGGTAGTGACTGACAATGGGCGCCAGTTCACGTCGGCACCCTTCCAGATGTTTTTAGGCTGGCATGGCATACGACACGCTCCGATAGCCCCGTTCCACCTGGCCGGAAATGGCCTGGCAGAACGAACCGTCCAGTCGGCTAAAGAGGAATTGGGCTGCCTGGGGCCAGGGAATTGGCACAACAAACTGTCGTAATACCTCCTGGCACAGCATACAACCCCGTGCCCAATCACCAAGCATAGTCCCGCAGAACGGCTTATGGGTCGTTGGCTCCAGACAACCCTGGACCGGCTACACCCCGCTAATGCAGCAGAGAAAAGCCCCCTCGCAGGCAATTCCACACGGGCCTTTAATGCGGGAGACCCAGTCTACGCCCATAACTATGGGCCAAACCAAGGTGGTTTCCCGGACAAATTACGCAACTAACTGTACTGTACTGTTATAAGGTCCAGCTCAGTGATGGGCAAATGTGGCGCCGACACATCAACCAGCTCAGATGGCGAGCCACAAGCGCAGCAGACCAACACCCGGTGCAGGCCCAATATATGATTGTTAGAGCCAATACATCTATCTATTACTTATGGGACTGACCTTATTGTTAAACACATGGATAGGACTTATTTATAAATATGACAGATCAATTCTGAAGATTTTAAGTTTGAGAGAGGAATTCATATCCAACACTGATAAGATCAGGTGCTGTATTTGCTTTTCTGAGCAATTGCACTTCCTTTGTGAACATCCTGAAAAAGTAAAAGTCATATCTGTTGAATAATACTAAAAGTAGAGGTTTCCCTTTTCCATTTGTTTCCGACTCTAGGGAGCAGTGCTTATCTCTGTTTCTGCTGTTTCTTAGCAGAGGGAGCCAGCGTTGTCTGAAGACATTTCTGTGTTCACGTGGCCAGCATGACTATATGCCGAGGCACATAAAATGCTATTACCTTCCCATCGAGGTGGTACCTATTTATCTACTTGCATTTACATGCTTTCAAACTGCTAGGTGGGCAGGAACTGGGAAACCCTGTTGCACAGCATTCGGGTCTGAAACATTGGTGGGTTGCAAATATTTTTACTACCGGTTTGGGTGCACTCCCACACGTACTTGCGGGCAATACTTCTGTGCATGCGCAGAAGCGTCCAGGCGGGGCCTTCTGCCGCCACTTATACCGGTTCGGCTGAACCAGGCCAAACAGGGAGCAACCCACCACTGTTCTGAAACCTGGGCTGTCGACTTTCCAGCCCACAAGTGCCTTAACTACTGAGCCATCGCACCCCTCATCTGATTAATACAAGGCCACACAATATTGTGTACATAATCTTTCTAGTTCTCTAGAATTTTTCATCTGGGAAAAAAATTGAAAACACCACCAAAAGTGATTCAAAAACAGAATGAGAGCTGAACACGGGTTGGTTTTAGGTTGGATAAAAATGTTCAAATTTGACTTGTGCCACCTTTAAACCAACCCCTTTATTTAGAGATATCAAAGGGAAATGAAGTGTATGGGCAAATATTACTAATTTATCTGCCTAAAATTCCCTTCCGCTATCACAAATGAGTTATTGGTAAGCCATTTGATTTTATTGCTGGAGGTTTTGCTTCATCGGTACAAATAAACAAAATCTGCACTATATCTTCTCAAATGCAGTTTTCTGGTGATGGGATCAGATTTTATTGCTGTTTAAAAGGCTGAAATAAAGGAAAACCTGGCTATTCTTCATCAACATTCCAAAGTAAGGGAGCTTCTTATCCATTATATTTATTGCATTATGGGGGCTGTGAGTGTTACAAGTTTCTGGTGGGAAATACAGCCACTGGGATGCATTTCTTATTTATCTCTGCTACTTTTAAAAATGCCTGTCCCCAAGCTTGGACAATCAGGAGAAAATGTTACTGTGCAGAAGGAAATTTTGCTTAGTTTATCTGACAGGCAGATTTCTCCACGAGTTTTATAGGGATACGTTCTGTCCAAAGACATTCTACAGAATCGTTTTCACTCGATTTTCTTTGACTTTGCTGTAGCAATCTATAAAAAAGATACATGTAAACTCCAGATGCTCATTATATTTAGTAAACACACATTTCATATAAAGCAAAGCTATGTCAAGTGACAGCACCCGAGCTGAAGCTAGCCTAGACTGTCAAGACAAATACTCTCAGCCGCCGTGGTATGAATCCAAAAACGAAGCAGCGTCCGCGCCAAAGAAGCGAAGCTTTTGCATGATCAATTAATTTAAGGGAAGGGATTACATCTCCTCGCGGAGGGTTACCCGATTTTTTCAATCAGTGGACCAACCCATAAGGCATCTGATTGCCGAGGCGTCTTCTCTGGGTATTTTGTGAACCGCTTTCTGATTGGTCGGCGGGACTCTGCAATGGTTGGCACAGAAGAGTCGGGCTCCTGGATTGGTGGCCTTGCACCTGCAATGCGTCAAGGAACGATGCAGACATGAATGTGCTGGAGAGAGTTTTGTATGAATGGCTGAACCCGAAGAGAGACAGGAAGGAGGCGAGAGGGAACTAGGGAGGCTGCGGGCCTTGGGGAACGGTGGGTGACGGGGCGGGTTGGCCCAAAAAATTCAAAGGTGACCGCAGAGCCTCTCTGCGGCTGCACGGACAGGCACGGGGAAGACCTCCCCTCCCCTGGGCGTTTGCAGCAAGGGAGTCCGGGGTTGGGCTGCCTCCCCGGCAGGGAGAGGAAGGGAAGGGAAAGGCAGGGCGTTCATTCCTTCCCTTCCAGGGGGAAAGGCGCTTGTGCCCGACAACCACCAGCAACTCCCTCTTGCCTCGCTGCCGAGGCGAGCATTTCGGACAGCAGCCCCCTCGCTTGAGAGCTGGGACGGCGATTGCAGACGAAGGGCAGACCCATCCCCATTTGCTTGGCCAACCGTGGGTCGCCACGTGTTTTTCCCGCGGAGAAAAACGCGGCTTCGCCTTGGGGGAACGATCCGTTTCTCTCCCGCACTCGGCATCTGCACGACGCCAACCGAGAAACGCCTCAGCTTGGAAAGGCTCGGTTGGCCGGACGAGGCGTAACCGCGCCCGGAACTCTTCGGCCTTTTTGGCCGAAGGAGGCTGGCTGGGTGTCGTTCAGCCTCCAAGCTGGAGCCGGCTGGGAATAAGACCGGACAGAACAAGTTTTGAACAGAGACCAGGAACTATTCTTTACTGTCCTTTTCGTTGTGCAACCTAATTTTAAAAAAAGGGAGTCCTGCTTGTCTGGTTGCATACACAAACACACAAAGAATCTCAGGTTGGGGGTAAGGGCCGGTCAGCAATCAGCCTGTGAATGTAAGACTTTCACTGCAGTTTCGTGACTGAAATATGTATGTAAGACGCAGCACATGCAGAAGTGCTTTCATGTAAGTCCTCTTACATCAGATTGTGAATGTTGGATTTATACCTTAAAATGTTCCGTGTACATATGCATAACTTGACTATAAATCAGACTCAACCAATTTCCTTTCTTATTTTCAGTATTTACATTTGGTCTTGTCACTTGGAAAATAGATAGCCGGTTCCTAAGTTGCTTCTTTGCAATCCTTCCCTCCACACACACACACACCCAAATTTACTTAGTAATGTCACCTAGTGCAGTAGTATCATTTTATCAATATATGGTTTAAAAAGTTTAAATGAAAAATGATCGTGGTATCAGATTATTTTACTGGTACAAATGACATTAAAACCATAGATGCTTTTCTGTATTGTCTTTTTTCCCCAAGTGAAATATTGATGAGATATACAGGAGATTCCTGAAGGACTGAAGTACCTGTTGAGAATGTAATTGGTTGCTGTTTTTCAGAGGAGCAACTGCAGTGGAAAATGGGTCTCTGGCATCTTGGGTACCATGGAGATTTCCAAAAGATGTTCCCATCTCTGCCAAATAGCCTCTTCCAACAGAATATTAAAGATGAAGGAACGATACTCTCCAGTCAATTACAAAACAGGAATGATGATAATAGCAGAAACTTTCACATTGGAAAAAAAAACAATATAGAAGTGGAACTTGCAACAAAATTTTACAATGAAGATGTTCAGCTGTGTCTTATTTCACATACACACCTGCTACATAGTTTGCAAGTTGAGATTTAATCATTATATATTCAAAAACATATGCCTCTAGAAAAACATGGAAGTATCCAATTTAATTAATGTTTGTCATATACTTGTATACTAAAGTTGTCACAATTTAGAATCTGCAGATTACCTTGAATTTGTTCTACAGGGGAAAGGATTATAATTCATTGAATGATCAAACAAAATTCATGGTATACAAGTGTATAAGTATATTATAAGATGGCACCATCACTGAAATTTATTAGATATATGTAGCTCTGCCATTTTATTGAGCCTATTTGGTACTATCAAAACAAAATATAACAATAATATCATGATAATAATACATTTATAATTCTTATGTTGTCAGATTGTCATTGGGATTATTACTGGAACTTTCTCCACTATTTATATTTTTTTTCAGAAAGATGACTCGTTTGAGGTTTTTTGGTGTGAATGTTTTATGTATTTGAACATCTTTGTTTGAATACAATATTGTTGTATATTCTGTTGTATATCAGAAGGCTACAGTTCTTCAAAAATAATTGGTATCCAGTATTTTAATTTTCACAGTAAGAAACATTTTTGTAATAAAAGAAGAGCTTCAAGCATAATGTTATAAAGCCAGTAGGGATGACATATTATTTTGATGAACAATATCAGTGGATTGGGGAAGGTTTCCATTTCAAAATGCTGAAGTAATAGCGAAGTCTCATGAGTTCAACTGGCAATTGTTTGACTCACAGTTTTGAAAATTTGATATTACTGAATAATATTGGCAATATATCCCAAAGAACTGAACAAATAAAATTTCTTTTGTTTTCTTGCTGGAGGGGATATTAAGCACTAGCCAATTTATTTTAAAATATTTCATCTAACAACATAAAGCAGTTTTTTCTGATATTAGCAGATTACAATTCTGGAGAAGATATTTTTCCTGCCAAAACAATGTTTGTGCTTTTCAAAAACAAGTCACATCTTTCCACTCATGTATGCTTCTTGGCAAACAACTATGCAAAGTTTTAAAAACAAACTTTTAAAAAGAAAAAGTAAAATCACAAATCTTATTGATGACCAAAAATGGAAAAAATGTCAAATTGTTTAACAACCACAATAAAATGCAAGAATAAAAGTGAAAAAGTAAAATCATCCAATAGAATCATCATAGCAAATTTGCATCTTATTAAAAATTATATTTTGGGAGGGTCTGAATACCATATTTTTTGGAGTATAAGACGCACCTAGATTTTGGGGAGGAAAACAAGGGGAAAAAAATCTGCCTCCGCCTCCCAGCAATTTGCCTCCTTACCACAAACAGTACAGACAATATATTATATACTGTTTGTAGTGGTACATTTCACACTATACTTGTACAGATGCTGTTAAAATGTGCTTTCTGGAAGTATAGTTATTCCCTGCTATTTAAAAGAATAGCACTTTTTAAAACAATACCACTGGGCCTCTTCAGATCATGCATTTATTTTAAAAGGCTTCTTTATTTTGTTATGTCGTCTAGAACAATAATGCAGTGTTTAAAAAAATAAGTCTAATAATTTTAACATTCTATAGGCATTTATAGTTGTTGACTTACCTCCTTGCAGCAAATAGCCTGAATAGCACAAGAAAAAAAAATCTGCCTCCCATCAATTTGCCATGTGGAGCAAACAGCTAGTTTCACTTTCAATTTCTCCGGATCATCAGCTGTTAGAGGCTGCAGGGATTGTTATAGGTCAGTGGTGGGCAACCTTTTTTTTCAACTGAGCCAAATCTCGCTAAAACCACGATTGAAATTTATTTTGAGAGCCACATTATTAAAACCGAAAATACATAGGATGGTACACTGTTTTTAGTTTCAATAAACTCTGGCATTTGAAGCATGCAAGTCTTAAAGCTGTCAAGTTGCAAGACCCTCGCACCCCAACCCTTTAGAAAAAAAAACCCAGGGTCTTCAAACCTGACAGCTTGAAGACTTGTGGACTTCAACTCCCAGAATTCTGAGAATTGAAGTCCACCAAGGGCATCAATCATATTAGCCCAGGGATCTGTAAAATTGGCTCTTAAGACTGGTGGACTTCAACTCCCAGAATTCTGAGAATTGAAGTCCACCAGTCTTAAAACAGCCAACTTTGCAGACCTCTGTGTTAGCCCAAAGCCTGGTGCTGGGCGGGTCTTGCTCCCCCATTGGTGGAGCCCCAAGAAGCGAGGAGGGAGAAAAAGAGACGGAGGCCAAGGAGCTTCCCCCCCCCCACCCCCTCCCAGCAAAAATCTAACCGGGGAGCCGGGCGGGCAGTAGCAAATTAGCCGATCACGCTGCGTGATCGGCTAATTTGCTACTGCCCGTCCGGCTCCCCGGTTAGATTTTTGCTGGGAGGGGGCGGGGGGGAAGCTCCTTAGCCTCTATTTCTTTTTCTGCCTCCTCGCTTCTCGTCCCCGCCCGACTTCAGGATCCTCCCTAATCATTGTGGGTCGAAAAGAAAAAAGGGAAAGGGGCGCTTGTTTTGAAGTGCCCGAGAGGAGGGAGGGGAGCGGGCGCCCGGCACACAGAAGAGCCGCATTAAAATGTGTAAAGAGCCACATGTGGCTTGCGAGCCGCGGCTTGCCGACCACTGCTATAGGTTATTGAAGCCTCTGCAAGCCCAAGAGGTAAATTGCTGGGAGCAGAGGCCAAAAGGTGGGGGCTGGTGGGTGGGTGGGGCTACATTCGGTGTATAAGACGCACCCGTATTTTCACCCTCTTTTAGGGGGGAAAAGGTGCGTCTTATACTCCGAAAATATGGTAGATATAATACTTTATTTTCTCCTAATAGCTATTAATTTACATAGCTACCAAGATGATTGCAGTAATGTTGCAGAAAATCAAGAGATAAGACTGCGAGATCAAGATAAGCTTTAATTTGGCCAAAAGGTCAAAAGTTCACTCTTAATGTCCAAATCTCACTTTACGTCCTACTTTAGTAATATCAATCATTATTGCTGTATTTGTCATTTTTGATACATTTAAGTTTTAACTGAATTGTCATAGATCATTGTTTTAAAATTACATTGCCTTTTAACTCTAACCCCCATTTCCCCCCATTTAAACATGTCTCGTCAGTGGTGGGATTCAACCAGTTCGCACCACTTCAGGAGAACTGGTTGTTTGAAGAAATCATTAGGGCAGAGAACCGGTTATTAAATTATTTGAATCCCACCACTGTGTTTCGTGCATGCCCTTTTATTTCCTAGGGCCAGTATATGCTGCTTAAATCTTTGCTTAAATCTTACTTTTTAGCTTCCGATATTTGGTAGCAAAAAAGACTTGTCTGATATAATAAAACTACACCATGCATCTGATGAAGTGGATACTTTAAAGAATAAATCCTTACTCTTTACAGTAGCTGTTTCTGCAGCAACATACTAATATAACTCTTTCTCTGGAAACTACAAGGTTAAGGGCCTCTGACAGCATAAAAATACAGAGTTGTTCTTTGCAAAGCAAGACAAATGGCAAATGTTCACTTAGTTCTTCTCACAAGCAGTAGTTGCTAAAATTAATCTGCAATAATAAACTTAGTGCTTCAGAAACTTGAGGTTTTTGGCTTCTTGTTGCCCTTCAAAGTCAGAGTTATGAGTCCTTTCCCCCTCTGGCTTATTTATGTATAAATTCCAAGCTGTTTAGAAACCAAACTAGAAATCCCACTTGGACGATCTATTAAGTATGTTATTTTTCTCCAGTTTACTTGCTGCTGTTGTTAGAAAAAGTCAAGTGAAAACACATTTGCAATGGATACAGCTTGTTTATAATAAGCCAGGAGTCATTGTATCCACTCATCCCATATTTCATTCTAGGAAAATATTGCATTTTTTTGATTGAATAAAACAATTTAACTAGTTATGAAACTAAGATCAAGTAAGCTTCAAATGTAAATGTAAAAAAAGCAAGCCCTTCTGAAATGCCATGCAGTGAGGAGAAAAATAATTTTCTGAGTCTGCACTCGGTGAGCTTTGGAAGGAGATTCTAGGTTTTATGCCCCAAATTTTTTTGGCACTTTTCTTCTTCCCTCTAGTTGCATTGCAACCATCTTGGAAGTGTATACAACAATATGGAAAAAATACTTTTGGCCTGTTTTTCCCATAAGCAACATTTGTTTACTAGTGACCTTTATCAGAAACCACATTTGCTATGGTGATAGAAAGAACTGCCAACATAATAAAATACTGTGTTGTCTGTGCTTTGCTACTGAGTAGTAGCTTGCGCTGCAAAACAATTAGGATACGGATGTTTAAATCATAGCCTGGGAAGGAACCAACACTGCATTATTCGGATGAAGTAAAATTGAGGTTGGCAATATATCCCAGTGACACTAAACAAATGAAGGGCAGGTTTTCAAGCATGTAATTCTTTCTTAACATGCAATTTACTCAAAAAGTTACTCAAACATCAGGACTCAACCTGAGAAGCATAAACTAACCCTCTAGGTAGTTTAAGACTTGTTTGCCACTTTCTAGAGTTTCCTATTCTACTTTGTAGAATGTTGCTGGATATATGTCTAAATCAGTGTTTTTCAACCTTGGCAACTTTAAGATGTGTGGACTTCAACTCCCAGAATGCTGGCTGCAGAATTTTGGGAATTGAAGTCCACACATCTTGAAAGTTGCCATGGTTGAAAAATACTGGTCTAATTCGAATTAACTGACTATGTTAACTGAATAACATAGTACTGTGATGGTGAACCTATGGTATGCGTGCCAGAAGTGGCATGCAGAGCCATCTCTCTGGGCACGCCTGCCATTGTCTGTTGCTCTTCCAGGTTCTGGCGAGCACATGCATGCCGGCCAGCTGGTCTTCCCACACACATGAGCGCTGGAAACCAGAAGAGCAGCTCTCTGACACGCATGCATGTGCCAGGAACCTGAGCTTCTGGTTCACCAACATTGACATAGTATATATTGTATATGCAGGAAGATTCTTGGCAGACTTGAATTTATATTTGTCACTTTGTCTTTGACAAGTAGATTGATATGTCAACCATCCTGTATCAGCTGTTTTTATAAACAATGGTAAAAATAAAATAAGTTTACGTGACATTGGATAGAATTTCTTGTAAGATCGGACTGAGATAGTCTTTTAAAGTACATATAGGAATAACTCCTAGTATATTGATTCTTAGAGATAAGTTTACAACCAAAAGTCCTCTTTAATTGAAACAACATGAACTCTTCTAAGCTTTGTAATTGGTGGAGCTGTCCATAGAATAATGCTCGATTTTCAAGGCCTCAGAAAGCTCATGCAATGGCAGAAGCCATTCTCGTCTGCTTCTCAAAAATGAAAGGCTACACTATTTTCTTCTCCTGCTCTTCTGATGTTAGGGTGGAAAGTGTCATTACAATGAACATTATGAGCGCGTTTTGAGTCTAAAGCACAGTATAACTAATTTCTGCTCCTTAATCCTTAGCTCCCCTTCACACTTCAAGGTTAGCAAGAAAGATGGAGAGCACTATACTTATCATAGAAAGTAGAACTAAGAACTCTGCATCAATTTCTGTCTCCATTCATACTGATAATGAAGATGGAGATAACTTATTTTGGCCCCCTATCAAGGCATGGAAACATAATTACAAAAAATGTCCAATAAAAATGCTTCACAATTTATTAATCAGAACAACAGAAAATATATTTACAAGAAACACAAACCACTAAAGCCATGCATTTTAATAGCTCCCTGTAATGTAGCCAAGTGCTGTACATCCATATAAAATATATTACTCTAACAACTGCCAAGCTGAATAAGGTGAATTTTTTAAAAATCTGTACTAACTTACTAATCAAATAGTGGGAAGACAAGAAATGCTTGAACAAACCAACAGGACAAGCAATAATACCTAAAAGAATATCTATCTGCATCAGAGCCCAAAACATTGAGGTGGCTATTGATCAACGTGTTTGTCCTTTCCTCAGGAGGTGTGTTTGCCCTACTGCAGCAGTCTTTCTGGAGCTGTTCTGCAGGTTTGTTATTAATCAATTCACTAATATAGTCCCATTGGAATTACTAATTATTATTGGGATAATGTTTCATTTTAGATTAACGATAATGTTTTTAATGGTTTTGCTATCTCAGTTAATTTGGTTGTACAGTATGGTGAATGTTTTATTTCTGTAAGCTATCCATTATGAGAAGATTATGTTGGTCTAAAAATCTAATCAATCAATATTTGATGGTCCAATATATCAAAAGTGTCATCAAGTCTAAAACAACAGCAGTAATAGAAAGTGTTTGAGATTTGGTTTCCAGAATATCATTCAGGATTAGAAATAGTGCTGTCTCAATTGAATGGCCTGTCACAGACCTGATTGATATAGATTAGAAGGTCACAGGAAGATAAATGAGGAATCAGTTTTATAAGAGTAATTGTCTGAAGGACTTTAGATTTTTTTAGAAAAAGGAATCATGGACATATGCCAGTATCTTGAACATTAATAGGGATCCGGAAACGTTTTCTTCCACAAAGGCTGAAGAAAAACATGCTTAAAACAATTTGGAAATCTGCCAGTACATAATGAACAATTCATCAGGTAGGTAATACAAGTCAGGACAAGAGGTTAACAGATTAGGATAAAAAGGTGAAAGGGTCAGTCCCCCATCAATACAAGTAGGAATGGAAAAAATACTAAGACCACATATTGAAATTGTTAAAAAAAATGTGCAGTTGGTAAAGAATGGATATGAATGCTAAATTTCTACAAACACATAAAGGATAGTATGGTAATAAAAATTCATATAGCCATATTGAAAACTATTCTAGAATTAAATGTGAAATAGATACAGAAAGCAAATAAATAGATGTCTCAAAACCAAGTAATAGTGACTGATGCCAAAGAAATATCGCCAATGAGCAAACAAGCAATAAAGCAGTGTATTTTTTTTGCTCCCTGAACAAGCATTCTGTATCAACCATTTCATAGCTGGGTGCATAGCTGAGCAATGAATACTTGGAAGTTTAAAACAAAAAACAATAAAGAATGTACCTCTGGCAGAGATCAATATGCCTCGGTAAAGTCACCTTGCTTCAAGCTTAATCCGCAGAAGACTTAATATAACTAGTAGCATCTTACTTTCTGACCCTTTTGGTATCCTCTCTGCTGTACATAATTATCTTTAACTAATGCAGCAAAACAAAAAAGAAATGCAAACATCGAGAAAGCAAAATTGAAGAGATTCTGACTGATTGTAAACTTTCAATAGTGCAGCCTTTTATGGGGGCTTTTTTGAGGGGAAGGGAGGTTAACTCAACGTTTCTAATAATATGCTCCCCAATTCTATGTCTTCCCAACTTAACTTCCCAGGATAGTAATGAAGTGAACATTTCCACCTAAAGTCTCCTTATCCTAGTCATTGGATTGGTCAAAAAGGATCTAGATAAGAAACACTTGTCGTACAATAACGTTTTTATAGTGTAAACCTAAGGGGAATAAACCTTCTAATAGATATACGTATGTTGATGAAATGCAGAACCCACTAAGGTCAGTTATATGAAACAACTTCTAGCCCCAAAGAAAGAAGTTTAACCAATATAAAAGATGAATTGTTACATAAATAAATAGGGATGATAAATTGCAGATGAATATCCGAAGCCAAAATATTTGAATTTAATTGCAAATTTGGTAAAGAAATATAACTAACAGTAACAAAACAGCAACAATAATAATTGCATACATGATAAATAACATATGTATGAATATACCATTGATTATAGCTTTATGTGAATCATTTTAAAGGTAATTTCTATTTTATTTCATATGCATACATTTGAAATATATCCAGTTGGCCAACTTAACTGTTGACTCAGTTAAGATCTAAAGTATTACAACTGTTTAATAAAATTGCTTGAAAAAAAAATTCACCAAGACTTTCAAAAAGCTTTTAGGAACTTGCTGTGGATCCACAGTAATATTCAAATGAAGTCTTCCTCTGCATTACAAATTTATGCCAGAAAAATATGTACCGCAATTAATTTAAATAAACCAAATGTACAGTGGGGAAAAAATTAAAGTGTAATCAGTAGCTCCCTAAGTAATAAATCTTTGTAATTGTTCATTTGTATTGTTAGATAGGAATTTGTTGAGCATAATAGCTAGTGCAAAATTGTATTTACAAAGGTAGATAGATTACAAAAAACAGTAATTTTACTGACTACCACTGATGATTTACCTAGTTTAGGTACCATAATGAAACATTTGCAAGAAAACAATCATGCACCAAGGATCCTTCATTCCAACTTATACACATTCTTCTTTATTGGAAAGAACAGTAATTTTATTATATCAGTCCCACCAGGATTTTTTTTTTTTTTTTTTGCATTTAAAGGAGTAACAAATTTGGAAGTGACCTTGGAGGTTTTCTGGTCCAAACCCCTGTTCAGGCACGACCCTTTACATTTCATACTAATCTCTTCTTAAAAATCTACATTGATGGAGCACTCACAATTTCTGAAGGCAAGCGATTCCACTTATTAATTGTTTCTCATCTTGATTAGTTTCCATCCATTGCTTCTTGTTCTGCCTTCAGGTGCTTTGGATAATAGGTGGGCCCCCTCTTCTTTGTGACAGACCCTTAGATATTGGAAGGCTGCTATCATCTGACCCCCTAATCTTTCTCTTCATTTTACTACCCAATTCCTGCAACTATTTATTGTTCTTCTCTGCACTCTTGCCAGAGTCACAACATCTTTTCTATATCATGGTGACCAAAACTGGATGAAATATTCCAAGTGTGGTCTTACTAAGGCATTATAAAGCGATACTAAAACTTCATGTGATCTTGATTCTATCCCTTTGTTAATGCAGCCTAGATACATTGGCCTTTTTTGGCAGCTGCATCACACTGCTGGCTTACCATAACAAACAGCTTTATTTTAATAAACATTAATTTATTTAATGTTTAACATCCCTTCGGGGAGAGGGGGCGGTCTAGAAATCTAATAAATTAAATCAGTTAATTATTAAATAATACTACGGTATGCACTGAGCATTAGTTAACTCCAAAGAAAAGGAAAAGATCTTAAGACAAGTTTTTTTTCTTAATTGAAGATGGAGCTAACTGTGAATCTCTTTTTTATTCTTTCTTTCCCATAGATATAATATAGGTACAAATAAAAATATATAGAATTCCACACAGCCTCAGCCATATTACAAGAAAAATGTAGTCTTTTGTGATCACACTGCAAAGAATCAAAAGCCTCAGCAACCCTTAAATTACTTATCCATTGAAGAACTGAGGTGCAAAGATATTCAAGCATTTTAGGCATGCTTATTAGGCAGGAAGGACTGTGAGGGCAGGCATACACAGTATGACTGCCTTTCAAAGAATTTGAAAGTAATCCTCCGGAGGGCTTAAATTTGAATCCAGCATAAAAGTTCCACACAGTCACAGCATTCCTAATTTGCTAGATGTTTTCAAGGATAGAAATGTTACTTCTTTCTGTGCTTTTCCTGTTTCTTTTTAAACATTCCTTTGAAATGAAAATTGGGTGTGACGCTTCCAAAACTGTGGGTGTTTGGGCATATTTTGAGAAGAAGCAAGCTATTTATTAAACATGTATAAATATTCATGTCTTCCTTCCAGGAATCATGACTGTCTGGAGCCTCCTCTCCCTACCTCCAGAAATCTCCTTCAAGGGAGAATAGCTAGGAGCAACAGCAGTGTTTTTAAGAGAGGTATAGAGGCTGGCTGGGGAATTCTGGGAGTAGAAATTCTCACATCTTAAAAGCAGTGGAGGTTGAAAATCACTGTTATAAACAATGATCAAATGCCCATAGCTTTTACTGGTATTAACATGCTGTTGTGTGGAGAGGCTTGTCAATGATTGGAGGGACAAGTGTTATGAAATGTTTAATTCATGATAGCGGGTATAAGTCACAAATATCCTTTTTGAAGAGGCCTGTTAACAGATCAGAAAATGCCAAAAGAAATGCAATAAAGATGAAAACTGTGATGAAAAGTTTTAAGTCTTCCTAAGCCAGGGGTGCCAAACTTGAAGCCTGAGGACCAGATGCGTCATGCGCTGGCCACCCCCCACCCCCGGCTTAGCGAAGGGGGGGGGGGGAATCTGCAATACATCATGTGGTGATGTGTTATATGAATTTGACACCCCTATCCTAAGCTGAAGAGATAATTACCATATTTTTCTGACTATAAGACATACTTTTTTGTCTCCCAAAAGGGGGTGAAAATTTCTGTGTGTCTTATAGACCGAATATTGCTGACGTCCTGCCCACCAGCTGGCTATTTTTTGGCCTCTGCATGCCCTGTTTTCAGGCCTACTTTGGCCTTTTTCAGGCCTTTTTTCAGCCCGTTTTTGACAGTTTTTGGGCCCGTTTTTTTTTAAAAAAGGTTGAAAAAAGCCTCAAAAATGGGCCAAAAAAGCCTCAAAAATGGTAGAAAAAAGACTGGAAAAGGGCCAAAAAGGCCCCAAAGAAGGGCTGAAAATGGGGCTCACGGAGGCCAAACCCATTTTTTGTTGTTTTCCTCTTCTAAATTTGGGTGCGTCTTATAGTCAGGAGTGTCTTATAATCCAAAAAATATGTTAAAGAGATGATCTGGATGTCAAGAAGATTGACTCAACTTTCCATCCTTCTGAGGTCCGTATAATGAGGACCCAGATTGTTGGGGGCAATATACTGATATTGTAAACCACCCAGAGAGTGCTGTAAAACATTATGGGGTGGTATATAAATATAAGTGCTATTGCTATTTGCTCATGAAACTTGCCCAGAAAAGAAAAGGAGGAAAAGGATTCCATAAACTGAGCAGAACTAAGCAAGCGTCTTGTTTCTTATTATGGGGTGAGAAGAAATCATAAAACGGGTGTAAACGGTTATTTCTTCCATTATACTATGGCTACTAAATACTGACCCCAATTCCCTATCTTTTGAAGTGTAAAACGTATCTCTGGATTTTGGTGTTACTGATCAGAGCAGAATAAGAGTTTTATTCTTATAGTTTTGAGACAGAATTTGTCATAAATTTGAATTATGCCAATATGCGTAAAATGCTTTTGAGATTATTACTCTAAAACTGTATTTGGAAACAGCTGATAAGGAGATTTAGTCAAGTGTCATACAGCATTGCAGTTTAAAAAAATGAACTCAGCAATTTAGTGATTGCAGTAAATGCATGGGCTCCCTTCCAAACCTTGAGGACTGCATCAATTGCCAAGCTCAAAGGCAGGAAGCGCAGATGTATGAGTGCTCAAACACCCACAATTTTTGACACACACGTTATACACTTTTCTGAGAACCAGTTGATCTGGAAAGGGTCAGTAGCTGTTTTCTGATGGTAAACACATAATGCTAATCTGTGGGCTGGTGAGAAACTCCCAAAGCTCGTGTCTGCATTTCTTGGGGCAATCATCCCCTTTGGAGGTCTATTGCCAAACTAACAGTTAAATCTTATGATGATGTTCGTGAATGTAGTGGAAGCCAGGATGGTTTGTGCAAGAATTAAAAAGCATAGAGAGATGAGTGTGCAATTGATGTAAACTAGATTTAGTTACACTTCCTCTCCCTCTCGTATATGACTTTATTTCCTAGTTTCTTTCTTTCTCTATGCATTGCATAACATTATTTATCTTCCAAAGTAACAGCTTTATGCATATATAATATATCTGAATACTTGAAAATCAATCTATTGCAAGTTTACAAAGGGAATAAAGGAAATAAATAACTTAAAATCTGAAACAAAATTAAAATTCAAATCTATTTTGGGGGTAGAGAGATTAGATATGCCATGAATTGCATGCTATATACTGCATTTGGGTAGAAAATAATCAAAGAAAAGCAAATTAAACTTTCAGAGTGAAGTAGAGGGCAATGTCAATGTCAGTGGAACAAAATAAGATTGGCATTTTGAAAAAAAGTTGAAAAACTTTTACATTGAAGACAAAATCTGAAATATGCCAAAAAGGATTAGTATTTTTGCAAATGAAGTAATTTATGAAATCTAATACAGTAGTACTGGAACAGCCACCAAATTTTTAGACCCTGAGTTAATAGCTTCACTAGGCCCTCTTTACATAATCATGTGTATTATTTCAAATGTGAAATACCCAATTAACATAATTCTCCCTTTTCCTTGCCAATCCGTGTTTTATAACCAAACCAAAACACCTACTTCCCATCAGTGATGAAAAAAAGCCTAGGCATATTGTTTCTCATTTTAAAATCTCTTTAATTATGGCACCATTATTATTATTATTATCCCTAGTATGAAAAAAAGGGGGGGATTGCTTCTGCTGCTCTGACCCTAAATACATTTACATTGTTTTGTGGAAAAGGATGATCGCTTTGTTGTAGAAAAGGATAATAGATTCATAAGCAAAATTAATAAAAAGAGCAGCTGCTATTATACATGTCTGGCTACTTGCCAACTCTACTTTTTTTAAAAAATGAGAACGGATGGGGTGGCAAAGCACATCTCTCTTCAGTTGATACGCACAGCCCAGTGGTTTACATCTTTCGTGGCCACTTTTCTGATCTGTGTCAGTGCTTGGTTCCATAGTTCACATTTCATTGTGTAGCTTTCACACTACACTCTGTAAGTGCAGTCAAATTTACCACTACCATTACATCTAATATGCAGAGAATAGAGAAATTTGTATAATATGCACTGTGTTAGAAAACTCTGGCTCAGACACCTGATAATCTGAACATGTTATTCACCAGTAAAAACAATTTTCAGGCTGACTATCCCTTTAGGGAAAGTGAAGAAGCGGCTTAGGGTGGCAGATGTCAGAAGCAGAGCTCATTTAATCATGGTAATACCCATAATAAAATACACACAGGGAGTCTAAGTAGTTTGTACAAAAAAAGATAAAATTTCTAAAACGTATGTTGGAAGTAATTTTCCAGATTGTTTTCGTGGAATGTTTCTGTCTTAGCGGAATATACTTCCTACACGAGAAAGGAGCAGCAGCAGACTCTGGGTTCTGTAGTTGCATAATGTAGCCTCCTTTTTAAAAATCTATCCATAGTTAAGGATGTCCACAGCTGCTTAATTTATGCCCAATAGACATATTAATGCACTGACTGAAAGACAAATAGAAAAAATCACTGGAAAGGCCTGAGCTAAATCAGTTTTGTTGTTTTAAACTCTTCTGGGTAAAGTATGTATTTCAGTTTTAAAAGAAAGGTGTTGATTCTTGCAGATAATTTTCCATTTTCTCAACACCTGAGAGTGATTTGTTATCACACTACAGTATACATTATTAACGCTCTAAAAGTAACACCTTCATGAGCATGTTTTTATATAGAAACTCATTCTCTCAAAATATTTCAGCTGGATGCCATATTCTAACCTGTTAAACTCTCCTTTTACAGAATGTAAATATAATGTACACTTTCGTTTGAGGTTGTTTAAAAATTCTGGAAATTTAATGTTACTGTTGAAAGAAATGTGGGCTGGGTGATAACTTTCCACATTACCTTCCCTTTAAAAGAAAAAGCCCCAAATTTATTCAACAATCTCCTTTTGATAAATCCGTGTCCTTTAACACACACACACAATTATAAATTATAGCAAAAGGATATAGTTAAAAGTTTTTAGTTGTCTAAAGTTTTGCAACCCTGGGTAACGTACAATCTTCTTTTTTGGTACTCAAAGTTAGATTTTCTGCTTAAATATGTACTGATTTCCATTCACTTAAAAAAAAGGTTCCATCCAATATTCTGAAAACACGAATTTCCTGATTAGCAGTTTTAGAATCTGCTTTAAAGCCCACGTTGCATGGAGGGAATACGAAGAACCTTTTCACGAATGAATGGAGCAGTGCCATTTTGAGCTCACCGCTCAGAAAAACTACATTTCCCAGCATGCTCAGGAAAAGGGTTCGCGCCATCTTGTCGCCTTCCTTGTCCTATTGCTGGAGGCGGCAGCGGAAGTAATCGTTCTGGAGGTTTTTCGTGGCCTGCCGTGATGGCTCTTTTTCCTGCTTTTGCCGATGCTGCTAATGCCGAGGACATACAAGCAAACGAAGGCTCGAACAGAGGTAATGACGTTGCTCTTATTTATGCCCCTCAGTAACAAACGGACAAGGAAGCCCCTCTTCGTTGAAACCATGTTTTGGTTTTCCTTCCGGACGCTTGTTTCTACAGATGCCCGTTGCAGAGACGCAGCGTTTTCCCAAGCCGAGGTCTTCCGAATAGGTGGAAATACAACTCCCAGAATTCCTCCCCGCTGAGCAAGGCTACGGTACGCTTGCCGGGATTTCTGGGAGGTGTAGTCCCAACGCTTCTGGAGCACTCTGCCTGACAAATGTCTGGTGTGTGCAAAAAAAGTTAATACAATAATACAATAGTAGAGTTGGAAGGGACCTTGGAGGTCTTCTAGTCCAACCCCCTGCCTAGGCAGGAAACCCTATACCGTTTCAGACAAATAGCTATCCAACATCTTCTTAAAGACTTCCAGTGTTGGGGCATTCACAACTTCTGGAGGCAAGCTGTTCCACTGATTAATTGTTCTCACTGTCAGGAAATTTCTCCTCAGTTCTAAGTTGCTTCTCTCCTTGATTAGTTTCCACCCATTGCTTCTTGTTCTACCCTCAGGTGCTTTGGAGAATAGTTTGACTCCCTCTTCTTTGTGGCAACCTCTGAGATATTGGAATAATGCTATCATGTCTCCCCTAGTCCTTCTTTCTCTTAAGCTAAACATACCCAGTTCCTGCAACCGTTCTTCATATGTTTTAGTCTCCAGTCCCCTAATCATCTTTGTTGCTCTTCTCTGCACTCTTTCTAGAGTCTCCACATCTTTTTTACATCGTGGCGACCAGAACTGAATGCAGTATTCCAAGTGTGGCCTTACCAAGGCATTATAAAGTGGTATTAACACTTCACGTGATCTTGATTCTATCCCTCTGTTGATGCAGCCTAGAACTGTGTTGGCTTTTTTGGCAGCTGCTGCACACTGCTGGCTCATATTTAAATGGTTGTCCACTAGGACTCCAAGATCCCTTTCACAGTTACTACTACTGAGTAAGGTATCACCTATACTGTACCTGTGCATTCCGTTTTTGTTGCCTAAATGTAGAACCTTACTCTTTTCACCATTGAATTTCATTTTATTAGATAGTGCCCAATGTTCAAGTTTGTCAAGATCCTTCTGTATCTTAAGCCTATCTTCTGGAGTGTTGGCTATTCCTGCCAGCTTGGTATCATCTGCAAATTTGATGAGTTCCCCATTTATTCCCTCATCCAAATCATTGATGAAGATGTTGAAGAGTACTGGGCCTAAAACAGAGCCTTGGGGTACTCCACTGCATACTTCCCTCCATGTAGATGCAGTTCCATTGAGAACTACACGTTGAGTGCGGTTGGTCAGCCAGTTACCAATCCATCTGGTGGTGATGCTGTCTAACCCACATTCTTCTACTTTATCTAGTAGTAGGTTATGGTCTACCTTATCAAAAGCCTTACTGAAGTCCAAGTAAACTATATCAACGGCATTCCTCTGGTCCACTAATTTTGTCACATTGTCAAAGAATGCAATAAGATTAGTCTGGCATGATCTGTTTTTGACAAATCCATGTTGGCTTTTGGCTATTACTTTGTTTGCTTCTAGGTGTTCGCAAATTCGTTGCTTGATTATTTTTTCCAGAATCTTTCCTGGTATTGAGGTTAGGCTGATAGGTCTGTAGTTTCCTGGATCTAATTTTTTCCCTTTTTTGAAGATGGGAACCACATCAGCTCTTTTCCAGTCCTCTGGTAGTTCCCCGGTGTTCCAGGATCTCTGAAAGATATAATTCAGTGGTTCTGAGATCTCGTCTGCTAGTTCCTTCAGAACTCTGGGGTGTAATCCATCCGGTCCTGGTGATTTGAACTCATCTAGGGTAGACAGGTGCTCACTTACCATTTTCTTCCCTATTTCAATTTGTGTTCCTAATTTTGTGGTGCTGCTTTTGATAGGTTGGACTGTTTTATCCCTTTGTGTAAAGACAGATGCAAAACATGAGTTAAATAGTTCTGCTTTCTCCCTGTTGCTTGTCACCTTCTTGCCACTTTCTCCTAGCAATGGACCAATTGTTTCCTTAACCTTTTTCTTGTTTTTAACATGTTGGAAGAAGCTTTTTTTGTTAATTTTTACTTTTGTGGCAAGCCTTTCTTCATTGTGAGCCTTAGCTTTCCTCACTTCATCTTTACAGGCTCGGGCTATTTGCTGATATTCTGCCTTAGTTATGTCCCCCTCCTTCCACTTTTTATACTTACTTTTTTTGTCTTTCAGTTCTGAAACCATTCATTGGCAGTACAGCATATTGACATATTGAAAGTTACAATTAACTGGATCTGTTAACAAAGCTGACTCTAAATGGGCAGATAATAATAATAATAATAATAATAATAATAATAATAATAATAATAATAATAATAATAATAATAATTATTATTATTATTATTATTATTATTATTATTATTATTATTATTATTATTATTATTATTATTATTATTATTATTATTATTATGTAATTGCACAACATATATGCAATGAGATACACCAATCTTTCCCTGTTAAGCTGAACAGAAAACATGCAACATGCACTTTATATTCCACAGTCCTCGTGGTTACCCTTATAAAAGGGTCACTCGGTGAGAATTCTGAAAAATCCAATTACCACATACTTTTGGATCCAGAGAGGGCTTTTTGAGAAATGAGTGCACTGCTGCTTCCTTGAAGATTGCTGGCTGCATTTCCTCTCACAGTGAGGCAATCACAGCTTACAGATTCGGGAAACCATCTCCCCATCCCAGCTGCATTAAGGAGCCCAGAAGGACAGGGTTCCTGTTCATAAGTCATAGAGGACATCCTACATGTTCCCTTAAGAAATCCCTGGTGACTAAGCAGGAAGATATCCTAGTCGCTCTTGCCCAGCCAGATTTCATGTAATACAACACAAGCATACTAACATTGAGAGTGTAAGGGATTTTCAGGAAGATGTGTCATAAGCAAGAAGCAGTACTGAGCAGCTTCACTTTTTCTCCACAGACTGGGCTTTTTACTTTATCTATCTTTTGGCTGTCAGATACAGAAGCCCCAATGGTAAATTGTAGTACTAATCTGTGCTGAAACAAATAAGCATTTAAGAGGCAAAGGAAAATTTTAAAAAATCATCCATAACTAAAAAGAAAACACCAATGACAGTTTTATTGTTGTATTAATACTCTGTCTTTCTTCTCAATCTTTAGATTTGAACTGGCTGACAAATCAAAGCTTCTGCAATGAAGATGCACTGAGATTGCACCAAAATGTTTTAGAAATTACCCGCTGTGCTTCTCCTCTCCAAAGGTAGTATAAGACCTTTAGCTTTGTCGTTCATAATGTTCTTTTTAAACAGAAAAGTATGGGAAGTTTTATATTTCAGTTTGGTTTCTTATATATTAATAGCATCTTTGGGGGAGGGGAAGGTTGCACATCATGTGGGTCAGTCTGACAAAAGCAGGATTGTGACAGTTGATGAAAGTGGCAGGAGCCTGAGGATGCCAATGCTTATATAATTGCTATAGCATTCTGTATTTATGCACACTAAATCACAAAGACTATTGTTTAAAATTTTCTCCTTCCTTTAAATAAGATAAGTTCTAATTCTTTGTGAAGATGGAACAGCATGATCATTTGTCATTGCTGCTCAGATTATTGTTTTTTATTCTTAAAATTAACTCTTAATTTCATTTTTTGGGATACAAAATCTTTGTATCTTTGTTCCAGAGATGAGACATTTTAGAAGATTAGTGGTTGGGATAATTGGATTTCAGGTCTCTCAAACCTGTTTGTCAAAGACAGGCAAATACATGATTTTACCGCTTTGTAAGAAAAATGTGACATGTAAACTAGCTGTGAACTTTATAACTGCAGCCTAAATGTTCATATTTAACTTTTCTGTGTTTGGCAAAACAAAAATATGCTGTATAATCTGTGCCATCTTCTTTAGATTTCATTTTTCATTTAAAAATACATTTTGTAGCATATCTCCTAGATCTTTCTATTTTCCAATAGATATAAGAATATCATTGAAAATGTGATTTTATCTGTTTTATAAGCAATACAGCCACCAGTTTTGAACTCCCTGGAGAAAATGAAGCCAACGAAAGTTTTCAAGTGTCACCTAAAAAAAGAAAGAAAAAGAAAAAGCAACAAGATCATAAGAAAAAGAAAAAGAAAAGTAGAAAAGCATGGACCACCAGTGGGTCTGAATCTGAGGATGGGAGAGATGATAGAAAAAATGAAAAAAGAGGAACAGAATTAAAGTACGTAAGTACATTTCATTTCTGAACTTGCACTTCTCGTAGATCCAATCATTTCTTCCTTTTTGTGAATAAGATTAGTGACAAAGGTAGTTCAGATTTGAGAATAATTCATGCATATTTTTGCCATTTTGAGTCTGGTGCAACTTATTTCCAAATAAATATGTACAGGATTGTGCTTCAAATCAATGAGAATTATCAACTAAGGATGCATTAAAAATTAGAATGTCTCCTATCCTTTCTTTTAGGGAGAAAAAGACACAAGTAGACTGCAGTGTAATTTGTATGGTCATCATATTAGAAGTGTCTCTCTGAGAAGAAAATAAATGGAAAAAAGCAGTGGTTTGTTGGATTGATGGGCAGGGAGATGAACAGGGATTGTAATAGAGTCAAAGTAAAAGGCTGTTTTGTTATTACATGTATATATACCACATCTTTCATCTGGGAATTCAGGGCATTACACTTAGGGGCAATCTATTGCTTTTTGTCACCAAAATAACAGCTTTGTAAAGTAAAATAGGCTGAGAGAGAATAACTGGCCTGAAGCCAGATAGTGAGCTCAACAGTCAAGGTAGTCTCCCTAATCCATAATAACTTTTATGTGGAGATACAAGTCCTGTTGGAGTTTGGAATTACTTGAATGGGAAAGAAAGAATACAGATTTAAATGGGGTCAGTACACTCTTTTCAATATTTGGAGATGCTAGCAATGTCTGTCCTCTGTTCAAAATGTGGAACTTCCGCCTTCTCTCTTATTGCCATTTTGATATGAATAGCAAATAGACAAAATACATTATTATAAACTGACTTGACTGTCAAGATCAAGCTGTAATGATAGCCATTTAAATTAAGTGTATGCTGTATTATTAATGTTTAGAATAACTGGCAGCCAGTCTCTGTACCACTGAAATCAATGAGTAATTGGCTGTAAATTTTTGAGAAGCTGTAATTTGACTAATGTTAGTTAATCATTCATTCAGGCTTTGGAATGAGGCACTATTATAATACTAAGTTATATTCTGTGAATAATAATTTTGGGTTATTCACATTTTTGTGGTTATTCATACTGGGTAGAAATTCTTCATTGTCACAAGCAATAGCACTAAATATTAGAACCTGGCATTTATCACCTTCAAAATCTGAATTCCAGGTTGGAATTTTAAGAAACAATTTTATCTTCTTTTGCTAACCAGAAATATGTACAAATGTATATTAGCGTGTCTTAAATTCCTTTGCAAACTATTCAGATTAATATGAGCTGGAGCAGAGAAAGTTTCTCAACAGATAATTTTGAACTTTTTAATGTATTAATTTAGCACTCATTTTAGAAGTTCAGTAATTTGGATGATCTTTAACCTGCCTTTCTTTTCAAACCCTTTTTCTGTTAATGTACTCTTAATATTTTGAAATAGCTTTCGGCACAATACTGGGAATGATTTCAAAAGAAAACCAATACTAGCTTTCCATCAGTCATGTTATTCACATTAAATAAGTATAGATATCATGGTAATATCTCATATTAATATTTTTGTATTTAAGCTTTGTGATTCTTTTGTAATACTATATTGAATTGTCTCTTGTATTTCTTAGCTCTTGTTAATAACTGATTATTAATAAAATATCAGAACCGTCCTTCTGTAGTTAGACGCTTCCCCCACAAAAATAATATATATTGATGGCTTTAGAAATATAATAACTCATAAATAAAACACAGGGTGCCTTAAAATGCTAAGTCCCAATACTGTTTTAAATAATAGCGGAGGGAAGGTAATTTATGTTTGCAGCACCTCAATGAAAATCCAGCTAATTCTAAAAGAGGAAATAAAGTAATAGTAAAGAAAATACTTTACATATCGAATGAATTGATTCAGGATCCTACCTCTATTAAGTTGAGGCACACTCCATTGAAACTGATGTGGACTTTTTCTCAGCAGATGCTGATAAATCCTACTGATGACATGGTAAATTTTCACTTCATTCAGTATTTGGCTTTTCTTTCCCTTTTTCATACATATTAAGGCAGGGGTGTCCAAACTTGGCAACTTTAAGACTTGTGGACTTCAACTCCCAGAATTCTGGGAGTTGAAATCCACAAGTCTTAAAGTTGCCAAGTTTGGACACCCCTGTATTAAGGAATAAGAGGAAGCCTAAATTTTAGTTGGTTTAAAATATATTGCTTACATTTTTGCTTTGGATTTGATTTGATTTGTACTAGAGGTAGTCCTCGACTTACGACCACAATTGACCCCCAAATTTCATGTTGCTAGACTAATCAGATGTTAAGTGAGCTTTGCATCATTTTACAATCTTTCTTGCAACGTGGGTTAAGTGAATCACTGCAGTTGTTAAATTGGTAGCACGGTCATTAAGTGAATCTAGTTTCCCATTGACTGTTGCTTTGTCAGAAGATGGCAACGTGTGATCACATGACCCTGGGACACTGCATTCATCATAAATACATGCCAGTTGCCAAGCGGTTGAATTTCGATCATGTGACCCCGGGGATGCTTCAAGGGTGGTAAGTGTGAAAGCTGGTCATGCCACTTCTTTCAGTGCCGTTGTAATTTTGAATGGTCATTGAACAAATGGTTGTAAGCCAAGGACTACCTGTACTTATTTTCCCCTTCCCTCATTTTTAAATTTATATTTGCAGCTTAGAAGAAAAAACCACAAATGTTCCCTATTCTTCTACTTGGCTTGATGACGTTCAGGGCTTGACAACAGAAGGATTCAGAACAGATAAGAAGCCAGACCCTGCAAATTGGCAATATAAATCATTATATCGAGGCAACATTGCAAGGTAATCAATCTGGGAGCAGTAACAGTTTAGATAATATTATTGAGAGTAAAATATAACTTCAGAATACTAATAATCTCCGGTTCAGGAAGAACTCGGGGCATCTTCTTTTATGCAATTTGTAGAAGGCTGAGCGATATTCTCTTCCTTTAGTCCCTCCCTCCCTCCCTCATTTTGGCTAGATGTGAGAACAAACAGCCCGTGGGCCCTGCTCAATTTTGTGAAACAAAGCAGCTCCATGATCTGGAAGTGAGAGGGGAAGCTAGGATTTGGGAGTTTGCTGTGTAGCCACAATAGTACTTGACTGTAATATCTTTAGGTCCCTTGTCCTGTTGGGTATTGATATTTAACTGACTGCAGAATTAAAAATCAAAGCTAAGCTGATGAGCGTGTGGATGTTTTAAAAAAGATTGTCCTTCATTTTTTTAAAAATGTACATCTTTTCCTTTAATAGGCAACTCGTCTTGCACGTAACAGGATCCCCTGAGAATCTTTCCAGATTTATAATAGGTCGTAAAAATGCTTTGAAGCCTGTTGTCACAGGGAAAGACATTTGCTCTCTAGTGCCATAATTCTGCCCAGTGAGTTCGTTTACTAATCACCACCTGAGTCCTGTTTTAATTCTAATTTAATAAGTTCCGACTCTGCAGAGCCAACAGTCGAATGGATTTGCACCTGGCCATTCTAGCAACACAGTTGACTTGTCTAAGTCTCACATCGGAGAGAGTTCAATTTTTGCATCTGGGAATCCTCTGTTGTTGATTGTTCAGCAGCATTTGGCAACTTTCTCACCCGGCCTTGTCCTGTTTTCCCTCCCTCACCTAATGTGCAGCAGAGTAGGATTCCTGCTTTTTTAATAGTGGGAAGGTGAGCAGTGGACAAGAAAATTGCCCTGAAAAATTGGGTCATCAGACTTCGAGTTTGTGACCAGGCAACCGACCTGGTCCAATGTGATGGAATGTGCTTCTGTAGGAGCAGTGGGGGGAAAGTTTGGCAACGCAAGAGTTTTTCCCAAAAGAAGCCTGAATTAAGAGACACTGCAATGCTGATCTGGAGGGAGTAAGAGGTTCAGAGTAGTCATCTCCCAGAATCTCTCAGATATATCCTCATCCTCCAGTAGATTAAAAAGTTTTAACTTTAGTTTGGCAAAATTCAGCCCATTAGATAAAAGCAAACATAGGATTGAGCTCATTTAAATCTCAGAGTCTTGTCTTGCACCTGACAAGAGGTTGTTCAGTTTATAGATATGGTATCCGTTTGTTAACAGTTTAAAAATAATTTTGGAGTTTGAAAATATGCCATTGTTCTGCACTACGTTAAAAACAGCTCCTGTACATTGCCTTGTGCTTTTGGTGCTTTCCATACATAAGGAACTTACTTCTTTTTAAAGGTAAAAGTAAGTGATATTTCCTGCTTCTAAGTAGAAAAGGCAAGGCATAAATTGAAATAATCAATAAATTCATTTTAATAAGGGACCCTAGATAATTACAAAAATCAAAAGCCGCCTACTAACGATTAACCCTCAGATTTTGGTTTCTGAGGTAGCAGTCTTGCCATTTGAGGAGCAGTACAGAATGTGTAGCCGTTGCTTTCCTACTTCATGGTTTGGTTATGGTGAATGTCTAATGTCCTACGCGTCAGTAGTCTCCGGGAAGGCTCAGAGAGTTTGTGGGGGGAAATATTCCAGAACAAAATCTTAAAGTTACAGTGATTAGGGTCTGAGAAAGACTATTCTCCCTCCACTGCCTTGGGAATAGTCTGTTTTAATTATTGCTTTTCAAGGTATAGGAGACGAAGCAACTTCTGCCTTGGCCTTCAACCTAAGGAGCAACATATTATTTGGGAGAGCTCAGCAGCAGAAAAATCATCTTCCTATAAGCGACCAGAACGCTACTTCACAAAAGGTGGTCGGAAACTCCTGAACGAAGAAGGCATTCATGTCAGTGGTAAAAATCAGGACTCCTCCTCTGGCTCAGCCTCCTGGATACCAATTTTGCAACTAGATCCAGCAGAGGCTCCTTCTACAAGCTGGGTAAACCCTCTTGGAGTTTATGATCTGCAGACCACGCTCTGGCTACAAGGAAAAGGGCCCTCTGCTGAACATGGCTTACTAAATAAGCAAGACCCTCAAGAGAACCCCCAGAATGTAGACTCCCTTCTAATGGCAAAAGTGGAAGAATATAACTGCAGAGTCAGAGAGAATCCCAGAGATGTCAAAGCATGGATGGATTTGGTTTCTTTTCAGGTAACAATTAAGGCAGTATATTTTCTTTTATGTACACTGAGAGCATATGCACCAAAGACAAATTCTTTGTGTGTCCAATCTCACTTGCCCAATAAAGAATTCTATCTATTCTATCTACCATATTTTTCGGAGTATTAGATGCTCCAGAGTATAAGACGCACATTAGTTTTTGGGGAGGAAAATAAGAAAAAAAAATTCTGCCTCTGCCTTCCAGCATCCATGGTATTCAACTGACACATGGTAACAAGGTCAGCCAATGAATAGGCATAGCATAGCAACTAAGTCAGCCAATGAGGGCTATTTAGACTCTGAAATTTGCTGTGTGAGCAACAAGGAAACAGGAAGGAGCCTGGCTTAGCCAAGAACTGAAAGTGAAACTGCTTGTGTTTTGCTTGTATTTACTGCTACCTTGGAAGATCTACTTTTGTTAATGTATTGTATATTATTATTATTTTGAATCCTGCTGAATCAGTTACTTGTGTGTGCTTTCTGAATGTGATTGCTGCTGCAAACTCTGACCAGCCAGGTCAGCTTCAGCACTTATTGCAGCCTGATTCAGCACAGCTAATAGGCAGGTGGATCGGACTGCCGGAATACCCCCAATCAGCTGTTCCAGGCTGCAGGGATTGCCACAGACCATTGCTGCCTCCATGCCTCGCATTTTTGGCCTCTGGTGGGGGGGCTACATTTGGTGTATAAGACACACCCAAATTTTCATCCTCTTTTTTGGGGGAAAAAGGTGTGCCTTATACTCTGAAAATAAGGTATCGATCTAATGTAAAGTTATGACCGAAGGTGATTATTTTAGAGGAGCAGGTTGGATTTTGGAATATTCTCTGCATACTTGAGTTAAAAGCCCCTTTCCCCCTAATTCTGCAGATTTCCCTTCTATTTTTTAGAAAGGCCTCAAAAAGGCCTTTTAGAAAGGCCTCAGAAATTGACAGGTGCTTAGTATGTTGTCAGTGCAATTTTCTACCAATTCCTGCACTGCTTTGCCACTCTATCTTCTGTGAAAAAAAGATGATACAAGTAGTCCCAAAGGTGCTTTTTCAAGAGACAACTTGAAAAACCTGCTTGTTTTCCTTTGGAGACATTTCTCTTCTCATCCAAGAAGCTTCTTCAGCTCTGACTGGATGGTGGGAGATGGAAGGATTAGAAGCAGAGAATCCAGTCTATCCAGTCAGAGCTGAAGAAGTTTCTTGGATGAGAAGCGAAACGTCTTGAAAGAAAAAGTCCAGTTGCCTCTTGAAAAAGCACCTTTGGGACAACCATGACCTGGATGACTGAGAATCTCCATAGATACAAGTAGTCATCACTTACCAATCACTCCTTCAGTTACTGTTTGAAGTTGTGATGGTGCTGCTGAACCAGCGTTATTCAAAGTTCCATTCATCACTGTATCCCCATAGTGACATGATTGTGATTCAGATACTTGGCAGCCAGTTTTCACTTATGAGAATTGCAATGCCCCACAGTCACATGATTGCCGTTTGCAATCTTCCCTGCCAGTTTTCCACAAGCAAAGTCAATGGAGAGGTGGCTGGGAAGGTTGTAAGTCATTCTGATAAGACCTCCCAGCCATTCTGCACTCACAGTTTCCCTACTGTCCACCCTCAGTCTTCCTGCACTCACGTCGTCACAGACCAGGCTATCTGTCCCCTAGCTTTCCTGTGCTCATTCCTGCAATTGGGGACTCTCCCACCCCCCTGAAACACTTTGCAACAATTCTGTGCTCCTTACCTGAGACTCCCACTGCTTCCTACTTAACAGCCCACTTGTCTTGGGATTATAATAGCAACTGGGATTGCCAGGGTTGTTGTTGCTAAGCGATGCGGTCACATGACATGTTTAAGAACCGCATCGCTTAGCGACAGTAATCCCACGCCCATTTGTCACTGTAACCCAAGGACTCCCGGTATGAAGAAACTTTAATGTAAAATTAATAAGCTCCAGATATTTATTTGTTTGTCTGTTTGTTTGTTTTGTCAAGCGTGTATAAGATAATAGATATAGGTACATACAAGATTATGAATACATGAAATGGATACAAATAAATGGGGTTGTTAGGACAGGGACGGTAGGCAGGTTGGTGCGCTTATGCACGCTCCTTACAGATCTCTTAGGATTGGGGTGAGGTCAACAGTAGACAGTCTGAGGTTAAAGTTGTGGCCTCTTGGAATGTAACTAAGAGAACCAGAATTGAATTGGCTTGCACAGATTGGAAGGAGGAGATTAAGCAGGCCTGTGCATGTGCCTTGGCTGTTGATTTCACTTCCTCCAGTACCCAATTCAAATTTAATAGTTGGATTGGCTGTGGGTTTTTCCAAAGGACACGCAATTCCATTTCCATTTTATTTAAAACGCCTTACTTTTTTTGTTTTGTTGTTCCTTTTATTTTTAAGGATGAGCTCATGAGACATCCTAGCTGTTATGCCATCAGTGAGGGAGAACGGGAAAAGAGAAAGAAATCATCCAAGTTAATCCTGGAGAAGAAACTGGCTATTTTGGAAAGAGCAATAGAAAACAACCCAAATGAAGTGGACCTGAAACTAGCACGGCTAAAACTTTGCCTAGAGTTCTGGGAGCCATCTGCTGTGGTGAAGGAATGGCAAAAGTTGATTTTCTTGCACCCAAACAACCCAGCCCTGTGGCAGAAATATCTCTTATTCTGCCAGAGTCAGTTCAGTACCTTTACTGTCTCCAAAACACATGGCTGCTACGGAAAATGCCTGAGCACATTATCAGCTGTGAATGATGGCAGTATGGTATCCCATCCTGCACTGCCAGGCACAGAGGAAGCCATGCTAGGTAAGAGGGCATCTGAGCTGCTTCGGCCTTTTACAAGACAAATCCTCTCTCCTGTCATGACACGTTTGGGTCTTTGGGGACTTGTATTTACTTATGAGGCATGATGATGAACCAGAAGAATAGATCTAATCTCAGGTTTTGGTTTGCATAGATCATGGTTGGCTCTCATTGGCTGCTTTAGGAGTCCAATTTCTCTTTTCTTTTTTGCTTGACTTGTGACCCTTTTATAAACCCAGGTGGTTTTGTAGATATTTCTGCAGTTGACAGAAACCTTACTTACGAAACTCAGGACTCAAATCAAAAACATTTTCCAATATGAAGGGTGGTGGGAGAAAATGTGAAAAACATAAATTAAAAAAAAACATGTATTGAATCACAGTCAAATGGTCCTTTTGATCTAAAAGTCCCCTGCAGTTGCTTTTTCCACACAGATCTCAGGTAATTTCTTTAGAAAGACTTGAATACATGACCATTCTCTCCTGTATTGTGGGATCACTAATTATGATCTTGCCTGCCTGCTCAGCTGGAAGAGTTGTTCCCCTGAATCCTGCAGACCCTTCCTTAGTTCTAGCCTTCCAGTTTGGCAATTGGGCTGTAAGACTCAATCTCTTCACAGCATCGCTATTTGCCAAGCTGGTTAGTAGTTGTGGGAATTCGTTCTTCGTATATGGAAGATGCTATGTTGGGGAAGGTTGGGCTTATTATATATTTAAAACATTAACCTACTAGAAGCCAGGGAGTTTGTTGACCTTGGACTAGAGTATTGGACTACAGTTCCAATCACCCTCCGTATTCCCGGTGCTGTATTAGCTGGAGTTGACAAGAGTTATGGTGTAATAGCTCCTGGAGGCCTCAGATCAGGGAAGCTGGGCTGGCTATTTTTGATATCAGTGAACATAGTTGAAAGATGAGCTTGTTGTTAGGTTAGCAGCAGTATTTAAAAATACTTTCAGGTACCCAACTGAATCCTTTCTTCTGTGAATTTTATTTCTTTTGGAGAACCACATTGGGCTCAATCTGAACCGTATTTGCCAGAACTGGAGTAAACTAATTTTGACAGAGTATTAAAATTGGTAGACATTCCCAGATGGGAAAGTGTTAGCAAAAATGCTATTGGGTGCCAGACTTCATGAGGGCTCCTTTTTAAATTGTGCCTCTAATGAGGAGTTGCTCTCCCCTGACGTTCTCATTTACTGATTAAGAATATCGAGGAGTTGTCAGTCATTTATAACCATGCGTGTTTTTTTTAAAAAAAAACTTGTTTAAAAAGATACATTAGACTTTAAATGAAAGTCTTTGAACAGGAGATGAGGAAGAAAGTTACACTGAAGGCTTCTGCCACTTAGTGGTTATTTCTTTTATTGCCTGACATAAGTGTCAACCTGTCAGAAAGGAACACAGTGGAAGTTGAATGCTTCAGGAAGTGGTTTAGGTGGGGTCACTCTGAGTTGATCCAAATGCGTCTACCTGGCTTTATTGTCAGAAGACAAGGCTCACTGTCTCAACAACTCCATGACTTGACAGTTGCCTTGTATGCACATGGCGATGAGTGCAGTCCCACTCATTGTGTCATCTGGCTGAAACAACTTTTAGCTTTGGGACCTATGAGGAGCTGCTACAATTTTGAATGAGTGGCAAAAATTGCCTGATATTCTTCTGTTCCTAAGTTTATTTCAGCCATTTTTCTTTTCAATTTCTAACATATCAGAGAAAAGTTTTTTTTATGTTTTCAAATAATTGACAATATTTTAAAAAAAACGAAATAGAAAATATGCATAATGTGCAATTGGCTACACACCTACTGTATTCCAAAATATTCCTGGTTTCATTCATGAATTTTACCTCTGTTCTCAAAAAGGTTACTTCCGTTTGGAGTTTTGCAAAACCTTGGAGCATTTAACTTTGACTGAACTGAAAGAAAACAATGATTTATCTTGGTTGGCAACATTGATTTCTTTTAAAAAGTATTACATAAGAAGTTATATGTCTTTATTTTTTTAATGTGGTTGCTGCAATTCAAACTCTGGGATTTGCTAATAGAGATGCTGTCATAAATAATAATAAAAAAAGAAATTGTTATCTGTATTTGAGCTGCTGTTACATGAAATGTTGTTTCTTTTTCTCCCAAGCCATTTTTCTTCAGCAGTGCCATTTCCTTAGGCAGGCTGGCCATTCAGAAAAAGCTGTGTCCTTGTTCCAAGCCATGCTTGACTTTACCTTTTTTAAACCAGATAATGTCAAGGACCTGCCAACAAGAGGACAGGTAAAAACTAGCCTCTCTCATTCTTTCCAGTTTCTCTTTCTCCAACTAACGTACTTAAAACAAGCAAATAACCTGACAAATGTATGAACCCAGCTGATGATTTCTAATACTCAGAGGTCATGCTATTGCTTTGTTCTATTGTTTTGTTCCACAAGTGTGTGTGTGTGTGTGTGTGTGTGTGTTTGTGTGTGTATGAGTGTGTGAGTGAGTGAGAGAGAGACAGAGAGAGACCGAGAGAGAGAGAATGCCTGCTTTGTGTAGTACACTACTGATCTTGCTGAATGCCCTTAAGGGAGATATTAACCCTGATTTGCTTCTTGAACTAGAAAACATGTTAATCTTAAAAATACTTTAGGTTGTGTGCCATGGACTGTACGATCATGAATAGCATTGCTCAGTGAGTATTTCTGCACCCTGATAATCCTAAACCAAATCGACTTGCACCTTGCAAAGGGGTCGTGCCCTATAGCTCAAGGATGTGGAAGGAATGAAAATCTGCCTCTCACCAGCTTGGAGGATAGAGGCTTTGCTTAGCAATAAATAGCGTAATACGTGAATGCGGTTTTGCAATTATTTTTTATGCATTTCAAAGTTGCTTTATAGTTGTTTATAGTTTAAATGCCAACAAGGCTGAATTTCAAATATATTAGAGGTTGGCAGGTTGGCAGCACCAACTTAGAACAATGAAATAAAGGCCAAACAAGAAATGTCATAAGGATGTATGACTTTGACTGTATTAATCCTTTTGTTTCTTTATTGGTTTTTATTGCTTGAGGTAAGGGGTGATTGAAGCTAAGCCATTCTAAAATTATTTTTCAATCAGGAATTGATTCAAACCTTAAACTGGCTTCTAATCAGAATACCAGAGCACATAACACTGGTTAATACAAATTTCTATTTATGACTTGGAACAGAATGTTTCTTTTATGCGAAGAGTATAAGTAGTAATGATGAGCTGAGATGTCCCAAGTCTTTATCTTGTCTTAGCCATAAACTCATTACCTTGGTTTGTTGAACAACTAAGCAATTTTTACTGTTATATGACAAGGCTCGGGCTTGCCATCCACAGAGGATGAGGGTCAGAAGCATCTGATTCTTTTTTTATTTTTTTGCCACACCATGATTTATTTTTATATCCAGAAAGGGCAAGCTGTTCGTTTATTAAAACATTCCAGGATCAGTGGTTATAAATCTGTAGGATAAATTTTAGCAGGCATCCCAGTGCAGACATAAAGGCACATTTGATCACTTTAATTCAAAATATGAGTGCTTCCAAATTCTGGTTCCCTTCTCAAGATTGCACCATGAATGGAAAAAAAAAAACAGGAGTAATTTTGGAATACATGGCCCATTGCTCTAGTTATGTATCACTTTTTATGGTTCAGCTGGGTGTACTGGATGACCTTAGGCAGTCTCACAACTAGAATTTTCATTTGCACTTTAAAATTGATATTTGAATAATCTTAAAAACCTACTTTTTCTTTAGCATTGTCCTTTTCTAGCCCCCCCCCCCCCCCCCAGCTTGGGTTAAAAACTGCTTTGTGTCAAAAAAAACAACAAATTGGCCAGTATTATACTTCCTTCAAAATAAAGAGCCTTCATCGTTTTTCTCTCTGCCAACAACTGAGATGAAATGCTGGCTGGCTGAAGAATTCTGTATGTTCAAATCTAGAGGGCACCTAAATTGGAAAAGACTGATAGAGAAGCCATCAGTCTTCAAAATATCCTAGTCTTAGACCATCAAATTCTTTAAAGAACAATGCTATACTGTCATTCTTCCTTTCCATTAATCCAGCGTTGGCCAAACTGACTAATAATTCTGACTCCAGGATAAGTAGTGGTCCTTAAGTTAGAGAAGGTGTATATTCATTTAGATGTATTTATATTCTTTTTATGCTTGCTTGTTTGTTTGTTTCCTACCTTTATTATTCTATTGTTTGTGTGACCTGTACTTTTATTTATATTTAGATTATTATAAATAGCTGAGAACCAATTTAATTCAGAGGTTAAGGCACCAGACTAGAAGGCAGAAGACTGACTCTTACCTTAGGCATGATAGCAAGTTGAATGACTTTGGACTTGGGCTTGGATAACAAAAACAAAAAAGAAGGGTGCAATTATGGGGAAAGAAAAATATAATATGTGTAGATATTAATCAAATAAATATTACTTTAGCACTCTTCCAATTTTTGTGCAATTAGTCAATTGTTTAAGGCAGGGGTGTCCAAACTTGAGAACTTTAAGACTTGTGGACTTCAACTCCCAGAATTCCCCAGCCAGCCATGGTTTAAGGCTATAGTGTGTACATATGGCTGGTTTACCCCTGGTTTAAGGCTATAGTGTGTACATATGGCTCAGGCAATTTTGAAGAAAAGCTTAAAAAAAAAAAGTAATAGGAACATGCATGGCAGCGTTAGTCATCTTTGGAAGATATTTTCCCTAACTTTTTAAATAACATGTTCTAAAAATTTATATTAAAAATCCCAACCATTCAATAAAATATTTAATGGGAGATATTATAAGGACATTTAAAAGCGATTAATGAATGTTGGAGTTTTCTTTAAAATATTGCGATTGTAACTTCCTGTTTTTATTCATTTTCCACCCCCAATTCCAGAGGGAATTCTTTGAACCCTTTTGGGACAGTGGAGAGCCTCGAGTGGGAGAAAAAGGAGCTAAGGGTTGGAAGGCCTGGATGCATCAACAAGAGAAGGGGGGCTGGGTGCTCATCAACCCACCTGGTAAATACTTTGCACTTCAGATCTGAGAAGCCAAGGCACATGATAAAGTCACACCCTTCTATTGTTTCTGGTTTGCCCAAAAGAAATAGATAATTTATGAAATGTCTGCACTGCCTCGGTCACGCTGGTATGATTCATTATGTCCGCAAGTTAGAACAGTGTTCTCCAGTTCTTTGCTTTCTGGATTTATGGAATTATAAATCCCATTTTACATCAGCCAGTATAGACACTGTCTGGCTTACTGAAGAAGAATGGGAGTTGCACGTCAATATTTCTGCAGGCACTAGTTAAGTTAGGCTAAGCTGGAAAATAGTCATCTGCAATCATCTTGTTGAATCTAAGAAAAAATATTTTTTTCAGTCCCAAGGGATGATTTCAAAAACAGAAGTGTTTTCCCCACATTTGTTTTTTTTTCGGTGTCCTTCTGATTTTGGTGAGGCTTGAGTTATGTAAATTGCTTTGAATAGGCAGAAGCCCTTAGATTATAAAAATGAACGTAAAGGTTCTGGCACAGTTAAACACTCTTAGCAATAGCATTTATTCAGCTTGTAAATGACAGGTATATGAACATGTAGTTAGTTGGAGGACTTAG
Organism: Natrix helvetica; assembly: GCF_964273705.1. NCBI lineage: Eukaryota > Metazoa > Chordata > Lepidosauria > Squamata > Natricidae > Natrix > Natrix helvetica. The sequence continues at coordinate 47,779,320 of NC_138548.1, forward strand.
TTTCTTTGTTTTTTATCATTTATTTGGGGAAGGACAAAGTTCTCACTGATTATGAACAGTGAGCATTTGTTTTACTATGATATTGATTTTTTTTGTTCCTTCAAATCAGTGTTGACTCCTGGCAACTGCCTGGACAAATTACTGCAATTTTGTTGGCAAGATTTCAGAAGAGCTTTGCTATTGCCTGCTTCCTAGGGCCAAGTGAGAGAACTGGTTTTGTGCCTCAGTCGAGACTGGAACTCACAGTCTCCTGGTTTCTAGTCTGGTGCCTAAAAACCTAGAGCAAGGATGTCAAACTCAAGGATCTGACCCATGGGGTGTTTAGATTTGGCCTGTGGGGCTGCCCTGAAAACAGCGGACTGGCCTGTAACGTTTCTGCCAGTGAAAACAGAGCTTGGGAGGGTCCATGCTCTGTTCTCACTGGCAGAGGACTGCAGGAGAATCTCCCCAGCCCTGCCCAGACCACCACAGGTGCCCCTGACACGAGTGACAAACTGATCATGCCCACTCTGGCCACGCCCCCTGGACCCCCAAGGTCAAACACAACCCTGAGGCGGCCCTCAATGAAATTGAATTTGACAACCCTGCATTAGAGCAAACAGCATTTCTTTTAAAAATCCTGAATTATTCCCTTTATTTAAAAAATTCTGTAGAAATATTTTTGCTTTTTCTTGTCTTTCTTTTTTTAAAGCATGAAGTAATTCAAAACATTATTCCCCTCTAAGAATACTCTTCTTAATTAGGTAAACCTGTTTGCCCTGGCCTTATCATTCTCATTGTCCCTTTGGCATCATGTCTCTAAAAGGTGGTCATTCTATGGAAGTTTCAAGAACAGGGATGTTGAAGATTGAACTTGCATGCACCCTGATCCTTCTCAGTCTTAGTTATTACGAGCAGTCGTGGCTGTCTTACAACAAGTTTTTAAAATTTGTAATAAACTTTTTAGAACTTACATATCCAGCTGCAATTTTGAAAAATTCACGAATGCGATTTTTAAATAGATGAAGATGAGGAAGATGTAGAGGATGAAGAAGAAATAAAGGATAGATCTCTACCAAAGTGGCAAAACTGGCTTCATATTGAACGTTCCCGGGAAGCAAGACACTGGTTGCCCTGGCGTCCAGAAAAAAACAAGAAACCGCCGTTAGAAGAATGTGAAGATCCAGAGAGGCAGGTTGGTATGATGCAATATGACCCACATTTATTTTAAGAGAAGCTTTTTTTATGGTGCTGGTGGACACACCTGAGTCAAAGATGGAAGCTAACACTGAATGACTACTTACATCTGCTTCTAGGAAGATGTGGGCAGGGCAAATCTTCAAAAACACATGTCTTTCATGGAAAATGTGGTATCAGCTCCCATATTTCAAAGTAAAAAATACAATGTATCTGCTCCATTCTTTCTATAAGTGCCTCGCTTGTGTGTTTTTGGCTGATCAGCATACATCCAGATTTTGGAAGGATTGTGTATTTAGTGCTGATTTTGTTATTGTGTGCCAATTTGTTTCTGATTTCTTCTGATAAATGTTAGGTTCAGGCCGGTTTTTGTTTAAAATATATTCCTTACAATAACAGTGCTTTTATGTATTTTGTAGGTCTTATTTGATGACCTTGGACCATCATTGATAAGAATTTCCAGTCCTGAACTTCAGTTTCAACTATTCTCTTCATTTTTGCAATTCTTAGGAGCTCCATGCAGCTGTAGACTTTTGACTTCTTCTTTCTATATCGCGATGGATGAAAATAACTCATTTGGCAATGGGTGTAACAACCAAGGAATTCTGACTTCTTTGGATATGCCTCTTTTTGGAGTCAGTAATATTGGTCATATGGACTCAATGGTCCAAGGAGAGAAGCATGTGACTCACTCTAAGGAAGGAGAGCAATTTATTCAGAATCTTTTCCATATGATGCTGCCCTTATTTTCAGGCAAAGACAGATCTAACCTATGCATTTTTTGGCTTCAATATGAAATTGCTAAGGTAATGTTCTTTCTCTTATCTTATACAGATAGTTGATCAAATATATACATTATATCTACAAATCTGTTTCTAAAGTTGACAGTTCTGGATAGAAAAGGATATCCAATATAACTTAATATTCAACATTTCAGTCTGTGACATAGCACATACCAAGGTGGGGTGTGACTGGGATGTTCTGGATGTGGGTTTAGAGTAGTGATGAATGCAAAGGTTGTGTAGAAAAGTGGTCCCCAACCTTTGTGGCTTGGTGGCCTGGCTGGGTGAGGGGAGGGGAACTAGGCCGCATGAGCAGGTGGCGTGCACATGAGCTCGCTCGCACAGCTCCACTCACGCAAGAGAGAACAGAAGCCTTTGGAGCGTGGCTTATCCATTCAGACTTATCCGTGCACACATATTTTGCAAAGGCAGGGCAGGCCTGAAGCAGTGCAAAATTGCTCCCCCAAAGCCTTTTGTCTGTTTGCACTGTCTTAGTTTGACCTCCCGGGATTTATTTATTTTAATTGGGTTTTAAGGGTTTTATAGGCTTTTAACGTATTATATTTATTATTCGATTACAGTCTCATAACCTCCTTCACTAGTATTAATTTAATTGTTTATGTATGTATTTTATAATGTATTTTAGTGACTGTACACCGCCCCGAGTCCTCTCCGGGAGAGGGGGCGGTCTATAAGTGTGAATAATAAATAAATAAATAAATAGAAGAGAAGCCTTTGGGGCACGGTCTTGTGCTCCTTCAGATTCATCAAGGCTGCCTGACACTCCAAAAGTGGATGGGGTGTCCTGCACAAGCAGCCTTGGTGACAAAGCAAAGCTGAGCAGGGTGCACTTGGCCCATTCAGCCTCTGCTCTCATTGCTCCGGTTTTGGAGCATCAGGAGAAGGCGGCTTGGCGGCCCAGCTGGTAGGGGGGGAAGAGAACTGGAACGTGCAAGTGGTAGGCCGGCATGCACGAACAGCTCCACTCCTGCAAGAGAGAAGCCATTGGGGCGTCGCTCATGTGAGCGGGGCTGTGAGTACTGGTACTTGGTGCTCGCCACACGCATGGGGCTGTGCTAATGTGTGCCGGCCCACCACTCACATGGGCCAGTTGCGAATAGGACACGACCTAGTAGTAGGCTGCGGCCCACAGGGTGGGGACTCCTGGTATAGAACATTTATGAAAACACAAAAAGTATATATAGAGAGCAAAGGTATATTGCTGTTGATTGGTGGACCTAGCTAGAATGCATATAAATAAATTCATTATGTTGTATAGAAAGTGCATTGCATTTTAAAGCTATTTCTTAATTTGATTGTGTTGACTTTGTAGGTTGCTCAGTATTTGAAAATGGGAAAGAAAAAGAAACTAAAATTGCAAGGCAAGAAAAGCAAAAAATTAGCTAAAAATCTTCTTAAGGCACCTGACAACAGAAATAATGTTTCCCTTTGGCAACTGTATGCTTACCTGGAGTGGCTACTTGGCAATATAGAAGATGCTAGGAAAGTTTTTGATACATCTTTGGGGATGGCTGGAATTAGTGGAATTCAAAACCCCCAATTTTGTCATCTTAGCCTTCTTTATGCTAAGCTGGAAGCAGAATTACTAGTAAATCTAGAAGGAGCTGTAGAATCACGTGCAACATACATATTGACCAAACTGGCTGAAAGGGGACATTACGTTCCTTATCATGGACAAGTATCATCGGTGAACGTTCTGAAAGCTCGGAAAATGTATGAGCACCTACTTCAAGATTGTTTAACTGAAAATCTCACTTCTGATCAAGAACATGTTAATGGTTCCAGCCATCTGATTGGTTTGGTTGGTTGTTACACTCTTTTCCAATATTTAACTCTTGGGATTGACTCTGCAGTATCAGTATTCTGTCAGGTTTCTCAAAAGCTGAAAGACAAGGATCCTGGAGAAAGGCTTGATGGTCAACATTTCACAACGCCACTTGAAGCCCTCTCCCTCATGCATGTAAGCTTGCTCAGGTTCCACATAAAAATCAGTGTGTATCCTTTGAGTCCTCTTCGTGAAGTACTGTTGGACGTTTTAAAGAGATATCCTAGCAACCAGTCTTTTTGGAGCTCATACATCCAGATCCAAAGCAAGTCCCACAATGCTAGCAAAGCCCGACGGTTTTTTGATGCTGTTACAAGAACTACACAATCGCTGGAGCCTTGGTTGTTTGCAATCCAGCTGGAGCAAATGAGGAAAAAACTAATTGAAAGGATCCAGAGGTAATGTCATCTCTATAACGATGGTCAGGTCAGTTGGAGAAGAGCTATGAAATAGAAAAGGTGTTTTGTTTTGAACCTGAAACAACTGCATTCTGTCAGCCAGCCGTTTCAGATAGGATGACTGAAACTAAGGAACTGGGTTGTTCCCAGTTTCTGCCAAGACAAATTCTGGAAAAGTTTTGCCCCCACTGCCATCCTTGAATTCAATACCCATTCAACTAGCCTTGGGATGGTCAGTTGTGTTGAATATGCCCCACTTGAATCCAATGCAGTGCACCTAAGGGAGATGAACAATGTATGGGCAAGCAAAAGATGGCATACCTTGGCTCTAGCATATCCAATTGGGACTGTTTGTCTAACTGATCCAGCCAGCAGTTCTGTTCTTACCTTTGTTGTTTAGTTGTCTTTCTTCCTCTTATGAGCTGATGACTAGCTTTTTCCCCACTGCAGTCATTGCGAAAAAAAAGTTGTTATACATATAAAATGAACGTATGAACATGAAACATAAATGTTAAATATAAAGCGAGATATCCTATGCAGTTTATCTTGGAGCCCCCAGGAGAACCTTAGTCACATAGAATCATGTTGCCCAGTGTTTCCTGTGTGCTGATGAAGACTCTTGATCCTCTTGTGATCGATCAGTTTTTGCTTTTCTTCAGGGAGCCGACTGGAGATGTGTACGCAATCATTCCTGAAATTGGGTTAACAAATCGAATCAAAGCTTTATTTGAACATGCAATTCAGACTGAAAATGGTGCTCATTGTCCATTGCTCTGGAGGTTGTATATATGCTTCATGGTGAGTGCATCAACATTTGTTGTCTAATCCTGTAGGTAACCTCTGAATATATTATTGATTAAAAGCTTTTAGAATGGTACATTTTACAATTGGTTTTATGCCTATGAGTGCAGTGGAAGTATATGGATTGCAAAATCACTGTAGAAAGTTGTTTATGTATTAAATATATTTGCTTTGATATTTTGTCTCGTCTTTGTTAAAGTAAGGTAAGGGACACTAAGCTTGTCAGCTAGAAAGCTGATGGCCCCAAGTGCTGTGGGATGGAGTGACCCAAGTGCTGTGGGATGGAGTGAGTTCCTGTCCTCGCCCCAGCTTCTTCCAACTCAGCAGTTTGAAAGCATGCAAATGCGAGTAGATAAATAGGTACCACTTGGTGGGAAGGTAACAGCGTTCTATATGCCTTGGCCTGTAGTCATGCTGACTATGTGATCATGGAAAATGTCTTTGGACAATGCTGGCTTCTTCAGCTAAGAAACAGATCAGAGTCAGAAATGACCTCGCAGGACCTTTAAGTGAACCTATAATTTTCCATTAATTTCCCATATTATTCCTAGACATAGGAACAGATTGCCAGGAAGCAATTACTTGTAAAAGAAAAAAAACATTTACTTCCTCATCTCTGAAAGCAAATATTAGACTGTCATTTTATTTATGTACTTATACAATAGTGAGATTTGTACATTCTTCCATTACCAATTACAATTCCAGTAATTGATAGGGCAGGGATGGGTAGCCTGTGGGCCATGTGCAGCCTTTCTCAGTAGCCCAAAATTGTGCTGCCCAAATCACAATTCCAGCTGTGCCGTATTCGGTTTAAATTTAAGTGTAGAAATGAGGACCTGGCCTTTCACTCTGATTTTTTTTTCTTTACTTCCCCAAATGTAGGTATTTGTGGCCTGATTTCAGCCTTAAATTGTTTTAAGTTAGGGTAGGACAAACCATCCCATCTTCTTAGAACCTTCAGAGATTCTCAAAATGAGAATTTAGATCTGTCTTTTGGGGAGTGAGATTAGGGCAATTTTAAAGGTGGTTATGTGGGTCTTTTACTTTCTACCAGAGGTTTCCTAATCCACACTTAAAATCCTGGGTACAGGGACACCATAAAAGTTCACTCTGGTTCCTGATATTGTGGGATTATTTCCTGCTGCACCCATTTGGAAGGTGAGGAAGTCAAATTGCATTCCTTATCACAGCTGCTTTCAGGCCAGAGAAGGTTGTTAAGGGCAACTCATTACAATATGAATGAGCCTTAGCAAACAGATTGTTTCCTTGCCCTTTTTCTGGACCAGCTGCAAGGAGCATTTTGAAAAGTTTCACTTCCCTTTTGTTGATCACAACTTGTTATGTTCATTCATTTCTTCTTCTTTTTTAATCTCTAAACTAAGATATATATACTGTAACTCATAGCTTTTCTAAACAATTGCCCTTTTAAAATGCAGCTTCTTTTCTCTTCCTTTTGCAGGTTTCTTTGGGAGATAAGGCAAAAAGTAAAGGCATATTTTACAAAGCGCTTCAAAACTGTCCCTGGGCAAAAGTAGGTTTCCTTACTTTGTAATAATAATACAACCCCCCCCCCCCCCCCAAAAAAAAACCCTACCATTTTTATGTTTCATTGATTTTAAGGTCTTCGTGGTGCCCACCCAGAATTGTTGAGTCAGGGAGCATACAAGTTTGAAAAACCATTGTATTAATAACATTAATAATGTGTTAAAGTATATTGTGAATTTAAAGTAGCAAGGAATAGAAATTATGGGGAGTTCGAAATATATTTCCGGGATTCAGGGGTAAGTTTCTGCTGGTGTTACTGCTGGTTCAGTGCTCCCCGCGCATGCACAGTTACTTTAAATAGGTCTGCACATGCGCAGAACATTAAAAATGTCAAAAAAAATGCAGCGGCAACCGGGGAACCGGTTCGAGGGCATGACGATCCTACTATTCCTACCGGTTTGGCGACCTAGTCGCCATTTCCATTATTGGTTCGGCTGAATCGGTGCGAACCGGTAGCAAACCACCTCTGCTGGGATTGATTAAATATTGTTAATAATTGGCATTACTAGCAACCCTACACACAGGACATTGAAGTTATGGTGGAATAATTAGTAATTTTTAAACTTATTAAATGATATTACCTAGTAGGGATAATAATTATAGGGCAAAAAGAAACGTTATTTATATTTAAATGAACTATTGGAAAAATGATAAAAGGATTATGGAAAGAGACCAATATTGTTGAAGTTGGTAGATTTGAAGTATATATATATTTATTCATATTACTATTGTTTAAGTGGCTTAAAAAAGTCTTGACCCAGTCCATTAAATATGAATGTTTATACTGGAAAAAAATTTTAAAAAAAAAGTTTGATAAATCATTGTTTTATACTTGTTCTTTTATTGTGAAAACTAGGTTTGATTTATCATAGCAGTGAGGTGAGTTGATAATTTTTTATTGATCTCTGTATAGATATTATACATGGATGCTATGGAATACTTTCCAGATGAGCTGCAAGAGATCCTCGATCTAATGGCTGAGAAAGAACTGCGAGTACGGGTACCTATAGAAGAATTGGAACTGCTGCTTGAAGACTGAAGAAAGATATGAAGACAAATGATCACTGTGTTGGTTTAATGAGCCTTCAATATAGCTAGGGAGAAAATGTTTGTGACTAATTTAGCATCTGTAAAAATGTAGAGATTAAGAGTTTTATTTTTGTATCCAAACATGTATTCTGTTAAGTGCAGGTATGGGTAAGTCTTTTAAATAAGACTCATAACTGCCTCACTGCTAAAAAATACTAGTCCAGATATATATAAGCCAAATACATTTAGAATAAAGTGCAGTTGAATGGGAAGTTGTTTGCTTCCAGTTGATTCAGATTTTATGGATGAATGTTTATTCAAGATTGAAACACCTTGGAATTGTAGATTGTTTAAGCTTGTAAAAGTATGCAGCAATTTGACAGTTTAGAAGAAATCTTTAATTAATGAAGACACCTGTAACTGAATTTTTATCCGTTTATTGTGACCCAGGGGCAGGGAAATGTAAATATCTTGGTAAACATAATTACAAAAATTCTGTTGGAATGTGGACTCTTTTAAAAATGTTTTGTGTTTTGATTTGTCCTTTGTTACTATATTGAAATTTATTGTTCATTGACTTACAAGAAGAAAAAAAATGATTTTCCATAACTACTGATCCTGACTGGTTCATGGTTGATTCATCCTTCTGTGGTTGGTAAAACGAGGATCCTGATTGTTGGGGCCAATAGGCTGACTGTAAACTGCTCAGAGAATGTTGGAGTGATATAAGTCTAAATGCTGTTTACTCACATCAGCAGTGGCTTTCATTGGCTTGATCTAAAATGTACAAGGGCTTTTAGATTCAGCCTAGCCAGAGAGCATTTTTAATTTAAAGCAGCATCCGGTTTACTTAGAGCAGTGGTAGGTTTCAAATTTTTTTAGAACCTCTTCTGTAGGTGTGGCCTGCTTTGTGGGAGTGGCTTGCTGGCCATGTGACCGGGTAGGAGTGGCTTGCCGGCCATGTGACCGGGTGGGCGTGGCCAACTTGTAAAATGTGGTGAAACTCACTTAACAACGCTCTTGCTTAGCAACCAAAATGTTGGCTCAGAAACTCTGGCATTTGACGCACGCAAGTCTTAAAGCTGTCAAGTTACAAGACCCTTGCACCCCTAACCCTTTAGAAAAAACCCCAGGGGTGTTCAAACTTGACAGATTTAAGACTTGTGGACTTCAACTCCCAGAATTCCTCCTCTCGTTCTTCATTTTGATGATGTGCAGATGGGCGGGGCGGAGGGAGCTGGAACCGGTTCTAAACGGCACTGTAGATTTGTGGAACCTCTTCTATAGAAGAGGTTAGAACTGGCAGGAATCCACCCCTGACTTAGAGATAGTAGCGCTGATAAGCCATACTTGTTCTGGTACAAGTGTGGATGTCCCATAGAGATAGGCTCACGGCTGAACAAAGTCACCATATTAGCGGATGGGGAGAAATTGAAAGGTTTTGCCACTGCCTCCTTCCCAAGGATGAGTGATCGACCCAAGGCTACCAAGCTGGCTTAATTCCCAATGCGGGACCAGAACACACACACACTTACTTTCCCTCACTTCCTCTCTCTCTCTAAGCAAAGTATTTAAAAGTGTTAAATTTTCCAGAAAAAGGAAAATTTTAGGCTACTAGCTTCTTATTTCCAGGTAAGATGAGAGCAGCACCATGTGCTCAAGGTTAGGGAAATTTGAAAATAACAGTTAATTTGAAATTAATCCTCCATTACAGCTTTCAGCTCAGTGAATAATTGAGGGAAGCTCCAGCCAGCCTGTTTTACCACTGTACAGGTGCTTGTCTGTCCAATACATGAATGCTGAGCAATGCCGTCTTCCCTGATTTTGTACGGAGGCTCTGGCCCCTTCAATAACAAGCCTGGGAACTCTTTTTTTAAAAAGTCATACATCACTCGAGCGCAATGGTAAACTTTCGCATGCTATTGGAGTCACAGTAGAAATTTCATATACCCAGGCACTGAAACAAATCTGCTTTGAATCGTCTAAAACTTCTGAGTATATTTTAGATTTATAACCACAATAAAATACAGTGATTGTTCACCGTATTGAAAAGAGGAACAAACTGAAACTTTTGGTTAATTATTCATTATCCTGAGAAACAATTTCTGCAAGGTACAATTAAAACTAACTTGCATGCTGTTGATAGTTGATCTGGTGAAAATATTCAGTCAGGCTGTTATGAGAGCCAGTCATAAAACACTAACAGGATCACAGAAAAGCCAAAATAATCTTCCCAGAGACGTTATTTTGTGGGACAGGGAGTTTGTTTCACCCACTAAGGTGTTTTTTTTTAGAGGGTTCTAGAAAGTATACACTTATGAGCATTTTATCTGCTTGGAAAAGTGCTGGCATGATATATTATCTGGGCTTTTTGACTTGTAAATAATTCATAAAACCAATCAAGCACCTACATTCAAGTTAAATTCAAGTTCAGAAATGCATTTGGCACCTATAAATAATTCGGGTTACACATAATAATGATACTGCCAAAGTTAAACAGTTCAATCTGTTCAGCTGTATTCACAGCCAAAGAAACTTGAGCACTGAAGGAATCTCTGGCATTTGACCCAGTTACGCTGGTTTAAACTTGCAATGTGGATATCAGCCTATACATCATCTACAAATATATGCAAACAAGATATTTTTAACTATTTACTAAGCTTCCACCCCTGCAATTTTTTAGAAAGCAAATTAGTGAGATCGCTTCCATCATGGCCTCATTTTCCCAGAGACAATATCCCCCAGAAAAGGATATTTTAAAATAAATTAGACCTACAATCACTTGTTGTCTTTAAAGCTTGGCTGTGGGGCACCTAGATTTTCCTGGCAAGATAAGGCTAGGAGCTGGATATTTGTAGCAGGCCAGTTCTTTTACAAAAACTCAAGACATTAAAGGTTGGTTGAGCAGATATGCTAGGAATAGTCAAGTGGGAATCAATGGACACCATGCTTACCTACCTGTGTACTAGAAAAAAGGGCAAAGAAATCTGTGGCCAGGAAGCCCACAATCAAATTTGATCTGAAATCTAATTGGCAAAAGAGCATCTATTTATAAATGTTTATAATACTCTACTGGCAACATTTATTTCTGGTCCCCATATTGACCCAGGCTGCCTTGTTGAACTTGACACAGTATGAAAGCAACATTGGTCATACATGGTTTAAATCATTCATGTCAGCCATGAGAATTCCCCCTCAGGCTTACAACATTCTTCATTCAGAAGCAGGGCATCTGTTATATTTTATCTACTGTATGACAGGGACACGAATATGACATCAATTGTTTTGAATAATACATGCATAACATTGGTGTGCTGAACAGCCTGCTACACTTTCATTTTAGTTTTCAACTTGCTTTTACATTGCCTAAGGGGAAAAAGAACTTTGCCAACGATACCCACTACCATCAGCAACAGAGAATTGAACTACCAAGGGTTTACTATTCATCTAAAGCAGAATAATTCAACCTGATGAATTTCTGCTGTTGTACTATAAAACCCATTCCAAGCAAGCCTGATAAAGTAGGAAACAGATTTAAAGGCTACGACTCTCTGTGAAAAGATCAGATTATATAGCCCTGTATTTGGAAAGCGCTCTGGGCAAGGTTATGCATTGCTTAACTACTAGCAAATCTTTTCAATACCAAAACGAATAAGCAGAATTGGTACCAACACAAATTCCATTTATATCTTGAAGGACGGGATTTTTAATTTTTCACTTCATTAAATCCATGAAGCTTCTTTTGGAGCATACTAAGAATCCCAAACATAATGCAAAATGCATCATTTTAATGGTATATAAGAACCTCCCAATATTGAATTTGTCCCGCCAGTTTCTCATAGGTAAAATGGAAATGCTTGCTAACCACTAGAACAGGTGGACAATTAATTTTCCCAAGGGGCCACATGAGAAACTGGCTGAACCAATGTAACCTGATTTGATGTCCTTAAACTCCTCACCTCAACTCCTCAGGTTGCTCCAGGCAAGGGGGAGTGCTGTGCTGGAGTAGAAAAGCACTTTCTCCTTGCCCTCCGATGGCTGCCAGGTGACTGAAGGAGCGCATGGCGACTATGCAGTGCTGAATCTGACTTGGCTTCTGCTCTCTGCGGTACACATATTTACATTTGATTTTTAATTTCTGATTGGCCTTGTGGATCAGAGAGGAAGAGCTAAGGGGCTGGATGTAGCCTGGGGGCCGTAAATGCCCAGCTCTGCATTAGAATAAAACTTTATGAACTGAGCTGGGAGTTTAATCAGAATATCTCATTTAAAGATAGAATGGATGTTTAATTTTCCATAATTAAAATTTATTTCCATAATTTTATATTTCCTTGTCAAATTTGGAAAACGTTCTCCTATATAATGGCTACTTTCACTTCTTTGAACAAATTGTTATTACCTTACTTGCAGGAACTGAATCAGCACAACTTGACTACAGAGGTGGAAGGGAGGCATTGACTTGGTTTTTAAAGATGATTTACCTTATTTGTCCAAATAACTTTGGCAATGAAATCTCATTGCTTATTATGTATGTGTGATTTGGCAAACCATAGCCTTAGGGGACTGAGAACTAAATGAAATGAAACAAGAGTCTTCAGACATCAAAACCATTTTCATTGCAGACAGCAGTTCTGTTTCGAAACTTTCTTTCTGATAGCTGCATTAATTTTCCATGAATCAGGTACTTTTGCAGTATTTCCATCACTATATTTTTCGGGATATATGTGTAAAGTCAATGAACGTACATTCAGTTGCACTTTAGACTAATGTCACAACCAATTACAGAACATTTGCAGAGTCTGCTAAAAATGTCAATTTGTAGACTAAGAGGCAACAGAACAGCTGGGGCACATTAAAAACCCTTCTTTGCTTACATTCTAATCCAATCATCCCAATTCACTTGGAAATTAATTTTTAATGACAAAGTATTTCACAATGAATGTATGCCACAATACACAGACATTCACAGTAAGTGAATGATCATACTTTCAGCAGGAAAAGCTTCTTTTTGTATTCAATAACACCTTGCTCACTAATGCCATTTCCACATTCTGAAGGGGAAAAAAGGTTCAAGCAATTAACCCCAACCTAGGACCAAAACAAAGGTGGGGAAGTTAAAGGTAGAGGCCTTCTGGAGTGCCTTCCTGTTTCTTATAAAGAACATTTTCTTTTGATTTTTTGAAGTCTTCATTTGTTACTTTCATTCTTCGTTCACGCAGAGCCATCAAACCAGCTTCCGTGCAAATGGCCTGTTAGAAATGGAAGCATTTGATTAGAAAATCAGGAGTCTGATTTGCATGAAGTGCTAAGAACCAGTAATGGTCAAACAAGCTGGTAGTCCTTATGTATGCTAGAAACCGTAAAGTAGAAAGAACAGCATTAAATATTAATTAGAAAAAATAGTTACTAATATTAGATAATTTTATCCTCCCTGATTGTAACTCCCCTGAAAGAGTGTAACATGCTAGTCACAACAGTGGCCAATAACATTTAATAGATGTATAGGCAAACTTCCCTAGCTACCAATATTCCTAGTGAAAATATCCCCATCAATTCTTTACAAGTTTTTTATATCAAGTGTGAAACTCTCAAGACAGGTGGCCAAATGTTCATTTTCTTTTCCATTGAAGATTTTCCCCTCCCAACAATGACCATTAATGCCCTTCCAAATATTTATGGGGACGGATGGACATCCCCTTCTCTCAGAAAAGATTGCTGTAACAATATTTACTACAGGTAGTTCTCAACTTATGACCAGAATTGAGCCCAAAATTTATATTACTAAGCAAGATGGTTGTGAAGCGAGTGGCTGCTTCATTTTACGACATTTCTTGCCGCAGTGAATCACTGAAGTTGTTAAGTTATTAACATGGCTGTTAAGTGAATCTGGCTTCTCCATTGACCTTGCTTGTCAGAAGATAGCAAAAGGTGGTCACACGGCCATAGACACTGCAACCATCATAAATATGAACCAGTTGCCAAGCATCTGACTTTTGATCATGAGACCACAGTGATGACAATGGTCCTAAGTTTGAAAAGGGGTCACAAGTCACTTTTTTCAGTGCAATTGTAACTTTGAACGGTCAGTAAGCAAATTGTAAGTCCAGGACTATTTGTATCAGAATGTAGGAAAAAAAGTGGTCTTTTTTAAATGGGTGAAAAAGAGAAAAGAAAGACAGTGACTGGAGCTTTCTGGAAGCAAAACTAGAGAGCCACGATTTCTTTAATGACAGGTTAAATAAAGGACATTTGTAGGAAAGTCTTCATTGGAAAGGGATGCAATATACAAATGCTCAATTAATTTCGGGGGGGGGGGGAATCATTTGTTATCAAGGATTTTACCTTTATATCTGCCCCAGACAAATCATCTTTAGCCATTATCAACTCATCTAGAGTAACATCATCTGCCAAAGTCATTCTGCTGGTGTGAATCTGGAAGATGCGTTTCTTTGTTTTTTCATCTGGGAGAGGAAATTCTATCTTCCTGTCAATACGTCCTAGAATTTAGAAAAAACAACTAGCAGTTTCAGTTTTTTGCCTGTGGAATCAAAAATAGAAAGCTTTCCTTGGAAAATAACATCATTATTGAGCCTTGATACTACCTCAGAAAATAGTAGTGCATTTTTGAACAGTTATGTTAGATGCGTAGAATTTCATTTTTATTTCCTGCCCACTGCACAAATACAATTATTTCTCCTTACTGATGGACCAAAACATTTCTTCTGCCCTCAAATTTCATAAGTCACACAAATATTTATATTTAAATTTTTTTCACATACTGTTCAATATCAAGTTACATGAATAGGCACTCCAGAAATGTACTTTCTTAATCCCAATCACATATTGATTTAATTAGTATCAGTTGTCGCACCATGCTTTTTCAGCCTTGGCTGCAGAGGTGGCAAATTGACAATTGAAGAAAAAAAAAAGAATTTGAGTAATAAGACCTCTCTCCCACACTTGCAAGCTCTTTGTGTGAAATTGTAGTCATGACACTTCCCCAAAATTCCTATCATCCCCAAAACAATGACGAGTCTTAAGGGAGATCCTTTGTGTGTGTATATGTGCTTACACAATATTCTAAAATTTAATATATGTCTGTTTCTATTCAATCCATCTGGTCTAGCAAGTGGTCACACCCTGGATCCTGAGTGTGTGCTGGCACAGGAGAACCTTTCTACCATGCTATCCATCCATCTTCTTGCTGGAAATCTGACTGGTCCCAACCCTGCTGGCCTTCCACCAGGTCTTGAAGAGTTGGTTTTGTCCTTGAGCTTGTTGCCTGATTGCATTGATTGATGTTTTTGCAATGTTCCCTTGACTACTATGTGTTTTAAGTTTTTGTATAGGGTTAGGGTTTTTGTATAGGATTTTATTATTTTTAATATTGTTAGTCCCTGAGAATTATATATTTGTGATAGCCATAAAATCAAAGACATACATACATACATACATACATACATACATACACACACACACAATTACAAACATAATAATAAAAGCTTTAGAAAGAAAGCTATAAGATTTGTAGAAAATGCAGTAATTCTCTCTAGAATACTGTTTTTTTCCTTGAGCAGACCAAATCGAGTGAAAAGTGCACCTTTTGAAAGAGCAAAACATTTCAAGCTTTGGATGTGATCTAATTCCCAAGTTTTTTCAAACCATTCCCAGTTCAGCTTGGATCAATCCATTCTAATGAAAAACACAGAACGCTCTAGGAAACACCATGACATACAGACCACATTGTTCTACATGAAACTAATCATTAGAAGCAGTTAGATTTCAAGTAGTTAAATATGACCATCATACTTTTTACCTGGTCTGATTAAGGCTGGATCCAAAGTTTCTATTCTGTTAGTAGCCATGATCACCTTTACATCTCCACGTGAATCAAACCCATCTAGTTGGTTCAGCAACTCCAGCATTGTTCTCTGGATTTCCCTTTCTCCCCCCGAGTTAGAATCATACCTTTGGAATAGGAAAAAAATATCTAAGTTGAGGTTAGAATACCCACAGAACACCATCTTTTTTCTTTACCAACAGTAATCCACTGAGAAGCCAAAGGGCAATGAATTACGTTTTGTTAATACACAGAATGTCACTGCGTTTATTTGGTTTGCCAGCTGTGTCTACATTCCGAGTTATGCGGCAGCATGAACTGTCTCTTATCAGCAATGATTTCCTGCGCATGTCATTACATCACATACCTTTCTTTCTTTTCTTCCTTTGTCTGTATGCCAGGCAGACAAGGGGGTCTGCCAAGATGTAATAATTAGCTTAGTAAGTTTGTATTTTTACTTTCTTTACATTAAAATGTTTTTCTTAGATTATGCCTCAGGTTTTGTTTGTTTGTTTGTTTTGTTTTTATTGGATTTATATGCCACCCTTCTCCCAAAGGACTCAGGGCGGCGTACAACATTAAAAAGCACACATCCCAAAAGTTAAAAAGGAATTAAATACATATCCAAAAAAACAAACCAAATTTATGGAACAATACATTTAAAAAATGAGTTAAAATTAACAGGCCAGGCCGGCTTGCTGGAAAAGCCAACTTTTTAGGGCGCGTCGGAAGGACCGGAGGTCAGGGATTATGCGAAGCTCCAGGGGCAGCTCATTCCAGAAGGAAGGCGCTCCCACAGAGAAGGCTCTCCCCCTGGGGATCACCAGCCGACACTGTCTAGCCGACGGCACCCTGAGGAGGCCAACTCTGTGGTCGTACTGGATGGTGGGAGGCTACTGGTGGCAGTAGGTGGTCTTGCAGGTACCCTGGGCCTAAGCCATGGAGCGCTTTAAAGGTCATAATTAATACCTTGAATCGCACCCGGAAAACAACCGGCAACCAGTGCAGGCCGCCTAAAAGGGGTGTAACATGGGAGCACCTGGGTACCCCCATGACAACCCGCGCGGCCACATTCTGGACCAGCTGAAGCTTCCGGGTGCTCTTCAAGGGCAGCCCCATGTAGAGAGCATTGCAGTAGTCCAGGCAAGAAAGGACGAGGGCATGAGTGACTGTGCACAGAGCATCCCGATCCAGGAAGGGGTGCAACTGACGTACCAGGCGAACCTGGTAAAAGGCCCCCCTGGTCACGGCCGTCAGGTGTTCTTCTAAACTAAGCCGCGTATCTAGGAGGACTCCCAGATTGCGAGCCTTCATTTTGCTTATTTCAAAGGTATACTACAAGGAAATTCCACGGTCCATACATCATTGATTTACAGGGCGGAATTCACACCCCGACACAGAACACTGTTCACCCAGGATAAGACATCATTTCTGAAGTTTAATTAAAAACTCTCTGATTAGAGTACAAGAGGTTCTGCAGCTGAAAGAATGCTATGAGCAGCATTTCTTAATTTCCAAGTTAAGATATCATAAAACTAATCTATAATCCATGATAGCAGTTTTGTATTTATAGCTATTTTCCTGCTCCAAGTGATTTCTATTCAAAGATGAACCTTCAAAAATTAAATGTTAGATAATAAATTATTATAAGCACGTATAGAATTTATCACTTTCCTCTCCATGTTCACTCAGTCAATACTAAAGATTATCTTTCTTCAACAAACAAGGACACGTGATATATTTTTATTTATGCACATATTTGCCACAAAGTAAACTTCAAAAAAGGACAAAGCTGTGAAAATTAAGTCAATATTAAATGAATCAATAACAAATTGACTATAAAATAAAGTGCTTGTTCTTAAATCTGTTCCTCTATCTGCATTTACACATGAACTACTCTCCTGTCCACACACATACTCTGCCTCCTTGTAGAGCAGAAAAAAAAGAGAGGGAAGAAGCAAAATGAGCATGGGCTATGAGAAGAAAGGAAGAGAAAAAAATGGGAGATGAAAATGTATGCAGACTTAATCTGTAGTAAACATTATTGAACTTAATAGTTTATACTGTACTCCTAGGAAGGTGTGCTTTGGATTTCTAATCCTCCGAAATGTTAGAAAATCCAGCCACAGTCTTTTTACATTCAAAGGGGGGGGGGGGGGCGTAGTGATGCCCTCAATAAATCCATTAATTGGCAAAAGTAACCACAATGGGATTTCCTCTTCTCCTGCTTTCTGCATTCCAACTATCCCAAGAAATGATTAAGCTCAGACATTTTTGTCTGAAGCATTTAGCACTTGTGCTCCTACAAGTATAAAGGTTGACCATTGTCTTACAATTGAAGATGGCAGCATACAAACCAATTCTAGTGACTCAAACTATTACTTCTGAAAACCAATTTAAAGAAAGGAAAGAGTGTTAAAAGATATGCATGTGATGCTCAGCATGGGAATGACTATGACATCCGTCCTACCTTTTGGTACCTATCGCATCAATTTCATCAATGAAGACAATTGACGGGGCATGCTCTTCAGCTACCCGAAAAAGTTCTCGAACAAGCTTTGGTCCATCTCCCAAATATTTCTGGATAAGTTCAGAACCAACCACTCTCAGGAAGGTGGCAGAAGTCTGATTTGCCACGGCTTTGGCTAATAACGTTTTACCTGTTTAATTACAAAATGCCAGAAAGTTAACACATGCTCCAACTTGTGTTACACATTCATGCATGAAGGCAATCACCCAAATCTGAATATTGACAAAAGTCCTCAAGCTCTCTTTCCTTAGATCAAGTTTGGCATTTTAAGTCAATAAACAATGGAGTTATACCTTGGAAGTGCTTACATGCTTGAGACATGTAAACAAAATTTTCCTATTTGAATTCACTGTCTGAAGTGCAGAAGGAGAAGCAGGAACAAACTGATTTCCTGTCAATTTAAAAAGATGCTCAGAAAGTACTCTTTGTCACTTTCATATTTGGAATAGGAAATTATTTTATTCTTACATGGTAAATCTATCCAAAGAAAGTAATAGAATGAACTAATCAAATCAACCAGACAGCAGTTTCAGCATCAATGACAGATCTCACACACTATGTCTATGCAAGTTAATGTGAGAAGCATAGTTTCACTTGGGGTGTAGAATCATCCATATTATCCTAATTTTCAAAAACATTTTTCATAATTTCCCATATCTAATATGAGTGGAAGCATTTCGGTTTATATATTTCTATCTGCTTTCTCCATGCGCACGTGCGCACGCGCACACGCACACACACACATATCTCTAGCACTATCATTTCCCAAACAGGTAACAAAATCTGATTTGGCTTGATAAGGTATCTGCCTCTGGTTCCCCATGGGTACACCATGCTTTCCTAGATAAAATTTGCCCTAAAAACTGATTCCCCCTTTTTCCCCAAAGTTGAAGAATTAAAGCCTAATTGGGCTTTGAGAACTCTGTGGAATGGATCTAACAAGTACCCGGATGTTGATTACAAATTGATTACCACTTTGTATAAACTGGACAGAAAGCCAAAATGAAAATAAACCATCATATAGATTTACTAAAAGAAGTATCAATTCACTTAAGATTCCAATTTGATCAGTGATTCTAAATATCCAGGTTTTAAATTAACCAATTGTTTTATCAAAAAGGTATCAAGGTAGAAATAAAAAGCTTTCTTATAGCTATTCTGGTATTATTACCGTGTTTCCCTGAAAATAAGACAGGGTCTTATTTTCTTTTGACCCCCTGAAATAAGCACTTGGCCTTATTTTCGGGGAAGTCTTATTATTTTTGAGGTGCAGGAGGTGGCGAGTGTGGTCATCTCATTGCTGCTGCTGTGTTACAGTATTTTCGGAGGGCTTATTTTAGTGCATGCACTCAAAAGCCCAATTGGGCTTATTATCTGGGAAACAGGATAGTTATGATAATTTCATGGTCCTTAAAATTGCTATATGTTGATCATTTTTTTCTGTTAATTGTAAAATAGTGAAAATTTACAGGAACTGAAGTAGCATTACTTACTGAGGAAGGAGTCTTCCCTGAAGTCTAAGCTAAAAACTACATCTGAATAATGGCTCCTAAATTCAACTTTAGAACATTATTCTGCTACAATGTTCTTTTCCTGTTACCTCAGGATGCTGATACTCTTTCCTTCATGGGAACTTTTTTCTTTTCTGTCACTAGTAACTCATATCACTGTTTGAGAAATACCAGTATCAGTTAGTTTTTGCATCACATATCCTGAAAACACTGTCCCATTTTTTTCCTGATGAGGGTAAATAAGCTAGAAATAAATATGTTACCCTTTAGCTCATCTTCAAGCATGTTTGAAGACCATCAAATCATAAAGACCAATTTCAAAAATAGCAATAATACATTCATTATAGTTTTCAGCCAATACGATGAGACATATGCTAAGGCACATTAATGGTCTTTATTCATATAAACACTTCAATATATTATTCTGTAATTAATGTGTTGCCCCATGCTGATATAAAAAGACAAGAAAAAAATACCTGTGCCAGGAGGCCCATATAGAATGACCCCTTTGGGTGGTTTTATTCCCATTTCTTCATAATACTCAGGATGAGTCAAAGGTAGTTCCACAGATTCCTAGAAGGAAGAAATTACATATACCTTCAAGTGTTGATCAAGCCTTTTATCAACCTGTGGCTACTCCTGGTTAGAAAATTAGAGATCAAGGCACCGCTATAGTGGCCAATATTAACAATTAATACAATGTGCTTGCCATTAATGGAGATGAACACGTAATATTTTTCAACCTGAATTCCTCTACTCTGGAGTAACTGCTCCCTATCTCTTGATTGTATAATCAATGTGCATTTGAATAAGGTGCACTTCAATTACATTGCCCATTTTTTACACAACTCCTTCAAAAGCTGTGCCTGGCTTTTGCCATATATGTATCATATTTCAGTCACAAAATAATTGAAAATGAAAGATTACTCAAAATGCAAATAGTGTTGAAAAAAGAAATTATAATGATAAATTATAGAATCAATACAATTTATTTCCGGTGAGTTTAATCCATCTCTAAAGGAGGGAAGGAAGGATTAACTTATCTAGTCACATATCTTTATGCTATACACTGCGTGTTATTCCATCTTAGAAATTTCTTTTAAAATATTTCTCTGTACCCTTTTGATTGACATACCTAGAGATTAGAGTTAGTCTAAGAATTTAGGCTCTTAAACAAGATTTAAACTTAAGCCTTGAAGAAAATTCTGAGGTAGTGGGTCAATGAACGTATTTTAGCATGGGACCTACAAAGATTTATCTAAATGGAAAATATATGCATGCATTCCTTGGGTAGAAAAGCATCTCCCTGGAAAAGAGATGGTGGCAGGGGCAATTATCAAATTACTATTTCAAGGAAGCATTTATTGAAGTAAGCAAAATACCAAAGCCATATATATAAAAATCACCTGGAACAAAAATAGAAGTACTGCAATTATCTGTTCTAGCGTTTTCTATTATTGGACAGTGCAAGAAATATTAATACCTTGATTTCTTGAATTTGGTTATCCAAGCCTCCAATATCTGCATATGTCTCTTGTGGGGCTTTTTCCACTTTCATCACTGTAACTAAAGGATCTGTGTCATCCATCAAGACACCAATCACAGCATGGACCTGTTAAAAGCAATGGGCAGAAACATCCAATAGTGGGAAAGCACTTAAGCCATTGCCCTATCACAGGCCTAGTATAAAGTAGTAAGCAGCATTATTGCAGACTGATAAGGACATTTTACATGGTCAAATTCAGCTCCTAAAATCTATTTCTCAGAGACTGGCACTCTGTAGCTTCTGGTTAAGTATAGTTAAGTTCATGCCAATTTCTTCCCCAAACACAGGGAAAAGAGAAGGCCTCCTGGTTATGGGGATGCACCTCAACCCTTTTGGAGAGGGATAAGCAAGTACTGCGGACCAGCCAGGTCATGTTTTATATTCTCTATGTAATGACTCAGGTTGCACAAACACAAATAATTTTACGTCAGCAGATAGACCTGGTCTCAACATCCACTTTGCTGTGACTCATATGTGTCAGTCTGAATACAGAGTAGTAGATAAATTATGATCCTGTCATTTTTTTGTCCAAAAATGCTACAACCTTGGTTGGGTCTAATAAACAAAAATTGAGAATTGCAACTTAACTTGCTTCACTTCATTTTCGGTGGGGGGCATTATCTCTCCCTCTGACGCTGTTTACATTTTGTTGAGAGTATAGCTTTCTAAAGAAAATCATAACCAAAAGAAACAAAAAAAAAAAAACATTGCAAGCTGCAAACCTAGCATACAGCTTGGAGGGAAGGCAAGAAACAAACAGGCCCACCATATTGGTTAGAGGACTGATTCCACTAAATTTCCACTGACTTTTCCTTTTTAATCTGAACACTGTCAGAATGTTATAATTTATGAATATATGCCTGAGTGGTTTCTTTTTCTCTTTTATCTCTGCAAGAGGGAATCTCCTGTTGTTACTGGTCATATACAAACTGTTCTGAGACACCACATTGTCTTGATCAAGATAAAAGTCTTAAAGACTTTGAGTTTAATCTAGATAATGAATATTAAGATATTCATAACATTACTTTCAGTGCTTTCAATCACAGACAAAAAATTCAAGGATTACCTTATGATTAAGTAGAACTGAACATCCTGGCTCTAGCAAATCCTTGTCTACAAAAGAAAGAATACTGACATAGTGTTCTGAGCCCACTGATGTGGACACAATAGCATGATTATCATCAATTATCTCCTCCAAAGTCCCTACAGACATTGGAGTCCCTCTCAAATCATCCACCTTTGATCTCTCTTCCTGCAAACAAGCACACAAAAAGAAGGTATGTTTATGTATTACAAATTGCTATGCATCCCAACAATTTCTACATCTATTATACAATAAAGAGATGACAATTTGATGGCATCCTCAATAATCCCAAAATAGAAGAAATGGCTAAGTATTCTAAGTACTCTCAGTATTAACTATTTCACTATTCAGTGTCTAAGCATTATCTTAATACATTAATACTTAGACCTCACACTTATGCTATTTTAATTGCATTCTTAGCAACAAATTAAAATATTCAATTGATATTATCTATCTCTGTCAAACTAGGTCTGGTTAATTTCTGCCTTTTTCATAATGAAGAAATGAAAACTGAGATTCCCACAAGGATCATCTATGAGATTCGGACTGAGGTTTAAATGATCTGAATTAGGTCAGCAAGATTATTTAGTCAAATTACTTGATGAAACCAAACTATTTGAGACAATTAGTCTAAAAGATTTTTCCAATCCATTAGGAAAGAACATTTGAATGGCATTTAAATGGAGATTCAATACATACATTTAACAAAGACATTTAGCTATAAGTAGGTACTAGGTGAAATAAACTCAGCATTATTCAATGGGGTGTGAGTAGATGAGAAAGAAAAGACTTTAGGATTATAGTAATCAACAGAATGAAAGTGTTGATTATAAATATCTTGTAGAGTAGAATGATGGAATTCACAGATTCGGCTTAGGTTTTATGATGTTATTGCAAATATGCCACTACATTATTACTCAAACTAACTGCTACTTCTAACTATTAAGTTTCTAATCTCTTTGATATGCTCAAGTTCACCATCCCAAAATACATATAGGTAGTTGACTTACAACTACAACGGAACCCTTCTGTTGCTAAGAAGACAGTTGTTAAGTGAATCACTGCAGTTGTTAAGTTACTAACCCGGTTGTTAGCAACCGGTAGGTTAAGTGAATCTGTTTTCCCCATTGAAGCCCCATCTGGCTTCCTTCATTGAGGTCATTTTAGAAACTTAACATTTGTTCTTTTTCATATAGTTTGTTTTGCTGAGTGAATGAAGTGAAGTAGAAAATAGAGGGTAAGCAAATTGATAAAAGAAAATATGAATTTAAACTTTTTTTTCCTAATTCAAAGCATACATACCTCTTGCTTTTCTTCCAAAGGTTTCATCTGTTCCTGGTTTCTAATGAACTCTTCCTCCATTAGAAGATAATCCTTAATTCTTTCCAGCTTCAATAATTTGAGTCTGCACTGAGTATGAGGAGTGACTACAATTAAATAGAAGATTTTCTAAATTTACAATCTGGAATAATATATTCAGCTTGTTTAGGTGAGCTAAAGAAAGAGACAGTGTACTAAAATGATTTTGAAATTCCTGTCTTTTGTCTGGGATGCTTCTTGTTCCTATTATTTCGGGTACTGGTTTTTGATGGAAGAGTTGCCTTTTTGCATGGAACTGATGTAGCAATATGTGAGCCTAAACAAATTCCAATAACACGATTGAAAGACATTCTTGAGAGGGCTACATCTTGTTCTAAGGAGAAGTTATGTTTTTATAATTGTAAAGTAATCAATTCCTGGAATCAATTTTAAAAATCTATCTCCTTCCAACCTTATGATTTAATTTTCTGGATCCTACGATATAGTACTCTGAAGATGAAAATATCTAAGTTTTTGCTCTATTTCAGAACAAACGACTGAGCAACCTAGTTCCATTCCAGTTACTTTTTAGCTCTTCAATGTTTCAAGCTGAGAATTTGGAAAATTAAGGTGCTCAAGTATGAACTAGTTTTTTTTGGCACGCTGAAAAAATCCATTCCAAAACAGAGCTATAGCTACTCAGGGAGATGGCACAAACCATGCTTACCCAGTGGAAGTTTGCTGGCAGCATCTGGTCCCTTTGTTTTCTTCTTCTTTTTCCCCACTCGGGTTGGAACTGGGGGTTCATATTTCTTCTTTTTGTCCTTTTTATTTTAAAAAACAAGTTAAAAAGTAATTTATAAAAAGTAATGTGTATCTTATCCAACACAAATTCTAGGTTTTGTCAAATATTTCAAAAGCCCTAAATTGCCCATTATTTCATAAATCATCTAAGCCAAACTATAAAGTTATTATATTGCTTTCTAGATAAATTGAGATTTAACTTCCATATTTCTCCATGGTATAGAGCCTGGTTACGTGAGGGACTGCTTGTATCCCATTAGTGTTTACTCAGTCAATTCGACTTGGTGTGTTCTAGATTGAAATGTCATCTATTGGGACCACAGTAACACATGTTCTTTGTAGCAGTGCCTGACCTCTGGAATTAGGATAGCCTCCAATCTACTGTTGTTTAGAAGAGGTGTAAAGATGTATCTCTTTATCCAGTCCTTTGGCAAGGGAAAGTGAGACCACCTGCTTCATTCCATGTGGTCTGCCCTACTTTCCATTTTTATTTAATAATTTTACAGTTGTGAGCTGGCCAGAGTTACTGGGAGTCTTACAGGCTTCATAAATTATTATCACTGTGCCTCCGGGGAAGGTTTGAATATTGAACTATAATTTATCTTAACTATGGTTATAAGAAACAAGATAGTTGTAAGGGTGCTTTTTCAAGAGGCAACTAGACTTTCTAGTTTTTCTTTGAAGACATTTTGTTCTCATCCAAGAAGCTTCTTCAGGTCTGACTGAATGGTGGGGAATAGAAGGATCAGGTGCCTCCTGAAAAAGCACCTTTGGGACAACCATGACCTGGATGACTGAGAATCTCTATAGACTTTTAGCTATGCAATTTGGGATGAATATTCTACGAATGGTGTGGGAGTATGGATGGATTTCCAGAAAAATTGCAGACTACAGGAGCCATTTGCACTACTCAGATGACCCTGAGGACACAGATAACTTCCAAGTGCCTCAACAACTTTTTAAAAGGATGCAAATGACCAGCTGTCTGCAAGCAATATAAATCCTTCCATTCCCACCATCCAGTTAGAGCTGAAGAAGCTTCTTGGATGAGAAGCAAAACCTCTTCAAAGAAAAACCGGAAAGATCAGTTGTTTCTTGAAAAAGCATCTTTGGGAGAACCATGACCTGGATGAGAATCTCCATAGACAAGACAGTTTCAAATTAAATTAAATCAAATCAAATCATAGGCTCCAGGTTAAATAACAAACTACAATGAATAAAAATGAAAGAAAGGCACATAAATCGAGGCATATATAAACTATTTATCCATATATCGTACATTACAGTAAAACTACATGCTTTGAAAACTAGAACACTGCAATGAAAACTTAACATTGGGTCAAAATATATAAAAACCCAATATTTGATTTTCTGAATGTTTATATAATAAGGGCAACTGAGGGAAAATATATATTTTGAGCTGCTTAATTAGCATGGAAGATGTTTTCTACAAATATTCTCTTAACAAAGAACACCAGGTAAAAGTTATTTTTCCTTACTTTGTCATCCTTCTTGCCACCTCCAGGACCGTGTCCACCACTTTGACTCTGACCCTATATTCAAAGAGACAAAATATCAATGAAACTCAGAAAAGGAAAAAAAAAGACAACTTAACCATAAACTATGTGCAAACTCAAATTCAGTTTTTCCTTCTGAAACAACTGTCAAAAGAATGAAGACAGAAGTAATTCTCCCTTCATTCTTCTGACACTATAAAAAAAATCCTTCCAGAAAACTCTCCAGAACAGGGAAATGCTACACAACAAAGATAAGAAAATGTTTCTGATGTGCAAGAAGAAACCCAACACTGATTTGCCCCTGGGTCCAATTCATTTCGATGAAATGAACTTCTAAGCATAAACAAGACATTACTTTCTAAGAATCTTTTTTGGTGACTACCACTTCAGCAAAAAATACTGAAAAGCAGAATCATATTCCGGATTGTATACAAAATGGTAAGCAAATGGTAATTAAAACAGGGAGGGAGGGTTACACTTTAAACATCCTAAATTATCTGCAGCAACCAATTTATCAGTTAATTTTTGGATATTTCTACTATATTTGTTTCAGTTGAAAAATCTCAAGACAAGAATATCTGTGCATTTAAGGTCACTAAATAACACTGAACATAATTAATGGAACAAATAGCAAAAACACCCTTAGGAATAATTGAACTGCTACATATATAGCTTGAAGCTGGCTGGCCCAAGCAATAATAAGCAAGGATGTTCTGTTTTGATGTTGTTGTGCACAATCGCAGGTAACCCTAGTGCAGAAAGAGAAACTGTCAACATTCCTACGCCACATAAGGATGTCTGTAAATATAATGCATATCGTGTACATATGGAAAATGTATATCCACACAGAGGGCTATATAGGAAAACTTCACATTGGACAACGGTCCAGCAGATAATTAGAGGGATAGTAGTTAAAAATGGTGATGACAGAAGAGCGCCTGATTTTCTTACCATCTTTGGGTGACTGTAACCAGAAGACGGTAAGAAAATCAGGCGCTCTTCCCGTCACCAACGCTTTATATCCAAGGCTGCTTTGGCCTAACCGCTCCCCCACCCCCCAATGCCAGTTCCCCGCGCTTCTCAGCTATAGAAACGATGCGATCATGACATCGCATAACAGCGCCCAAAGGACCCAGGCCGGGAGAAAAGGATACCCTGGCTTAAGGGAATCGGTCTCTCCCAGCGGACACTGGGAAGAGGCTCCAAACGGGCCTTAAGAACCCCCCTCGCAGGCCTCGTTCCCCCCAAACCCCCTTTTTTTCCTCACCATCCTGCTCCTTCAGAGTCCAACCCCGGAAATCGAACGGCTTCCTAGAGGAACCGGAACGGAAGTACGGGGCGCGAGGAGGGTCAATTCTCTGTTTGGGCGAGAGAGCGAGAGAGAGAAGAAGGCGGAGTTAAGTGATCGTCTTCTCCCAGTGGGCGGAGGTGGAAAGGGAGAATTGAGGGTGGAAAGGATGAATTGGCCTTTTGGTGGGTAGAAAAAGCATTGGTTTATGACGGGTGTGTATGTGAGCTACATCTAACGATACTTGGTGAGATAACAAATCCATATTAAGTCATATTAAGTCAGTGGGAGGCGGGATTGTATGTCCTGCGCAGCATATCACCGTGTTGCTTCTCGGGGCTGAATGACTCCTTTTTCGACATCTACGAGACGAAGAGATGAGTGATAAAATTAAGCTTTCATATATTTCAGATGCCATGTCAGTGAGTGGTCCATGACAACTCTAATTCTTTTGTCTTGCTTTGAACCGCGGAGAGATAGCAAGCAGGCACCTCGCTGAAATAACATTTTAACGATAATCTCTTGAGAGGCAAATTATGTCCATTGACGCTTTTGATAGCTGTCTGCTACAAAAGCATGGTTAAAAGCCAGGATACCCAATGCCATAAGTGGAAGTAGGAGAAGCTGTTTTCCTAAAGAACTAGAATCAGAGATCACCCAATCAAAGTGAATCCTGGAAGAATTAGGGCTGACAAAAAAATTTACATAACGTGCAGTTATACTTTACAATTCACTACCGTGACTTGTACTGGCTACCAATTTGGTTGGCTTCAATAAAATGTTGGACCCTTTTATTAAAAACATGGGAATCAATGACTTTTAGCCTTTTGAGGTCAGCGTGACTGCCTCTGAAAGCCATATGCTGGGAGACCTGTGGGCAACTGTGAAGTTGGTTGGCCACTCTGAACAAATTGCTGGACTCGATGGGTCAGAGATCTGATCCAGCAAGGTACCAGTTATATTCTCACATACAGGTAGTCCTCAACTTATACAGTTATATTTACTTTACGTATACGTATATATTGTACGTATATACACAGTATACCCATACAACGAAATTCACATAACACCTAGAGATCAGGCCCAATACACATGACAATCCCCAAACACCCACCATCCACCAAAAATTCCCCATTCATTTAGTGACCATTCAAAGTTACAATGGAACTGAAACAAATGACTTATGACTGTTATTTTTTCACACTTATGACTGTTGTGATGTCCCCATGGTCACATGATCAAAATTCAGACTCTTGGCAACTGACTCATTGATGACGGTTGCAATGTCCCAGGGACATAGGATAACCTTTTTGTGACCTTCTGAGAAGCAAAATTCAATGGGGAAGCCAGATTTGTTTAGTAACTTAACTGCAGTGATTCACTTAACAACAGTGGCAAAAAATGTAAAATGGGGCAAAACTCACTTAACAAATGTCTCAACAACAGAAATTATGGGCTTGATTACGGTCATATGTCGAGGACTACCTGTAGTCAATTTTTAAGCCAAAAGTGATAATTCAGTCCCCCCCACATGGAATTAATAAAGAGTCTCCAAATATGCAAACTAGATTTTTAAGTATCCCACTGTATTTCTCTTCTTAATAATACAATACAGTTGTTAGAATAATAAACTTTGACTAGTGAGATTGTTCAAAGTACTGACTTAACCACACAGGTCATGGTTGAGTTTGGACCAGTTATTTTCTCCCATCCCTATCTATCTTATAGGGTTATTATGGAAATAATATCAGAGAGACTACCATGTATGCTACTTTGACCACTCATAAGAAATGTGAGATTTAAATACAAAAAATAATATTAGCAAATGTATTAAAATATCATGTCTTCCTCACTATTGCCCTCAATTGCCTAATTATGCCCTCCCTATTTTCTCTCCTGAACAGGACTGCTGGGATTTGAATTTTAAGAACATACCTATAAAATTAGCCATACTTCCACTATACTGATTGCTGTTAAAAGTGTGATAAAAAAATAAACCAGCAGAGGTCTCTCTATTGCTACATTGGACTTTGGTCACTGTTTAGAAATCAAAGTTGCACAAATCAATCTTTTGCTTTTCATTTTATAACAATAATAGTGCCTGATTTCTGGTATGCTCCTTGGGTGTGAAACTTCTTCTGTTTCTATACAGAAATAAAAGGCTGTGTCTTTTCTTGATCCTATGTGGACATTGTCTTTTTCACATTCCCATACTTAGCCAGCCTTCTGGCTAACATAGGTAACTGTTTGGGGTCCTCTATCATGTCACCATAAACAGCTATCCATGGACACAAAAAGGGCAAAAAAGTTATGATGCTTCACAGTTCTGACTGCTACAAAGTAGGCCTTAATAGTAGCTCTAACCCATTTTTTAAAAAAATGTAGACACTTAAATGGCACAATATGGGCAGTATATAAACTGAGAATCTAAGAATCTATGTATTTGCAAGATTTATATCCCATCTTTCCTCCAGGAGCATAAGATAGCAAAATCTGTAACAAAAAAACAAAAACCACAAGGTCAAATTATTTCAAACGGTTATAGCTAGGTTTGTCAGGCACAAAAGACCAGGATTACACATAAAATTTCAATTAAACTGATTTATTATTTCTCACGCCTATGCATAGGAATCAACTCAACTAATGTTTAGCACTATTTTGGGGCTAGGTAAGGGTCAATAGAACTCAAGAGGGGTTAGACTTTGTCTGTTTGTGGTTCTGTAGTGACTCTAGGTTTATCCCTCTTTTGACTGCCCCCAGGCTCCGCCACTCTTTCTCCTACAAGTTATAAGAAATGACTTCCAGCATATCCAAAATTATCATTAGGATCTTAGCTCTTTAAAGGAGTAATTGGTCAAACAAAAATGGCATTGAATTAAAAGTAATATCCAAGTGCAATAGACATTCCAAATTTACTAAATGGAAAAATAATATATTTTCGTTGAGAGTTACAGTTCTAAAAATGCCTGCAAAACTGTATTGGGTAGTGCAAGATGACTTTGGTAGAATGTATGGCACTATTTATATCTAATTAAGTAGTAACAGCTCATGATTTGTGTTTATATTGTTGTTCTAGATGGAAAATAGAATTTCCATTATAATTTATGATTTATCTTATTTTGCAAGTGTACGTGCATAAATAAGAGGAATTTCTTGCACCAAAGAGTTTTTATATGTACAACCAATATAGTATAACATGTATGTATGTATGTATGTATGTATGTATGTATGTATGTATGTATATATGTATCATTTATTTATCAGCACAAATACAACATTATATAAAAACAATAAGATGTGGGCTGCCTATCCTCAGGAACAACAACAAATAAAGAAAAAAATGGATTGTTAGACATTTTTAAGCTAGGACATTTTCTGAAATGACTTAATATATTTTGATGCACTGCTCTAAAGCCATTGAAAGAAAGGTGAGAAATATATGTTATAGATGTAGCAGAGGATAGAATAGGTAACTTTTCCCCCAAATCATTAATGAAATGTGTTATACTCTCCAGTATTTTCAAAAGAAAAACAAGTATATTTTTTGGGCTTTGGGTGGCTCTTTCCTCAATGGCAGTAGTTAGTAACTTTTTCTCAATGGCAGTAGTTAGTAACTTTTTCTTCTTACCAGGTCAGCTCATTTGGGGACCTCTTGCCTTAGGATACAATATCTAAGCTGCAAACTGTAACTCTTTGCTGTCATCGGTGTTTGTCCAGTTCTTCTCGGTCTGGATTTGTTTTGTTTTATTATTTTATTTTTATCATTTATTTATTAAACATCTCCCCTATAAGGTGTTTATAGATTACTGAATTTTGCAGTGTTTGGTGCTTTACCATCAGGCTCTTTGGCTACTGCCTAAAAATGAATGTGTAATTCTAACAGAGTTTTCTTTGGCAAGATTTATTGAAACGGGATATATGCTTATCTAACTAAGCCCAACTAGACCAGAGAAGTCACATGATTCCAGATACAGATTGCATAGAAAGAGATTGCTTTATGCCCTTTATTCATGCATATTATGTTAAGTGTTGGCTCCATGTAACACAGACCCTTGGTCTATCTTCAGCCTGTTGATTGTGCAGAGACTCAGAAATACATCTTATGATTAATAAATTGTGGCTGTATTGTGGCACATCAAACTTGCGGAGATCACTTCAAACCTTAAATAAATGCATCTTTAGTTTTAATGAACTCCTGATTGCAGTGCTATCTCACAGTAATGCGTTGACATACACATTTAATTATATTTAGTGCTAATAATGCAAACTGGATTGGCTTAATCAGTTGACATTTTCCTCTCCTGAAGTAATCACAACACCTGGTTGGGCACATGATAAAGTCTTGTGTTTGAGTGCCAGCTTGGGATCACTTTTTAGTAGGGCTTTCATGCATGGGCTGCAAATATCCATATGATCCCTAAGTGGCAATGGCTTTTCTATATCTTTTTGATACCATTGTGCAATCATCTGAATTTTTGTTACTCGGTAGAACCCCTGTCTTTGAGGCTGGTAATAAAATATGAATCCACTATTATGTATTGTAAATAAATGGAACTGATACTTAGGAAAAGTGCTTGTAATAGTCCAATTGAACAATCCACTATCCTTCAAGCCATTAAAATGAATCCATGAGAGATTAGAGCCTTAATTAAAATTAGACAATGACATCTTTAGGACTAATATCAGATTGGGCTGTATTTCTTCTGATATCCCTTTTGATTAATGTTACAGGAAACTGCTATACTGTTAGTCTTTGTTCATGAAGGCTGGCAGATCCTACTGCATCTGATCAGGCAAAGAGTCAAAGAAGAAGTGTGCTTTGGAAGATAAAAATAGGAAAGAAGATGCCTGAGATTAGCAATTTCATAGGCAAAAAAATAGACAAAATGAGAAACAGAAGAATTTCTATCTTTCTATCTAGACCACCCTTCCCTTGTAGTCTGGAAATTGTAAGGTGCAACGGAAGTTACAGTTCTAAGAAAATAAAAGAAAGTTAATTAAAATAAGACCTGTGGTTGACATTTGAGCAGTCCTGTTTACCTTAATAATAGACTACTTAGAAGCATTGAAACATTTGATGAGTGCACAAAGTAAAACTATATTTAAAAATATCATGTTACCTGGATAGAAAGAAAACTTGACAATGAGTCAAGACATAGTTAATAGCTAGACTTTTCTTCTTTCATTTATTTTCTCTAATATATATCCCTGGTTCTGCTGAGAATTACATGACACACACAGAATTGTTCTCATTCTGAACTGGCTTTGTTTTTCTTAGCAATATTTGCACAGTGTCATAAGCTTATTTATTCACAACTCAGTCATTTGGAGTATATCACATTCTTTTTGCATTGAAAGGGTTCATAAATTGCTGAAAGTCCAAGTCCAAGCCTGACCTCAATACCAGGAAAGATTCTGGAAAAAATAATCAAGCAACGAATTTGCGAACACCTAGAAGCAAATAAAGTAATAGCCAAAAGTCAACATGGATTTGTCAAAAACAGATCATGCCAGACTAATCTTATTGCATTCTTTGATAATGTGACAAAATTAGTGGACCAGAGGAATGCCGTTGATATAGTTTACTTGGACTTCAGTAAGGCTTTTGATAAGGTAGACCATAACCTACTACTAGATAAAGTAGAAGAATGTGGGTTAGACAGCATCACCACCAAATGGATTCGTAACTGGCTGACCAACCGCACTCAACGTGTAGTCCTCAATGGAACTGCATCTACATGGAGAGAAGTATGCAGTGGAGTACCCCAAGGCTCTGCTTTAGGCCCAGTACTCTTCAACATCTTCATCAATGATTTGGATGAGGGAATAAATGGGGAACTCATCAAATTTGCAGATGACACTAAGCTGGCAGGAATAGCCAACACTCCAGAAGATAGGCTTAAGATACAGAAGGATCTTGACAAACTTGAACATTGGGCACTATCTAATAAAATGAAATTCAATGGTGAAAAGAGTAAGGTTCTACATTTAGGCAACAAAAATGGAATGCACAGGTACAGTATAGGTGATACCTTGCTCAGTAGTAGTAACTGTGAGAGGGATCTTGGAGTTCTAGTGGACAACCATTTAAATATGAGCCAGTAGTGTGCAGCAGCTGCCAAAAAAGCCAACACAGTTCTAGGCTGCATCAGCAGAGGGATAGAATCAAGATCACGTGAAGTGTTAATACCACTTTATAATGCCTTGGTAAGGCCACACTTGGAATGCTGCATTCAGTTCTGGTCGCCACGATGTAAAAAAGATGTGGAGACTCTAGAAAGAGTGCAGAGAAGAGCAACAAAGATGATTAGGGGACTGGAGACTAAAACATATGAAGAACGGTTGCAGGAACTGGGTATGTCTAGCTTAAGAGAAAGAAGGACTAGGGCAGTGATGGCGAACCTATGGCACGCGTGCCACAGGTGGCATGTGGAGCCATTTGTCAGGGCACGCGAGGTGGTGCCCTGTCAGCTGGCCAGCGTGCATGCGCGCGCTGGCCAGCTAAGTTCACCCTTTTTTAAAGCCATTTTTTGCCCTCCCCAGGCTCGAGAGGCTTTATAGGAGCCTGGGGAGGACGAAAAGAGCCTTCCCCGCCCCCCCCGCCCCCCTGAGGCTTCAGGGACCATTCGGAGTGCTCAAAACGACCCTCCGAGCAAACCGGAAGTCACTTCCGGTTTGCTCAGAGGGTCATTTTAAGCATTCTGAAGCCTTCAGGGAAGCCTCCGGATAGTCCCTGTAGCCACTGGAGGGCCTCCGGGGGGCGGCGGGGCTCTTTTTGCCCTCCCCAGGCTCCTATAAAGCATCTGGAGCCTGGGGAGGGCGAAAAAAGCATGTAAAAATAGGGGGTCGCGCCTGTAGTGCACGCATGCGCACTGGAGGGGTCGCGCATTGCATTATGGGTGCGGCACGTCCGCACACAACCCCCCTGCACTTCCCCCACTTGTGGCACGGGAGCCAAAAAAGGTTCGCCATCGCTGGACTAGGGGAGACATGATAGCATTGTTCCAATATCTCAGGGGTTGCCACAAAGAAGAGGGAGTCAAACTATTCTCCAAGGCACCTGAGGGTAGAACAAGAAGCAATGGGTGGAAACTAATCAAGGAGAGAAGCAACTTAGAACTGAGGAGAAACTTCCTGACAGAACAATTAATCAGTGGAACAGCTTGCCTCCAGAAGTTGTGAATGCCCCAACACTGGAAGTCTTTAAGAAGATGTTGGATAGCCATCTGTCTGAAACGGTATAGGGTTTCCTGCCTAGGCAGGGGGTTGGACTAGAAGACCTCCAAGGTCCCTTCCAACTCTACTATTGTATTGTATTGTATTGTATTGTATTGCAATAAAGATAAGTAACTAAATAATAACAGTGGCAAAGTTTAGAAGCAAAGATTGAATAAGTTGAAAACAATATTTTATACTGCAGGGTATAAAGGTACTAATGGAGATTGGACTAAGTTGTAGATTTCTATTTTCTTATTTATATTTTGTGTTGATTGGATATTTATATCTGCATTTTCCTCCTTTCTGTTACTATTTTAAAACACTTTCTTTGAAATAGGTGAGTTATATACTGTATACACACACACACACACACACCTGGTTGATTGTATCACAAAATAGTGCTGTTCTTCAGGATTTTTGACTCAACACAGATAGGATGGGTGTTAAATTCTGGTTAGTTGCCTGTAGTTTGGATAGTTAAAAAGGAACAGCAGGAAAAATGCTGGCGGGAAAAGGGGATAAACAATTCCTCAAGCAATTTAATTAAAACAGACGTAAATGGGGTGGAGTATAAACATTTCACAAAGCACAAGTTAAAAATTCTTCAATCGCTTAAAATTCATAAGTAACTTCTTGTAACCCAATCTTACATGCTATGACATAAGAATCAATGTTTTATTCCAGCTTTCAACAGCAATATTATATTTCTGTTACTTAATTTCCATTAACTATATTTGTGTTGCTAAAATGTTTTTCCCCGAGTGTTTTGTTTCTCCTGAACCATGAAGAATCAATTCTGTACTCTTTCACATTGTGCCATCTGTCAGTTCGGTCTGTAATTTTCTAATGAAATACCGTGTTTTTTTCCAATTGTTTATATGGATATAGTCTTTAATTAACTTGCCTCTATTAAATCATCTCTCAGTAGATCACACACAGTCTACAACCAAATAAGAATTTCTCCAACTGTTCTAATTTTTCCTCTTCTGCCAAGAACATCTGAAAATGCTTAATTTTTTTTTTTGAGAAACACAATGAAGGTAGCTGTTTCAAAATGTATTATTGTAATTATTTATATTGTTGTTAAACATTATCAGGTAGCTGAGGAATGCTGATAAGAAGAACACCATAGCTGCATAGCAAGTTGACACAGAACAATCACAATACGGTTGACCAAGTAGATATCCATGTTGGCTTACATGTGTGAGCAGAGAGCTACTCTTTTATATTTATTGTATCATCTTGTTTTCTGGAATATTCTTTTTAACTTTTAAATAATATATTTGAAAACAGCAAAATAATTTACCTTGTTCTTTTTAAACAATGCTCAGTTTTCACCTAAAAATTTGGGGAAAAGGGAGTACCTATTAAAAATCCAATCAATTACTTCATAAAGTCTTAAGTCAAAAAGTCTAGAAATCCTTATGCTCTTATATCTATTCTATGGAAAAAAGAAAATGACGAGGCTATTTTAATTGCTTTGGAAAATGGAAGTAATTGCTACATGGGCCCCTTAAACCTAGTTCCTTTATTAGCAATTCTTTGTTCTCCAGTCCATCCTGAAATTCCAGTAAATGTTCAGCTAACGTAGCCAATTGGTTCACTTCTGAATTTAACCAAGATTGCATTCTCTGCCATACTTTATCTTCCTTGTTCCTTCTCACTGTCATTATTTTTTCTCATTATATCCAATCTCACATCCACTTGTTTCTTCTGTGCCCATCTTTATCAGGAAAGCCCACTATCATTGTATTCAAATTGGTAAAATATTTTTTGACAATTTGGATATACTACAGAAATTCTAATATCCAGGTTCTTAATATGCTTGAAGAGATTTTAGTGAAAAGAGAAAGTTAGCATGGTAGCACCATTTATGAGAAAAATGAAATTGGGATACACAGAGAGGGATTTGCAGTCCTGGGGATTTTTGCTTGATGATTCAATTCTGTGAGTACCTACTGTTGCAGCGAGATCTGCAACACACTTGAGTCCGGATTCGCCTGTCTGGGCCTTCAGGGTTCTCCCTTGGGTGGGAGAACGAGCCCCGGTCCTCACCGGGAATTTGGAGGGTCCACACGTGGACGAAGGCCGCAAATTAAGACACTACACAAAGAATTAGTTCGAGGTAGGCAGGCACAGAATGCCTGGAGGGTGTAAGTTACATTCCTCCTGACATGTTCTGTACAAACCCTTTTATTGTATAGATTTGCAAGGGCGGGGGAGTGGACACATATATGAAAGTACATTTCAGTAATTTTCCACGAGAAGCGAATAACAACTGCGTCACAGCAAAAGGTGGGCTAACATCTGCCATATAACAGTCAAACAATCAAATATCTGCGGTTAACCAACATCCTATGCAAGCGATATTTTAAGCTATATGAACGGTTATTCAGATATTGTGGTCGGCCAATATCCTGTGCAAGCACTCTGTTAAAAGGTCACATTCTCATTCTATGCAAGCACTATATATGTTAAAGGTCACATTCTTACGGCCTACTTGCGTTACAGCCTCAGCAGAAGCCTGAACCAAACTACTGTCATGCATTCACATCTCCTCTGTTTTTATTATTAAAAGGAGGTCAATATCCCTCTAAGGCTATGCATTCCTCTAACGACCCACCCTCCGATAGGCAGTGAGAAGAACCATTCACCCTATCCGGGAATTGAATCTCACTTTCTGTGTCGGAATCGGAATCCGAAAATGTCAGCAATGGTTGTTTACAAGAGTCATACGAGGAGGGCAATAAGTTTTGCAGTAGGTTTAGATCTTTTCTAGTTGCATTAACCTCTTTATCTATATCACCTAAATGGCTGCGCAAAAATCGAAGCAATTTTCCCATAACACAAGGACCAATAGTGCAAGCAAGCAAAACCAAAATCAAAGGGCCTATGAGTGCTGAAAGCAAGGTTGTTAGCCATGGTGATAAATTGAACATTCCTTGATACCATATGTGAGACTTGGAGCGTTCTGACTCTCTGTCTTTTAATCGGGTGTTTAATTCTGCCATGGAGTCAAGCACAATGCCTGAACTGTCTGTATAAAAACAACATTCTTCTTTCAAAGCTACACACAACCCGCCCTGTTTTAAAAACAGCAAATCTAAACCCCTTCTATTCTGTAAAACAACCTCAGATAGTGAAATAAGAGAATTCTGGAGAGCAACCATAGATTGAAAAGGTACGGCAGAACCTATGGCCTCATAAAATGGTGGTTGGAAAAAAAGGCACATCCAACACTCCGGATCAGCATTAGGAAAGGCATGACTGTTATTAAGAGCAAAATAGGAGGAAGAAATAAGAGACAATAAGGCTTATTACTTAAAAATATACAGTTAACTACTTTAACACATGTTACATTTTTAGGAACTGCTACTATCAATATATACAAAGCAATTGCATCAGAGGGAGGATCATAAGCAATTAATCCTCAATGAAAGATAGTCTTATAATTCGAACCAATGAAGTGTTGAATTACTACAGGCAAAATTCAAACAGGATCCAAGCATATAAAAAGCAAATGTTTCATGTACAGTTCAAGTCAGTGTGTGTAATGTTAGTTGCACCCATAGATTTTTATTGCAGTCACTGTTCAAATGAGTTTTTTGGTGAGATGACAAAACAAATAAACATAAACAAATGATGACTAATGATGACTAAAAACTTGGCAAAAATGGCAGCACATAAGTTGTCGTGTCGTTGTTTCAGCACTGCTTTGGTGGTTTTTGGTTTTTCATATCACTGGACAGCTGTTTTGGCAAGATCGTATTGGCCACTGTGCTGTCTGTAAAGTCATCTTGGTCATCTCTGGAACTGGATTTGGGAACTGGTACGACAATATTCTTGTCTAGACAAACATCACGTACTAGAATCCATAAAAATCTGTAAAAACAAGCACAGCATATCCTCGTCCCCCTTGCGGGGGAGGCAAACAAACTTTTTAAATCTATTGTGTTACCTATGCCAAATTAGCCAAATTGGGGTACACCAAATTACTAGGTACCCAAAATCCCTCCTTTTTTATATGTTTGAAAAAACAGTCCCTGAAGGACCAATTAACACGTTCCACAATGGCTTAACCTGTGGAATTATAAGGAAAAACCCAAAAAATTAAAACTGGTGCAATTAGTACAAAATTACAAAAAGGCCAATAAAAAATAGGCCAGGCCATTGTCAGTTTTTTAAAAAAATTTGCCCAAGGCAATAAAGGCTGAAAAAAAAAATGTGGCCAAAAATTAAAAATAGATAATACAATAATAATACAATAGTAAAGTTGGAAAAAACCTTGGAGGTCTTCTAGTCCAATCCCCTAACTAAATAAATGAATTTATTTCTAA
The DNA here is from genome assembly GCF_964273705.1 of Natrix helvetica. Lineage (NCBI taxonomy): Eukaryota > Metazoa > Chordata > Lepidosauria > Squamata > Natricidae > Natrix > Natrix helvetica. The sequence goes on from NC_138548.1 coordinate 47,817,871, forward strand.
GGAGCCAAAAAAAAGAAAACATAGGGGACATCCATTTGCCATAGTGATTAGAGGCCAAATCATAAAAATTAACTTCTTTGTCCCCAGAGGGGGATGCCCCAAAACACTGGGAACAAAATAAAACAATTTGCTTGGCCTGGTTGAGTGGCATATGGCAAAATTGTGCCAGTCCCCAGGCATTTTGATGAGAAAAAAATTATCAAAAATAAATCTAAAGAAAAAAAAAACATAGTTTCTAAAAAAGTAAAAATAAATTGACACACATAATAAAAGTCAGAAATATAGTTAAAAAGCTTATTAAAAAAAGGTGTGAAAAAATAAAATAACAAAAAACAATTTTTAGAGTTACAAAAACAACAATATTGCAAGGTAGGAAACTTTCATAAGAGTCCTTATAAACAATTTCATCTTCCATCCAAAAAAAAACCAGTCTTATGAAAGCAAAGAATTGAGAACAATAGGCAAGCAGAAAAGTCATACAGACCACATAGTCAATTAAAAGACACTGGAAAAAAAATTATTTTGAAAATAAAATAAAAAAATCAAATTTTGGAATAAAAAAAATAATGTTAATAAAATCAGTCCAATTTCTACAAAAAACCCAAGGTTATTAATTTAACTGCCTAAAAAAAATGGCAAAACATTTTAAAACGGAGTCTGTTGTCTTTAAAAAAAACATCAAAAGAATTAGCTGACAAGTTACGCAAACCACAAATGGAATGCTCAAAATCTCATTAATCTTTTGAACTGTGACAAGGGAAAAAAAAAAATCAAATAAAAAACTTTAGATAGCGGCAGACAAAAACGGACAAATCCAAACAAAGATTCCCCAATAGCTGCCATAAATTAATTAGCAAAATAACTACTTTCAAACAAAAAAGGTTGGAACAAAAAAGACTATAACATTTTATGCAGTCATGCTTTATTAAAACTATCTACAATTCATACAATACAATACAATACAATACAATACAATAACAGAGTTGGAAGGGACCCTAGAGGTCCTTCAATCCAACCCCCTGCCTAGGCAGGAAACCTATACCATCTCAAACAAATAACCATTCAACATCCTCTCAAAGACCTCCAGTGTTGGGCCATTCACAACCCCTGGAGGCAAGCCGTTCCATTGACCAACTGCTCTTAGAGGCATTCACAGGTATCACTGGGGCGGTTCATACACACACTCATAGTAAAAATGAGCAAACACTCATTCCCCCCGCTCCTCCTGCTTCCCTCCAAAGAATGACCCAGAAGGAAGAGTGGGTGGGGGGAGGGGGAAATTCACACAGGCAATCACGTGGACCTCTGGAGCCATTCACTTATCACTCCCTGGGGCATGGGGGACACATATTCACATTCATACTGCAATCAAACCTTCATGCTTGCTCATGCCAAACAATTTGGAAATGATAACACACATGCATACACACACATACCATTCTTTATATAAAAGGGAATCAAACTACATTCATACCAACTTTTACCATCAACCTACTCACATTTGCACTACAATCATTAATTTCACATATAAAAATCCCATTTCATTCTTTCTTCATGCAAGGCAGTTATTACAATTACTTCAGGGAGCTGTACATAAGCCAATGAGCTCCATTTTCTATTATTAAAGGATCTCAACTTCCCTCCAGGTCTGGAAATAATCACACACACACACATACATGCACAAATACCATGGCTCGTTCTCCAAGCATGTGAAAACTCAGAGAGCAGTGTATAGATGCACACCTAAGAATTTCTTAACAGATATTACATCAAATTAATCAAGTCCAATTACCTAGGTCTTCCATTCAGACAGGCTTTACCTTTTTGTTACCTGCTAAATTTCTTACTTTTGCTTGAAGTGACCCGGCTGTTCTATCTCCTTAAGCACTAGATAGTTAATGCCTGTCTCTGCCCTGGGGTGTTCGTTTCTAATGTGGATCTGCCAACGGACGCAGGCTAATTTTTAAAGATCCAAATTCTATCTTGATATCCCAGCACGCGCTGGCATTTTTAAATATCAAGATGTATAAAAACAATGTACAGAGATGTTTGTCCACACATTGTTTGCATTCAGCCAGGGTTCTAGGTTGGCTCATGCTGGCATATTTTTAAAGATCCAAGATGTATGGAGACTTTCATTAACACATCATTTGCATCTGGGTGGGCTCTTGATTCATCTGATGGTGGCCAAAAAATCAGCAAATTTGTTGACAAAATCTAAATCAAAACTGCCTTCTGGAGGCCAGGTTTTTACTTTAGGACTAATAGAGTAGGTTGGTCAGAAAAATATGCAGAGGGTTTTAACTCAGGTTGAAGGCAAACCTTTAGTAGGAACTTCCTTCATTTCATACATACATACAAGGCAACAAAGGCAGAAAAGGAGCCAGCCCGTGAATCTACGTCAGGAAAGTCAGTAGGAGTTTCAGTAGGAAAAGAAGCAAAAGTCTCCGCCGGGGGAGCGGAGGAAGCTACTGAGACTTTGGGGGCCTCATAAGGAGGTGGTGAAACCTTCGGGGTTTCGTCCGAAGGAGAAGGATTAGGAACAAAAGAAACGGAAGAATCGTCTGAAGGAGAATTAGGATAGAGAGTAAGCGATAGATTTTTTAGAAAGCGGGTAGACAGTAGTGCCATTAATCTTTTGGAGACAATTTGAACGCTTCACGAGAGCAAAAAGCTCCTCTCAGTAATGAGCAGAAGCTTTTGAGCCCGAGGAGCCCATGACTTACGTGTGCACAGTGGCGCGTCCGGCCGGGTAAGGTCACAGGAGTGAAGGAGAGCACACCGCTAGACAACGATCGTGCCCACGAAGACGCCAAGACAGGACAATCAGCCGGACGAGCCCCCAGATGTTGCAGCGAGATCTGCAACACACTTGAGTCCGGATTCGCCTGTCTGGGCCTTCAGGGTTCTCCCTTGGGTGGGAGAACGAGCCCCGGTCCTCACCGGGAATTTGGAGGGTCCACACGTGGACGAAGGCCGCAAATTAAGACACTACACAAAGAATTAGTTCGAGGTAGGCAGGCACAGAATGCCTGGAGGGTGTAAGTTACATTCCTCCTGACATGTTCTGTACAAACCCTTTTATTGTATAGATTTGCAAGGGCGGGGGAGTGGACACATATATGAAAGTACATTTCAGTAATTTTCCACGAGAAGCGAATAACAACTGCGTCACAGCAAAAGGTGGGCTAAAATCTGCCATATAACAGTCAAACAATCAAATATCTGCGGTTAACCAACATCCTATGCAAGCGATATTTTAAGCTATATGAACGGTTATTCAGATACTGTGGTCGGCCAATATCCTGTGCAAGCACTCTGTTAAAAGGTCACATTCTCATTCTATGCAAGCACTATATATGTTAAAGGTCACATTCTTACGGCCTACTTGCGTTACAGCCTCAGCAGAAGCCTGAACCAAACTACTGTCATGCATTCACAACCTACCTCTGAATAGTGGTAATCCCAGTACTGTTGATCAGGAATCCCCAACCCCTGGTCCAGAGACTGTACTGGTCCATGGCCTATTGCGAACTGGGCCATGCACGTAGTGGCCGAACACATGAAACTTGTGTGTGGAATCATTCCTTCCCCCCACTGCTGCCGATCTGCAGAGCTGGAAAGGTTGGGGACCACTACTGTAAATAGTTCCTGACACTGTACTTCCATCTTTAAACAAAATATAAAATTATTAATAAGACTGAATCAGAGGGAGCTACTGCTACTTCTTTAGGCAGTATATTATTTGGTGGCCATGATGTTTTGGCTTTAATTGTGGCCACAAAATAGAGATGGCATAGCAGGATAGCCCAGAGCAGTTGAAGCTTCACTGCAAATCACAACTTTTATCCTATGGAAAACTACTTTTCCTTAGAATTTGACTTACATAATTTTTACAATTAATCTTCATTATCACTATGTGAAATAATTCACCCAAACTTCCATTTTATGCATGTAAATTAAAACTGATACAGTGCAAGAGTATAAGTTCCGGAATGGCTTGGAATGAAGCATAGGCTGAATTGTCACCTGTCTTGTAAATCCCTTATTATTTACTTACACTTAAGCCAGAACGGATGTCATAATTTATTGCAACATCAGGAAACAGGGAAAGGAAACACAAATCAGTGTTTTTACTTCACATTTTCATTGTTCACTTTTCCTAGCAGAGGAGGAGGTACTCTGTTCCTTAGACTTGTAAAACTTATAGAGGAAAAGCACACACATTTCCCCATCAACATGCTTATAGGGTGCAAGAACATATTGGCCAAAATGGACAAAATGACCTCACTTGCTTCCCACACCTTCTTTTCACACAGTCTTATTTTCTTCCATATTGTCTAGACATTCCTCAACATTACATATTAATAAAGAAAATTCCAGCATTACCCAAGAGTTCAATATGCATTTCATTGAGCTACAGCAATAAATTCTAGATTTACCCGGGTTATTGAAAACGAGATACTTATGGATAAAAAGTATCCCAGGGGATCTGTTGGAGCTGCTCTTCCAGCTTAGGAGTCACAGGCCTGAGTGTTTCTACTATCACTGGGACCATTTTGGCCTTTCCATATCTTTTCTAGTTCCTCCCTCAGACTCTGCTTCCTCCGTCTTGGGTCCTCTACCAGAGGCTTGGGTTCTGCACAGTATCTTAGCTGTTTTAGGAATTCTGTGAAGTATCTTCCATAAATCATCATTAAGGTCTGTACCTGTATGGGTATTATACATATATACTGTACATGCACACATTATTCTTTTAATAAGATTGTTGCATTAGTTTTACTTATTTAATATAATCTTTAATTAAATTATTGAAAAAACATGAACATTATGCAGCATATTTGGGTTCAGTCCTGGCATTCTGAGGAGGGAATGGACCTCTGCCTCTTTATTTGCAGGGACCACCTCCTCTGGCATCTCCTGAAAGGTTTTAACCAGCCAAGATGGCATGGATTGAGTCGACCGGAAGTTCTCCAGCTGGATAGACAAGGGGTGTGTGAGCTCTGAAGAGTCTCACATGAACTCTGTCTGACAAAACAATTCCGAGATCCTTTTTGGATCAGAACCCCCCTGGGGGGAGGGGAAGAAAGGGCAGACCCAGAGGGAGTGCAACAGGTCCCTCGTAGGTCGGAGATTTGCTCTCTGAATTGGAATCAGGGCGGCAGCATGGCAACATGGCTGCACAAGAAGCTGTCTTCTAGCCAAAGCAACTGAACAGGAGCGTGCAGGACAAGGACAAGATGAAAGCCCGGTAAGAAGATCTAATTAACCCACAGTCATAAATCAGAATTTGGAAAAGGCAAAGAGCCTTGAGAGCAGTGACGTGCAGTCAGGTGAGGCAAGTGAGGCACAGCCTCACCACTCTCATCATGAAAAAAAAAAGTAAAAGGAAAAAGCTGAGCTAGTTGCTGCCTCACCGTGGATGACTCTGCTTAACCTCACTGGTGCTCTCCCTCCCCAAGTGTAGTGACTTCCTCCCCAGGCCCCCATTCATTTCTCTCTCTCACACACACACACAGCTGGATAAAACTATATAAAAATCTAACCCAGCTTCACTGATTACAAGTTTGAAAAGGCAACGTGGCTCCACCTGCAATCAAACTACACTTGGGGAGGGAGAGCACAAGCGAGCACTGAGAAGACCACAGGAGGAGGCAGGAAGCCAGGCAAAGAGCCATGCTGTAGTACACACACTTCCCCCCAGCCTCTTTCTTTTGGAAGGCTTGGCTCGGCTCCCCTCCGGCTTCTCTGCCTCTCCTCTCACCCCAGCCTGCCAGCAGGAGGTGGTGGGTGGGCTTTATTGTGTTCCAGGCATTTCCCACCCAGACAGCAGGCTGCATTTGCAATGGTGGAGGTGTTTGGGAAAGGCAGTAGGGGAATGGGGGGGGGATGGCAGAGGAGCTGCTTTCAAGCCACTGGAAAAGATATCCAATCCAACTTTTGTGTGTGTGTGTGTTTGTTTGTTTGAGAATGAATGAGAGAGGGAAGGGGTAGGAGAGATAGTCCAATCCAACTTCTGTGTGTGTGTGTGTGTGTGTGTGTGTGTGTGTGTGTGTGTGTGTGTTTGAGAGAGGGGGAGGAAAGGAGAGAGGGAGGAAGGAGGGGAAGGAGAAGAAAAAGAAAAAGAAAGAAGGAGCAAAGGAGAAAAACAAATGCTGTCGCTTTAAATTGGAACTGAGCATGCCTGGCTGTGGAATTCTGGGAGTTGAAGTCCATAAGTCTAAAAATATTTGAAACTCACCACTGTGTCAGTGCCTCACCAGTCATAAACCTCACCGCACGTCACTGCTTGAGAGTATAAATAATATTAATGGATAGATCTGGATTTTGGCAAAAAGAAAGAAAGGGAAAATGGAGGGTTGAACCACTAGCCCCAAAAGAGCCATTTGCTTGAAACGTGTGTGGACAGAAATCTGAACAGAAAAGGAGAAAGTAGAGAAGTGGCAAACCCACTCAAATGCAAACTCTAAATTTGGTTTTGGATTTGAAAAAAATGTGTTTTTAAAAGCGACTAGGAGGTTGAAATGAAAATCAAAACATACCAAGGAGATTTGCTGTGTTCGAATTTCTTCTAACTAACATATCTTAAGCAACTCCAATTAATGAGAGGTGGAATGTAACTAGGGGGGGGAAAAAACAAGAAAACAGCACTATTTTCTCACTGATAACCTAATCTTGCCTGTGAGGCAAATGGAATGTGAAACTCTGAGTAAGAAGATTTAATTAACCAATTACCATAAATCAGAACTTGGAAAAGCAGGAGGTGAAGAGAAACATACTGGAATTTGGCTGTATGCAAGTTTGTTCCAATTAATATATTTTGAGCAATGATAACCAATGAGAGGTGGAAGGTAAAAATAATAAAACCAAGAACCGGGAAAATACGAAGTTTTTCCTCTCTGCAAAAGATCAAGATGCTCCTGTTCTCTTCCTCTTTATATTAGCTCAATTAGCTAAATTTAAGGTAGATCAGAACTTTGAATTAAGAACTGTATAACTAACTGCAATTTTGAAACTGGACATTAGGGAAGAACAAAAGATCAAGATGACTCCCACCTTTCTTCCTCTCCACATCAGATGAACTAGCTAAACTTAAGGTAGACCAGAACTCTGAAATAAGAACTGTATAACTAACTGTAACTTTGGAGCTGGACATTATGGAAAGATGGGAATTTGAAGAACTATGTGAAATTATAAAAAATATGCATAAATAATTAAAATCAAGTTTAAATAGAATTTTGAACTCAGAGAAGCAGGAACTGAAGAAAGAAGTGAAGGAAGAAGGGGGAGGGATAACGAAGGGCTAGAAACGGTGAAAAATAAAAAACAGACAAAAAATTTCATTGGGTTTGACAGTGGTATAGGGAAAATTGAAAAGGGAGAAGTGTCCCAACAAAAGGAAATAAAAAGCAGAGAAAATATTTTACTGAGGCTGACAGTGACATAGAGAAAACTGTAGAGGTGGGTTATGCCCCAACAAAGGGAAATACAAAAGATTTCATTGGGTTTGACAGTGACTTGGGGAAAATGGAAGAGGATGGATATGTCAAAACAAAGAAAAGGGAGAAGACAGTAATAGAGAAGTGGGACAAAAGATTTACTAGGAAAAAATCAGATAATTAGAAATTGTTATATGGGGAAATATAAAGCTGAGATATGTGGTTTATTCCTGTACATGATAATAAAATTGAGTTGCTGATTGAATATGATAATGGAACAGTGATGTGCGGTGAGGTTTATGGCTGGTGAGGCACTGACACAGTGGTGGGTTTCAAATATTTTTAGACTTGTGGATTTCAACTCCCAGAATTCCACAGCCAGGCATGCTCAGTTCCGATTTAAAAGCAACAGCATTTGTTTCTCTCTCCCTTCCTCCCCCTCTCAAACACACACACACACACACAAAAGTTGGATTGGACTATCTCTCCTACCCCCTTCCCTCTCTCATTCACTCTCAAACAAACAAACACACACACACACACAAAAGTTGGATTGAATATCTTTTCCAGTGGCTTGAAAGCAGCTCCTCTGCCATCCCCCCATTCCCCTGCTGCCTTCCCCAAACACTTCCACCATTGCAAATGCAGCCTGCTGTCTGGGTGGGAAATGCCTGGAAAGCAATAAAGCCCACCCACTCACCTCCTGCTGGCAGGCTGGGGTGAGAGGAGAGGCAGAGAAGCCAGAGGGGAGCCGATCCAGGCCTTCCAAAAGGAAGAGGCTGGGGAAAAGTGTGTGTGCTACAGCATGGCTCTTTGCCTGGCTTCGGTGGATGACTCTGCTTAACTGTTAAAAAAAGCCTCTAAAAAAGCGCCCTCTACTATGAGGCAGGAGAACTGCATGCCTCAACTACGTCAGGAATTTTTAGGCTTTTAACCCTTGCTTAATTCTGCTGGAGTGATCATAAAATGCCTAAAGTCAGACTAGAGGAGGCATGCAGTTCTCCTGCCTCATAGTAGAGGGCGCTTTTTAGAGGCTTTTTTAACAGTTAAGCAGAGTCATCCACGGTGAGGCAGCAACTAGCTCAGCTTTTTCCTTTTACATTTTTTTCTTTTCATGATGAGAGCGGTGAGGCTGTGCCTCACTTGCCTCACCTGACTGCACATCACTGTAATGGAAAGATAATTAAATAAAGGTTAAAATATATGGAATATGGACAAATATGAAACTTATGGGGAGAATGTAAAGCAGAGGTATGAGATTCACTTTTATACATGACAATTAAACTGAGTTGCTAATTGATTGAATATGACAATGGAAGGACAATTAAGTATGGGTTAAATATATGAAACATGGATACATATATAACTCCTAAGATGATGAACAAAGTGAGATGTGTACCACTTGTTATTCTATGCAGTCGTTTAAGGGAATTGTAATGAACACTGAACAGTAAGGATTGTTATTTGAAGACAATTAAGGGTAACCTAAGCCAAGATATGGAAAAATGGAGAGGGAACATGAAATATACCTACAATGGGAAATTATTGAGATTACAAAGACAGAACCACAAATTTGGGGAGTGTAAGGATGCATAATAATATAAATATAATGATGAGAATAGCTGAGAATTGTAACCAGGTCTACATCTTGCCCAAAAATAGGCCGGGGGTGGGTGGGTTAAAAATACAATTACTACATATGTATACTTTTTTTCTCTATTAAAAACGAAAGAGGAAGATATGTTAAAATTACATATGTATATTGAAAAGGAATTATAAATACCATCAACACAAAATGGACCTCTCTCAGAGGCTGAAATACACTAAGTAAATGAGATGAAGAGTGTGAAATAGAGGAGAGAGGTAAGGGAAGAAGAGAGGGAGAGGAGAGAGGGCGGAGGAAAAGGAAGAGAGAAAGAAGGAGTGGAAAGGGGAGAGGAAGGGGAAGTAGAGAAGAGAAGGACAACAGGGAAGAAAGGAGGTAGGGAGGAGGAGAGAGGGAGAAGAAAGTGATAGATAAGGTACAAATATGGTGTATGGAGAGCAGAAGAGCCAATAATTATTTTTGGGAGTTGATGGTAAGACAAAATGATGTAAACAGTTAATAATATAATACGATGTTGGTTATGTAATAGTATGCATGTGGCTATATATTATGAAAATAAAATATAAAAAACTTTATAGATGAAAAAAGATGGCATGGATTTAAAATTCAGGCAGAAACATCCTAGGTTCAAGGATTGTGGCTATTTTCTCAGAGTCAACAAACCCTTAACAAATATACATGCCAATTTGTTTCTTAACAAACTCCAGAGGACTTAAGCATCCAGACTGCAACTCCGAGTGGAACTGAATGATTTTAGCTAACATATGGTATAAAATACCCTCAGTGGCCCTGCATGTGATTTTCTAACTCAGCCCCTCCCCCCAAAAGCAGGGATCAAGTCCCTTTAAATACAGCTCAGATGCAATCTAAGAATGCAGTAAAGGCAATAAAAAGTGTTGCTACTTTTATCACCATGGTGCTATCCTTAAAGTCTCTTAATTACTGGTACTTTGTTTGGATTTACTCTTTGTTGTCCTCTAGTGACACTCTAACCATCTCTTCAACCAGTTCATCTCCCATAATTTTTCTGAAAACAAAATAGTTTTTTTTGGAATTTGCCTGCAGAGAGAAGCTCTACAGACGCAGTTATTCCTATTCCTATCTCTATCCTCTTATTCCAAGTTTGGCAAATTGTGCACCAGATTATTGGGAATTCCACCAAGTCTCCTCTGGAATTCATTTGGTCCATTAGGCATCTGAAATGACCAGATGAATTAGATGCTTTTGCTCTGGTGTGAGAAGCAGATCAGAGTGATCTGATCATGACAAGGGACAAACAGAAATATTTCCCAGGTCCAGATCATATTGCCACCACCTAACACTGAACCACATGTTATTCCCATTGTGTGTTCATGCCCTTAATGACTTGGGTTATGTCCATGGTTGCCATGGTGGCCTTGAACTGACCAGGAAGCGTTATCAGTGTTAGTGAGTGTGGGATTTATGATTATCCCATTTATATACAGTAACTTGCCTTGCCAGTGTTGTTGGGGATGTAGTTTCTTTTCCTTGGTAGTTCCATCATTAGGATAATTTTTCTATATGATTGTTTCTCTGTTGGTTTGTCTCCTTAATCAAAATTCTGTTAAGATCTTAATGTGCTATGAGCTTATGGTATTTTATTATCAGCCTGCAAATGTAAATAAAAATGATATCAAAAAAACACAACGAAATAATGAGCCGTGGTGGCCCAGTGGTTAGAATGCAGTACTGCAGACTACTTCTGCTGACTGCTGAATGCCAGCAGTTGGCAGTTGAAATCTCCCCAGGCTCAAGGTTGACTCAGCCTTCCATCCTTCCGAGGTGGGTAATATGAGGACCCAGATTGTTGGGGGCAATATGCTGACTCTGTAAACTGCTTAGAGAGGGCTGTAAACTGCTGAAAAGCACTATGAAGCAGTATATAAGTCTAAGTGCTATTGCTAAATTAGTTGATTCTTTTCAGAGAAATTATACAACTAATAATAGTTGCTCTCCTCACCAGTGTGTGTCTAACAATTGAACATTTCAAGTAGCTGGACTTGAAATATTCTCAAGAGTTGCAAATTCAGTGAAGCTTCACATAATTTAAAATACATCTACACGTTTTTCATTTACCAGAATTGCACTGTCTTACAGACATGTAAATGACAACCTGAGCAACAGAAAGAACTGTTGTGGGAACCATTACCATGCCTCCAGTAGCCTTTATTGGCATACTTGATTCAATATAGATATTCAGGAGGCTTTTTTGGATTGGCTTTGGTTTACTAATATTGTCTGATCCCAGCCACCATAGTTTGTAGCCTAGCAAGTTACCTATACATGTCTAGCCAACTGAGATTTATAGAGTAAATTGTACTTAAATAAACAATGTTTTGCTTAATTTAATTTTTACGTTAGATTTTAATCTTGCCTTTATTATTTTTTTATAAATAACTGAAGGTGATGAGCATACCTAACTCTGTTAGGTGGGTTGGGCTGAGAGAATGACTGACTCAAAATCACCCAGCTGGCTTTCAGGCCTAAGGTAGGACTAGAACTCACAATCTCCTGGTTTCTAGGCTGATACTTTAATTACTAGACTAAAATGGCTCTTAAACCATTTATGAACAAAATCTTAATGCTTTATTTTTTTAATCTTAAGTGAAGGAAGGAAATTGATTTTTAAAAAGTCTGTTTTAATTTAAATATATTCTTAGGATCTCATTCTAGCAAGTAATCAAGCAAATACCGTAACCTACAATCATCTCAATTCCAATCAGGTGAAGCACACTGCGATATGAGAAGCTGCAAAAATTCATTTTGCTGGTGTACATAAGATCATTAACCTGTGAGGGTTCTACCAACAATTGAATGGGGAGTAAAAGAGTACCAAAATGTGCAATGGAAATCAAACCACAAATTTTCAAGGTAGTCCATAAATATTCGTCATTTTTAAAGGCTCAAAGTTCATTTGTCTGTGATTTGGACATTGCAGAACTAAATGCTTTGAGACACAAAAGTCTATTCTCATCAGCGACAAGTAGGTTGAATTGTCAGTTCTTTATCAGGCCTATGATTAAAAACTGTAACTTAAGCAATAAAGTATATAATAGGTGGAAAAAGGACAAAGTATGGCAGATTAATAAGGAACCGAAATGGGTTACTAAGTTTCACAACAGCATAAACACCTGGCTATTTCCCCACATGCAGGGTCCAGGGTGTTAATGTAGTATGGGCTACTGATTTTATTGTGAGATCAGCTGCTATCACTATTTCTTTTTTATTCTTTTTTTTTACTGTTATGGATTGTGATTTTTGTTTGCCATCCGGAGTGCTTTGATGGATGAGTGATTCCATAAATATGCTAAACAAACAAACCTCAACAATTAACCACATGGGAGTCAAATATAGCTGAAAGTGATAAAAAATCCTAGAGGTGAGAACTAACCCTATTTAACTAACCCTCCACTGTAAGAAGAAAAACCTCATAGATAAATATCCCATTTTACATACCTGGTTTTTGGAGAAAAAAACCAGCAAAAGGTAATTGAAAAAGTAAACGACTCTATAGGGGACCTCACTTCCAATGCCTGGCGATCTGATATCTTCCAAACAGGATTGATTTCAGTGGTCAAATCACAGGCCAGAGGTGGTATTCAGCTGGTTGGCACTGGTTTGTGTGAACCAGTGGCAGCCATTTCCCCGAGGTTGGAGAACTGGTAGTGATGGTCAGCTGGCCATGCTCCCGAAGTGGCCCCCTGGCCTGTCCCTGCTCACTCAACCCGCTCGCCCGGTCACCACTCGCTCGTCCCACCTGCTCGCCCGACGCTTGCTCGCCCCGCCCATCTGAGACCTATATATGCATTCGCCACACGGCCCAGCCCCAGTACGCGGCTCATCAGTCACCTCCACACCTTGCTTGCTCAGCTCACCAAAGGTAAGCATGCCACCCACTCGCCCTGGGTGGGGGGCCGGGGCCCCAGGCATGCACCATTCCAAGGCTCCAGAGCCACCACCCTCTAGCTGCCCACCTCAGCCAGGTGGGGGAATGCACCATTTCCCGGCTGCAGCCTTGCCCTGGAACCACCATCTTGACATCGCCCGCCTCGGCCTGGTCAGGGAATGCGCCATTCCCAGACTACGGCCTTGCTCTCTCGTCCCCCCCATCCTCCCTACGGCCCCAGCCCTAGCCCCACATCTTCCCCCTCACCGCCTCTTTCAGCATCTTACCTTCCACGGCAGCTGGTGCAGAGTCCGGAAGGCAAGCTGAAACTCCCAGCCAGCTACTGCTGCTGGGAAGCGTCTGGCTGGCAACGAAGCTCCCAGCCTCTGCCTCTTTGAGAGCTGGTGGCTGGGAGGCTTTTTTGCCAGCCAGCCGCTGGCCACAGGCCACCCAAAAGTCTCCAGTTGGCAAAACAGCTGCTGACGTCGCTGCCATGTTCTTTGCACATGCTCAACCCTTGGACTTGTTTCAGATTAACAAGCAGTAAGTTAAGTTTCTTGGTAGAAACTTAAGGCTGAACAAGTAGGAAAAGCCTGTACAACATGGCTTTTGGCATTTTCCTGAACCCTTTTTACTGGCAGGACAGAAACTCTATATTTTCTTCTATATAATAAGGAAATGCTGATCACATAGTAAGAAGAACTGATGGCAGAACCAAAAGTCAAATGCATCCCATTTAAGAAAAAGCGTCCACGAAAGAGACCTAAAACAAGATGGATCAATGACATCAGCAAATATTACAGGCAAAAGAAAGCTCAGGACCATATTGGTTGGAAATATGAGGAAGAGGCCTTCATCCTGCAGTAGAGAGGCAATGGCTAAAATGATGACGAATAAGAAAACATGTTTGTCTGTGTGGTGTGATTTCTAATCTAAATAGGTCCTTGTTTTGTTTGGGTGTGTTTTGTGAATGTATGTAAGTCTATCAAGATGGGTCCATGTCAGAGGTGGGTTGCTCCCGGTTCGGCATAGTTCAGCTGAACCGGCAGTGATAATTGCAAAGCACGCGAGCGAGCAAACCAGTACTGGTTCACATAGGAACCCACCCCTGGTCCATGTGTTTCATATGTTTATCCTTTCTTCATGCAGGTATGTACTGGAGTGATCTGCATGTGCTCCCCTCTGCTGCTCTGAGGAGGGAAGGGCCAACTGCATTCTGTGTCACTCCCCAACTATTGCTATATTACAATTTTATTTCCTACGATTTTTTTCCCCCACAGTCCAAGCTGGATTTGACCATTTTCAAATTCAGTTGTCTTGCTCAGAGACAGAATCCTAAGACCTTTTTCATAATTTCTTTATAGTATTCTATTAGGTTGGAAAATATGAAAATCTGATCCCTCACATGCCCTAATTCTCAACAGCAAAATGTCAAAATAATAATAATAATCCGATTGTTTGGAGTTAATCTTATTTTGGGTTGTTTCATGAAATGACAATCCTCATTCATTCTAATATTTGTTGCACATATATAAGGTGGACACTCAGCCAATTCATCCCTGTTTAATGGCCTACATACTATTAGATAAATCACCACTTTTTTGAAACATGCTAATATATTGAAGTTATAACCCCTTTGGCAAAAGAGAACAAAAGTTCACCAAGTTTGTTATCCTAACCTCAAGGTTAGGATAGAGGAAAGTGGGAGGGACACAACATTTTTAAAAAACAAAGCCCAAAGTAGTTTCTTCAGCCTCACTTGCCTTCTCATTTAAAAGTCTTGTCTTTAGATGTGAGAACGATGAGATGTAAGCTAATACGGGGGCTGGGAAAAGGCCCATGGTGAGTTTGTCCCTAGTGAAAATAGAGAAAGGCAATGTTTGAAAACAGGGCCAACAGGACTTCAGGTTAATGGAGAAGAAAACTGCCTAAATCTGAAGAATGAAGTTCATTTATCTGGAATGAAACTGAGGGAGGGGATGCTGGAATTGGGATCCAAAAGTCTTCAGAAAAAGCAAAGGAGTAACATTAAATTGTTCTTAAGCATATAATTAAAAGGTGAAAATCTGGAAGAAACAAGTCTTATCTAAGTAATATTCAACCAGATGGTCCTAAACAGGGTTTAGAAAGATAGAATGCTCCATCTGAATCTTATGCTATATTTTCTGGGAGCTAGATTGTTTCTAGCAATTATCTTTAATAGCAAATAATTATGTGTGTGAAGTTATACAACAGTAAGCCTCAGGTCCTGCCCATTGTGGATCTGTTGTCTTCACACAACATTTTATGGAAGACTGATATTGAAGATCCTGTTTGCAATTTCTTGTGCTGATTGACTTGAATATTTGACTACCTAAAAAGTAGTCACATTTTTCTTTTTAAAATGCTTAAACTATATTTCCTGCTTTGGCTTGCAACTAATGAAAAAGGGAGTGCTTTTTTGTTAAAGCTATAAAGTTATAAAGACTAGGTGATACTACAGAATTTACTTTTTTGTCATTATTATAACTCTCATTATTTTAGGCCTACGTAAGAGTACATAATTAGCATTAATAAGCGCTGGGGCTGGATCCCTGTATATCCCACATCCTGGGGTCATGAAGGAAGTTGTCACATAAAGCTATACCTAAACAGATCGGTGAGAGCAGCTGGAATTACTACAAAGCCCCTGTACTATGCCAAAAAAAATGAAACAGGATCTGTAAAACTCAGGTGGTTGGAAGTAGAAAGATTGGATACTATTTGTTGCATTATGAACCCATGCTTTTGTTGCTTCATGAATATTTTTTTTGTCTTTTAACAACCCCATAATCCTTTGCATTGGGGTGGAGTCGGGGTAACTGAATGGAGCTGAGTGTTTACTAGCCGGCTGCCCTTTCTGTCACCAATGCAGAGTTTGCAGCAGATATTTTGAGAGAGAGAGAGAGAGAGAGAGAGAGAGAGGGAGGGAGGGAGGGAGGGAGGGAGGGAGGGAGGGAGGGAGGGAGAGAGAGAGAGAGAGAGAGAGAGAGAGAGAGAGAGAGAGAGAGAGAGAATTTGCTGCTAGCTAGGATGGAAGTCACAGCCTCGATTGTGAGGCAAGAGCACCCCCTCTAGGCCACTGCACAGCTATGTTTCATGAATAGACTGCTGTGAAATAATTTGATAGATGAAGTCTTTTTAACATCTCCAAGCCTGTGTTAAGAGGGTTCATTATTCTCCTTTCTTAAATTTTAACATCCATGTTAGTATAGCCGGCTATGATGGCACATCAGAAGTGTGCCATTTTAATCATTATGCTTCAATGCTCAAAAATAATGGGTTTCATTTGCTTTTCTACTGATTTTTTTTCTATAGAAATGTTGGTGCATTTTAAAGATAATTTGTCTTGCTTGACGAGCATAGAAGCCATTGTTCAGTGCAAATGACAGCAAAGGCTTTTATTACTTCTTTGTATATTGGATTTTAGCATATTTATCTATGCCTAAGTAGAAACATTATCAATTTTAACAACTTTGAACAGGAATAAATGAAGCTACAATGTGACTCATTTTTACAACCTCTTCCTCTTCTATTTAATTTATTTATTTCATTAATTGAATGTAAAATGCTGTCCACTCATTATTGATCCATTTGATTTCTGGTTTCCTTGTTTAATCAATCATTAAAACAGTTCTCATTTAGTTGCCCATGTCACATTGAGCACTTGAGTGATTTTATTCAGCAGAATGAGGAATTTTCATCTTTCCTAATCAAAGCTCCGTCATTATCATCAAGAACTACTGTATGAAAAAGGCTGGAGAATATAGATATCACTACTTGCATGTTAAAATGGTACTTGCCCAGCATTTCATGTCCATGGACACTCACACGATACGTTCTCGACATGTTGTTCCTTAAATTAATTCAGTACTGAATTTACTTACCCTTTATAATTTACTTTTCAAATACACTTAGGATACCTCAAATTTCACAATGCATCAAAAATATGGGGACCATGATTTTCATGGAATTGAAATTTAGCAAAGTTTATAAAAAAAATATGACATAAACATTATCAGTTTATGAAGTAATACAAAATGTCATAAAACATTTTCTTACAACAAAACATCCATAAGACAAAGTGCCTAATCATACGTGCCTAATTGCAGACAGTTGCTGTTGGGTTGCAACATTTTCAAAGAGTTCAGCCCATGAATAATAATAGATAAGGCTTTGGAACTGAAAATTAGAAGATACATTTTGAAAGCTAAGATGTTTATAGTTCTAATGGGTTTAACCTAATTTTATTTCACTATTTCTAGTGGAAGAACTTTGCCATTAGAAATATACAGTTGGTCCTGATAATATGGGCAATACAAAGGTTTTATGCGCTAACGTGCCATGCCATATCAATCGAATGATTAACTCTTGCAAACACATTACACAGTGCAGAATTCTGATGTGTGCAGAAATGACAAATAATCCTGGAAGATGAAGATGCAACAAATCTCTGAATAAGCAGTGAAGAACTTTTCACATATAAATTCAAAAGCAAATGTTTGCTTCGGAGTATTCATTAGAACTCATTCTATGATTTATCTGATTCTTGACTTTACCTCCTGACACAACTACTGTATTCTTTTGTGGTGTACTTTTGATGTACAGCATCTCTGGTTTAGATTAGTGTGTGTGTGTGTGTTTGTGTGTCCATACATACATATATAAATGTATGTATGTATGTATGTATGTGTGTGTATATATGTATATGTAGAACTGTTTTCCTGTGACATAAATTAAAAGAATAATTGCTTAGCCTTTTGAACAATTATTTTTTAGCTGAAATGAATTGCACACTGTCAGTTGACCCCTTGAGTAGTCTTGACTGATACAGAGAAAACTGGTTTGTACATGCCTTCTAATGTAAAAATACATTTGACATAGGGACTTATAGTCTGCTCTACAACCTTCTTGATTGCTATTCTAGAACTTTGGGCTAGAACAATGAGGATAGATTAGCAGTTAATCAAAATAAGAATGACAAATAGGGTAAGGAGTCAATGGCAGCAGCTATTTCAGTGATATGGGATGGAGAAGGTTGAAGGAGACGTCTTTTTCACACCAACACTTGTACTCTGTGCTGAAGCTGATAACACAGCAGTTTCTAAGACTGAATTCCAACAAAGCAAATTTAGTCTGTTGGGTGTTTTGCTTACTTTTGACACATATTTTACATGCTTTTGACACATATTGCTGAAACTTTTAAGTGTGGCTACATGAAATGATACCAGTCTTCAGCAAGGGCTACTGAGCAAGAACAGACTGTTGTGTGCAAAATCCAACACATATTAAATCCCAGCAACAAAATTAGGGATTGCCTTTCTGAAAACCATCTTGTTCAGTTAGCTGTCTTTGTGATTTGAGCTTTATCTTCCCATACTTACTGACCTGTTCCAGTGTTAATGTTTACTTATCAGTTCTTGTCTCTGCCAACCTATTGTTCATAATTCCCAAAGCACCTACTCCACCTGCAAGTCCATTTTTTGCAGATGAGACTGGTGGTCTCTGAAGAGGAATTTCAGCCAATTGGTTTTGCAAGACAGCAATTGATACTTTGGTAGAGGCTAAGAGGTCTTTCATGGACATTTCACCAGATAGACTGTGTCCTCTTGTCTCGCTGTCGACACCATCTGACTCAATTGATACGTTGCGCTGTCTCAACATAGTCCCTGGCATCACAACATTTGACTGTAACTTCAAGAGTTTTCTTTGGCACTTATGACATGTGCTGCCCATGTTCCTTAATATCCAGTTTAAGAACTGTTTGATGACAATGGAGATCACATTAAATAAGGAATAGATAAAACATATCCCCGTGAGTATAACAACACTGTTGCCAAACCGATAAAGGTGTTGATTTTTGTAGTGTGGATTCCAACCACTCACCATGTCACCAAAACCAATAGTACTGAAGGTCACAAAGCAATAATAAAGGGAATCAGAATAACTCCATCCTTCTGTTGCCGAGAACATAGCAGAGGCACTACAGGAAACAATGATTGATGCCAAACACAAGGTAAGCATGACATGATACACAGAGGGCTTCCATCTAGCTAAGTTTTCTGCTTCATCAATATCAGCCTGTTGGACATCTCTACGAAGTTTTCGTTTTAACTTCCTCTGATGGTAACTCTTCAAAACATATGCTATGACTGTGATCAGACGCTCCAGGAATAAGTTGAAGAACAAGATGGCCGCTGCACAGCCAATAAGGCCATAAAGTATCAGAAAAAGTTTGCCTGTTCTGGTAGTTGGTGTAGTTCTGCCAAATCCTGGAGAAATAGAAAAAAGTTATGTAAACAAGATTTCTCAGCAATAAGATATTGCACATGTATTCAGTGTATTATTAGAGTTGTCTTTCAGTGGTAATATTAGAATAGTTATAATATGCATTTATCTAAAATTTCATATTGCTTCGCAATATTATTATTATTCCTTATAAGCTTCTGATCACTATTAATATACCATTGTGTGCAAGCTTGAGAGAGTGATGGCATTGCCATGGCTCAAATAAAACTGAAGTACAATCCAGTCAGATTGGGTGTCCAAAGATAATAGCATTCAGAAGTGAAGACTGGGGAGAGGAAAATCAGAAAGAAATGTGTAGGAAACATTTATGGCATTTAACATTAGCTCCACAGTCAGGAAGTAAGAATAGATTAGAGGGACTCCAATAAAAAAAATTGGACCACATTCTTTGTCCTTTCAAAGCGTGGCCCATGTTAAAATCCTGAGGGAGCACTGGATTGACTTAAAGATTAACACGTTCATTACACATTAGATAATGTGTTTTAAAGGACTACATATTTCCTCTACTTTCACTGTTTATTTTATTTTTGATCCCATTTTTCTACCATGAGCTCAAGCAGGGGTGGGATCCTACCGGTTTACCAACTGGTTCGCTGAGCACGCGCTTTGCGCACACTTCTCTCATGCACGCGCACAGTTTAGAGAAGACTTACCTTCCAGGATTGCTGCTTGGGCAGGAAAACAGTTGAGACGTGGCAATCCACTCTCCCATGCGACTCAGCTGAGAAGATAAAGGTAGGTAAAGTAGAAGGACGGGCGGGCAGGCCCACTTCAGAGCTATAGGTTCGCCCGAACTGGTAGAATCCCACCCCTGAGCTCAAGGTATGATATACAATATTGCCTCCTCTAATTTCACTCCACAACAATAACTTTGTGTAATAGATTGGGTTAAGAGAGGGGGCTGGCTGGCCCAAAGTTACTCAGATAACTTCAAAAGCTGAGAATGGACTGAAATGTTCTCAGTCCTAATCTACTACACTGCATTAATTCCACTTACCATAAATGATTTTAATATGTATCGGAGAGTGGCGGAGGCCTATCCACACTTTTGGTAGCATGTATAGAAAAACTATAGTTTCTAGTGCAATTATTACTATCCCCACTATGAGTCCTGAGAGTGGTGATTCTATGGAAACATTTTATGGACTTTTTGCTAAAATGGAAAAATGTGAAATGGTGATTTTTGTATATTCTAATTTGAAAAGTTTGACTATAGGACAGAAGGAATCTGTAATTTAAGCTTAATGAGGGAGGAGAGAAAGAAGACTGGAAGCTACTTCTGCTTTTTTTTTTTACTTTTTCTCTAATTGTATTACTTTTTGTACTTTTTCTTTAATTTATTTTTTTAACTTTTAATATGCTTTCATGTTTAACTTTTATCTATGTGAAAACTTTAAGAAAAAAAACCCTAATACAAAATCCAATTCAACCTCACTTCCCTGACAACAATATTTATTCAAATCACTTGATAGGCTCCATATCAATTTGGGCTCCACATGCTCACTGGCAAAATTATTTTCGGGGACTTTTGAAGAGTATAAAGGTGGAGGCCAATCTTATTTCTATGGGGATGATGTCCCACAGAGAGGGAGCCAGTAAATAGTGCCAATGCAATATTTGGGCTTCTTTTCAATAACTGGAGGAGGATGCCACCGAAAATGACAATCTGACAATCAAACTCTTCCAGGATTACAACACTCAGAACCAAGCTGAACCCTGTATGAAGATCTTTGATTGTTGCTAGAATCCCTCTGAGTTTTCATTAAAGTTTTTGCTAGAGTTGCTGCTTGTCTACATTCTTTAATCATTGAACCCTCCAAATTCATCTTGGAGATCTGCATATGGGGATAAGACGTCATTTGAAAGGAAAAGAAAAAAAAGCACCCTGGCTACATGCTATGATGAAATAGGAGATTCACTAAAGTAAATAAGATTCCCATTACTAGGTGATTAGGATGGGCAACCATTTCATAACAACTATATCTGCTTTGGAAAAGTAAAGTGCTATCAACCATCCATTCAATTACAGCTTGAACTGAGCTGGGCTTAGGTAGTATTGCAAGTGAGCCATTGCAGTCTCTGTAAATATTTTGTGGAGAAGGGTATGAAAATAGACCCTCCAGATTGCTTTTATTTGATGTAGACATATAAACTTCCTACAATAGTGTTATCTGATCCATCCCTTTTCCTATTCTTTCTTCTCATGTCAGCTGCCTTTTACTTAGATACAGTAGACACAAAAATCATTTCGCTTTATATACACAAACACAAAGCATGAAAACAGTTTGGGTGACACAGTAAAGACTCACACAAAACAAGACAAACAACTATCAGCATTATATTTTACAATGCATAAAGAAGGGATGGATAGCCTGAAGTCCAAAAGGCATGTTTCCCCAAACCTTTTTAGATGTGTCCCAATCTGCACACTGCACCACTAAAATTCATAAGGCAAATAATTTCTTTTTACACTCCCCCTTTTGAAAAACATGATGGTAGGAGTCACTAAAACTAATTTAGAAACAATAGACACATAACTTTGAAATGCTTTTCTTGAGATACTCGTTCCATGCTATAGTTCTGCAAAGCAACAATGCTAAGTTCCTTTAACATCAACCCCGCACTCTACAAAAGCAAGCAATATTTCTCAGATACCGCTATGTGGTAGTCAGTGAGTAAAACTGTGGACTCAATGTGACTTTAAGAATGTTATGCCCAATTTATACATGGTTTTGTAATGTAACCTTTATATACAATATGATGTAATCTTGAATCTATATAACTACCTCACAGTATACCAAAGAGTTACTGTGAATAGAGAATTTTTAACAGATATTCAGAATTCATCTACCATGACAACAGAGTAGCTGATGTACTCTGGGTACTAATATTGGATGGCCCTCAAAGTATATATCTTGTCAAAAAGGGTTTATGATTAATAAGATTAGTCATATGAGCCCTCCACAGAGTAGTAATAATTTCATAATTTGTAGTAATTATGAAATTTAACATTATATTTTTTATTCATATATATGAGCGGTATCATATAGTGGTTATTATAGATATTACATTTAGATGATGAGAACATGCAAAATTAGGATTTTAGTATTTCTTGTGACAAAGGAGGTACAGACATGATCCCTAACCTTCAAATTGTAATTGCAAATGGTTACTAAACACAGCAGTTGTTAAATGAGCACTACTGTACCTGTATTCACTACAACCTGAAGAATAGAATATTTTCTTGAAATAACAAATTATGGCTTTCTTTTCTTCCATATTTATTCAAGAGATTTATATAACAACTTTTTTTCGTAGGATAAGACATATTATGAAAGAGTAATAGGTCTTTGTGACAGGCAAGATATTTTTAGTTTTATTTATTTATTAAGAAAAATTATGTGACTTCTTATCTTAAATAAATTACCTTGGTGATTTCTTTTCCAAGAATGTAATCTTCATATGTAGCTCCACGAAAGAAAGAAAGAAGATCTCATACAAGTCCTTTTCTGATCTAGGTATTCCTTATATTATGGACTTCAAAACCAATAACTTTTAGCAGTGGTTTATTGCTTGGAATTCTCAAGGGTGAAGATTACAAATTTAAGAAGTATGCTTTAGATTTTGCCTTCAAATTTTAGTTTTTAAAATTAACCATGTTAAAAGATGAGTTAAAAGTAACAGTCCTAGTCAGCATGTTGACTTGGGAAAAACTGTCTGAGTAAGCCAGGATCCATCTTGGCCAATTATATTTGCATCAAATAGCATTTCTTTTAACTACTAAGATTTTCAACAGAGCCTATTAAGAACCAACACATTTGTTTCCTCCATTTTCCCCCACTGAAATTTATGGCACAACACAAGACAGTAAATAGGGAAGTTCAAAATACTGTAATTATTCCTGTTTTTACTATTTTGAATGAATATAGTATATTGATCCAGTTGATCACTGGAAGTCTTTAAGAAGATGTTGGATAGCTATTTGTCTGAAACGGTATAGGGTTGTCTGAAACGGTATAGGGTTTCCTGCCTAGGCAGGGGGTTGGACTAGAAGACCTCCAAGGTCCCTTCCAACTCTACTATTGTATTGTATTGTATTGTATTATCACTGTAGGTACTGAATCAAACTTCAAAAGTATATGTGGAGCCTTAGGAAGTTGTCCTAGAACTGTTTCAACTTCACATTTATTCTGGTTTTGTGCTATCTATGTATTAGACAGAATCAAATAAAAAGGAGGGAGGGTGAATAAACGATAGAGAAAACAAATGGAAGTGGAGCAACTGTATACAAAGTAAGTTTGCTATTCCCCTTGTTTATTAATGCAAGTGCTGGAATACATCCATTGTAAGAACTAAGTATTGGTATATTACCATGTGTGCCTCCTAAAGGCTTTTACTGGAAATTTCAAATAAACCATGGGCACAATTTAATTTGTAACATGGAAACATCTGCATGAGATCCTAATGTCTGCACACAAAAGTATATCTAAGAAGAATAGGGAGTCCCTGAGATCCATGGGAAATGCCAACCTGGGAAAACATCACTTTAGCTAGCTCTTTTCTCCTCAATAGGTTTCTTATGCTCTGGAATGGTATATCTACACTGTGAAGGTTTGGATGACATGGGTGGAAAAGGAAAAATGGAAATGGAAAGTGGAATGAACAGCCAGTTCTATTTCCCCAGTAACCAGTTCAATGCTTTTAGGAAGGCCACAGGTGAGTCTGGAAGGGACCTACAGACCCATACTGAAAGCTTCCAATTACGGCAATGAAGTGACAACTCCATCTCTAACATCAAAGTTCAAATTAAGCATAGATTGTTTGTGTAATTAATGATCATTTATTCTTTGTAACTAAAATACAAAAATTTCACAGAGATATAAAAATTCCAAAGTTTTTCCAAAAAGAAAAAGTAGAAAGAGAGAAACCCAATCTAACCAATTAATACTGAAGAGGCTCTAACTGTTGATGGGGGTAAAAACCAGTTGGAATATATTGAAAAAAAATCACAGCTGACTGCTGTCACAAACAGGCACAATGTATATATACCGTCATCTATTAATTATAAGCTCTGGGCAATTATTTTTGTAAGTGTGTCTAATTTAATTACAAAATGGAGTTTATATTCTGGTCAATAGAGGGATGTTATATTTTTATATCCACACGCTATATCTATGTCCTGCAAAAGCATACATTGTTGTTTTTGTAGTTAAAAGCAACCCAATAGTTTAGCAGCATTCCTTCAGCATGTCCCACTGTAAATAATTTGAGATATAACATGAAATTTACACAACATACTACAGAGTCAGTTGTTAAAGCACCATGCTACAAATGGGGAGACCTGTCAGTTTTAGTTCTGTCTTAAGTACACACTCAAGTGGATTACCTGGAGCTCTTAGCCCTACAAAGAAAGTAATGAGTAAAACTTTGTAAAACCTTACTAATAAAATTGTAGGAATTCGTCTAGGCAGTCACCATGATTTAATTTGGTGCCTTGAAGCAGCAAAAACAACAAAAAAACCTACTACATATTAATTCACTCAATCACTGTCAAAAGAAAACTGTACAATTGGGTCGTCTTAAAAGCCAATTACACCTGCTAAATGCAGTTAGTATAAAGACTCATCAGTACAGATTACATCACTGCTTGTTCTTTTTGTGATATAATTTGTCATTAAAAAATGTTTCTAAATGATTGTGTGGGAGAAAATGAGCACTTGCTGAGATAATTCTTTGATAAAAGTGATACCTTTGGGTATTTAACTCATGTCTATGTAAGAAAGAACATTGCTAACTGTGTTGCCATTTAGAAGGAAGAGAAACTGAGATATTAAAAAACATGCAAGATTAAAATGGGCAAAAGCCAGTATGAACTTTCAAGAAATCTGACTTTCAATATGTGTTAACAGGAACAAGAGCCATAACATCGAGATTCTTAAAGACATGTTATAAAATGAAAATACAACAAACTAGTGGGAAAAGCATGAAGGAAGGGTAACTTGCTTATTGCTCTCAGTACTGTGTGGAATAAATTTGGCTTTCCGCAGTGAAGTTCCCACAAATGTGCCCTATTGAAAGAATCTGTCATGTTTCTAAATACCTGTGACTTGGAAAAGCGAATTTTAGTCACAGATAGTGACTAAAGCCATTTCACAAACTACATATACCAGTGATGGCGAACCTATGGCACACGTGCCACAGGTAGCACGCGGAGCCATTTGTCACGGCACACGAGGCGCTGCCCTGTCAGCTGGCCAGCATGCATGCACACGCATGCCAGCTGAGTTCACCCTTTTTAAAAGCCATTTTTCGCCCCCCCCCCAGCTCCAGAGGCTTTATAGGAGCCTGGGGAGGGCAAAAAGAGCCCCCCGCCCCCCCAGAGGCCCTCCGGAGGCTTCAGGGACCGTCCGGAGGCTTCCCTGAAGCCTTCGGAATGCTTAAAACGACCCTCCGAGCAAACCGGAAGTGACTTCCGGTTTGCTCAGAAGGTCGTTTTGAGTGCTCCGAAGGCGTGCTCAAAAGGATCCTCCGAACAAACCGGAAGTGACTTCCAGTTTGCTCAGAGGATCGTTTTAAGCGCTCCGAAGGCTTCAGGGAAGCCTCCGGACGGTCCCTGAAGCCTTCGGAGGGCGTCGGGGGGGGGCAGGGGAGGCTCTTTTCGCCCTCCCCATGCTCCTATAAAGTCTCTGGAGCCTGGGGAGGGCGAAAAAAGCATGTAAAAATGGGGGGGTCGTGCATTGTGCGCGCATGCCCACTGGGGGGTGTGTTGCATTGCATTATGGGTGTGGCACGCCCGCACACGACACCCCTGCACTCCCCCCACTTGTGGCACGCGAGCCAAAAAAGGTTCGCCATCGCTGACATATACGAATATACCAGCCACCCAAACTTTACCTTCCAGCCCTGATGTTGATCAGGGAAAACATATTCATGTATTGTCCTTCTCTTGTGAATGGTAGTTATTTTCTGAGCTGGAAAAGTACAAGAGCCAAACAGTGTAAGGCAAAGAAAGTGAAGAAGTGTTTGGACGGTCTCCTCACTTACCTACAGTAGAAACCACGGTGCCTGCAAAATAAAAGGCCCCTATTAAGTCCCACTGGGGCCGCGTCACGTTGACCCGGACACCAATCCGGTAGGCAGCCTCGTATTCAAACAGAAAACCCTTCAGGTCCGCCAAAGCCAGGTTGTGCTTCTGCGAGAAGTTTTCAATCTTTAACTGCCACTTCTGAAAGGTTTCCAGCTCGGAGGGCCGCTCTAGAGCGGAGAAGATGACAGCTCCGCAAGCCATGTACAGAACAGTCAGAACGGCCAGGAGCAGGAACCGGGCGGTGTCTTCGGTGAGGATGCCAAAGCTGGGCAAAGAACAGGAGCAGAGTCCGCGACGAGCCATCCCTCACTGCCCGCCGGGCGCCCCCGGAGTTCCTCCCTATTCCCAGACCCCCTCAACGGCTCATTCTCCTCGCGCGCCCCTCGAGGCAGACGGCCGCGGAGTCCGTGGCGGCGGGGAGGGTTCCGCGGCCCTCGAAGGGGGCGGATCCAAGCCCCAGGCGCCCTTCAAAGGACTTCCCAGGCTCAAGAAGGGGCCAGAGGGCAAAGCGCGGACCACAATGCCGCACCCGCTGTGGCCAAGCCCCACAGAGCATAGGAGGCAGCCCGTCCCCACAGCGCGTCCCTTAGAATCGCGCCGAATCGCAGCTTCCTTCGCTGGATCTCCGAGCCGTCCACCTGTTGACGAAACTCGGGCTCCTCGGAAGCACCGGCGGAGGCTGGGTTTGAATCAAGTCCTTCAGTCAGGTCTCACAACGGGCGGGCGCGGGGTCAGGGCCCCAGCCTTCCCAAATGCCAGGTCGTTAAAAACACCCAAAACGCGCCCTTTCCCACGTGCGGCGTGACTCCTGTTGGCCAGGAAATCAATGCGGTCCGCAAGGGGCCGTCCCCCCCCCCCCCCTCTCTGTTTCTTCGGACAACCGCACGGGAAGATCAAGACTGGGAAGAGCGTTAAAATGCTCCCGATTTCTTCCCAAACCTATCGAAGAGAGTCAGAGCGCGGGGTCTTTTGCTTCCTGCGTAGTGTGCGTGTTTGTGCCCACGCCTCCGCCTCGACAAGCTGCTTCAAGGGAACGCTTTGAGAGACTTGCGGCGAGCCGAGCTGTGGCGCTTGGCTGGTGAAGAGCTTCGAAAGTGCGGATTCGAATTTTACTGGAAATGTTGTGGTTGATCGGGCTGTGGTTTCGGGGGAAACTGGGCGACAGAATCTGGAAGTGGGGCTGCCCTAAGGAATTTAGGGATTTAGGAATTCATGTGCTACAAGCACATGAAATGAATTCCCAAGGTCCAGTATACCCCCGTGTAATAGATAATAGTTACTGTTCAGAAGCCAACAGTCCTGTTTTGTGAAGAGTACAGGTAGAGTTACTACCACAATGGAGCCCAAAATTTATGTTGCTAAGTGAATCATTTGTTAAGTGAGTTTGCCCCATTGTACGACTTTCCTTGCCAGAATTGTTCAGTGAATCATTGCATTTGTTGTTAGTAATCTAATTGTTAAGTGAATGGATTTCCCATTGATTTTGCTTGTCAGGAGGTCACAAAAGCAGATCACACATGACCCCAGGACACTGCGGCTGTCATAAATATGAACTAGTTGCCAAGCATCTGAATTTTGATCATGTGACCATGGAGAGGCATAAGTGTGAAGGTCTTAAGTCTCAGTGCTGTTGTAACTGAATGGTCCCTAAATGAACTGCTGTAAGTTGAGGACTACCTGTATCTCTGCAGAAGTGCTAGGCATGCTTTATCTTAACCCTTTATCTTTGCAAGGAACCAAAGTCAAAAGACAGTGTGCCATGTACCTAATGTCTCGTTTTAGTCTTGAATTTTCCAGTTTTACTGAATTTAGAAGAGATTGATCTGCAAGAAAGTGATTTCTCATTCTGTGCAATATCCTACACACTATTCTTATATTGAACTTGAGTTTTCTCAACAGTTGCTAGGAATTCCCAGTCTAATTCTGCTAATGTACCACGTAACATAAATGTTTGATCTCTAAAGGGGCACTATCTTATTACCTGCTCACCTGTATTGTCTCTTTAGGAATTGAGTTGGTGAAAACAGGGTCTGGATCCTTAATCACAGCAATCTAAGACATCAGACATTTCAGGCTCTCAGTCTTTTACTTCATTTAAATTTCCACTTTAAATAGTCATAAGAGACATCAGAGTATCTGCATCAAGGACAGAGGTAGCAATGAAGAAGGCAGAAGGACCAATTGTCACAGTCCCCTCCTCCCATTCTTTTTGCTTCAGTAATAGCCATGAGTGACTATTTGAAAATAATCCTGATCATTCCCCAGAGGAAGAGGACATGATGAGGTGACAAGTTTTCATCTGCTTTCTCTTTGGCAAAAAAAGATGGTGGTCAAAGAGTTGGATGCTTTGTAAATTATTTCTCTTATGATGCCCAGAGTTGAGCAAAAGAAAAGAATCACCATAACCCAAAGTTAGAAATGAGAGGACCCAAAGTTGCTATTCAGATGCTTGAGTGGGTCGCACTCCTCCCTTTTTAATCTAATGTGTTCCAGTTCCATGGCAAAGGAATGGAAGTGAGATTGCTTTCATCTCTGTTCTTCAGTCATCAAAAAGAAATTGATAATATGAAGCATACTTTATGCACACATATTCTAAATCCCATGTTGCGAGGTGTAATGGATAGAAATAATAATTTGAGAAACAGGAGGAAGAGCTGCAACCAAGGAAAATCAGATAAAAGAAATATGTGTCCAGGCCAGAACTGTACCCTGAGTAAGGATCTCAGACAAGAACCTCTCATGAAGACAAAGGGAGAGGGGAAAGTGCATTCATTGCAAGGTTCTGTGACTATACCTTATAATAAAAAGTAGTACTGGTATGAGCATGTGTGTTTTGGTTTCCTAATCTGGTATATCTTGAAGACTCACATCAGGGACCATTTATCTACTATTGGAGTCAATCCTCTCTGTCAAAGGCTTGCTGGGCTTGATTCTGAAACATTCAGGGCCCAAAGGAAATTGGTGAGGTAGAATTATATAGTGGGAACAACCAGAGTAAGTCAACCAGTCTTCAAAAGGCTACCAGAACTACTGTAACCCTGGAAGGAAATTGCTGAATGAGGCTGGGGACGACCTTGATGAGTGGAAGAAGAAACAAGAAGGCAGCTGCTCTGCTTTTTTTATCTGAAGGAAACTGGAAATAAAAAGATGAGAGCTGTCTTCCTTTGTATACATGGAAGCCTCCATTGAAACGCCTTAGGTACATAAAGAGACAGGTTAGGAGGGATTTGTTAGAACTGACCAAGTTATAATTTATTTAAATAAATCACTACCTGAATAAAATTCAAGGAAAATAGCTGAGAAAATGCTTAATTTTCTATTGCTGGGCAGTACTGGACACTATTGTAAATGATATTTTTATTTCCCATTTGGATATAAATTCTTAAAATAAAAATGCTTTAACAATTGTGAACATAGTAATGAGAATAATAATTTCTGCATTAATATAATTAGCAAAATATTCAATAAATCTTGGGTTTTGATTGGAAGATCTATGCAGTGAGTATTTGCAGTAAAAATCAAGGTGTTGTCACCACATGACTGAAGTCCTACCTATTTTTATGTATCACAATGATTTGTACATTTAATGATCAACTTTTCCCAGTATCAAACAGCTCAAACATCAGTTATTACATAGAAAAACAGGGAAAGCAAACAAAAAGGAAAGTAATATACACATATAAAATACATTTATAATATTATAACTCATTTTCAGTCTGTTATTTGCTACTTAAATGGTTTTCCTATATTGTGTTTTCCCAAACATTAGTTATTGAAATATACCATTTCCCCAAAAATAAGACCTCCTGGCAGTGGTGGGTTTCTGCTGGCATTATTGCCGGTTAGGTGCGCGCACGATTTGCTCCACGTGCATGCGCAGTTGCCTGTAAATAGGTCTGCACATGCACAGAACAACAAAAATGCCAAAAAAAAAACATGCTGCAGCGACTGGGGAACTGATTCAGGGGTGAGGCTCCTGAACTGGTGCGAACCGGTAGTAACCCACCTCTGCTGTCTGGATAAGCCCAATCAGGCTTTTGAGCGCATGCACTAAAATAAGCCCTCCCCTGAAAATAAGCCCTCCCCGAAAATATTGCAACATAGCAGCAGCCATGAGGTGACCACTCTCACTGCCTCTTGCACCTTAAAAATAGTAAGACTTCTCCGAAAATAAGGCCAAGTGCTTATTTCGGGGGGGTCAAAATAAGAACCCTGTCTTATTTTGGGGGAAACACAGTAATGGGAGTATTTTATAGTTCTTTTTTTCTCCAAGTACATCATGGCATTTGCAAGCTTCATAAACTCTTATTCTACCTTAGTGTAAACACACTAAACTCGAAGGTCTCCATATTCCAGATTTTTATGAATTCTAAGTTGTTATGGAAACATTTTTTTTTAAAAATGCCACATTAGTACCTGAAGATTTACTGAATCTCCAAAATTTGATTAATATTTACCATAATGTTCAATGATATAAAAGCAACATACTGTACTGCCATAAGAAAGTACTGCTTTTTTTCCTCAAAGTATAGCTGAATATCTTGACTCAATTATGTAATGTACTCATGAATAATCCCAGATTTGAATGTTTCTTGCTCTATTATTGGCTTGCCTCCCTAAGTAATTCACACATACATTAATATTAAAATATACTAAATGTTCATTTTTATTGCTAACAGCTAGGTAGTTTATTTCAATTTTTTTGTAAACTTTCTCTTTTATCACGTTCAGAATTTCACAAAACTCTCCAAAGAGATTAAAGTTATTCTGGCTAAAAAAGACAATTATCTGACATGGCCATTTCAAAATTTTCTAATTTACAGATACTCCTTGTTTAGCAATTGCCTCATTTAGTGACCAGTTATGACAGTGATGAAAAATATTGTTAGTAATGAAAGAGAACTTTACGATCAATCCCTATATTTGTGACTCTGTGAAGCAAAGGAAAGATGAAGTAAGATCATAATATTACCTATTTCATTTAGTGACCACTTTGCTTGATGACTGAGTTGCTAATCCCAATTATGGTTAGTGTTGTAACCCAGCAGGATCTGTTTGAGCTGCTGCTGGACTCAGATAGCGAGGGATTATTTCAGTCTGCCCTGGATGATGTGGAAGACCCTGTGCAGGTTGCAGATTCAGAGCAGGGACCAGAGGAGCTGGTTGGCCACCAGGAGGCGCCTAAGGCATGGAGCAGTGGGGAGGATCAAAGGCAGTCAGTCCCTGATGCTAGAGTAAGGAGGGCTGAGAAACTAAAGCAGCAGCTTTGTAGGCAGGCTCACAGATGATAATTAGCACAGGTGGTTATAGATTGGCCCCTCCCAAGAGACCTTATAGGTGAGGCGTTGGAAGGGAACATTTGCAGGAAACAACCGTTTGAAATTAGCAGTGAAGAAAGTCGATAGAGCCGTGTTTGAATATCTGGTTTGTTTTGTTGTATTTTGAATTATCTGGGCCTTTGGCCAAAAGGTTTGTTATCTTGCAATTAAACAGTGGCAAACAGCCAAGCCTGTTTTGGCTTGTTCACAGGCATGGAGAGGGGGGTCAGAACAGGTCACTAAACAAGGACCGTCTACATACATGTAATTTCAAAAGTATGATTTATCATGAGATTTAGTGCTGCTAATCTTCAAAGCAATTATTTTTTTCAAAAATGCTGTTAGTAATAATAACCCAAAGTCTTTTATTTTATTCAAACAATTTTTTCCAAGTGTACAGATATATAATAAAATGTACAGATATAAAGCATAAAATCCGACAGGTATTCAAATGATTCCGAATAAAGATTCCGAATTACTTTAAACGTTCATTTCGGAACCCACATATTGCCGTGTGTATCAGGAGCTTTGGTGTAAGGAATATTCCAAATCCATGGGCGGTCTGCAAAGCAAATGAAAAGGACAGATTTATAGCACAGATGAAGATGAACTGAAATTAAATTAGATTCCCCCTTCCTAAAGTTTTTTATATTAAAGCTATTTAAAACCTAGCCATTTTCTAACCAATCAGTTAATCGTAAATAATCCAATATTGTCACTTTGAAACTATGGAAATGTTTATGAATAAGTTTTTTTTGAAATTTAGCTTTTAAATTTACTGCTTCGTAATACAAAATCAATTCTTTAAAACCATCTTTAAGTAGTGAGCAACGTTATATACAATAATCCTAAAAGCAATTACAGAATCAAAGGTTCTTGGGTTATATTTGGTTTTAAACAGAGTTGCACTTCAAAGGTGGCATGCAATCTGAGGATCATCTGGGCTCACAACTCATACTCAAATAACAGGCAGCAGGTGACAGCTGTGACCAAGAGGGCCTTTGCATAGGTACATCTAGCATTACAATTGCATCCTTTTCTGGACTGGGAGGCCCTTTAGTCACATCACAAACAGATTAACAAATGTGCTCAACACAGGCCTATTCTTGAAGGTGACTGGGAGTCTATACTGGTTCAAAATGCAGAGTTGCAGGCAATGATGGGCATGCTTCATTAGATTTATGTGACTCCATTATTTTGTGAGCAGCAGTGGTTAGTGTTTGGCTTCTAGGTGGAATCTGAAATGCTGGTCATCGCCTATGAAGACCTTCAGGACATCGATCCTGATTATTTGAACTTCCTCTCTTTGGTTGTGTCTATCTGCTGAGATCTGGTAGAGTGGGCACATTTTGGATCTTATTGGTTAAGCAGTAAGAGTCAGGAAGTATGACTTTTCAGCTGCAACCCCTGCCCTTTGGACCAATATTCTTCCAGAGATCCAAATGGCTCCTACCGTGATAATTTTCATAAAGCTATTAAATATATGACCATTGTCCCACCTCTTGGGCAGGATGTTTTGAGCATCTGTTGGATGGTTTGTTCATTTGCATGTTTATGATTTTTTTTTTCTTGTATTTTTGCACTTTTCTCATTTTTAAACTGTAAGCCATCAGAACTGTTGAGATTGGAGGGGCTCTAAATTGTATATAGTTATATATCTATAAAGAATGATAATATGTCTGCCATAGGATAAATTAATATAACCCTTTGACCGCTGTGTGAGACTTTGTTTATTTAGAAAACAGAAATTTGATGAATAATAAGAGGAATGCCTGTATTAAAACCTTTGAAAATAATGTTCCAGAGATCCTAAAGGATCTTCCATTTCCATTTATTAGCTTTTAAAGCAATTCTATTGCACACAATGATATTTTAAAATCCCATTTAATTTGAAAGGAACTAAAAAATAAGCCTATTGTTTGTTAGACCAAGGAGGAGCTGCAGTTCAATAACAGGAGCATATTTGTGTACTGAATGCAGTAATAGAATGCTGATTGTTGATTTGCAAGAGAATTATAGTACAAGTGCAAGTGAAATGTGATATGTTCAATTGCAGCATCATTACACAAATGAATCGTAACAACTGATAATCCTATCACTTGAAGCAGCATTCTGTATTTATTTTAGCTGTATCTGACGCTTATTCCAAAAAGCTTGTAACAAGACACTGAAAAAGAGGTAATGATGTGCAAAAGTTTCAGGGTTCAGCTGGATGTCAGGACTGCAGCCGGTTCCTTTTGGGATCTTTGGCCTGCCACACTAATATTCTATTCTACTCTGCTGTTTCATTAGTGGGGAATTGGGAGGGGGAATAGTAAGGAGTAGAATGTGATGTTGTCAAAATAAAATTTCTTTCTAGAATCCAAGATCATCCTTTGTCTCTACACCTGACCGGAACTGGATGGGTGGAACTGCCAGCATGGCAATCGAAGACTGGACCATGTGATGGGCTTGTAGGTGTGGGGGCAGGATCTTGAACTTTCAACTGGGTGGGGAAAACCGGGAAGCTTTCAGATTCGGGTTTTCCCAGATGTGCCAACATGACTCTCTTAATAAATTGGAACTGTGAGCAATACTTTGCCTTGGACTCTGATTTTGGATGTTATTTGGAACTCTGACACTGGATTTGAAAACAGAATCTTCTAACAATTGTAATTTAAGCAGCTGTCATATAGGATATCAAGTTAAGAAATGTGGTTCAGGAATTTCTTCACAAAATTCTACCTACTTGTCTGTTTTGGCCTTTCTAAATCCACTTTTCCCAGTAATCTACAACTGCATGTTCTTTATTATTTTAAATGGTTTTC
Source organism: Natrix helvetica (assembly GCF_964273705.1). NCBI lineage: Eukaryota > Metazoa > Chordata > Lepidosauria > Squamata > Natricidae > Natrix > Natrix helvetica. Next base: position 47,852,362 of record NC_138548.1, read on the forward strand.
ATTCATTCATTCATTCATTCAAGTGGATTAATTTTACTTATATGCAGAAAAAATAATTATATAGGAGAATGCCTTACCTTTGTTTTCATACTTTTCAGGGGGCAGATCATAAGGAACAGGAAATGACAATACTGATGTTTTAGCAAACATGTTTTCCTTTACTTGGAAATACCCTGTATTCAAGCTCTAAAAAAAAGAATATTGCATTCAACCAAAATTAAAAAAACAAACACAGTAATATGGTGCTGTTCAGTAACACGCTGCCAATGTGTGTCTTTTAGATAGGTTGTCTAAATAGCAACTATAATCAAATAATTAATGTATAAGCAATCTGCCACAATTAAAAGCAGATAATCTATTACTCAGTAATTATTTTCTTTAAACTAAGCAAGACCTCAAAAAACCAACTTAACCACCTTAATTTGAAATGAAGAAATGTTCTACATCATACTGTAGGTTAATTCTGAAATAATGAAGATAGAATGGTTTCCAAGACTGAAAATTGTGTATATTATGTTCACATTTAAAATACCACTAAGGAAACACTGAATTCTTGGGAGAATATAAAGCTTCTTTTTTGCTTGATAGTTTTTCTTAATATGTACTTCTATTATTTGTGGGGTGTAACAGGGTCTATATACAGTACTATATGCAAGTAAAATATTGGATATTAAATATTCTCTCTTGGTTATTTATTTAGAAAAGCATAAGACAACCACTTAAGGTAGTATGTATTAAAAGAAACTCATAAAATATAGTTTTTTTTAAAAACCCAAATCTGGAAGAGAATCAACCAGTAAAAACTAGTCAAACATGCAAGTCCCATCATCCCAGCTTTGGAGAGATATCTAGATTTTAAAAGCTTTTTAAAATATGACCAGCATGGGTATCGACCGTATCTCTGTTGAGATGGAACGTTGGTCATACCTGAACGTTCTTCTCAGCGTGGCGCAGGACGGTCCAGGAATGGGTTGTTCAATCCTTATTTGCCCAAGAGACTGAGTCAGAATTGAAGCCACGCCTCCAACTTCCCCTGCTGATATCCAATTCCGATGAGGCGCAGCTCCAACTAGAGAAACAAAAGAACAGGCCCTGCCCGCAGCATTAGTAGCCCCCCGGGCCACGGACCTAACAAAAAACAACAACTAGGGTGGGACCTGGACCGTCCTGCCCACACTGAGAAGAACGTTCAGGTACGACCAACGTTCCTTCTCCAGCTGATGGCGCAGGAGGGTCCAGGAATGGGACATACCAAAGCGGCAGTCCCTAGGGCGGGAACTCACTGGTTCGTGGCACCCGAGGGAGCAGATACTCCCTGCAGCACCCTATGCCCAAATGATGCCTCTGCAGACACAAACACATCCAATCTATAATGCTTAATAAAAGGTGAAGGGAAAACCCACGTCGCAGCTCTACAAACATCTCCAATTGGGGCCTGAGTGTTACACGCAGCCGTGGTGGCTGCACTCCTAGTCGAATGAGCCGTTATCCTCTGTGGTACCGGTTTGCCTCTCGCCTCATAAGCCCTGGCAATACAAGCTCGCAATCAGCATCTAATGGTAGAGGACACCCGTGACCCCATGGCAGAAGGCTAGAAAGAAACAAACACCTCAGTTTTCCTGGAGGGCACCGTTCTCTTTATGTACATATGGAGGGCTCTCCTTGTCCAGCTTGTGCCACAACTTCTCCTTTCTATGAGAGGGGTTAGGGCAGAAATCCGGTAGAATTAACTCCTGGGCCCTATGAAAATAGGAATTTATCTTGGGGATAAAGGCGGGATCAAGCCTCAGTACAACTGTGTTAGGATGGAAAATACAAAGGTCCTCCCTGACAGTGGGCACCTAGCTCTGAAATCCTCCTAGCCGACGTGATGGCAACTAGGAAGACCACCTTTAAAGTGAGGAACTGCAAGGACACGGTCTTCAGCGGATCAAAGGGAGGATCCACTAGGGCCAGGAGGACCGTGGACAAATCCCAAGATGGGAACCTGTGAACTACCGGGGGCCGAAGGTTAGCCGTCCCCCGTAGAAATCTCTTCACCACCGGATGACGGCCCAGGCCCTTCCAGCTGTCCAAGACCAGGACAGTCGACAGGGCTGAGACGTGTCTCCGAAGTGTGTTATGGGCAACCCCCTATCGAGCCCATCCTGGAGGAATTCCAGGATATTAGGGAGCAAGGGACGTTTGAGGTCCACATGTGCCTTACGGCACCAAGTACAAAAGGTGGACCACATGGCATTATAAACTCTGGTCATGGCTGGGCGTCTGGAAGCCATGATGGTTCGTATCACCCGCAAGGAGAACCTTGCCTCTCTTAAGATCTCACTCTCAAATACCAGGTCAACTGGAGCCATTAAGGCTCCAGATGGACCAGGACCCCCTGGTGTAGGGAGATCTTCTCCTGCGGAATTCTCCAGGGTTTGACAATGTACAGACCTAAGAGGTCCACGAACCAAGGTCTGCATGGCCAGTATGGGACGACCATGATTATCTCCGCCTCTTCCTTCACTATCTTCCCCAACACCCCTGGAATCAGTGGAAGTGGGGGAAATGCATAAAGCAGACTCGGGAGCCACCTGCTGCGTAGGTCACTGCTCCCCTCTGCTCCCCGAGTCGAGAACCACATGAAAAGCCTGGGGAACTGGGCATTTTCCGGGGACGCGAAGAGGTCCACCACTGGCCGTCCAAATCTCCTGCAAATCTCTTCGAACAGTTCCTGTTCCATCTGCCACTCTGTCTGGTCCACCGTGGCCCTGCTGAGCCAGTCCGCTTGGTGATTGGCGTCTCCAGATATGTGCCCCGCCTTGATGGACAACAGGTGCCTCTCTGCCCAATGGCCCAGACGCTGAGATTCCACCCAGAGGGCTCTGGAGTGAGTCCCTCCCTGCCTGTTTACATGCGCCTTCGTGGCCACATTGTCCATCAGAAGTAGGACGTGTCTTTGCTCTACAAGGGCCTGAAAGTGTCGAAGGGCCAGATGATCCGCACACAGCTCCAGCCAGTTTATGTTATGTGTAAGATCCAGAGGGGACCAGCGACCCTGGGCCAGCTGTGTCCCCAGCAATAAAGGCTCACGTCCGTGGTCAGAGTAAGTCTTTCTGGATCCCTGATCACACACCCTTTGGCTAGCGCTGGGGAAACCCACCACCTTAGGGAGAGTCTCACATGGGGGGGTACTCGAACTTGAAAAGACGAGGTGCTGCGCTTGCTCCTTTGATGCCAGAGCAAGAACCACTGGAGAGTTCTAGCATGGAGCCTCGCCCAGGGAACAAGATCTATACATGAAATCATCTTCCCCAACCACTGAGATAAGGTGACTATGGACACACGCCGTTCTCTCTGCACCTGGTTGACCAGTTTCACTAGACTGGCCCTGTGATCCTGGGACAGGAACACATGCCGGAGGAGGAATCTATGATCGCTCCCAAATGCAACAGTCTGGTAGAAGGTCGCATGTGGCTCTTCTGGAAGTTTACGGAGAACCCATACCTCTGCAGGGTCTCCACTGTCAGACCTAGATCTTGAAGGGACTGCTCCGGCGACTCCGCCTGGAGAAGGATATCATCTAAATAACAATGAAGTCTGATGGGAACCGTTCTGACGTGAGCAGCCAGGGCTGCCAGGACCTCAGTGGAAGTCCTGGGAGCCGAGGCAAGGCCGAAGGGAAGAGTTCTATACTGGTAGTGGTTACCAGTGTAGGAAAACCTAAGGAACTTCCTGTGCTCAGGGAGGATAGATACATGAAGGTAAGCCTCCGTCAAATCAAAGGAAGTGAGGTAGTCACCTTCCCTGATACCTTCCAGAATGGAACGAAGGGAGGCCATCTTAAACCGTTTGTAAACTAAGTAGCGGTTCAACCTTTTAAAGTCAAGGATCATCCTCCAACCCCCAGAGGACTTTGGAACCATAAAGTGGTTGGAATAAACCCCCCTGCCCCGGTCCTCCTGGGGAACCACCTCCACCACCTGGATCTCCATCAGGTGGTCTATTGCCTGGCGCATGAGCTGTCTCTTAAGTGTGCATTTGGAGGACGTAAACATATGAAAGGAATTCGAGGGGATGGAAAGGAATTCCAGTCGCAGGGCAAACTTTACCGTATTGAGGACCCAGAGATCCGAAGTAACATTCTCCCATCGGTTGGCAAACAACGACAATCGGCCACCAATGAGAGCCGTCCAGACCCGCTCATTTATTCCAGCTGAAGGGGCATCCGTCCCCCCCGAGAAATGTTGTCGCCAGGAAGGTCTTACACAACGCCAGTTCAGTCCTCTTATCTTCTGCCTTTAAGTTGTCGGCCACATCACTCGCCACCATGGGAGTTGGAGAAGCCAGGGCAGCTACAGGAGTGTCCACCTCTGGAGCCTGTAATGCCTGGGAGAAATCAGGCTCCATATTATAGAACTGTCTGTCATTCCCACCTGGGGTGGGGAAAGTACTTGGCTTGGCCCACTGCGTCTGGATGACATCCAGAAACAGTTTTGGTGTAGGGATCTCTTTCCGCGCTACGGGTTCCACAAAGAAACACTTTTTCTTTGGTGCTGCCTTAAAGTCGAAGCCTCAGTCCCGGCCTCCTTCTCCTTCTGTTTGTCCTCCTCCGTCTCAGCGGCTGCAGTGCTCCTGGCTATAAATAGCAAGGAACGGAACCAATTAGGAGGAAACAAACCGGCAAAGGCAGGGGAATCCGGTGCCAAACCTTCATCATCAGAAAGCTCCGTCTCCTTTTGTTCCTCCTCTTCCTGGAATGAAACCTCGCTCCTCAGCAAAGGAAAGACGTCTCTCTGTGTTTTGCCTGGGCAAGCAACCGGATCCTGGATGCGTCTGCGCTTGGCCTCCAACAGCTCTGCGTCCGCCTGGTCAGGTGGGCGACCCTGGAGGGCTATGCCATGTGCAATGGCTTGATGAATAAGAGATTGAATGTTATCAGGCAAGTCCGCAAATTCACCAATGTCATAACTGGGCCCATGCCTGGGAGCCAGCGAGTGCCTGTGTCCTGGTTCAGAAGCAGGAATAATGTATGGAATAATGTATAATGTATTCAGAAGCGTATGGTACTCGCCTTCCTCGTCCTCAACCTCTGAAAGTGGAGGTGAGATGGAACTGGCCCTTGGGGATCCAGAAATCCTTGAAGGAGAAGAGGATGGAGAAAGTGGAGCCGCCCTGAGGATGGGGGGAGGGACACTTCACCGAAGACAGAGGATCCTTATCTCCGCCTACCTGCCTGGACTTCTCCCCATCCCTTGAACCCCCATGCCTTGGTGGAGCGTGCTTCACCAGTGGAGGAGGATCATGGGGGGGGACCCTTCTTCTTCTTGGAGCTCTTCGAGGGAGCTGCTGAAGTCGCCCCAGAGCTACTTTCACCGAGGGAATCAGCCATGGCACTGTAGCGATCTCTGTGCCCCAAGGCCTCACTCTACCCAGTTCAGGAACCAGCACACTAATCTGCAACCGTTCTCACCGGAGCCAGCACTCGCAATGAGCCTCGTGGTAGCGAAAAAAGGGAAACAAAATGGCCACCGACCATGTGATCCACCGGATGCTCAAACAAAATGGCCACCGCCTCATGGTCACTAACAAAATGGCCACTACCACGAGAGCCTCCCCAAGATAGCCACCGCCCAATAAGGTCTCCCCAAAAAATGGCCGCCCCAGGGCCCCATACTCACGAGGGAGAAGCCTTTGGGGAAAACCAGCAGTGCTGGTGAGCAAACGGCCCCGAGAACATCCGGTCAGCTGTGCAGCTCTCCTGTAAGTTCAGTCAGCGCCGCGTGCCCTCTTGTTATCTCCACACGCTCCACGCACCAGCAGCCTTGATGTCCGCCTGCTGCAGCCCCTGAAAACCAGCAGCAATGCAGGGAAGCCTCCCTGGCTTCTTACAAGCCAGTAATCGGAATCAAGCCGAACGGAGCCGCAATAGACTCCGATGGCCAGCACAGCTGGCTGCTAACTTGCGAGGAACCTGGGAACCTCCAGGAGGATCCAACCCACACAATTCACTATCCTAACACAAGCAGGTGGGAAAGAACTTGTGAGCCAAGTTCAAACACCTTCCTTCCGCTAATAACATTAAAGATAAGCAAAAGAAATAAATAAATGAAAAGCTATTCTGAGAAAGAAACCAATTTTCACTCACAGCAAAAAAATTTACATCTATTTTTGGGCAAGACTGAGTCGGAATTGGATATCAGCAGGGGAAGCTGGAATTGAAGCAGGCTTCAATTGGATTGAACAATCCATTCCTGGACCCTCCTGCGCCATCAGCTGAAGAATGCATTTATTCTATCCAGGAACTGAAAAGGTTGAAGAAGGAATAAGCAACCTGCCTTGTTTAGGACATGTTAACACAGTTTGTAATATTCACCAACATTATAGCCTGTATCAAGGAATTCTGAGAATTATAACCAAAATCTTTGGTAAGCATCAAATTGTTGCTTGGGATTGTATAAGCTTCCATAAGATAAATATAAAGGTTCACTTCCATGATCACAGTTAATGACATTTCCCAAGAGAAGAGATAGAGACAGCACAGTACTGGATGGAGTATTTGCTACTGGATAAGAAGATGCAGCTGGGAATATTTTCACATCTGGAGCATCCCCTGCTGTATAATCAATTTGCAAGCAAATTTCTGGAGCACTTCATTTTATCATTTTTGCTTCATCCATCTTTGTCTTTTCAAATAAAAGGCTGAAAGCTTGGGTCTGTAATGACACCACTGGACATTTGATTACAGCCCTCAAAGCACCCGTAATTTATTTTTAAGATTGAAGTATAGTCACTGTCCAGAAAAAAGTATCCTGCTGAATAAAGGATCAAGAGCGATTAGATGACTGGGAGAATTGAACAAATTGGTGATTCAGCTAAGTCTTCTTTTCTAGCATTAAAGTATAATGTAGTTTTGCAATTTAATACACCCATTAAATGAGCCTACATAACTAATAGTTTTCTTTGGAACTGAGCTACACATAGCAAAATACTTTTCTTTTTGCTTTCTTACACAAATACATTCTTGAGCAGTGGATAAAAAAAGCAAATTGGCTCTATTTGCATTCATTGCAACCCGGTGTAGGATTAAAATGAACTTACAAACTCTGAAGGCAGGAACAGAACTCCTAGTTCATATGATCGGATCATCAGCTGGGTGCCATTTTTCTCAAAAGCTCCCCAAGCAGCCTTGGAAAGATTGGCACTAAGCAGGCATAAACAAAAAAAGGAAGAAAAAAGTTCTATTTGTGCACAGAATGCAAGAATTTGAAGAGGAACAAAAATAGGGGAAAAAAACCATATAGGCAGTCCTTGACTTAAGACCATTCGTTCAGAATTGAACGACGGGAGTCACAACCTGTGTCTGAAATTACGGCTATTGTAGCAGTCATGTGATCAAAATTTGGGTGCTTGGCAGTCTACTTGCGTTTACGACCGTAAGGGTGCTTTAACTCCCTCCATAACAGTGGCATTCCTTGATGATGGACTCAGTGCTGGGGTAGAACTAGAGGCCGGGACCTTCAGCAGCTGCCACCTCTATTTCAGTCTCACTGCAGCCTCTATTGAGTAACCACATCATGCCCAGCCACCTCAGTGCAAATCCCCAGCCCCCCTCCACATTCTGGAGTCTCTGCTGTGCCCAATTGATCTTCACCATATTCTCCCCATTGCTGACAAGATGCACCCAGTTGCTGGCTGTGCCAGCTCTTCTCCCCAGGCCTCTCCAAACTGTGTCGGACATCCTTGTGCCAGATGCCAAGGGAAATTGTGGCTGCTAAGTCACATGACATCTTGCTTTATGACTGCATGGCTCAGTGATGAAAATTCCAGTCCCAATTATAAGCGGAGGATTATCTGTAAAAGACTTACCTTGTCACTAGAAACCATGCAATCTTCTGGAAATCCAGGGATGCTCTCATGTAAGTTTTAATATGTGGCATTGCATGACTACGACCTGAAGTTTCAGCTGACCATTTGCTTGGGTTAAAACAAAAGAAAGGAATCTTTCAGATTAAACCCAAGATACGTTTTTAGATTCTAATCCCTAGGATGCGAAATCCATAACCATTTAAATAACTGAACATTACTCCTTTTTAAATAACTGAACATTACTTGAAATATTCGAGTTTGGTGACTTCAAGGTGTAACGGTTAATAGCTTCTATCCACCCCAACTAAAAAGGTTCACTCCTGATGGCAGGGGATGATGGGAAACATAACTGAACACATTTGAAGAATCTGGTTGATTTCAGGTACACAGTTGTAGTAAATTAATACAAATAAAAATCCCAACAGTTGATAGGAAAGACAAGATACAGTTTGGATCAATTTCTTGCCACCTGACAATGCTCCAGTGCTCCAAGTAGCACAAGCACTAGCACTTAAGACTTATATACACTTCACAGGGCTTTACAGCCCTCTTTAAGCTGTTTACAGAGTCAGCATATTGCCCCCAACAATCTAGGTCTTCATTTTACTCACCTGGGAAGGATGGAAGGCTGAGTCAACATTGAGCCAGTGAGAATAGACCTGTCGAACTGCAGCCAGCAGAAGTAGCTTGCAGTACTGCATTCTAACCACTGCGCTACTGTGGCTCATAAGTATATTGCGATCTAAACTCTGAGCGGAACTATTCCACTCAGCACGGAATAGGAGCAGTTTGGGGAAGGATGATTTAGATATCCTTACCAATCACATGCAAAGATCTAATCTACAACAATTTCAGTAGTTATATTAATAGAAAGGATTAAATAGAAACACGGAAAACATTGTACTTATGTTTGAAATATGAGATGTCAGGTGTTGTTTTTGGAAAATCAATTGATTGGCATATAACTAAGCCTTTTTAAAAGGCTAATAATTACAATACACCTGAAACTCAATTTATATAATCTCTGTTTGGATTTTTATGATGAACATTCTAAGACAAATCTAATACTAATATTTTTCTAAAATATTTTAGAAAGACAAGACACAGTAAGTGTTAGTTTTTAAGGTCTGATTACATCTTTATTTTAAAACACTAACCATAAAGACAGCATTTTTACTTACTGGAAATAAGAGTGTAGCCAAAGCTGCTTTTGTGCAGTTTGTATACTATATGGCAGAGAACCTCCAGCTGAAAAAGAAAGAAAAGATTATTTAATTTTGACAGGTGATCTTACAAATGTATTATCAAAGGCAGGAATATATATATCTTACCTGGATAACCTTCTAAACTCCGTCTCACATTTTCGACACTTGGATAAATCTAAACAAATAAAAGCAAATGTAATACCAGGAATTTATAACAAATGTGTTGTGCATATTATACAATTACCAATCATCAAAATACTGCCAACTAACAGAGCATGAGTATAAAGCAGTCAAGTTTGATGCTGCTATTGGTTTGTCGAAAACTCATGTTATGTTTTTCTGAGTTTTTGCTACATTAACAGAAACTAGCTTCTGGACAGACTTTTATGTTTATTCAAATCATGACTAAATCACAATGCCTGCTTTGACAAAGATTTGTTGAATCAGATACACATTTTGAAATCTGAATACTTAAAAAAGCAAAGTACAGATTTTGTGGAGATGAACAATGTATTTTCAGTAAGGATGAGCAACCAACCCAGACTATTTTCTTAAATTTTGAAGGTGAAATAGCTGATTTCTTTTTGCAGTGCCATTATTTGCTCTTTATACAGTTATCTCTCCATAGCAACCATTCAAGAAGCTGGTTTCATATGTTAAGATTTCTTCCCAGTTTTAAGTGTAGAAATGGGAACAAGAACCTCCATTTTGAATCCCTGCCCTTAAGGACATCAACCCCACTACAATAATTCAAAGTCAGGAATTTCTGGTCTGGGTGAGGGCTTAAGGGGGAATAAATGGTAGCAGCATGGCCTCTGACTCATTCATTAAAAAAAAAAACTTTTTTTGCATTGAAGCGCCCAAACTTTATATATATAGTTATATATATATATATATATATATATATATATATATATATATATATATATATATATATATATATATATATATATATATATATATATATATATATATATATATATATATATATATATATATATATATATATATATATATATATATATATATATATATATATATATGTGGGCAGGTGCATTTTTAACAGTAATATATTCTGTAAATAAATGTCCCAGTAGTAGATGCTCTGCTGTTCTAAAACTATAAATACACACAGACACTCTCTCACGCATGTCCAGACCCGATTGTATGTATCAAGCGGTCAATTACCAGATGGATAGGAATTTCATTTGGAGTAGTCTTCAATTTTTTTCCTAAACTCCCCAAACTTTCTCTAAATTCTGAACACAGCCATTTGGATTGATCAACTCCCATTGATCCAATACTTGAGAATTGTCCTATGATAGACCAAGAATCTTGATCAGGTATTTGTGTTGCATGTTCTTTCAGAAGCTGTTTGGGGAAAAAAACAGAAAAAACACCAATAACACTTTATCACCTTCAATTATTCAATTAAGTAGCAGATGAGACACAAATGATCATTTATGAAGACACTGCTCCTTAATTAGTTGCATATGTTCAATATTTTATCCAACACTGCAGACTTAAATTATTGCAGGCATTTGTGCTGAAATCTTACTTCCCTGAATATTTTCCAGATACGTTTAGCTTTAAGTCTTATATTAGTGAGCCAGCATTATGGCAGACACAGGCTAACATATCCACTGTTGTTAGTGGGAAAACCAGCATCCAATTTCTACATAAAACCAATCAAGTTTCCAGTCGCTTTGTAAACTGAAGGACAATGAACTGAAACCACCAATTGTTGCAGCAATCCAAATACACTTTTTGGCATAAATTTCTGAATTATCTAACAATAACAACAACAATATAGGGCTGCCTAATTGGAACAATTCAAGATGATATGCAGTGTGTACAAAACATCTACGGTTGACTGACCATTATTTTTTATCAAATTCTAACCTTGCCTGCAGAGACTGCAAAAGTAAGCCTAAATCTCTTATGAATCTGCTAATTAAATAATGTATAATGTAGGATACGTAATAATGCTGGAGAAAATGAAAGGAACAGAAAAAAACAGCAGCAGAGTGGATGGATCCAATTATAGTGGTAATGGGCTCACTGTTGGAACACCTAAAGGGTCAGGTAAGGGACAGAGCATCCAATTTATTTATTTATCAAATTCGTATACTCAAAAGTGACTCTGGGTGGTGTACAACAATGGAATAAGAACTACAAATATAAATCATATAAAAATCTACAAATATAGAAACCTCTAAGTGCAAAAATGCAAACTGGTCACTGCAGCAAATAGAGCCATCTAAAGATATTTCTGGTTCCTTAGGAACACCAGGCTTGATAATGTAAACAGGTCTTGAGGGCCTTCTGGAATATAAAAAAGGAAGCAGCTACCGTATTTTTTTGGAGTATAAGACATACCTTTTTCCCTAAAAAGAGGCTGAAAATCTGGGTGCGTTTTATACACTGAATGCAGCATTTTTTGCCCCCTAAAACTCCGCCTCTTCACCAAAATGGCCATGCATAGCCTGTAGGAGGCTTTCAGAGAGCTCCTGGGGGCTGGGGAGGGCAGAAATGAGTTATAAACGGCCCATTTTTGCCCCCCCCCCAGCAGCACTCTATAAGCTTCCTAAAGGCTATCCATGCCCTTTTTTTGACAAAAAAACGAGCCCCTTTTTGTAAAAAATGGGCCATTTTTTGCTTGTTTTTGCCCCCCCCTCGGGAACACTCTACGAGCTTCCTAAGGGCTATTCATGCCCTTTTTTTGAAAAACAAAACAAAACAGGGCCATTTTCATGAAAAACGGGCCGGTTTTGGGAGGTTTGCAGAGTGCAAAAACTTTTTAATTTTTTTTTTCCTCTTTAAAACCTTGCTGCATCTTATACTCCGAAAAATACGGTAATCCAATTTCAGGGGAAATCATGTTTCATGTATCTGTAGCATGCCATGAAGGTTTTTAAAGGTTAAAAACCAGCATCCTGAATTGCATTTGGAAGCAAAATGGAAACCAATGCAGTTTGCAGAGTAGGAGTGTAACGTGTTGTTCTAGGGGTGCACATAACTGTTGGCAACTCTGCATTTTGTACCAGCCGAAGCTTTTCAATATTTTTGGAAAGCAGGTCACCAAGGATTTCACTGACTAAGTAAAACTTATCTTTTGAATTTTAGTTCACCAGATTTTTAATCAATCAATCAATCAATCAATCAATCCTGATCATCCAAATTTATATGGGATAAGAGTTTAATAAAATATCAATAAGTTGGTGATTCATCCAAAAATTGTTACTTATTTCCATTAAAGTCTTGGCAATTATTCATCTTGATATTAGTTGTATATCAGATTCTCATGCTCATGAAAAATTAACCTTATAAAAGAATTCAAGCCTGAAAATAAATGATGAGATGTTCTATTGGAAAGTATGGATATAATCTTGAACAATTATTTTAGAGCAATTCCTCTGTAAAGATTATTTTATGATTTTTCTCAACTTCAGATGGAAGTTCTGTATACCCTAATTCTTATCAGTGGCAAAATAATCAACTCAGTGGTGTTTTAATATCTCAACATAGGCCAAATACTTTAACTGCTTCAAAGAAATCGGAGAAGCTATCTCTTCTGATGGAGTCCATTTATGAAACCAATCATCAAGAGATTCCATTTCCAGTTTATTGGATTTGGGGAAGAATATATTTGAAAGGATGTATGTTTTCTCTGCTGCAATGTAAAAAAAATGTGGCGACATTAGTACATATGATTTGATCTTGTAAATTAATGGTATTTTTAGAACAATATTTGTATACTAATTGTATAGATAATTAAACATGTTAATATTATATTGAATTATGTTCAAGAAATGTAGAATTTGATTGTTTTTGAGGATTTGTTCACTGCTCACAAAATTATTTTGAAAAATTAGAAAAGCAGTTGTTCTGGACATTAAGGACTGAATTCAAGATGTATAATTAATACATTTTTGAAAATTATTTTTGCACTAAAAATGATGCAATGCATTTAGTTTGACACAGAATTCACATTTTACAGAATATGCTTTATTCTAAATTTGAAATTTTCATGTTTAAAACTTGAAATATAAGTGACATGCCTAAAGTGTCCATACTTTTCCACTTTTGTTTTGCTTTTTATTTTTGTTTACATCTATTAATTTTTTTTGAAAATTGAGAGTCCAAAATGCCTAACACTGAAACAAACTGGGTTTATTTGTACATGATGAATTGTCTTAACAGTTTTCAAAGTCTGAAGATTATTCTATTAGAAAAGCTGCTATGGCAACGGATTTTTCAACAATAATGAGTAACAAGAGTACCTCTTCACAAGATTACCTCTTCACCGCTCATATCCCCTCCTCTAGATGGGCAGTTTAGAAACATGAAATATAAATAAATAATTTTACAAATATTTACTTGGGAATATTCCAATCTTTCATAGTTCTACAAATTTTTATCAAAAATGCAAGAAAGATGAGAGCATAAACATCTATTACCTTTCTCAGTTTAAGATGACCCCATTTTTCTTTTGCATCACCTTGGTATCGACCTGGAGTTGACCCAATAAGATATACCCTGCATAAAAAATAACCACACAAAGTTGTTTTCCCAAATTGTGTCATAGTACATGTTATTACAGCATAATTATACAGTATATAATACAATTTTAAAAGTTGTTTTCCCAAATGCATTACTGCTTATTAAAAAACCTAGACACATTTTCACAAAAAGCTTCTACCCAGAGTCTAACTTAAATTGCTAAACATACAATCAAAATGCTTTTCTAAAGAAACAGTGACATTACTTTTAGTAACAAATTTACAAAAATGCATCTTCAATGCCATAACACATTTCTAGGAATTTTATAGTTTAAAAATTGCTTATATTGAAACACATTTTATAACTATAATAAACATTGGAACTGTGAGAAATTATTTAATGTAAGGATACATTGAATTACATACCTGGTCTCTGAAAGATCATGTTGCTTAATTATTTCAACCCACTCCATCAGACTAGCAGATTTATAAGATATCAAATAGCTGATTAGATCTGATTTAAAATGCGTATGAGATTCACCATCAGTCTCAGGACTCCCAGGAGGCAATCTTGGATACAAAGGACTTAGCCACATTCTAAAATATTAAAAGGTAAAGCAGTAAAATAGCATTAACAAGCACATATTATATAGTTTAAAAAGAAGAAACACATTCACTTTGTGTTGTTTGCAAAGCAAAATTAAACTCAGTTCTGACATCCTTCATATTCTATCAAACTTGAGTTATGAACATTTACTGTGTCTTGAAATCATACAGTTAGACCTTGATTTACAACCAGTCATTTAATGTCCATCAGAAGTTACAATGGCTGCAGAAAGTGTTTTATGGCCTGTAAAGTCCTTCTGGTCATTGTAAAAAGTCCTTCTGCCTCCCTCTCACATCATGTGATTCCCCCTCCCATCTCATGTGATAACAATCTGGGTGATTAGCAATCCGTTTGCACTTTTGAACAATTGCCAATGCCCCATCATCAGGTGATTGCCATTTGCAATCTTCTCTGATGGCTTCCCCAGAAAGTCTGTGGGGAAGCCAGTACGGATGGTTGCCAGCTGCTGCCACCTACCAAGAGGACTTCTCATCTCTGTGGGCTGGCTGAAATTGCTGCCTGCTGAGGGGAATTGAACTCCGTCAATGGGATAAAGAAATGGAGCTCAGATCCTGATGTTTGAAGCTCTGTTCCTCCACCTCACCAAGGTTGTTCCCTTCCACATGTAGAGAAAAACTGACGTCGTCCCACAGAGTGCAGAAACAGAGCTCAAATCTGCACCCCACGGGAAGAGCTCCTTTCAATGTACAGAAGAGAGCTGACATGCTTAGGGAGGCAGCTCTTTCAGCCAGCCTCTAGGTACAAGAGGGAACTGAAATCCAAGCACAATTTTCAGCTCCTGAGTAGAGTAGCAGCACAGTAAGGTAAGGAGTGTAGGATAGGGTAGGTAGGTGAGGGAAACCTGTCTCTTCACCCAGGAGCTAAAAATCCTGTATTGGTTTTCAGTTCCTGAGTGGAATCTCCCAGGGAGTTCCCCTCCCATCCTGTGCTCCTTATTTGGGACTCCATCTGTTTAACAATCTGTGTGTGTCTGCTCTCAACCACAACTGGGAGTGCCTGGATTGCACTCAATGAGCAAAACAGTCATGTGGGCAGTCATGTGACATTCTGCTTAACTCTCATTTTGTTCAGCGACCAAGATTCCAGCCCTGACAGTGATAGTTAAGTGAAGGCTGCATATATTGGGGGGGGGGGGGGGCGTATAAATATTCAGACACTTTAACATATTAGTCAGTATTTATTTATTTCCTTCAGTTATATGAAAAGGAAATGGCTTCTGTTAATGGATCCCCAACCTATTTGCAAATACATTTGGGCCTGTTATAAAACTTTCCTCACCATGTTGACTATTCTATCACTCCGTGGAAAAAGGAAGTCTCTAACTGTGTTGCTCCCATGTACTTTAAGTGTTAATGAGGTAGAATAAGGAGGGAATGAAGATTCACAAAAAACTAGGTTTCCTCCAACCCGTAGTGCCACTAAACAGAGCATGGCAAGAGTAGTAAGGTACATAATAATTTTTTTAAGTTTCCTCATTCATAATTTATCTCTGTAGCAAGGAAAGACGGACATGCAGAGACATAGAGGTTCAGGACAGTCTGACCCAAGCAACTTTAAGTCAATCTTAGGATATTAAAGCAGCAATCCTGACATATTATTTATACGGATGAATGAAAGGGGCATGTAGATGGCCAAATATCTATGGTGTAGAAAATAACCAAATATTTTTTGTAATTTCCTCTCTAAAAGCAAACATTCTATATTCAGGAAATACTCTTTATCCTGTACAAAAAGGTTCTTTATCTTTCTGAGTTGTGTGAGAAATAGAGCAAAGCAATACCTTCTCAGTTGTAGACATCAATTATAACATATTCACAGCAACTCCCCCACCCTGGAAATTATGCAGTAATTTAATTAGATTCACTATAATTTCAGAAGTCATCCATTTGATGCAAGACCATTTATTTTGAAATGCTTCTTTCTGGTTAACAGTATTAACTATTGTTTATTGTTCTTTAGTTGATAAAAAAATAGGATTTATTACAGATACTGCTTTTTAAATCTGCATGACCAGGAGATTTGCCGCTATATTTTAAAATGTAACATGTAGTGCGTGCATGCGCACTGAGGGGCGCGCGCATTGCATTATGGGTATGCCACACCCGCACACGACCCCCTTGTGCTCCCCCCACTACGGCACATGAGCCAAAAAAGGTTTGCCATCGCTGAGTCATAGACCGTCTTGACCTCTGGAAGAAATAACTAATATATAAACAAGAATGTGTCCTCTACGAATAACCAACTCAATAATTGTTATGAAGGCATTAACTGTGGCATGAAGTCATGGGCCAAAGTATCAAATTATAATTTTTCTTACCCTTGAGTTTTCTGGTACCAATCATCATCAATAAGATTGGATGTATGTATCACCACTCGGAGGCCTTCTTCATAATTCAACAACATCATTTTCCTGTAAAAATAATTTAAATATCCCCCAAATAATTACATATCAAATACTATAAAAATTAAAAAAGACCAAGGCCAAAAATGAAGAGCACATTTACATAAATCCATTTGAGTCGCTAAAATTTTCCTTCAAGATTGATATTTCCTAAATGCAGATCTATTCCAGTCTTGATTATCCAACTGATTGGCTGGACTATATGTCATTTTTATCAGCCCCATATGTAGACCAGACCAAGAAGTAGACTACAGGGAAAGGAAAATTACTTTTATTAGACTATTGTAACAGAATCTTGCAAGTCCCAACGTCCCATTTATACTCCTGCAAAACTATGAAGGTATCTTCCTTTCTTCATATTGTTTGGGCTTGAATTCTTTTTTATTTTGTTGCTCTATATTACATTAATATTTTTGGGACATCACCTTTATAGATGCTACTATATAATATTGCTATCAGAAAGATTAGATTGGCAGGAAATCATGACAGATCTAAACAAAAGGATAAGTGCCTAATATTTCTATAATGTATGGTTTACTAATCTCTTTCCTTTAGTGCATTTGTCCTGTTATATTATATTATGTTCATCATTATTGTATGCTACATGGTGCATAGAAGGCTTATGCAACGTTACATTACCATTTTAGTGCTCTTACAGTATTCTGAATGGCTCTAAAATTAGGATTTTGTAATTCTTTGTTAATGACAAGTATTAGGCTTGGGTTTACTGGCTATAGTGGGGGCCTGTCTAAAGCATTAGTTTTGCTTTAAAACTTGAATTGATTATTTGAGGAATCAATTACACATATACAAATTTCAGCAGGGGTGGTTTGCAAATCCCGTTCCAACCATTGGAACGGGGCCGGCGGTGTCCTGATGGACACGCGCACATGCACACAGCACACGCATGTGTCTTAGCGCCTCCGTGATGCTCCAGCTGCTCTGCGGAGCGTCGCACAGGTATTGTACACGCCATGCACCTGTGCGGAAGCGCGGAAGCCTTTAAACACCGGTAAGGAGCTCGGGTGGGCTGGTGAGCCCTCTGGAGCACCCTACTGGAATGGTATCCAGTGCTCCGGGCTGGCTCTGGTACGCTCGTACCGGGGCCTACCATCTGCAACCCACCACTGAATTTCAGGGTCTCTAATCTCTTCATTAAAAGATTTTAGCTTCCTGGAGAACAGGGCTTTCAAATAATCGACTACTGTATTGTCTATGAATTCTCCACTGATATAATTCCATTATTTATTTTAAAAGATATTTTATAAAAGCATTTGTCATATTAAATAGCTAGTCTAATTTCAACGGTGTGCATTGAATACATTTTATTTTAAAATGTAACCTGATATGCAATTGTTTTCACAATTTGAAATGTGATCCTGTAAGGCCACCCACTTAAAAAATGGCTAAATAAATATAATAGTCACATGCTCTTTTGTAAGCTTGTTTTTGTGAACACTTAAAAAAGTAATTAAATCACCATAGATTCTAAATAGAAAATGTCCAATATTGCCCTGATGTTTTCTTCCAAACAGGTTGCCTTAGAAACTGGCACCTGAGAATCAAAATGTACTGAAATAAAAATATACCTAGTCATATAACTGACTCATTCTATAATTGCACATGGTTCTGATAGTGTTATAAATATTTATAGTTTAGAAATTAAAGCAAAAACATCTTTAGAGTATGCTTTGCAGTATGCTGCAAAATACAACGAACAGTAAAGCCTAAAATAATAATAAAACAATACTATCTGGGAAATTGTTTTAGAAAATATTAATTACCAACTTGTTACCAAATATGCAGCAACCGCACAAATTTTAATTTAACAAGACTTAATTCTATCCCAATGCCACTCAAAAGGAGCTTTGCATTTACATTTTTGAAACAGTACTTTGATTAATGGTTTATAAGACCACTTTTGAAGGTTAACTAAGAGGTGGTATTGGAAGTGGTTGATGTATTAAAGAAGATCCCACCTCCACCACATTGTATACTGCTTCCATCTGTTGATTTTTGCTCATTTTAATCTTAATATTTATCATTTTAATTACTGTTTAATGATTAATATTGTTGCTTTTATCTTATAATGAGCCCCTTTATAGTGAGATGGGTAGCCTAGACTTTGAAAAAATAGAGTAGAATAGAGTAGTAGAAGCAGAGTAGAGTAGAGTAGAGTAGAACAGAACAGAATAAAGGTAGTATATACTAGTGCTATTTAGCGAAAACAAATCAAACTTTTTGGGGTGCAATTCCAGCTGCTGATTACTACCATTAAAGTCCTACATTGCATGGCGCCAGGTTATTTACAGGACTGTGTCTCCTTAAGGACCGCTTTGAGTTATTTGTAAAAATAATAAAGGTGAGATACAAATAGATAAAATAAAAGATAAGGAGAGATTGGGTGGAGTGAGCATGTACTTAACTCCCCCTTTTAAATGTTGCCGTTTTATGGGGCCTAGGAAACATGTCTTTCCTGTAGCAGCCCCTGCCATATAGAACACCCTTTTCCCTTGAAATTTGGAAGGCCCTCAACCTTTTAATGCTCTGAAGAGCGCTTAAGGCTTGGCTTTTCTCCTAAGCCCTGGGATAGAATGGTTTTTTTCTTTTTTCTTTTAACAACCGTGTAATCCCTCGCATCGGGGTGGAGTTGGGGCAACTGAATGGAGCTGAGCATTTACTGGCCAGATGCCCTGCATTATGTCTACGTGGAGTTCACACTAGATATTTTGTCTTTGCGCCCAGACAGAGAAATATCTGTCGCTACCTAGGATTGAACTCCAGGTTCCTGATTGTGAGGTGAGAGCTCCACCTCTAGGCCACCATGCCACTCGGGATAGGATGAGATTAATGAGATGAAATTGTGGGATGCATGTGAAAGTTTAGCAATGGTGCCAGGTTTTGATTTGCTTTAACTGCATCCCCATAGCCTTGTGATCAAAATTTGAGAACCTGGCAATTGGCATGTATTTATGGTATGTATTTATGACAGTTGCACTCTCCCAGGGTTATGTAATCACTATTTGTAACCTTCCCAAGAGCATCCAACAAGCAAAGTCAATGGGGTAAGCCGGATTTAATGACCACAGAATTCACTTAACAACTGAAGTGAGTTGCTTAACTGTGGCAAAAAAATATTGTAAAATGGAGCAAAACTCACTTAACAACTGCCTTACTTAGCAATGGAAATTTTGGGTTCAACTGTGGTCGTATGTCAAGAACTATCTTATCTGTATAAACATTTTAAGCAAATAAAAAAGTAAACATGAATATCACTAGGCTTTAATTAATGAAAAGGAATTTGTTTGATCCCTCAAAACATATTTTGTTATAACAAACTCTTTATCTGGTGAATTTTTTAAAGAATCAGTCCTATCCTGTTTTATGGCTTTATAGAGCATTAAACAAAAAAGAAACACATTGGCCTGATTCACACATAATGCTAATGTAATGATTTTTTCTTTTGGTATAACATAATTTGAAAAGGCACAGAATGGGCTAGTATTGTATGTAAACCGAACAATAAGAATACATTTGCAGAATGTGGCTGTTGCCATCCATGATTTAATCTGTCTTGCAAACAGAATTACAAGTAACTATGATTCCAGAAAAAGACACATACATACCTGCCATTATGGACTCCAAGGAACCTTTGCCTTTCAATATAAAGTATTGTGCAGGCCATTATGGATAACAAATAACTAGACTATCTAGCACCACTGTTTATATATTTTTAATATTCTAATATTTTATTTCTTTAATCTGAAATTATGTCTTATATGAATTATAATGCTCTATAATTCAGGGAATTTACAATATTAGAATAGCGCGGAAAATGTGCTACAAGAGCCTCAGTGGCACCATGGTTAGAATGCAGTACTATAGGCTACTTCTCCTGATCACTGGCTGCCAGCAGTTTGGCAGTTCAGGTCTCACTGGCTCAAGATTGACTTGGCCTTCCATCCTTTCGAGGTTGGTAAAATGAGGATCCAGAGTTTGGGGGGCAAGATGCTGAGAGCAAGAGAGTGTAAACCACTTAGAGAGGACTATAAAGCACTGTGAAGTGGTATATAAGTTTAAGTACTATTGCTACATTCCTGGATGTCAGAATATTGTTAGAAGTCATAGTACCATGTAGAGCAGTGTTGGCGAAAACGGGAGCAAGCACATGTCGGAAACCAGAAGAGCAGCTACCTGATGTGCAAGATGAGGAAGATGGTCTTCTGGTTTCCGGCATGTGCATGTGCACCAGCCAGTTGGTTTCTGGTGTGCATGCACGTGAGAAGACCAGCTGGCCTGTGCACAGAAACTGGAAGATCATCTTCCTGGTGCGTACATGCACACCGGACGGCTGCTCTTCTGGTTTCTGGTGCTCCCATGTACATTAAGAAAACTGGCTGGTGTGCCGGAACCTGAAAGAGCAATAGCCGACAGCTCGCATGCCTGAAAAGATGGCTCTGCATGCCACTTCTGGCACGTGTGCCATAGGTTTGCCATCACGGATGTAGAGAATATAAAATTGTGAATCCTAGTCAGTAATGTCTGTGGACCAATGTATAAAAACGACAGAATAGGTCTGACACACTTTGCAAACTATTTGTAAAAAGTGCTTTGTATCTTGCAAAAGTGGATCACCTCTCTGCTATTCATTAAAAGAAACCCGTCTTTTTCAGGCTTTTGTGAACGCCTGAGAAGAAAACCCATTTTTTAAAATGAAACCTACTCATTAAAGTTCTTCTTCTGATACACTTTGAAAGTATCCATGGTTGTAAGACCACGTATGTAACTGTATGCACAAATGTAACTGGGGCCCGGGTGTATCTAACACAAAAGACATCAAACTTAAAATGCATCTGATGGCAATGTATATAAGCCTGAAACATTTTATATAAATCATTAGTATAACTGACATCTGTATTTTCAACACTAAAAGAGTTGAGATTTATAGGATTGAACATTTTATTATAAGCCCATCACCTTATAGTAAAGCATTTTCCTTTCCAGCTGAAAAACCTTGCCATATATTGATAATGCTCTCAACTAACCTTCAGAAGTAGTGTAGCTACTTCTGAGAATTCTGGAAGGAGAATGCTAAATGAATTAGGTTTATTAATTCAAAGAGCACTCTGATTACGCTAAAACAAATATTTTGTAAAGCAAGAGGTGGAGAAAATAAATAGCGAGGAGAGGTAATTGGTATACCAAGGTAATTGGCATTTTATTTGTATTTTCTCAGAACCCAAACACAACAACATGAATCTAATTATTTCTACACACACAGTGGCATTTATCAAAGTAATTACCGTAAAATATTTCTATAGCAGACATTCAGCATTTATGATAAATTACTTACGTATGGTGGGTTCCAAAGGCAATATCCAATTTTGCCTACAATAAGAACATCATTTAAAAATATGCTTTTCAGTATAGGGCACCTTCATTATGTGGAAATAATACTAAAAATACTTTTTCTTTACTTTATTTTGATGCACTCTGGTGGCTGCTGCATAAACTGCACAATAGACCTCTTAAAGCTAATACTACACAATACAATCTTCGATTCAAAATGTACATCATTTTGTACAATAAATTGTCACACATTCATTTTAAATTTCTCAGATTGTATCTCAGCGCCATTGTCATCTAGATGAGTTGAAGCTGCAATTTCCAATGTTCCCAGTAAACATAGTCATAATGCCTGGGAATTTTGAGAATTACTGTCCTAATATAGGCAAAAAAATGCCAAGTTAGAGAAGGTTTAAGTAGAACATTATTTTATCTATATCCTGCCTTATTTTTTTTAGAAATAGTGCAAGGCAGAAAACGAGGGACGCAATGGCTAAGTGGCTAAGATACTAAGCTTGTTGATCAGAAAGTTTGGCGGTTCAAATCCCTAGCGCCGCGTAACGGAGTGAGCTCCCGTTACTTGACCCAGCTTCTGCCAACCTAGCAGTTCGAAAGCATGTAAAAATGCAAGTAGAAAAATAGGAACCACTTTGGTGGGAAGGCAACAGCGTTCCGTGTGCCTTCAGCATTTAGTCATGCTGGCCACATGACCACTGAGACGTCTTCGGACAGAGCTGGCTCTTCGGCTTTGAAATGGAGATGAGCACCACCCCCTAGAGTCGTGAATGACTAGCACATATGTATGAGGGGAACCTTTACCATTACCTTTAAGGCAGAAAATATACATTTCTGGTCTTATTTTCCCCAAACAGCCGCCCTATGAGGTGACTTGGGCTGAGAGTGTTACTGGCCCAAGCAACTTTATTATGCAGGAAAAAAGAGATACAACATGAGAGAGAGCACGGAAGATTAGGAAAAAGAACCCCTTCACTTTACTGGTGCCTTTCTATATTATATATATTGTGTGTGTATGTGGTGTGTTTGTGTGTGTGTGGTGTGTGTGTGTGTGTGTATGTATGTGTGTGTGTGTGTGTGTGTGAGAGAGAGAGAGAGAGAGAGAAAGAGAGAGAATATTTTTTAGGAAACAGAAGCAATAAAAGTTTTACATGATCACTTTAATACACAGGCGAAAAATTTAAAAGTTGAACATGAAAAAATTGGGGTGAGGGGTGAGCATGCTTGCTAGATGATGAATTTATAGTATCAGGTTAGAGCACTACAGGTGGCCTCGATTTACAACAGTTCATTTAGTGACCATTCAAAGTTACCATGGCACTGAAAAAAGAGACTTCTGTTTTTCAGTTATGATCATTGCAGCATCCCCAAGGTCACATGATCAAAATTCAGACATTTAGCAATTGATTCGTATTGATGACGGTTGCAGCGTCCTGGGGTCATGTAATCCCCTTTTGTGACCTTCTGACAAGCAAAGTCATGGGGAAGCCAAATTCACTTAACAGCCGTGTTCCTAACTTAACAACTGTAGTGATTCACTTAACAATGGTGGCAAGAAAAGTCATAAAATGGGGCAAAATTCACTTAACAATTGTTTCACTTAGCAACTGAAATTTTGGGCTCAATTGAGGTCATACTTCGAGAGCTACCTCCGTATACTTTTGGTAAATGCAGTGATAATAAAAGTGATTACCTGGCATAAACGAACATTTTTATAAGGGTGAGCATCTTCATGTAGGTCAGCCTTGGATTCTCGCTTCTCTCCATGGACTATTAATAAAGGTTTGTCCCTAAGTTTTTAAAAATATATTAAAAATTACTTGCATAAACCTCTAATTATTATTTATTTGAAACAGCTTAATTATCTTTAAAATATTTTGAGCAACATTCTCAAGGATAATTGTGAAATGTTTTATTCACACTTTTTCCCCTTCCACCTTAAAAATTTAATCTGCATTCACAGCAGCATGGGAAGGTCAACCTTATCTTCCCACTTCCAAAAATGCTAGCCTCTAACTTTGTATAATTACATAGTTATTCCTGGAAAGCAAATGCAAGAATGAAAAAAGCTCCTATGCACCGCAAGCACAAAATAAGGTAGGGTATCCTCCCATTCCCACAAGGATTCTGAAAGAAATTTGTAACCAGACTTGAGTTTCCCCTTCCGTTTGTCTTCATCTCGCCCTTCATAAATGTGATGACTTAAGGAGGATAGCGCAATTCAGCACCACCCAATTTAAAGAAGATTGGTAGGAAACATTAAAGGGAACAAAAATGAAGAGATGAATTTCCTTAGAGAATTCATGGGGAGCAGAGGTGGTATTCAGCCAGTTCTGACAGGTTCTGGAGAACCGGTAGTGGAAATTTTGAGTAGTTCGGAGAACCAGCAAATAGGTTGGCCCTGCCCCCGCTGCCTCCCAGCTGATCTTCTTTTGTTGCCCTGAACAGGAAAATGGAGCTGGAACGCAGGTTAGTGGGGTGGGGAGGGAATGAGGATTTTGCAGTAATCTTCCCACAGGAGTGGGGAGGGAATGGGGATTTTGCCATATCCTTTCCCGGCCATGCCCACAAAGCCACGCCCACAGAACCAGTAGTAAAAAAAATTGAATCCCACCAATGATGGGGAGGGAAAAGAGGTTGCCATTTGCATGCTTTGCTCAATTGTATAAATAGACTGGAGAAACATATTTCACAATGCACTGGGATTACAGCTCCAGAATTTTCACTCGTATCTATCAGCCAATACTTGCTAAGATTTCTTGTATCTGAATACCTGGTAGGCAAGTAACAGTCAATCTCTGGATTATATCGCAGTTAAATAACGTAATTTGAACATGACACATAGGGTTATGAAAATAACACCTGCCCTTTTGTGCAGAAGACATAATCCAAGGAGCTTAAAAATCTCTAGTTCTAGAACAGAACTCTTACACAGAGTGGAGACTACATGTAAATGCTACCTTTCTACCAGAAAACATTGAACACAGCTATTGCTTCAATGTGACTATTTTAAATTAATTCTGACCAAGTGGATATTATCCTTGTATTATCAATGAAGACTACATATTATTTAACAGGAAACTATTTTAAATGCATTTGAAACATGTTATATTATTAAATAAAAGTTATGCTAAGAATCAGTGGTGGGATTCCAAAAAATTTACTACCAGTTCTGTGGGTGTGGCTTGGTGGGTGTGGCATGGCTTGGTGGGCATGGCAGGGGAAGGATACTGTAAAATCTCCATTCCCTCCCCACTTCAGGGGAAGGTTACTGCAAAATTCCCATTTCTTCTCAATCAGCTGGGACTTGGGAGGCAGAGAATAGTTGGAGGTGGAGCCAGTCAGAGGTAGTATCTACCGGTTCTCTGAAATACTCAAAATTTCTACTGCTAAGAATTAAAGTTCTTCAGTGCAAAAATACATTTTCTCTTTGTTTTCTCCAAAGAGTGACATCTTCTAATGAAAGACTGATACTATTGCTGTAGCCCTAAACTCATTTTTCTTACCCAATGTAGCAAATAACACATTTATCTCACAATACTGACAATAGTAAATTTAGAATGCACAAATTAGAAATACAAAATGGAAGCTGAAATTAAATACTGAAGCTTTACCTGAATTCCTTTGGATATTGTTGGACCAGCCATTCCACATCTATACAATAATTAAACTTTGCCATGGGGAAAATATGAAAATAGTTTTTAGAAATCAAAAGGAAAGGGAATGCAATATTAAGTGAATGACAGCACATTAGAAGTTATACCCATGTTTATACAGATTTGTATGCTGCCTTATCCATAAAACAGAAACATTCTAATATATTAGAAAATTAACGAATGACATTCTATAGAAATGTACAAAAGCAGATGCAAAATTTAAGCCGGGTTTTTGGGAGATCTTAGTTTCTCCTAATTGAGCCATTAATGCCCACATTCTATTAATTTATGCATGGATATTCTCTCAAGAATAAACAGCTAATTAAACAAACAGTTTTCCAAACTGTGGATCGCAACTTATATTACTTAACAAGACGTGCTGCAAATCTGGCTTGATTTGCTGGAGAATAATAAATCAGGGCCCCTAAGAAACTTTAAAAACACATGAAAAATATCTAATTACCAGTAGTTTGGTTAGTTAGCCTTTTGCACTCAGAGCTCCTGAGAAGTATCAAGGACTACAAAAGTAGTTCTTAAGTTAAAACATTACAAATATTGACTTACCACTCCATATAATAGATGTATAATGAATATGTAACTAAATTCATAAATGTATTAAAATAAATTGATACTTATTCTTTAATACCATTAAAATAAAAAGTACACCGTGCACGCACAGTTTTTCATGTCTTTTTAGAACTGCCACCTATTTTGGGATACTGGTCTTAATAAAACTATCATTCTACCATGGCTTTTGGACCTTTTTAATATACTGTAAGAAGTTAGCACCCACCCCTCTCCTAGAAAAATGAAATATTTTAGGAAATATTAAAAGGGCAGAATATTTCCCCTAAAAAGAGAAGTAGAAACTCAGAGAGGCAAAAACTTACCCCCCCACAACCTTTGTTAATGGGCCATTAAGGCCTAGACCAGTCTATTCTACATAACAAAGATCTACCCCATTTCATTGCCCCACCCACCAAGTTTCAACCAAACTTAGCACACAGACAACCTACAAAGCTTGTCAGGGGAAAAAACGCCCTGTAGAAATTTGAGATCAATGGATCGGGCTGATTCCCTTCCGCATATCTTTTGAGATATTAAGAAAAATAAAAGTCTTTAATAAGTATTCTAATTAATAAACAAACTTTAATACGAAAATAATAAAAGTAAATGAAACAGAAAATAACTAATGGTTACATTTTGATAATGAAAGCTTCGGTTGCCAAGTTGGCAGCCGAACAAAGAAGAAAGGAATTCTGGAATGTGTAACGCATGCGCAATAAATCACTTTCAGATAACATTTTGTTTTATGACCTGCGCAATAAAGCTTTCTTAGTTTAACTCTTGAATGTCAGTTCATGCCTAGCAAACTTTTTAACATTGTGACAAAGCTAGCTATGACTTCTGACAGCAACCAACCAGCATGTTCTTCCTGTGCCCCAGGAAGTTCAAAGCCCAGAGAGGGCATAAACCCCAGGGACTTTCAGCATTTCTTCTCTTTTCATCCCGGAGCTCCAAGGCATGTCGTCCTGTCCAGCATTAAACCATTTTTCCAAACAGCCTCCATGTTTCCAGTGTCTTTTTCCCCATTTCGAACTGAATCCAGATGGACATTTCTTCCAACAATACAGAGGTATTTTAATTCTACATTTCCAAAAGACTATTCTGAATTTTGACACTACTACAGAAAAGATATGCTCTATTTTATATTGAAAAGGTAATAAATAAAATGTACCTGAGCAGAAGATACAAGAGTCCCAAAAAGAGGAGATAAAATATCTATTATAAGAAAAAAAAGATATGTTGTAAGTACAGCAAGCATACCTACTGAAGTGGTAACATACATATATACATACATACATGCAGGAACAAACCATCATTTAATATATTTTATAAAAGCAATTTGCATGTTATATGAAGATTATATATTAAATTGCAACATAAACAATTTAAGAGCTGTGGTGGCGCAATGATTAGAATGCAGTACTGCAGACTACTTCTGCTGACTGCCCGCTGCCTGCAATTTGGCAGTTCAAGTCTCACTGGCTCAAGGTAGACTCAGCCTACCATCCTTCCGAGGTCAATAAAATGAGGACCAAGATTGTTGAGGGTAATATGCTGATGCTGTAAACCGCTAGAGAAGGCTGTAAAGCACTGTGAAGCAGAATATATGTCAAAGTCCTATTGCTATTACTAAACAGCCTCCCTCACTATAGCCAAGCAGCTAAATCTATTCTCAACTAATTGCAATATTCTGGTTTATCCAAATTAGGAATAAAATGCAGCTTGCTAACATTTCATGATTTAAACAAAATAAAATTAAGATAGTTTCTGGTCCTGGTTTGCTTTAACCCATAACTAAAAAGCTAATTACAATGTTCAGCTTCAGTATTAATTTCCAGGAATATTAGAATGGTCACAGTTTAAATTACAGGCTCAAAAGAGTGTTTCAGTACATTTTGGCATGGTTTTTGCAGACCTAATTTCAACAATATTAGAACTTGGACCTGTTGTCCCTTCTTATTTTGAGTGTTTGTAGAAAAATATTCAATTGAGATATGGGTAGGAACAGAACCTGCCTGCAGATTTACCAATCAGCATATGTTGGGACTAAAACAAGGAAGGCAGTAAATTGATTAAGATATATGTTTAGTATCTTGATACATACATTTTAAAAAGGATGACTTACAAAAACAAGCCATCACAAATATCAAGCAAGATATAGTAATTCTATTATTTATTATTATTTTTTACTGAGTTCACTTGTATTTTGCAATCATAAAGTCATAAAGCATAGAATAAATTAATCTTCTGGGCCTTTTGGCCATAAATATAATTGATTGGTTGAAGCCAATTTGGTAATTATGTAATAAATTCTTAAGGTCTTCCAGTCTTTCTGGGTCAGTAGGCACATTTTGCAGAATCCAACAATTTAGTTTTTAAGAATACCTTTTGGGGTCTATGTGGAGCCAAGGCACTACTGAAAATGCAGACTATAGAGATTGATATTCCACAGCATGCTAATTTCCCATTCATTTTTTATAAACTAATCTTTTTTATTAAAAAAATTAACAAATAGGGAGCTTGAGCAAATGTTAGGGCCTCAGGTTGTTACTGTACTACATTGCTTATATGCCAGCTACAAGAAGTATCGTTTCAGAAAAAAACAAAGCATCTAACATGTTTAGGCACCTTTTCCCCACAGTATTTTTGCCTTGATAGTGCTTACCTTTTATATGAAGGGCTTGAGAATTGTATTTTGACTTAATTCCTTTGACTTTAGTGAGGAAGAATCTGAAAGGGTCCTGCCCATTCAACAGATCCCATGGGTCCTGCACTTCTGATGGCTCTGCAGACTTGTGACTTGATGGAATCTTACAAGTTGTTGGTAGCTCCATGGGTGTACCACTCTCTGCTTTTCTAACTGTAGTTACTGCATCTCTATTTCCACTCGAGATTTGAAGATCCTCATCTTCACTACTGGAAAGACACCAGCCAAAGTCTTCCTGGGCAAATTTCTGATCTGAGGCCTCCTCCTCCTGTGGAAAGTTTCCAGCTACATATTTTAGAGGAGACATTTTTCTCTTGTGAGCAGCTTTCCTTGCCTCTGAGACAGAATGGCAGCTCTTTTTACTTTCCTGGCCTCTCTGCATCACAGAGGTAGAAGGCTTCTCAGAATCAGCTAATTCATCCATACTGTCTTCACTACTGGACAATGTCCATTTCCCATGCTGACTTTCCTGAGACATGATACCCTATATATCAAGGAAAAAAGGGAACAGATCTCCAAGAAAGTCTAAATGAATGAGAAGACTACTTCTCCCACTGCAGAAGCCCCTTTGGCCAATTACCTATCATGCTGTGCTTTCAGCTTTCACACATTTCAATTCAGGGGCATCCAAAAAAGAATTCAACTGTTATTTGGTTCGCTATACACTCCCTGCCCTCCGTTCCTAAAAACAGTAAGTCTGCAGCAGGCAAACTCCTTTCCTATCCTTATAGTTCACCAAGGGCAAGCCATAGATATAAAACAAATTAATAAAATACGCTGGGCAGGAGAACGGTACACGAGGATAATTCAATGTGCCGAATTTAGTGGTTTTTAAATCGCTTCTATACACAGGTCTTCAATCCATCGCCAGCCACGTCGCACACTTCGGAGCACCGAGAAAATAATCGTGGGGACTTGGTCATATAAGAGAGAAGGAAGGGAAGCGCTGCGCGCTAGGAATCAAACCTGAACAAGCTATAAGTGGAAGAAAGTGTAAGAAAAGAAACAGAAGAATAATTCCCCAAAACACCCCAGGACAGAACTTCTTCCTCACTGGTGGCTTCTGCGAATGAACAGCCCACCAGCGAAACGGCTTAAAAAGAGAAAAAGCCGCCCTATGGAGACAAACTTCCTCTTCCGGGTAAAGCTCCGTCCCCCTGGACTCCAGGATTGACATCCCTTCGCTACCAATGATTGGGCCGTTTATCAAGAATTGAAAAGTACGAACCACCAGCTTTTCCCCGCCCGATGCCTCCAATGGGTCTTTCTCCTGCCTTCGGCTGCTGACAAACCCGCGTTTTGATCGCGAAGAGGTAGTTGAGGGAGAGCGTCGCTCCGTTGCTAAGGGAAGCTTCCTTGCAAGGCGGCGGTGCTTTCGGCTGTTGGCAATGTGCGCGGCTCCTAAAGAAGCGGCGACATCAAAAGATTGCCCAGCCGAGAAGTACCGCAAGAAACGATGGGATAAAGTAGGTAGTTTAAATGGGGCGTTTATTTATTTGTTTGTCTGTTTATTTATTTATTCATTTTAGTTAGTTAGTTTGTTTGTCAAAACATGTAAAAGATAACAGGTATAATAAGTATAAACATAAATATGAACACAGTAA
The DNA here is from genome assembly GCF_964273705.1 of Natrix helvetica. Lineage (NCBI taxonomy): Eukaryota > Metazoa > Chordata > Lepidosauria > Squamata > Natricidae > Natrix > Natrix helvetica. The sequence continues at coordinate 47,882,844 of NC_138548.1, forward strand.
ATGGGTAAGAATAAATGGAGACAGTAGGACAGGGACGGTAGCTGGTGGGCTGATGCACGCTTCTTACAGACCTCTTAGGAATGGGGTGAGGTCAACAGTAGAGTATTTTAGGTTAAAATTATGGGGGTCTGGGGATGTAACAACAGAGTCAGGTAGTGCATTCCAGGCATTGACCCCTCTGTTGCTGAAGTCGTATTTTCTGCAATCATTATTGTCGATGTCCCTGTATTTTCTCACCTGGTCTAAAGATCCCCAACTGCTAAAGATCCCCAACTAACCCCTCCCTACCAATGCAACCTGCGAAGGATACATTCCAAGGAAACACTGGGGGAAGGGAAGCTTTCCCCAAATACATGCCAAAATACAACTTTGTCTTGTGTGCTGGTTGTGTCTTTTCCTGGACTGGGAAGAATTGTCTTAGTCGCTGTGGGAGTGAATCCTGCAATGCACGTTCCAATGGGGCTGCTGCCTTACAAGAATATCCAGAAACTTCAGCTGGTCCAGAATGCAGCAGGATAAGCAGTTATGGGTGCTGCTGAGCATGTCCTTAAGCTCTCAGTATGTTTCCAAGTGTAATACGGACTGCTGGTTCTCCCCTGTAAAGCCTGACATAGAGCACGAGTAGATAAATTGTGGGACTGCCTTTCCCCAGTTACATGTATTTCTGCCTGCTCCATCAAACCAAGTAAGAGAGGCATGCTTGAAAGATGTGACTCCCTTTTCGGGAGAGGGGGCGGTCTAGAAATCCAAGAAATAAAAATAAATAAATAAAGTATGCCAACTGTGTCAGATCAACAGATTATGCCAATAACAGAGTTGGAAGGGACCTTGGAGGGTTTCTAGTCTCACCCCTCTGCTCAAGCAGCAAAACCTTAGCATTTCAGACAAGTGTTTCTCCAATCTCTTCTTAAAACCTCCAGTGATGACAATTTCTAAAGGCAAGCTGTTCCACCGATTAATTGTTCTGTCAGTCAATTTCTCCTTATTTTTAGATTGTTTCTCTCCTTGATGAGTTCGCATCCATTGCTTATTGTTGTGCCTTTGGGTGCTTTGGAAAATAACTTAACCCCTTCCATGAGGTGGGCCCCTTAGATATTGGAACACTGCTATCATGTCATTCCTAGCCCTTTTCATTAAATTAGATATACCCAATTCCTTCAATTAGGAGGAATGTATGGGAAAAAATAGGCAGAAGCCGTAGGAAAAATAGTCCCTCAAATGATAGAGCCTAAGACTTGAAAGGCTTTATATATGACAACAAGCATGTTGAATTGCACCTGGAAGGTGGAGAAGTTTTATATGGACATATAATCTGCTTGAACTGCCTTTTTCTGCACCAGTTAAAGTTTCCAAACGGACTTTAAGGGCAACCTCAAGTAGAGCAGATTGCCAGAGTCCAGCTGAGAGGTGACTAATACATGAATAACTGTAAATAGGGCCCTCAGTGCAGAAATGAGTACAACTGGCACACAAGTTGGATTTGTGTAGAGACCATCTTGGCCATAGCTTTACTCTGCTCCTTAAGTAGGAACAGTGAATCCAAGAAGTTCCCCGAATTGTGTATCGGTTATATACAGAGGTATATTATTCCACTTAAAACTAACATTACAAAATTTCCAGGAAAAGAAGGTCCATGCAGAGCATCACAGATTCTAAGAAGTAGGACTAGATTTTGACATTACTTGGTTAAACAGGGGCTTAGACATAGAACCATCATCAGTTTACTGATTTTACTTAACCCTATACTGATGGATAACCTCACCAAGGGGTTTAATATCACTGCAGCACCCTTTCTCATAATCCCAAAGTCCATAGTTGACCCAGAAGGACATCATGATTGAGAGATCAACCAGGACAGATGCATCATCAAAGATCATCAACAAGTGCTGTTTCTGTACTATGTGATACCATGGGCATACACCATAAATTGAATGAACTTTAATCTGAATTAATGTACAGATGTTACTTTTGTATACATTAATTATGTCTAGAAGATGGAGATTTTTAAAGTTTTATTCTAGCCAGATAGGAAGTTTGTTTATGGGTTTTACTAATATTAGCATTAAAATTTCAGTGAAAGTTAGAATTAGATCCATTTTTCCTAATTGTCTGGAATGTGATATTTGTTTAATGCTCAATTCCAAAAGTCTTATATTCTCTATATCTAGAATTTAAAATAACAGAGCTTATTGGTTGTTCCTTTTAATCATTATTCAAAGATTCTGAAGTAGCTTTGGTGTGTTTTCAGGACCTGATAATTTGTTCATGGATTTCATTAACAGTTTTCTTCACAAAGTGCTTCTAGTGATCATCAGTAGGCAATTTATCACTTTTCTTTTCTCTTTGGGTTATTTTAAAGGCATGTTGCTGCATGATTCTGTGACTAAAAGAGGCTGAGATCTTTATTTGATGAGAAATATAGCATTATTAGATTCATGTGTATTTTTTCTAATCTCTTTCATATATATTCAAAGAATATCAAAGTATTTCTGAACTGCATTAGTACTATTATCCAATTAAATATTGCTTTGACTTTTTCTTATTTTGTGATTATTTTAGCAGCTGCTGAAAAAATAGGTACCATTTTTTGAGGAAAGATATTCAAATAGTGAATCTTCATTATAAACTCTTTTTTATTGGTCTTAAATGGTTGGGACTGCCAAATTCACGGCATCATTAGCTTTGTTTAAAAAAATAGTCTCAAGTGTAGAAGACAACAGAGTTAGAAAGGAAGCTCAAGAGAGTAGGAAGAAGCAGGAAAAGAGGTAAACAGTTTGGCATTGGACTGGCCAGTTACGTCGTACGTATATCCTCTGTTGGGCCATTTGTTAAACATTCATAATTGTTTTACTATGTCTAGATTATTGTCTATCTGATAAAGGCATGTTCTATTTCTGATAAACCCATATTGGCTTCTGATTATAACTTTTTTTTTTTGCACTGCTTTTTTGCCCACCCTTGGTCATTTGGTTTCTCTGTTTGGATGATGAAATATCTATGAAACAATGACCCCCAGAACAGGGGTCATCTAATGTATACATAGCATTATACATTGAAGACGATAAAATTTCAAATTGGAGCGGTTTAACTTTGCAAGATAGTCATAAAACCATCTTGCAAACTAACCATTTCCTTTACAAATAAATTAATTTAAAATTATGATGCAATAACTATGTTGCTTTCATGCATAAACATACAATTGGGAACAGCTTCTGAAGCAGTTACTAAGACTAAAAAGACTTTGTTGCTTTAAAAGTTTTAACACCATGTTGTTGTATTCTTGTATGAAGGTCATTTTGAAGGATTTTCAGAACTCTGGTATACATCAAGATAAGTAATAATGGTGGGCTTTTAAAATCCTAATTCTCTTTATTTTTTATTTAGGCTTTTGAGGCATGTGATGAAAACAACAAAGGATACTTAAACCGAGAAGACTATAAAATTGCTATAGTGATGCTATTTGGCTATAAGCCCTCAAAGGTACCATTTATTTCTTATATTGAGGATTGGCTTATTGTTTCAATATCTTGAACACGAGACATTAAATAATCTCTATTAATATGAAGTTTTCAAAGAACATTTTTTTCAGAATTATTTAAAAATATAAAACATTTGGTTCTTGCTATCTTTTTGAGGTATTGCAGATTTCCATTGTTCACTTTCCCTTGTTCTAAGCTTGTTTTTCACTTTCCCTTGTTCTAAGCTTCAGCCTCCCAAAGCTAGAATTCAATAAGTGTACCTAGTGTAACCCTTATTGTAAGCTTTTTAGTAGAGGGCGAACACAAACTCTATATGGCACCACAAAGAATAAAAGAGACACTTCCCTTCTTCTCAAAGGTGGTGGAAGCAATTTGGTTTACAGATCAAAACGACTGCTTCTATATCAAAGGTACTTTTTTCAAAAGGCAATTGGACTGTTTTTTTCTTAACAAAAAAGAAGACGACAACTGATGAAGCTTCTTGGATGAGAAGTGAAACGTCTTCTTTTTCCTTAAGAAAAACAGTCCAGGTGCCTTATGAAAAGCACCTTTGAGACAACTATGACCTGATGACTTAAAATCTCCATAGACAGATTGCTTCTTAAAATACCATTTAGCTTTAGTGCAATATCATCTGTGGTAAATTCAGTTTTGTTTGGCTTTTATTCCACTGCTGTCACTATAACTATACATGATTTTTCCATCTGTGTTAAATTAAAAGACAGTTATGCTGACAAATATGTTACAGTGTTGAGTGCAAATATCAGTTATCATGAGACAAATTGTGCTAAGAGAATAATGTTCTTGCTTTGTGATTTATATTCACTCCGGTATATAAATTGTAAAGACTGAACATCTGATGGTTTCAGCCAATGGGAACATGTCATAGAATACTGTGTAAGCATTTGTCTTTTACTGGACTTAAAGTCCAATCTCAGGCTAGGTTATTTTCAATTACATTGACTAGACAAAAGTTGATTAAATTCTAATATTGGGATTCCCAATTGAATCCTAATATTGTGTCATTCATGAGCTGAGGGCTGGTTTGGAGAACTATTGAGGTTGAAATAATACTGCATTCAGTTCTGGTCGCCACGATGTAAAAAAGATGTGGAGACTCTAGAAAGAGTGCAGAGAAGAGCAACAAAGATGATTAGTGGACTGGAGACTAAAACATATGAAGAACGGTTGCAGGAACTGGGTATGTTTAGCTTAAGAGAAAGAAGGACTAGGGGAGACATAATAGCAGTGTTCCAATATCTCAGAGGTTGCCACAAAGAAGAGGGAGTCAAACTATTCTCCAAGGCCTCTGAGGGTAGAACAAGAAGCAATGGGTGGAAACTAATCAAGGAGAGAAGCAACTTAGAACTGAGGGGAAATTTCCTGACGGTTAGAACAATTAATCAGTGGAACAGCTTGCCTCCAGAAGTTGTGAATGCCCCAACACTGGAAGTCTTTAAGAAGATGTTGGATAGCCATTTGTCTGAAACGGTATAGGGTTTCCTGCCTAGGCAGGGGGTTGGACTAGAAGACCTCCAAGGTCCCTTCCAACTCTACTATTGTATTGTGTTGTATTGAAAGCGCAACTCATGGAAGGAAAAAACAAACCAGAAATAATTCCCAGATTCAAAAAATCAGTGTGAAGCACTGTGGTTTGGGACTAAGTTAGGGTGGATCAGAATTCTGAGGAGGTACTGCCAAAAGCTTTCGGTGTAACAGATCTTAGGAAATCAAACCTTGACTCAGTGTATTAGTATAAACCACAGCGATAATTAATCAAATAAAATAAGAGTAGTAATTGGAGTTTTCATTTTTATCAAAACTATTGTTTCTTTGATGCTAGAAAAGAATGACAAATAGATTTTAATTTTGATTTAATATTTATTTATTTAATATTCATATTGTTTCACTTCAGCTCAAACATAGAATTTTTGCGACTCTTGAGCTTAGGTTGTTCTACTGTACAGTTTGAACGCCCATTGTCACTTCTGAGTTATTTATTTACTTAATTTATATAGATGCCCATGCTGCCCAAGTCAGGTCAACATATATTGAACAATAATAACTCAGCAAAACACATAAGAAAACAAAATCCCCAACAGAAATGTACGTAGGCGTAAAGTGTCACGAAATGTCATCCAACAGGTCCCCAGACCCAATTCTTGAGGGGAAAAAACAGTCTTTGGTGTCTTTGGAAAGATCAGCAGGGTTGGGGCCCGACAGATCCAAAGTTGTTGTTCCAGAGGACAGGAACAGCAACAGAGAAAACATATTGCATAGGTCCTACCTAAGTAATGGAACCCAGAGGAAAAATGTATGCTATTGTATAGATGTAATAGCAAATAGTTGATTGCCAGCAAAAATTATAAGCTATGTCCAATGACATTTAGTAATGTTGCTAATAATTCAGTATTATATGAGGAATTTGAACTACAGATTATATCTGAATTAACTTAGTTTGGTTCTTACGTTATTTTTGGTTTAGCATAGTGATTCTCAACCGATAGTTCGCAGACCCCGGGGGAGGGAGGGGCACAATGTCATCATAGGAAGTCTGCGAAGGCTTGAAGAAATGTTATTATTTAAATCTTGAGATAAGTCTTGGTGGTCCATGGCCATGGTCAACAGATATTTAAAGAGGATCTGTGATGAAAAAAAGGTTGAGAATCCCTGATTTATCATATTATGCTAATTCAAACATTAACACTGATTTTTAAATTCACATTTAACAAATACAGTTAAAACAGCTTGATTTAATGTTATTGGCATTTATTTGGTCATAACTAGCTTGTTTACTTCATTTCAATGGGTGCATTAAGCCGGGAAAGGTTTTTAACTTTTCATTTTAATTATAAAGTTATTATTATCAGATTACCTCTTGAGAAAAGCAATTTTAATTTTGATATTTGAAAAATTGATTCTCTTAAGAGTTTAATACAACGGCTTCTTAATCTACTCTTTAGCATATGTTACTGGAGACATTGTTACCAGTGTTACTGCCCAGTTAAGTACTTTCAAACTTTGTTAATTTTGGTTTTATAAATTTATGTGTTTGACTTTTCAGTTAAAATCTAGAGATGTTAAGGTTTTTAAATTTTGATCTTGCTCCTAATGTTGAGTTCTCATAAGATGATAGTGGGGAAAACAAGAAGTCGATCAAAAATAAAGTAGAATAAAATTTAATTAGATAATTATGTATTCTAATAATTCTGAAGAATTGGTTTTTGTTAATGATACTTTTTTTCTATTTTAGGTGGAAGTGGATTCAGTTATGGCCTCTGTGAAACAAAATCCATTTGGTATTTTATAAACATGAAAATCTATTATTATGCACTGATGATAAGAGCTTAATCAAAAACTAGAGAGCTTGAAAAGTTGATATACCTATTTTGTTAAATAGTGGAAACTCATTTTGGACATCAACTTGCAAGTATTATTTTGTTTAGTTGTGATAGTTTACATTAAAAATATAGAAGATGGAAAAATTGCATATAGGTACCGTAGTACAATTATTGCTCCAGACTCTGAGCCAAACCTAATATTGTTAAGCAACAGGAATTCCTGTCTTTATGCTCCCTCTATATTTCCCAGATCTGTTCAAGATTATTTCCTAGTGTCCTGGCTATACTGGGAAGAACGCCCTGCAATAGTGAAGGGTAAATCTGCTCCATCAGTGGTTCTTTTCTTCGGATTTCAATAAATTATTAAATTGATTTACAAATATTTAAGTGCAGAAAATAAATAAGTAGAAAGTTGGGTTAAAAATCAAATAAATTAATGTAATGTAATGTAATGTGTGTAGGAAAAGAGCAGGCAGAGCTGGGGGGGGGAGTTAAACACATCATTCGTTTAGAATCCTTGCATTGTCATAAGAGATCCAAGTCCAGCCCCCCCTCCCCCCGCCCTTGAATCCTGTTGACCCTTATCTAACGTCAAATTACTGCTGACTGTTAGTTGACTAGATTCTTGTGTATAGGCTTGAATAAATCTTCTATACTTCAACCTTAAAAATGCTCCTGATTATCTTTTCCTTGATAATGTGTTATTCTTTTGATTGATAATGTGTTATTATTGTCTAATGATAGTAATTAGCACAAAAAACTCTTACTTATATATTTCTGCCGTATAATAAATTCATGAGATTAAAATATAGTTTAGCTAACAAAATAATTTTTCTTTATCTAAGGGTCATTCTGAAATATTAGTTGCAATTCACTTTAGCATTGGTTACTTCATAAAAGAAAAATAGTTTGCTTAATATCCACATTAATATTGTAAATCCTGGAAACCAGAAATCTATTTGTAAATATGACATTTCTATAAATTAATTGTGGAAATAACATTGCTAACAGTTTAGTGAAACAATAATCATATGTGATGGTTTTAATTGGCTGAAATAATATAATATGGAAATGAAACTACTGGTTTTGGTTCAAGATTTTTAGGTGGATGGATGGATGAATGGATGGATGGATCAGTTCAGTTCATATTTCTTGTGTGCTGCAAATGAATTCCTACTTTTACACTGATTTTATTAAAATGTTCCACTAATCCACATTTTATTTAGTGAAAGCTAATTTTTACATTTTATTTATTTTTTAATTAAATCTTCCTACTAACTTTCAATTTCAGATTATTATAGGATTTTTGGTCCCACCTTTCTTTTAACATGCATTTCTTCTAACATGTTTATTTGTTGAAAGAATAAATATTTACTTCTGTTGATGCCTAACCATAACCCTATTTTTTTAGGTTTATCACTTGAAGAATTTTTAAATCTTATGACTACAAAGAAGGTTTTACACTTTTACCATAGTGAAATAAGACGGTTATTCATGTCTTTTGACAGACAATGTAAGTTTTCCACAATGTGGAATAACTTTATTTGAATATCTGATTGATAAAATGTTTTGCTATTATATTTTAATTATATCCTTTTTTCTGTGCAGTTTAGGGCAGCATAAAAACCTTTCTCTTCCTGTCATCAATATCATTGCAGGGCAATTATTTAAGGAAAAGGACTTGTTTGGGTGGGGTTTGAGGCACTTAAAAGAAATCCATTCAAAGTTACAATGGCATGACACAAGGGCAATATATGACAGGTCCTCATAGTTGCAGCAATCACAACACCCTCTTGGTCACCTGATTGTAATTTGGGCACTTGAGTAAGTGGCTCACAATTACGACATCACAGCATACCACAGTCACAAGATCATCATTTGCAAACTTCACTGCCTTTTGACATGTAAAGTCAATGGAAAAATCGGTAAGAGGTCGCAAATGGTGATCATATGACCACAGGATGCCATGACCACGCAGGATTTACCTAATGATCACTATGGGACTACCGCAAGTGCTGTTATGTTGGCATGGTCACATGCCATTGCATTTTACAACTACATTGCTTAGCCACAGAGTTTCCTGTCCCCACCACTGGGACATTGGGTTTCCTGTCCCAATTACCACCATTACCTACCACTTCCGCAGGGAGGCGGAACTAACTAGATGGTTCCGCCCCAGGTGCCTGATGGACCCTGAAAGGTTCCTGATGGAGCTTGGGACTTTTCCTGAATCCCTTGCTCACAACTCAATTGAAGCCCTAGTGGAAGCCTGGGATAGGGCGGCCACTGGGGCCTTGGATCGCATTGTGCCTTTGTGGCCTCTGACCCGGTGTCGATCCCGGGTGGCTCCCTGGTTTACCGAGGAGCTCCGGGAGATGAAACGCCGGAAAAGAAGCCTAGAGAGTGGTTGGAGGGCCAGCTGGTCCGAATCTGATTGAACACTAGTAAGAATTCATATTAAATCCTACTTAGTGGCGATAAAAGCGGCAAAATGGCAACATTTTCCTGCTCTTATCGCGTCCGCAGATAACTGCCCAACCGCCCTGTTTAGGGTGACCAGTTCCTTACTTAACCAAGGAACTGGGAAAGACCCCTTGCAGGGTAGGGCTGAAGAATTTGTTCAGTATCTGCAGGATAAAATCACTCAGATCCGGACAGGCTTGGAGTCTGGATAGATTCGGGCGAGTCGACGGGGATGAATCTTGTGGAGACAATCTGGGATGAGTTTGACCCTGTGACCCCCGAGGGCATGGACAGGATTATGGGGAGACTCAGTGCTGCTACTTGTGTGCTGGACCCGTGTCCCTCTTGGTTAGTTTTGGATTCCCGGGAGGTGACACAAGGCTGGCTCCAGGCGATTACCAACGCTTCATTGAGAGAGGGGTTCTTTCCCACCGCCTTGAAGGAGGCGGTGGTGAGGCCCCTCCTCAAGAAGCCGTCTCTGGACCCAGCTTCTTTAGACAACTATCATCCGGTCTCCAACCTTCGCTTTGTAGCAAATGTTGTCGAGAGTGTGGTAGCATGTCAGCTTCTCCAGTACCTGGATGAAGCTGTCTACCGGGATCCGTTTCAGTCGGGTTTCAGGCCCAGGTACAGCACGGAGACGGCATTGATCGCGTTGGTCGATGATCTCTGGTGGGCCCGGGACAGGGGCTGCTCCTCTGTCCTGGTCCTATTAGACCTCTCGGCAGCTTTCGATACCATCGACCATGGTATCCTACTGCGACGACTCGGGGGGTTGGGAGTGGGGGGCACCGTTTTACAGTGGTTCTCCTCCTACCTGTTGGATCGGTTGCAGTTCATGTTGACTGGAGGGCAGGGATCGACCCCGAGGCGCATCACTTGTGGGGTGCCCCAGGGGTCGGTTCTCTCATCCCTCCTGTTCAACATATATATGAAACCGCTGGGCAAGATCATCCGTGGTTTTGGGGTACGGTATCATCAATATGCTGATGATACCCAACTTTTCATCTCTACCCCAAACCACCCAAATGATGCCCTCGACGTGATGTCCCGATGCCTGGAGGCTGTGCGGATCTGGATGGGGAGGAACAGGCTCAAGCTCAATCCCTCCAAGACTGAGTGGCTGTGGTTTCCGTCATCCCGATTTGTGCATCTTGTTCCATCTTTGATGATAGGGGGATAAATTTTAGCCCCCTCAGAGAGGGCCCGCAATCTGGGAGTCCTAGACACACGGCTTAGTTTCGAAGATCACCTGATGGCTGTGACCAGGGAGGCCTTTTACCAGGTTCGCCTGGTACGTCAGCTGCGCCCCTTCCTGGATCGGGATGCTCTATGCACAGTCACTCATGCCCTCGTCCTGTCTTGCCTGGACTACTGCAACGCTCTCTACATGGGGCTGTCCTTGAAGAGCAGCCGGAGGCTTCAGCTAGTCCAGAATGCGGCCGCGTGGGTTATCATGGGGGTACCTATGTGCTCCCATGTTACATCCCTTTTAGCCGGCCTGCACTGGTTGCTGGTTGTTTTCCGGGTGCGATTCAAGGTACTAATTATGACCTTTAAAGCGCTCCATGGCTTAGGCCCAGGGTACCTGCGAGACCACCTACTGCCACCAGTAGCCTCCCACCGTCCAGTGCGATCCCACAGAGTTGGCCTCCTCAGGGTGCCGTCGGCCAAACAGTGTCGGCTAGCGACCCCAGGGGGAGAGTCTTCTCTGTGGGAGTGCCTTCCCTCTGGAATGAACTGCCCCCGGAGCTTCTCATAATCTCTGACATCAGGTCCTTCCGACGCGCCCTAAAAAGTTGGCTTTTCCAGCAAGCCAGCCTGGCCTGTTAATTTTATCTATTTTTTTAAATGTTAGTGTTATATTAATTGGGTTTGTTTTTTGGATTGTTTCTAATTTCCTTTTAACTTTTGTAATATGTGTTTTTTAATGTTGTACGCCGCCCTGAGTCCTTTGGGAGAAGGGCGGCATATAAATCCAATAAAACAAACAAACAAACAAACCATTAAGCAAGACTAATTGTTCTATCTTGTGGACAGATTGGACATAGTTCTCCCCAGTCTGATTTTTCAAACTCTGTAGTTGCCTTTAGTTAATGAGCCAGATGCTTCAGAGTTTACCAAGGTTAGAAATAATATTATCCAATTAAAATGTAAAATCAGAAGGGCTGTGAGAGCACATTTTTTGATTAGCAAATTTTATAAAAAGGCATAAGCTTACATTATTTTTTCCAAAACATTGTGAAGCTCTTCATTTCTTGTGGATCAACAATTGCAGTTTTCAGTCTTGGTTTATGAATGTACATCTAAACATCTTTCAACCTGTATCCCCTTTTTTGTTTTATTTTTCAACAAGGTAAAGGATTTTTATCTTTTGAAGATTTCAAAAAAGCTTTCAGTGTTGTTGCACCAAAGTTACCAGAAAGGATCATCGTTGAAGCATTCAGGTAGGATGAATTGAATTATTTGAGATGCTCTGAAAAATTGCATGGTCGAGTCCCTTTTGGGAGAGGGGCGGTCTAGAAATCAAATAAAAGTTAAAAGTTAAAGTTAAAGTGGCCCGTTGCAGGCATTATATAGTACTTTCCTGCCAAATAATCACTTCTCTGTATTCTGTCCCTGCTCTCTTCCCAACATGTACTAATTAATTGTACTTGTGTGTACTTTGTCCTCCTCTCTTATTTTCTCTATTACCTTATTACAAACAGTTTCCAAAGAGATCAAGATGCTGGTGGGTGCAATTACTGTGGAGTGAAATTACTTTGGCAAAAGATAATGGGGGTCTTTGAGAATGCTCTGGAAGATGTCTGACAAACTATCACTGCAGTAACTTCAAAATCCATGCAACACTTTCAATAATATTTCAGATGGTTCCTCCCTCCTGATAGATAACTTTCTTTCAGATTTTATTCCATCCTGATTTAAAAACACAAATAAGTTACGGATGCATCAGAGGTGGTATTCAGCGGGTTCTGATTCTGACCAGTTCTGGAGAACCGGTAGTGGAAATTTTGAGTAGTTTGGAGAATCGGTAAATACCACCTCTGACTGGTCCCACCCCCATTTATTCTCTACCTCCCGAGTCCCAGCTGATCAGGAGGAAATGGAGATTTTGCAGTACCCTTCCCCTGGAGTGGGGTGGGAATGGAGATTTTACAGTATCCTTCCCCTGCCACACCCACCAAGCCATGCCCACAGAACCGGTAGTAAAAAAAATTGAATCCTACCACTGGGGTGCATCCGTTTTTCCCATACTTTATAGTATGTGAGGAGGGAGGGATTCCTTTTTTTAATTCATTCTTCAGAATTCAAATTAATTGGGCAGTTCCCCAGACTCACACAAAGCAGAGCTGGCTACTTAGAAGCTAATGGTTTAATTATAAAATTATTCAGTCGCCTTTCCACAACCTTACTATTTGAAATTCTGTTTCAGTTTTATGTGATATGCAACATGCTTTGTCAAATCACAGTGTTTCTTTAAACAACTTTCTATAAACAATTATTTGTTTAATTTCATTCAAGAACAGCAGGCTTGTAGATGATGTGTATAGGTAAACATAAGTTTTAATCTGTACATTGATCTTAACAGTGCATGTGAAACAGAAAAATGGACCTGAATTGACAATATATCCTCTGAACCATGTGGTGGTGCTAAATAGCTTTTTAAAGAGAATCAGTGAAAAATGTAATGTTAGCTCTCCCACAGGCCCGAAATTATTTCACAATGCGGTGCTTATCTTAGATTTTTTTCTTGGGTATGATGCTGCTTTTTAAAATTAAATTCTTAATTTTTTCATATTAACAATGACATTAACAACAACTTAGTATAAAGGTAATAATATATCTTGTGAGAAGTGAATCTTACTTGCCATAGATCATCAAATCATTATAACAATGTCAATTCACTTCAGATTTAGTCATTCAAGTCATTTAGTCTACCTCTTGATACAAGTTCTAAACACATATCAAAACTGTCACTATAAAATGAAGCAAAAATCACAACACTGGAATGGTACAAAAATACTAGACTCTTTAACTTTCTTTAACTTACAGGACTCCATTACATACTTTGTTGTTTCAGTACCTGGTTGCTGGCCTTAAATACTCATAATGATTTTGCAAACAAAATTTGTGCAGGAATCTAGTGATCTGTTCGTGCATTATTTTTTCCATCAGGAATAACTGAAATCATTGCAGCAGGTCTTACAAGTGTGGAAAATTTGCATTGTACTATCAAAATCTACAGGTGTCAATTTATATTTCTGTTCAAGTTTGTGTCATATACTCAATTTACTGTAAATAGAGTTTGAACTCAAATGTACTTCTGATCTGTGCCCATGGTTCTTGAGCTCTCTTGAGTACATGGAATTTCCTGGTTGGATCACACCTCAACTGCTACATTGTCAAAATTGGAATTTATTTGTGTATCTTTCCAAGAGGTCATGATGTACTTTCCTGACCTCTGGTCCATGGAATAAGGGTAATTGCTACCACAGCCATCAATAGGAAATAGGCTGCAAGAAGTTGTATCTCTCCCAAGTTATTTATAAATAGTCCTTATTAATGACTGTTCATTCAGTAACCATTCGAAATTACAGTGGCACTGAAGAAAGCTCGTCCTCAAGTTTGGGGCCCTTGGAGTGTCTCTGAGGTCATGTGATCATGATTTGGGTGTTTGGCAGCCAGCATGTATGCACAATGCTCACAACATGTTGTGCTCACATGATCACCATCTGGGACCTTCACATTCAGCAAACACAGTCAGTAAGGAAGCTGGCAGGAAGTTGTAAATCGTTGTCCTGTGACATTGTACTTAACAGCTGTCTATTTAACAACTGTACTTGGAACTGATGCCTTAATTTAAGCAAGTCACTTGATGTCTCACTTTACAACCATGTGATTTAGTAACAGAATTTGCTGTCCCAATTGCTACTGCCTTTCCCTTGGCTAGCTTACAATAAATGCCAAGATGGTGTATTAACAATGAAGCAGACTAAGCACGTGCTTAAGGTACCAGGCCCAAAAGGGGCACCACAAAGTTGAGAAAGAAAAAAAAAAACAATGAAGATTTGTACAGTGTGTACAAAGGAGGGGGGCACCAAGATTTGTCAATGCTTAGGGCACCAGTGAGCCTTAATCCGCCACTGTTTGCCATAAGACATAAGTGAAGAGGATTAGCAGCAATATATAAATATTTGATTTTTTTTATTTTAGTAATCATAAGTATCTTGATTCCTGTAAAAGGAACCAAGATTTTACTCCTAATAATATTTGCAAAATAAAGCCAAACATACAGTGCAAATGAGGAGTCATTAAGCTGCAGATAAACGAGCGGCTGGACTTAGCACATTTTGTGTCCTTGTTCTCAGGCAAATATAATGGCACTGGCTTCTGCCCCTCTTCTGCTCAATGTGAGATATGTATATGCACCTTCTAAGTAGTGGTTCTCAACCTTTTCTCCACCACAGATCTCCTTTAAGTACTTTTTGAGGCCATGAACCATGGCCACAGACCACCAAGACTTAACTCAAGATTTAAATCATAACATTTCTTCAAGCCTTTGGGGAGCCTACAAACTGAGAATCATTGTTCTAGAGTGCTTGGTTTACAGCGCAACAAAAATATATACCTTGCAAACTAGAAAGAGCTCTTTGTCCTGTACATCAAAGATTTTTTTCTACTGTTATCACATCGAATGAGCTGATTTAAGCAATTCCATCCTAAGTATAGCAGCAAGGTGTGCATACTTACCTGCAAAAAGGAACACTCAATAGGAATTCGGATGGAGTAAGCATCCATGGTTTTATGCTTGATGAGCCTAGCAAAATATCCTATCCTCTTGTGTTCAGCTATTTCATCCTTCAGGTCATCTGTATTGTTTTTTTTACTTTATCTTTCCTAATTCAGCTTCCTTTTCGTTACAACTCATTGCAGTCTTTTCTGCACCTTCTTCTTTTAATGAAAGATGGGATGTGTGCATGTGTATGTATGTGTACTACATACATACATACATACATATGTAAGGGGAAATAGTTTATATTTGAATATGCTCCTGAGCAAGAAGCAATTTTTACATATAATACGCAATTAATTTAAATATTGTCTGTAAATATTTTACAGAAAATTTACATATTTAAATTAACATTACTTGAATATTTTCCCAGTGTTTCTTTTTTTTCAGAGAGCTCTCTTGCAAGTCTGCTGGGTGACAGACAGATTATGTATGAGTATATTTCTTGTAGATACTTATTGGGACAGTTGGGGGGAATCTCTAGGATTGATTTCAGCTGGAAGATGGCAATCCTAAATTGACAAAAATAGGAAAACTGAGCATTATATATATATATATATATATATATATATATATGTATGTATGTATGTATGTATGTATGTATGTGTATGTATGTATGTATGTATGTATGTGTATGTATGTATGTATGCATATATATATACATATATATATATATATATATATATATATATATTCCTTTGAGAGCAGGCATCAGAATTTCATTTTTTGTGTGTCAGTGTGCTCCCAGAAAAAAATTACATTAATGGTTATTTTATCTTATCTTTAAAAAAAAGAAAACACACACAATATATACACACATTCTATCTTAATGTTCTTTTTATTTAATCAGTTTTAAAATTCAGGCTCTGTTCTGTAAATAACATTTCCAGAAGCAGATTTTTGGAGATTGTATTACTACTCCTTTTTTTAATCCATTCAAATAAACTTATGTTTTGGCAGTCATGATGAGTAATGAACTTGCACTGATGATGTTACCTAGTTTGGGTAATGAAATATCTGCAAGAAAACAATCAGCCTCAAACAGCATCAAGGACCCCTCATTAATGAATTTCTTTCTTTAAAAACTATATATTTGGGTACTTTGTAACACCCTAAGCTTCACTCCTATGTATGCTGCATATGGCATGAAGCAAATGCAGACTCTTAGCTATGGCTGTTTTTGTGGGGATTTTTGATCAGGATATGTAAGATAATATTTGAACAGAAGCTATTTTGTTTCTCATTTTAAGTTCCCTTATGCTTAGATGAATAGGATCAGACACTGGAGGCACATTGTCTTTATCTGTTCCCATTCAAAATTACCTGAAATTATATAAAAATATGAAAATAATCAGATTTTGTGGGGATACCTTCAGTGAAGATCTTATGCTGTCTATGAAATTTTTATTTAGACATATACTGCAGAGTGAATATGAAACATTAATCTTCCTATGGCTAGTTGCCATGGGAACATGCTATACAGTGCAATGTCATTTCAGTTCTGGTGATTTCTGCAGTAGCTTTTCAATGATCTTTCTTAAGCAATATTCACATAGCTTAATCTTTGCAAAATAATCTCTAATGGCTTACATATTTTACCTATGTGCTGATTTATCCCGTATTGTTTTAAAGCATTTCATAATTCTTACATTTTATACTTATTCTGTAGAATTGAAGTGTATTTTACTAGGCCAAAGGTCATTTATGTCCCAAATAAATAAAATATTCTCATTCCTTACTATGAAAAGAATTATTTGTTGCTGCAGAATTAATTTTTAGAATTCCATGGAAAAAGTCTCCCTCTTCCCCTATTTCTGTAAGGAAGTACATCAGAGAAGAAGCTGGGAAATAGGGAAGCTTTTTCTTTTTCTTTTTTCCTGGAAAACAATATAAAGGGAGAATTAAACATATCCAGTCAATTTCAAACCATGTATTGATTTTAGTTCATTTTGTTATTGTAATATGTTCTGTGCGTTCAGTGCAAAATGCAATGTGTGCAATTTATTCACATCATTCGAATGTTTCATATCTTTTAAAAATATTAAATATGATTTTAGTCATGTAACAATTGTATTAATTGAATTTACCTTTAGATATTTTCAAATCTTTATTTTGTTGTTCGTTTCCAAAGTTTTTTTGAGTCAAAAGTAGATTCACTGATTTCTATATAAACAGTCAAAAACAGATAGGCTCCTCCCCCCATACCCCAAAATTTAGGTATTGAATCTTTTGAACTTTGGTTTATGTGACTGAAATGCATCTTGGTTTTTCAATAGACAGTGGTACTGAATTGCATGTCCTCTTCTGTATCAGAACGATTGTGGCCTAATATTCTAGATAAAAGCCTTGTATTACAAGTTGCCCCGGATTTATCCAGATATCTTTTAATCAAAATAAAAGAGCATTTTAAAGATCAAAAGTTCCTTGAAAAGGATAAAATGTAAACAATAACAAATAAAAATTGGAACCATTCAACTCCCATTCATGCTATTTTGTTGTAACCAGAAAGCACTGTTACAGGTAAATGTAAAGAACAGGCTGAAAGACAAGATTGAAACTTGAGATTGATAAAAACATGGTCAGGGACTACCTGTATATTTTGAATGAATTGATTGGTTGATTGGTTGTTTGGTTGACTGTGTTACCAAATCAGTGTTGATTCTGACCACAATAGATACATTTTCTCTATGACTCTGCATCTGATATTGTTCTTCAGGTCTTGCAATTATTCACATATCACAACTGTAATGGAGTAATCCATCTGGCTGCTGATTGACTTTTCTTCCACATTTCCATCACTATAGGGTTTTCTAAAGAGCTAGATGTTTGTATAATTTCATAATTCGTCTTCATTGCCATATTTTGGTTGGTTACAGTTTGCAATCTTGGCTTTTGACATTCCTCTCCTTGGTTTTCATTTTTATTGTATTTTTACTAATGTTTCATCATTGCAGTATCCCAACCATGTTCTTTGTTGTGTGGGAATAATGCTATTCTCACTGCAAAATCAATACTTGGAGAATAGAGAAAAAATGTTTTATTGGTAAATGTTAATGCTAAAAGTAAAGGTATGAAGTCAAGATCAGCGTTGAGCTGAGGTGCAAGAAATTGCTTTTGATATTTATGTAGATGTGTTTTGTTGTTATAGGATCACAGGTAATTTCATTAGCTCACTGGTTTATAAGGATCACAGGCAATTTCATTAGCTCACTGGTTTATAAGGATGAGAATTCACGAACAAATTGATATTTTTGGACTGGCCAATTTAATGGAGAAGTTCTGTCTTCTTTAAATCAGTTTGATCAATGAAGTTGCAAACTGCATATTTATTTCCAAAGGACTTTTTTGAGGGAATCAACTGCTAAAATCAGGGAGATGGTATTACAGATGCTCAGCAGTTACCTCACAAAGTGTATAATCCAGAAGACCTACATCAGGGGTGTCCAAACTTGGGAACTTTAAGACTTGTGGACTTCAACTCCCAGAATTCCCCAGCCAGCCATGAAGTCCACAAGTCTTAAAGTTCCCAAGTTTGGACACCCCTGACCTACATTATACAACAAGTATGGAGTATATACAAGAACAAAGAGTTTGGACAACACCTTAAACGTCAAGCTAAACAAGCAGTTGTCAAAAGTATGGCTGTGTTGCACTGCAAGCTAAGCTTTTGTCCAGATAAGAAAACACTTATTTGTGAAAATACTTGAATATAAATATTCAGGGAGCACTTCAGCTACTCTTTTATAGTATCAAATAGTTTTATATTCAGTGGTTCATGTAGGTTGATTATTGGTATATTGCTCAAAATATCTTTAAACAGCATTAAAAAAAGAAAGTAAAAAGGAATTGAAATAAAATGGTACATATGGGAAATAGGAAGTCTCTGAGATGTGTCTAAGTATCCAAGATATTGATTCATTTTTCTTAATGTTATGCATGTTTCTTAGCAACAAGCAGTAAAAATATGAATTAATTACTAAAAAGAAATTTAAAAAATGACCTGTGCATTAATAGGTCCATAGCTAACAGATGTGAAAAGTAGAGGTATGGAATAAAAAAGTTTCCAAAATGGAAACCAAAATTTTCCTGTTATTTTGGATCCTGTTATCCATGGGACGGATTTTTAGATATTCTGGTTTCCATAATCCAGAAGGTAGCATCTTTTAAGACTAGCACTATTAAGGCATAAGCTTTGGGGAGCTACAGCTGTAAAACCTGAACTGAACTGTAAAACCAAATAAGACTACATTATATAAGTTAAAGAGCTTTCATGTTTCTTATAACATCAGCACAAAAAATCTAAAGTGCAGTCATTTTAAAAGTAAACATGAATATTTTCTGATGAATTAATTTTGTATTTAAATCATAAGAGTATTTTATAATTTTAACCCTTTGACTCATCGATCTCCAAAACCAGATATTTCAATTCTACATTCTAAAATTTAGTTATATAACTAATTCTAAGTTTCATTTAATTTTTTTAATTCCTTATAAAATTGAATTTGTTTCATTTCAAACAATGCACCTGTTGAATTGTCACACAGTTAAGTGAATGTTATAGGTAAATCATATTTAAATAACAATCTCTCAAAGTCTTTAAAACAACCAATTAGCTGTTTAAAGTATTCATCCCTTATTTCGCCAAAACATTTCAACTCAGTACATGTTTCCCACTATTTAAACTCCAAGAGAGTGGAATTCTCATATAAAGTCTTGTTTTGAAAAAACATAGATGTTAAAATAAAAGCCCAGTGATACAATTGAAATTGGGTAGGTTATATCATCTTCATCATAAAAAAGTCTCAGTTTGGCCAAAGATATTTGAGGGGCTTTAGCTTGCCATTAAAAAAAACTCACATTAATTTATCTATCCATGTAGAATATCTAATAGGGATTAACACTAGAATCCTTAATATATATATTAATCTTGCCCTGGAGATTTAGTGGACATTTTAACAATCCATTTATGTCTACTGAAATTGCCTGCATATATTTAGATATATTTAACTTAACATACTGTGATTTACTTCAAGAATAACATAAACTCAAATCTATCCATGCAGCATTAGCAATCATAATTTCTTTCAGTAGTCTATAGATATAGTGGATCCCAAAGGCAGCCAATTAGACTTATTCTAGTTAGTGGAATAGCAAGAATTCAAACCATATTATGCAACTTAAATTAGTTTTACTAATGACATTACATTCAAGGATAGTCATCAGCATATAAGAACAATTTACTTTCAATATTAAATACCATCACAATCTTAAAACCTTGGCACTGCCTGAAAGATGAAGCCAGTGGTTAAAAAACCAAAATTGAAAATTGAAGGAGATAAGTGCATTCTTTTTTTTTTATTGAAAAAGTTTTATACAAACATATTTTCCCCTTTTAACCCCCCCCCCACCATACAGTATAAATCCCATACAGATACTATACCCCCTCCCCTCCCCCCAGCCCCCCCTAAAAAAAGGAAATTCAAATATTATACCAATTATTTTACCCCCTCCCCTCCCCCTGTCTAAAAGTAATTACTCATTCACATATTGTACCCCCTCTCTTCCCAGCAATCACAATATAAATTTCTCTTAGAATAATAATAGCCCATCAATCCCTTCTTCTAAACTAATTTAACATATATAAATCATAATATAAATTTCTCTTAAAATAATATTTCATTAATCCCATCTTCTAGTATATTTATACATATATATTGCCCCACCCTCCACCCTAATCCACCCCCACCTCCCACTCAACCCCCCCCCCTGACTTCCACTATACACCACTCTAATGATTCCAAGCATCCCATGTATTGTTTACTCTGATCAACTATCAGTCTAGACCAGTGGTCGGCAAGCCGCGGCTCGCGAGCCAAATGTGGCTCTTTACACATTTTAATGCGGCTCTTCTGTGTGCCGGGCGCCCGCACCCCTCCCTCCTCTTGGGCTTCGGAGGGAAGCTTCTGCGAGTGACAAGTCTCCCAGGCTGTAATTTGCCGAGCTGTACGCGCGCGCCTGTTTTCCACGGCGTGGAGCAGCGGCGAGATTCTGGGCGGCGAGCGATGATTCCGGGGGCCATCAGTGGGGGGGGCAGGGTCCCCCCCGCGTTCCTCATCTTCCCGGATGGCCCCTGGAATCATCGCTCGCCACGCAGAATCTCGCCGCTGCTCCACGCCGTGGAAAACAGGCGCGTGCGCACAGCTCGGAAAATTACAGCCTGGGAGACTTCTTGTCAATCGCCCGGGCTTTTGCAGAAGCTTCCCTCCGAAGCGTTCCGAGGGAGGGCTGTAAACTTCCCTCCGAAGTCTTGGGAAGTTCTGAGGAGCCCCCCAAGGCAAAACGCCGCTGCCAGGTAGTTAAAAGTACGTCTCTGATTCGTCTCTGTCAGTCTCTCTCTGATTCCCTCCCTCACTCCCTCTCTCTGTTCCTCTCTCTGTCTGTCTGTCTCATTCACACACACACACACACACACACACTGTGGTCACCTTGTTGAATGTTCCAATCACATTTGAAACACACTCAACAAGGTGACCACAGTGTGTGTGTGTGTGTGTGTGTGTGTGTGTGAATGAGACAGACAGACAGAGAGGAACAGAGAGAGGGAGTGAGGGAGGGAATCAGAGAGAGACTGACAGACAGACAGACACACACACACACACAGACAGAGGGGGAGGGAGGGAGAGAAAGAAAGATAGACAGAGAGAGAGAGACACACACACAGAGTGAGTGATTAAGTGAATGAGTGAGAGAGAGACACACCCACATACACAGAGTGACAGAGAGAGAGGAAGGGAGGGGAGAGAGACAGAGGGAGAGACAGACACACACACACACAAACAGAGTGAGAGACAGACAGACACACACATAGAGTGACAGAGATGGGGGAAGGAGGAGAGAGAGAGAGAGAGATACAGAGAGAGAGAGAGACAGATAGACACCCAGAGAAAATGACAGAGGGAGACAGAGAGGGAGGGAGGGAGAGAGAGTCAAAGAGTCAGAGAGAGAGAGAGAAAGAAAAAGAAAAAAAGAAAGAAAGTGGGAGAGAGAGATGAAATTAAAATCAACAACATACAAACCTGACTTACTCAAACTATCCAAGGAAATGCAAGGCCAATGTTCACATTAGTGGTTGTGACTTTGTCAGTCATTGTCAGGATGTAATTTTCTCTACATTGTAAGGCAAATTTTACGGAATTTAACGTTATCGATAAATAATATCGTTCTAAAGTTTTTGTTTTATTAGTTGTGTTATTTGTATCCTCCCGACCTATGTGGATACTTGCATGCAGAATATTCTCAATAAAAACTTATTGAAACTAAAAACAGTGTACCATCCTATGTATTTTCGGTTTTAAAAATGCGGCTCTCCAAATAAATTTCAATCGTGGTTTTGGCGAGATTTGGCTCAGTTGAAAAAAAAGGTTGCCCACCACTGGTCTAGACAATCTTACCTAAAGGCTACATAATACCTCCTAGTCTGGTATTTATTCTGTATATAATCATTCCATTTTGCCCATTCCTGTGTATAATTCTCCTGCTTCTGATCTTTTAAAAAAGCTGAAATTTTTCCCATTTCGGCGAACCCCGCCACTTTCTGAGTCCATTGACCAATTGTCGGTAAAAAATCTTTCTTCCAATGTTGCGTAATCAGCAGCCTAGCTGCTGTGACCATATACAGAACCAATTTTGTTTCCCCTTTAGTAAGATCCTTAGCTATACCCAATAAAAACATTTGCGGAGTAAATTGTATTCTTTTTTTCAGTACATTTTGCATGACCCACCATATTTTTATCCAAAAAGCCTTAACCTTATTGCAGGTCCACCATACATGAAAAAAGGTAGCATCTAGGCACCCGCATCTCCAACATTTTGGTTGAATATTTGGGTACATGCATGATAATTTTTTAGGATCTAAATACCACCTGTAAAACATTTTATAAAAGTTCTCCCTTAAATTCTGTGACTGTGTAAATTTAACATTCTGAACCCATATTCTTTCCCATGTTTCCAACATAACCACTTCACCAAAATTCTGAGCCCATTTAATCATACAATCCTTAACCAATTCACTTTCTGAATCTCTTTCTAACAGTACATTATATATTCTTTTAACTTGTTTTGGGCCAGTCTCTTTTATCTGCTTAATCAGATCCACTTCTTTGTCCATAAAACCGACCCTTCGATCTTCTTCCCATCTCTTCTGTAGCTGTATATAATGTAACCAATTTAAAACAATTCCTTCTTCCAACAGTTGTTCCAAAGTTTTTAACTTCCATTCGTCCCCATCAGCGATAAGCACATCTTTGTATAAACAACCCCCGAGTGACTTAATCATAATCCCCATGGTGTCTGCAAAATCCAACCAAAGTGGTATTTTATAATCCCAATTGGGCCGGTGCTTCTTCCATACTCTCATCAGGGCACTTCGGAGAACGTGATTGTTGAACACTTTGTCCACCCTATCTTCATAAAAAAGATATGCATGCCATCCCAGAACAAGATCATGGCCTTCTATATTCAGCAAATCCATTTTTGTTTTCCCAAACCAATCTGCTACATGCGTTAGTACCGCAGCTTCATAGTACAATCGAAGGTTTGGGAGTCTAAGGCCGCCTCTTTCACGAGTATCTTGCATAATCTTCATCTTTACTCTCGGTTTTTTCTCCTTCCAAACAAATTTATTTAATGTTGCTTGCCAATTTAACAAAGTTTTATTTGTTTTAAGCACCGGTATCATCTGGAATAAAAAGATAAATCTAGGTAGAATGTTCATTTTAATTGCTGAAATCCTTCCAAGCAAAGACAATTGTAGCTTTTTCCATACTTCAAGGTCTTTCTGGATCTTTTGCCACAACACTTCATAATTATTTAAGAAAAGTTTTGTGTTTGATTCTGCAATTTGTATTCCTAAATACTTGACCTTGGAGACTATTTCAAAGCCTGCTAAACTTTCAAGTCTCTTTCTTTGAGACTCTGTCATGTTTTTAACCATCATTTTCGTTTTGTTTTGATTTAGTCTAAACCCAGACACCATGCCAAATTCTACTATAATATTTTTCATCTGGATTATTGATTTCAAAGGGTGTGAAAGGGTAACAACCAGATCGTCGGCAAATGCTCTAGTTCTATATTCCTTTTGCCTAATAGTTATGCCATCTAAGGATTCTGAGTCCCGAATTGCGTTCAACAAGACTTCCAAAGTTAAAATAAATAACAATGGAGATAATGGGCAACCTTGTCTTGTACCTTTTTGTATCTCGAAAGTTGTTGACAGATTTCCATTAATAATAAGTTGTGCATTTTGTTGCTGATAAATTGCTCCAATCGCCTGCCGAAATCGTGGTCCCATATCCATCTTTTCCAAAGTCTTGGTTAGAAAGTTCCAGTTCACTCGATCAAAGGCCTTCTCTGCATCCAAGAAGACCAGCACTGCAGAGATCTGCTTATTCTTATCAAGATAGTCAATTAAATCTATGAGTTGCCTTACATTCTCCTTCATATGTCTGCCTTCAATAAATCCTGCTTGATCATGATGAATAATCTCTTGAATAACCGGCATCAATCTGTTGGCTAGTACCTTAGCAAATATTTTATAATCTGTATTCAGAAGAGATATTGGCCTGTAATCTTCTGGTTTCTTAGGGCCCTCTTTATCTTTGGGTATTAATGAGATAAAAGCCGCTTTCCATGAGGAGGGTGTTTTACCTCCTTGCTGTATGTTACAAAAAAGTTGTGTAAGATATTCAATCATTTCCAGTTGTAAAGTTTTATAGTACATTGCAGTCAAACCATCAGTCCCTGGGGCCTTAGCTAGTTTAAGTTGGTTTATAGCTAAAGTAATCTCATCAGCAGTTATCAGACGTTCCAAATTTGCCTTTTGAAGCACAGATATTTTAGTAACCCCTTTTCCTTCCAAAAAATCATCTACTGACTTGTTCTGTATATTATCCTGTACATATAACTTAGCATAATAGTCCACAAATGATTTTTTAATCAAGTCTTGTTGATATACCATCGTCCCTCCATACTCAATTCTATCAATAATTCTATCATTCGTGTTCCTTCTCAAAGTATAAGCCAACCACCTACCAGGTTTATTAGCGTTAGCAAAGGTGTTATGTTTAGCAAATTGCAAGTTAGTTGTCGTTTGTTCGGCTATAAGCATTTGAAATTGGTCTTTCAACAGTTTTAGCGCCATCTGGAGCGCCTCGTCTTTCGGGCTTGTTATAAGCAGCTGTTCCTTGCTTTTTATTTCATCTTCCAGTTCCATTCTCCTTTTCTGTCTAATTTGTTTATGTTTGAAATTCATATGTATCAGGACCCCACGCATGTAAGCTTTACTTGCATCCCAAACTGTTTCAATGGGAGTACCCTTATTCATGTTAAAACTGAAAAATTCCTTCATGTGTTTTTTAAGTTCATCAACATTTTTTTCGTATCTAAATAAATTTTCATCTACTCTCCAAGACCTTCTTGGCCTCTTCCCTAACTCAATTTGTAGCCACACCGGACTATGATCGGTAAGTGTCCTGGAGAAAATCTTGGATTTCTTAGCTTTAGGAAGTAGATCCGGTGTTAACAAAAAGAAATCAATCCTTGAAAAGGATTTATGTCTATCTGAGTAGAAAGAAAAATCCGTCTCATTTAGGTGTTGTGTCCTCCAAACATCTTTTAATTTCATCTTGTAGGTCAAAAAAGGCCTTTGGTAATTTGGTAATGAATTTGGTTGTTGTTCTCTTATCTATTCTTGGCGAAATCACTCCATTCCAGTCTCCCATAATTAAAATACTCTTAAAATTCCAATCTAAAATTTTTAAATGAAGCATCTTGTAAAAACTTTCTTGTAATTGATTAGGTGCATAAATTCCTAAAACCAAAATAGCACCAAAGTCTGTATCAAGTTCAATTGCTATATATCTACCACTGTCGTCTGCCTCTATAACCTTGGTTGGAAATCTTTTATTTATATATATCACCACTCCATTTTTCTTTACCAAGTTAGAGGCAGCATACAATGTTCCCAATTTTGAGTTCACTAAATACTTCTGGTCTTGTAGCCTAATATGGGTCTCTTGAAGACAAACAACATCATTATTAAATTGCTTCAAATAATAAAATATTTTTTTCCTTTTTTGTGGAGAGTTCAATCCATTCACGTTCCAAGATAATAGCTTAAGCATCTTTGGGTCTAATCTGGAGCGTTGAAAGCATTTGCTGAAGATCTCTCTCCACAAGACTAATCTTCGGCCCGGCTCTTCCCATGGCTCCAGTTTGCTTCTTAACTTCTTTCTTAGCACATTGTATTTGGAGGTCCACCTGCTTATGAGTTTCTAGCATTTGTCTAGTCGTGGATCTGGTAACGCGTTGTTTTCCAGGGCGCTGCTCTGGAGAGTCCAAAGAAGGGTTAAACACAGCCAATCTGCCCAGAACTGAATTGAAACTTTAAGCCACGCCTCTGGTGCCGACTCTCCTCAGATTTTTTCAATTCAGCTAGCCCAGTAGACACTTTAAGATTTTCTCCAGTTCTAAGATTGATTCCTTGGACTCTCCAGAGGAAGAATAATTTTTTAAAACAGCATATTTAAGGATTTTTAGAGCAGGCTGGTGAGTTTAAATTTAAGTTTGTTTTTTTCCCTTTTTAATTGGGTTTTTCTCACCCTTTCGGCTCTCCTGGAGTCCGGGGCTTTGCTCTGGCTCCTAGAAGCCACAGGCAGCTGTTGGGGGAAGCGTGTGGGTCGGAGTGCCGACGCCAGCGCTGTTGGGGCACCCCTACTGGGGGCCGATTCCCACTGGAAGCCCTCCGTTGCAATTTGTGCTTCTAGCAAGTCAAATTGCTGCGTGGGCTTCCAGGGCAGCCATTTTGGCTTCTTCCCTCTTTAAATTTGGCGCGCAGAGCTCCGGTGAGTTCCGGCCGCCATTTTGGATTGCGCAATCTTCCGGCTTTACTTTTAAAAGTTTTTTGCCGCAGCTGCCTGGTGCCTGGCTCTTTGCAGGAGCCGCGTGGAGTCAGACTTGGCCGGTGTGACCGGCGACCTGGGCCCCAATCCAAGCAAGTGATAGCGGCGTGGGATCGTGGCCTGCTGGGTCGCCTCCCTTACTCTCCTGCAGGCGCTGGGAGCGAATTCTGCTCGCGCCTAAAAGATTCCAAGCTACTTCAGGCCTTGCAGTTTCTCTGTCTCCTCAGGAGCATCGTGCTGCGGTGGGCTTTCTGGAGGTGGTGAGTGGTGGTTTCCCATCCCCCTACTGCCCCAACCAGTGATTGTTACCATGGCAGATCAGGTCCCTGAGACTTCTGAGGGTGTCTCTTCCAGAGCCCCTGTAAGACAGGCCGGGAAAGCTGCCAGGGAGGCCATTAGAGGGAATAAGCCTTACTCCAGGCATGGCCCCAAGCAGGGCTCAGGCCTAGACAAAGATGCATTAAGGCAACAGAAGGCCTTAGAAAAACAGGTTTCCAAAGCCCAACAGCAGGCCCAATCTTCCCTTTCGGTGTCTCCTGGGGAGCCCTCCAGGGAAATTCCTCCAGCCTAGGGAGGCCCCATTTCTGATAGTGAAGAAGAAGGGGATTCCTTGGCCATGGCAACTTCTCCAGGCCATTCCATGGCTGATCAGGCTGATCTCTTTGCCTGTCCCTCTGATATGGAGGAGGGACCAGCTCCAATGGGGCCCTTAGCCCCTCAACAGCCGATCCCCGGGCCCACTCAAAGGGTTCGCCCCATTGAGGACCAAGGGCCTAACCTATCCACTGAAATGCAGGAAATAATTAACAGGGCCATTTCCCAGGGCATTGAGGCAGGCATGCGAAAAGGTGGCAAGTGCACTCGCAAGATCCACCATTTGCAACCCCACGAGGATTCCAGAGAGATGACTCCTAGCCTTCCACCTCCGTCCCTGCATTCTTCAGTGACCTCCGATGAGTCAGACTGGGAGGAAGAAGAGGAATTTCTTCCTAGGCAGGAAGCTGAATTCTCTGGGGATGAGGCAAGCCCCGCCAAAAAGCCGGCCTTTTCAGGCTTATTTAATTTGGATAATTTCAAAACCATTTTAGATAAGGCTAAGATCTCAACTCACATGGGGTCCACCCCCCCAGCTCAGGTGGTTGTAGACCCTGATGATCTATCTGGGAATCTCTTTGAGGAACCCATTTCGGTCCAGGAAATAGTTCCTGTACCCAAGATGTTCCTCAATTTAGTTCAAAGACAGTGGGCGCAGCCAGCTACCATGGCTACCCCCAGCAGCCATGACAAGAAGCTATATACGGTGGATGCCAGCCTGGAGGAGCTGCTCAAGCTCCCTCCTATCGATCCCCCTGTAGCGGCTGTTACCTCCTCTTCTGTGCTCCCTCCTGACCTGTTGGAGGGGCTCAAGGCTGAGGACAAGAGAACCGAAACTGCTTGTCACAAGACCCATCAGGCAGCTGCATGGGCCATTAAGTCCTCCGCTTCAGCCTCCTTTTTCTCCAGGGCGGCTCTCCTGTGGCTGAGGCAGTTGTTGAGGAAGATACCTGCCAAGGACGTTAAAGTCAGGCAGGATATCAATAAAATCATGGCAGCCACAGAGTACGCTGCTGATGCCACTCTGAATGCTGCTAAGTTTGCCTCGCGTGCCCTAGCGTCTAATGTTACTTCCAGAAGCCTCCTGTGGCTTAGGCACTGGAATGTGGATATGCGCTCCAAATGGAAGCTTGTTACTGCCCCCTTTAAAGGGGACAAGCTGTTTGGTGAGGTCCTTGATCCAGTCCTTGTGGAAAACAAGGACAAAAAGAAAGTGATGCCATCAGTCACCAAAAAGCCTGATCGTAAAGGTCCTGGCTCTTACAGGAGGCAGGCCTTTCGGAACAATGAGCCCTCCACCAGCTCCACCCCCTATCATCGGGCGTATCCCCAGCAGGGTGAGCGGTCTCAGGACCGTCAGTCCTTTCGAGACAGAGGTCGCCAGCAGCCCTTCTCCAAGTGGCCATTTCGGGGGGGCTCCGGCTCCCGAACCTTTAGGAGGTATAAATGACCATCACAGGTCAGCTCCCATAGGAGGGCGGTTGCAGTTGTTCCACGCCAAATGGGAGCAGACCACGTCGGACCAGTGGGTTCTTCAAACGGTCCGCATGGGTCTCACTTTAGAATTCTGGTCCCCCCCTCCCCGCCACTTCATCCGGTGTCCAGTTCCCTCAGGGTTAGTCAAAAGATCCCTGATGGAACAGGAGATAAGGCACCTCAAGGAGATCAGGGCCATAGAACCTGTCCCAGCAGGCCAGGAATGAAGAGGGTTTTACTCCATCCTGTTTCTGGTCCCCAAAAACTCAGGAGGGTGGAGGGGGATATTAGATCTAAAGAGGTTCAATCACCACGTGACATATCGCAGGTTCAAGATGCAGTCCCTCCAGTCCATCTTGGGGGCATCAGGCCAGGCGATATACTAACGTCCATAGACCTCAAAGAGGCCTACCTCCACATCCCTATCCGCAAAGCCCACCGCAAGTTCCTGAGGTTCTCTTACGCGGGCCTCCATTACCTCCGGGACCACGGGTTCACCATCAACCTGGAAAAAAGTCATCTCGTTCCCACGACCAGACTGAAGCATCTAGGGGCCGTCATCGACACCACCTCGGGCACAGTATCCCTGTCCCCGGAAAGGGTGGCCAGCCTTCGGGAGATGGTCGTTCAGGTGCAGCAGTCACGTCTAGTCAAGGTGGTTCAGCTCTCACAGCTCCTCGGCAAGATGATCTCGTGCCTGTCAATCGTGCCTTGGGCGAGACTTCACTCCCGTCTCCTTCAGTGGCTCCTGCTTCCATATCAAAGAACAAACGAAAGCAGCTCAACAAGACTGATTCCAGTTCCAGCAGAGGTACGTCGCTCTCTAAGTGGTGGTTGTCTCCGGCCCTGTTAAAGGGGTCGCCATTCAAGGAGCCAGTCAGGCTCACCATCACAACGGATGCCAGCCTGTTCGGTTGGGGGGCCCACTGCCACAACCAGCTCGCACAGGGCAGGTGATCCCCTTCCGAAGCCGCTCACAGCATCAACTGGCTGGAGCTGAGGGCAGTCAGGCTTGCGCTGAAGCGCTTCCAGAGCACCGTTCAGGGCCACCACGTGCGCATCATGACAGACAATGTCGCCACCAAGGCGCACATCAATCGACAGGGGGGAACGCGCTCCAGATCCCTGATGAAGGAGGCGGAGCTCTTGGGTCGATGGGCGGAGAGGTATCTCCTTTCTCTTCAGGTGGAGCACATCTCGGGCACGAGCAACACCCAGGCGGACTGGCTGAGCAGATCCACAGTCGACCACTCGGAGTGGCGTCTACATCCGCTGCTGTTCCAGCAACTGTCCCAGAGGTTCGGCCTCCCGCTGGTGGACCTGTTCGCCACCGCGGCCAACGCGCATCTTCCGCGGTTCTTCACAAGGTTCCACGACCCGAGGGCGGAAGGAGTCAACGCGCTGCACGGCCCGTGGCCGAAAGGTCTGCTTTACGCTTTTCCCCCGCTACCTCTTCTTCCCAGAGTCATCAGGAAGATCCTAGCAGAGGAGGCGGAGGTGCTGCTGGTAGCACCGTACTGGCCCAGGAGAACCTGGTTTGCAGACTTGGTGAGTCTTTCGATCACACCACCGTGGCGGATTCCTCCACAGGACATCTCTCTCAGCCAGGGGGCCCTTCAACATCCAGAACCCCAGTGGCTGCAGCTGGCCGTCTGGCACTTGAGAGGGATCTCCTAAGCAGAGGCAAGTTGTCAGACAAGGTGATTGGCACCATCCAAGCGTCACGACGGCAGTCCACGACGCGCATCTACGACGCCACTTGGAAATCCTTCGCCAGCTGGTGCACGGCTCATGGTACGCCTGCGCCCCTTGCTTCGGTTCCTGTCATCCTGGACTTCCTGCAGGAAGGTTTGGACAAGGGCCTGGCACCTAACACCCTGAGGCGCCAGGCAGCAGCCCTGTCAACCATCCTCTCAGTTGAGGGCTACGCATCTCTTGGCCGGAATCCGACCATCCGCAGTTTCCTCAGGGGAGCGACCAACCTGAGACCCCCAGTGGTCCACAGATACCCATCTTGGGATCTCAGTGTAGTGTTGCGGTCCCTCATCGGGCCCCCGTTTGAGCCCATTAAGACGGCCAGTCTCAGACACCTCACATTCAAGACGGTTTTTCTGGTCGCTATCACGTCTGCTCGTCGCATATCGGAACTGGCTGCCTTGTCAGTCAGAGAGGACTTGTGTCTCATTCGTAACGACAGAGTAATCCTGAGGCTGGACCCTTCCTTCATTCCGAAGGTCAATTCCTGGTTTCATCGGGCGCAGGAGGTGGTCCTTCCGGATTTTTGTCCGCATCCTCGGCACCCGAGGGAAAAGCGCTGGCACATGCTGGATGTGCGCAGGACTATTCGCAGATACATCAAGCGCACGGCCAGTTTTCGGAAATCCGAATCTCTATTCGTCTCCTTTCAACCAGCTTCTCAAGGCAAGAAGGTCTCTTCATCTACCATCGGCGGATGGCTGCGAGCCTGCATTGCTCTTGCCCACGTTTTACAGTCCGTTCCTGTGCCTCGCAATATCACAGCACATTCGACTAGAAGCGCCGCCACCACAGCTGCCTGGTCTACACAGGCACCGATTGAAGAGATCTGCAAGGCGGCCCCCTGGACTTCTCTGTCTCCATTTGTCCGAAATTACAAACTGGACAGTTTTGCATCGGCGGAAGGGGCCTTTGGGAGGCGTGTTCTTCAGGGCATCCATACCAGCGGAGCGACCCTGATGGCTGAGCCTTCCCGCCCTAGTGACAGTTAGCTTGGGCATGTCCCTTCTTTGGACTCTCCAGAGCAGCGCCCTGGAAAATGACCATTGTCTTACCTGAAGGGTCCTTTTCAGGGCGCTGCAACGGAGAGTCCACCCCGCCCTGGGGTCTATTCTCCGCTGGTGTTTGTGAAGTCACAGTGTTGTTTGTTGTTTCTGTTATTGTTGTTGGACTATGTTTGACTTGTTCCATATTAGACTTCCAGTTGAAGTTTCAGCGCACAACTGTTCCACGTCTTCATTGAATAAATCTGAGGAGAGTCGGCACCAGAGGCGTGGCTTAAAGTTTCAATTCAGTTCTGGGCAGATTGGCTGTGTTTAACCCTTCTTTGGACTCTCCGTTGCAGCGCCCTGAAAAGGACCCTTCAGGTAAGACAATGGTCATTCCACAGGTTTAAGTATCGGCATTTCAATGAGGGTCTTAGACGGTCCTCCTTCCAAAAAGGGGCTCAGATAAGTGCATTCTTGACAAGTACCATGATACTTGAAATCCAGCAAAAAATGATAGTAGAAACCAGTGACGTGCGGTGAGGGTTATGGCTGGTGAGGCTGGTGACGTCATCAGGAAGGCGGAGCCTCAGCCTCCTGCTCACGTGGTCCCATTCCCCGCCTTCCTGAGTGAACATTAAGGGGACCGCGGAGTGCACTGTAGCATTGCTTCCTCCACCGGCCCCAGTCCCTTCCCCCCCCCTCCTTCAAGGTCTCCTACCAACCCAAAGCCCGATCCCCAGCTCTCTCGGGCAAGTCTTGAGCGGGGTGAATGGGAAAGCAACGAAAGGGGCTGCGCTTTCACCCTGCTCAAGCCTTGCCGCCTGCAGCCACCGCCCGCCCTCGCTGCCCCTTTCGTTGCTTTCCCGCGCCCGCTCTCGCTGCCTCTTTCGTTGCTTTCCCACCCGCCCTCCCTTTCGTTGCTTTCACACCCGCCCTCGCTGCCTTTCATTGCTTTCCCGTGCCCGCTCTCGCTGCCCCTTTCGTTGCTTTCCCACCCGCCCTCGCTGCCTTTCGTTGCTTTCCCACCCACTCTCGCTGCCTCTTTCGTTGCTTTCCCACCCGCTCTCGCTGCCTCTTTCGTTGCTTTCCCACCCGCCCTCCCTTTCGTTGCTTTCACACCCACCCTCGCTGCCTTTCGTTGCTTTCCCGTGCCCGTTCTCGCTGCCTCTCGCTGCCTCTTTCGTTGCTTTCCCACCCACCCTCGCTGCCTTTCGTTGCTTTCCCGTGCCCGCTCTTGCTGCCTCTTTCGTTGCTTTCCCACCCGCTCTCGCTGCCTCTTTCGTTGCTTTCCCACCCGCCCTCCCTTTCGTTGCTTTCACACCCGCCTCTAAAGCGCGCCAAAGCCTCCTTCGTCCCCCCCAGCGCACGCCCTTTTTATTTCCCGCAACACCCCCCCCATTTCGGGAAAGCTTTCCCCATTGCCTGGGGGGTGAGGGGGGCGGCTCCTCTCCCCCCACTCCCTCCGCCCTTGCCTCTCTCCTCAGCCCCAAAGCTCCGTCCGCGAGACTCACTTCCAAGGCGAAGCCCTTGTGGCAGCGAAGCCCTTGTCGCCCCGAGCTCTTGTGGGGGGAAGTTCCAACAAAACGCGCAGCAACCACAGAAAAGCAGCAAAAAGCAGCGAGGAAGCTCCAACCGGACAACCGGAGAAAAGCAGCGAGGGGCGAGGAGAGCCGCGTGCTGTTTTCGCCTTAGATTCCTCTCCTCTCCTCTGTGCGCGCACCTTTCCTCCTGGGCTCTCTCCCGCCAACCTCACCAGCTGCTTCTTTTGCCCTGACGTTTCCCAGCAAGGCAAAAGACTTTTGCATTGCAACAAACTTTTGCAACATCATTTGCAGCTTGGCCCGGAGCTCAGGCATTCTAAAACGCTTCCTTTCGCCCGTGGAAGAGCTCATGCGGGCGAAAGGAAGCCCACATCCTGCGGACTAAAACGCTTCCTTTCGCCCGCATGAGCTCTTCCACGGGTGAAAGGAAGCGCTTTAGTCCGCGGGGTGCGTGCGAGAGGAGAGAATATTCAGGCATTCTCTCCTCCTCTTGCACGCACCCCGCGGACTAAAAACGCTTCCTTTCCGCGGGGTGCGTGCAAGAGGAGGAGAGAATGCCTGAATATTCTCTCCTCTCGCACGCACCCCGCAGACTAAAACGCTTCCTTTCGCCCGTGGAAGAGCTCATGCGGGCGAAAGGAAGCGTTTTAGTCCGCGGGATGTGTGCGAGAGGAGAGAATATTCAGGCATTCTCTCCTCTCGTATGCACCCCGCGGACTAAAACGCTTCCTTTCGCCCGCATGAGCTCTTCCACGGGCGAAAGGAAGCGTTTTAGTCTGCGGGGTGCGTGCGAGAGGAGAGAATATTCAGGCATTCTCTCCTCTTGCACGCACCCCGCGGACTAAAACGCTTCCTTTCGCCCGTGGAAGAGCTCATGCGGGTGAAAGGAAGCGTTTTAGTCCGCGGGATGTGTGCGAGAGGAGAGAATATTCAGGCATTCTCTCCTCCTCTTGCACGCACCCCGCGGACTAAAAACGCTTCCTTTCCGCGGGGTGCGTGCAAGAGGAGGAGAGAATGCCTGAATATTCTCTCCTCTCGCACGCACCCCGCGGACTAAAACGCTTCCTTTCGCCCGTGGAAGAGCTCATGCGGGCGAAAGGAAGCCCACATCCTGCGGACTAAAACGCTTCCTTTCGCCCGCATGAGCTCTTCCACGGGTGAAAGGAAGCGCTTTAGTCCGCGGGGTGCGTGCGAGAGGAGAGAATATTCAGGCATTCTCTCCTCCTCTTGCACGCACCCCGCGGACTAAAAACGCTTCCTTTCCGCGGGGTGCGTGCAAGAGGAGGAGAGAATGCCTGAATATTCTCTCC
Source organism: Natrix helvetica (assembly GCF_964273705.1). NCBI lineage: Eukaryota > Metazoa > Chordata > Lepidosauria > Squamata > Natricidae > Natrix > Natrix helvetica. Next base: position 47,917,540 of record NC_138548.1, read on the forward strand.
TCTCGCACGCACCCCGCAGACTAAAACGCTTCCTTTCGCCCGTGGAAGAGCTCATGCGGGCGAAAGGAAGCGTTTTAGTCCGCGGGATGTGTGCGAGAGGAGAGAATATTCAGGCATTCTCTCCTCTCGTATGCACCCCGCGGACTAAAACGCTTCCTTTCGCCCGCATGAGCTCTTCCACGGGCGAAAGGAAGCGTTTTAGTCTGCGGGGTGCGTGCGAGAGGAGAGAATATTCAGGCATTCTCTCCTCTTGCACGCACCCCGCGGACTAAAACGCTTCCTTTCGCCCGTGGAAGAGCTCATGCGGGTGAAAGGAAGCGTTTTAGTCCGCGGGATGTGTGCGAGAGGAGAGAATATTCAGGCATTCTCTCCTCCTCTTGCACGCACCCCGCGGACTAAAAACGCTTCCTTTCCGCGGGGTGCGTGCAAGAGGAGGAGAGAATGCCTGAATATTCTCTCCTCTCGCACGCACCCCGCGGACTAAAACGCTTCCTTTCGCCCGTGGAAGAGCTCATGCGGGCGAAAGGAAGCGTTTTAGTCCGCGGGATGTGTGCGAGAGGAGATAATATTCAGGCATTCTCTCCTCCTCTCGTACGCACCCCGCGGACTAAAACGCTTCCTTTCGCCCGCATGAGCTCTTCCACGGGCGAAAGGAAGCGTTTTAGTCCGCGGGGTGCGTGCGAGAGGAGAGAATATTCAGGCATTCTCTCCTCTTCCATGCACCCCGCGGGCTAAAACGCTTCCTTTCGCCCGTGGAAGAGCTCATGCGGGCGAAAGGAGGCGTTTTTAGTCCGCGGGGTGCTTACGAGAGGAGGAGAGAATGCCTGAATATTCTCTCCTCTCGTACGCACCCCGCGGACTAAAACGCTTCCTTTCGCCTGCATGAGCTCTTCCACGGGCGAAAGGAAGCGTTTTAGTCCGCGGGGTGCGTGCGAGAGGAGAGAATATTCAGGCATTCTCTCCTCCTCTTGCACGCACCCCGCGGACTAAAACGCTTCCTTTCGCCCGTGGAAGAGCTCATGCGGGCGAAAGGAAGCGTTTTTAGTCCGCGGGGTGCGTGCAAGAGGAGGAGAGAATGTCTGAATATTCTCTCCTCTCGCACACATCCCGCGGACTAAAACGCTTCCTTTCGCCCGCATGAGCTCTTCCACGGGCGAAAGGAAGCGTTTTAGTCCGCGGGGTGCGTACGAAAGGAGGAGAGAATGCCTGAATATTCTCTCCTCTCGCACACAGCTTGGCCCGGAGCTCAGGCATTCTAAAATGCTTCCTTTCGCCCGTGGAAGAGCTCATGCGGGCGAAAGGAAGCGTTTTAGTCCGCGGGATGTGTGCGAGAGGAGAGAATATTCAGGCATTCTCTCCTCCTCTCGTAAGCACCCCGCGGACTAAAAACGCTTCCTTTCGCCCGCATGAGCTCTTCCACGGGCGAAAGGAAGCGTTTTAGTCAGCGGCAGAGCTCAGAGCTTTAGAGGCTTTTTTAAAGAGGCAGTCATTCACGGTGAGCTAGCTAACCTCACTTCAGCACTCGCCTTTTCCCCGTTTATATATTTTTTCCTTTTCATGATTGACAGTGGTGAGGCTCTGCCTCCCCTGCCTCCCCTGACCGCACGTCCCTGGTAGAAACCTATATTTTGTCTGTGGAGATTCTCAATCATCCAAATCATGGTTGTTCCAACGCTTCACTTCTCATCCACGAAGCGTCTTCAGTTCTCACCCAAGAAGCTTCTTAGATGAGAAGCAAAACATTTGCAAGGAAAAAGCCAAGAAAGTTCAGTTGCCTTTTGAAAGGCACCTTTAGAAAACTAATATCTTCTTAAAATGCAATTCATGAATTCAATTTGAACCATATCAAAGACCTTCTCAGCATCTAAAAAAAGATGCTGTGTATCAGTCTGGAGAGCACTACCAAGTTGAGTGTTACAGGGCTCTATCCTCTGATGTTCCTCATTTTTAATTAATTAATTTAACTTCCTGGATGATTTCAAGCTATGTTTTAGAGTATTTTGGTGGCACAATCACACGAAAAGATTCACTCTTGGCTTAAACCTCTTTCATTACAACAAAATGTTCTGCAGTCCCTGAACTTTAGAAATTTATTTATAGCCATCCCACTTCAAATAACTAGGTGGTTTACAACACCCTTATACAATTTAAAACAAAGACATAGTATGAAGAACAACAGCGCACACAAAATCAGCCATAATAGTCCCACCTTCTCACCCTGAAATGGTTTTGTAACCTTTATCACTTTAATTAAGACAATATTTGAAAAACGGTTAAATTGGAGGTTATGTTGGTTAATAACAAAAACATTACTGTTTGTATGTTGAAACAATACAAATAATTGGTCAAAGTATGAATAAGATTAAAAGTGGAGCTCACTTCCATTTGTGCATTTTAATATATTTAATCTCCCATAAACATGTATGTAATAGAGAAATCTTTGAAATTTCTCTCTGTACTACCTTTAATTTTTTTCTGTCATTTCATAATCATAGACCTTATGAGGGCAGAAACAACACTTTTTTCTTCTTCCTTTTAGAAAAGGCTGAATTCATTTTGCTATGCACAGCAATTTGAAAGTTCACACAGGAAGAAATATTTAATAACTGTCTGTTACCAATTGGGGACATTACTTACACAAGTATTCTTAGAACTTTTCAAAAACTGCTATCCTACAACACTGATTGCAGTTGGGAATAAAAATTCTCACTGCTTACTAGAAACCATTATCTGTGAAAACATTATCCTAGTTAATTATGATCTTGTTGCTGAGTAACAGATATGAAAGTTTTAGATAGAAAATATTGGTAGCGTTTTTGATGTTCTAGAAAGTGTAAGAAACTATTGTGGCCTGCCAGCAGCCAGCGGAGCTGGTGGCAGACTCAGACAGTGAGAAGGTTGGGGAGGAACATGGACCAGTCTTGGAGTCTGGGGAAGGCTCGGATAAGTGGCCTGTGTTGGAGGCAGAGAGGAGGCCAGGGCTGTCTGACAGTTATCAGCTGCCTTCAGAGTCGGAGATCAGTGGGGCAGAATAACAGCTGGAGCCTGTTCCCTACGTGTGGATGCGCAGAGCTGTCAGGAGAAGGGAGCAGTTAAGAAAGAAGGGCTGGCTTGGGTGTAAAGGCACAGGTAGACAATGAATGGCCCCTCCCATAGGGAATAAAGAAGAATGAAAGGGGAGTGGAGTTTGCCAGAGATCAGTGGTGGGTTCCTACCAGTTCGAACCAGTTCAGCTGAACTGGTAATGGTTTGGTGGCCTGGGTCACAGGAACTGGCAGGAACCCAGGGCTACCATGCCCCCGAACTGGTTCCCTGGGCTCCGCCACTGTTGCCATCTTGTTTTTCACTTCTGCGCATGCGCAGAACTATTTTAATTGCACAAAGTTAATTTTGTCCCTTTTAAAAAAATTTGCGCATGTGCAGACCTATCTATAGTCAACTGCGCATGCGTGCAGAGCAAAATTGTGTGTGAACCAAAATTGCACGCACACCGAACCAGCAGTAATGTTGGTAGCAACCCACCTATGTAGGAGACAATTAGTTCGCTTAATTAGTGTGAAGATTTGTTTGTGACTCTCAGAGACTCTTTGCCAAGTATTTTCTTATACAGTGTTATGTTTGGAAGATAATGGCGTGGCAGCTCTCCAAGCCTGATAATGTCTGTGGTTGTAAATTCATCCTTGAAAGACTATTTGCCGGGCTGGATGTGAATGAGAGGAATTCACATTAGCTTAATAAAAAGGGGTTTTATGGGGACAAGGAGACTGTTTTGTGATTTTGTGAAGCCTAGGTCAGAATAGAAACTCTTCTTCTGTGAAATTGACTAATAAAAACTATTGTGTATAGGTTACTTTTTAAAAGCATGACTATGTAGTGTTTCATAATAACCTCATCTGTAGTGACTATATATAAAAATATAATGCAAAAATATGCAGTTGCATCCTGAATGAAATGCAGCCATTAAACCTTTCAGTTCAGTGTAGAAATAATAACCTAAAATTTTGATCACCTTAGTTTTCCCTACCATCTCAATCAAAGCAGTATTTTATTACTGTTGAGAAATAGAACCATATGAGAAATGCCTTAAATGCATTTTGAATGTTTTAAAAATGTAATAAAAAAAACCCGATGATCAGAATTTGACATTGCATCGCTTTCTCTAAGCTCAAGAAAATTGTTACAAAGAAAAGTGATTTAAGCATAAAACAAGCCTTGGTCATGAGTCTTTCTCCTGAAAGTTGTAGGAAAGACGCATCTGATTGCTTTACCATTTTGCGCATTTAAATGATTGCTTGAAAAGCCCAATTGTTTTTCAAGCAACCATTTGAAAATAGGTAACTCAGGGGTGTCCAAACTTGGGAACTTTAAGACTTGTGGACTTCAACTCCCAGAATTCCCCAGCCAGCCTGGCTGGGGAATTCTGGGAGTTGAAGTCCACAAGTCTTAAAGTTCCCAAGTTTGGACACCCCTGAGGTAACTGCAGTTCCTCTAGGTGGGGATATCCTAACAGATAATTCTTTGGGGTAGGCTAGTGTTTTTTAATCTTAGCTCCTTTAAGATATGTAGACTTCAGTTCCCAGAATTTGCCATTCACAATATATTTTATGAGTTGGTCCACACATCTTAAAGTCGCTAAAGTTGAGGAACATTGAGATAGGCTAAGTTTGATAATGCTAGTCAAGCATCCACATTAATATTGAACTTTGGAAATGTCAGGCGTTCTTACACCAATTTCCATGTTAAACTATTGATGGCAATCATGATGCCTGTTGTAAGACTGTAGGTATAGGCCCTCACCAACCCACGTCCATTCTATCCATGAAGATGCATTTTGTTGACAACAGGATATGCTGGCAGCTACAATGAAAGACGTCTTCTCAGTCTTGTCCTGGCAATAGTCAGCAATATGCTTGGCCCACTACATTGTATGTAGCATTAAAAAGGAGAATTGGATAATGCCTAAACTGGGCTATGGGCTCCTCATTTCTAATTCAAACTTGGTTTATTTTAGCTCTTATTTCAGGGTGCTTCTTTTAATACTTCTATCTCCCTTCAGTGTTCCAGGGATTGAAATCTGTAAATGAAATTAATCTGAGTCGAGTCACTACTAAAAATAAACACAATAGCTTTGATGATTCTCAATCATCCAGGTTATGGTTGTCCCAAAGGTCTTTTTTCAAAAGGCAACTGGACTTTTCCCCCCCTTTAAAACATTTCGCTTCCCGTCTGAGAAGCTGCTTATACAGTTCTGACTGAATGGTGGGAAGTAAGCTTCTTGGATGAGAAGCGAAACACTTTCAAGGAGAGAAAAAAAGTCCAATCGCCTTTTGGGAAAGCATCTGGTACAGCTTTGCAACTTATTTCACAGTATGAAAATATCACTGTTTGTTAATTTTCTGTAAGTCTGTTGCTAGGTATATGTATGAAAGAAGCAAGAAAACTCAACAAATGTGAACAGCTACCTCACATTTTTATTTCAAAGAATATAGTCTCCTTGTTGGTAATATTGATTGGCTGTCTGCTTTTATTTTTGTATCTGGTTTACATTGTTCATTCAGAAATGGTACTTGGCTTTGATTGTGAGGTTTAAAATGTTTTCAATCATGGATGAAAGTAAAATTGTAAAAAGAAACAGTAATGGAATAAATAAAATATAGACCGAAAGGTTATGTTTTCATTTAGTCACATACAGTTAGTTTGGTTTGTAATGTATCTTTTTTAAAATCCTGATGTGCATCAGGCATTTGTTTTCATTCTGTGGAAATATTGTTAGGGAAAAGATTGTGGTCATTGTCAAATTCAAAAGCGAAGCATTTTTTTAGTATTTGTGATATCATGAGAGTATTTTATTTATTTTATTATATTATTTATTGGATATCTTCCTTTGTATAAAAGGAAAGCTATTTAGAGAACCATCTGAGTTAAAAACTATTGTCATCAGTAGATGATACAAACTGACTACTATTTTGTATATTTGAATAAAACAAACTTGCTCCAGTCAAGATTAAAAAATGTGAAGAATGAAGGCCCACATCCGAAAAGTTGAGGCAAATTTAAATGGAAAATCACATAGAAAAAGACCTGTTCTAATGGATCAAGTAGTTAAAAACAGAGGCAGGAAGTTTGTGCTTCCAGATTTGTAAGATTGTTATCAGATTTCTCAGATAAAACAGATAGAAAACACAGTAAGATGAACATTATTGTAAGGCTACATTGACCAGACCTTGCAAGTCTGAAGGCAAAGAAACTTTTCTAAGTCTCTTTCTCTGACAATTATGCTATTGCCTCACTTGACTGATTATTTCTTAGGCAGTATCTCCTCTCTTTCTCCAAGGTCATTCATACATTCCATTACAAGTCAAAAGTTAGTAAATTTTAGAACATAATATTTCAGGAAATTGCTTTAATTGCTAATTAAAGAATAGAGAAATCATTTATGTCTTTTACCATTGTAAATAGGGAATCTGTAACCAACTGAATCATCATTTCAGAGATATTTCCTTGCCTAAACAAAGAAACACAGGGACGTGGTAGCTCAGTGGCTAAGACGCTGAGTTTGTCGATCAAAAAGGTTGGCAGTTCAGCGGTTTGAATCGCTAGTAATGCATAATGGAGTGAGCTCCCGTTACTTGTCCCAGCTTTTGCCAACCTAGCAGTTCGAAAGCACATAAAAAATACAAGTAGAAAAATAAGAACCATCTTTGGTGGAAAGGAAACAGTGTTCCGTGCACCTTCAGTGTTTAGTCATGCTGGCCACATTACCACGGAGATGTCTTCAGCAGCGCTGGCTCTTCGGCTTTGAAATTGAGATGAGCACCACCCTCTAGAGTTGGGAATGAGTAGCACATATGTGCGAGGGGAACCTTTCACTTTTTAAACAGAGAAACAGAATGACCAAGGCCATAAAAAAGCAGTGGGAGCAGGAGCAGCTTCCAACTTCTGACTTCCTGCTGGCTTGACTACAGCTAATTGTCTGTCAGCTAATGGTGGGACCAATCTACCCAACCTCCAGAGAGCTAGGGTGGGACCACTCTTCTTGTTCTCCAGTGGTCAGAGGAGGGATTGGTTTACTCACCCTCTTGATGGCCAAGGAGAGACAAATGTATTGAACCCTCCTGGTGGTAGTGCAGCAGCACTGAAGCAACCACAAATTTGACCAATTTGAATCCCACGAGAGTCTGGGTTGTCAGATTGTGGATGCATTCTGTAAGTTAGCCCATTTAAAGTACCTTGGTTCAAAAATTGTTGCCCTATGACGCAATAGACCGTCCAGGCAGAAAACCATATTTTTAATGTTGCCTTTTTATATTTATGTTGTATTTTTGCTGATAAATAAATAAAGGGAGACTAGTATAGATCTATTTCAAGCTATTTAGCTCTCATCAGGGTATGGCTAGCTGATGAGAGCTAAATAGCTTGAAATAAATCTATACTAGTGTCTCCCTTTATTTATTTATCACCACAAATACAACACACACACACACACACACACACAAATCTGAAATGCAAAGGACTTAATTTTTTATGAATGGCTGCTAGATTAGTAATAGCAAAATATTGGAAATATCTAGAAGGGACATATAAGAAAAATTGGTATGATAACGTATGGTCTAGTGTGATAATGGAAAAATTAACATATAAATTGAAAGATGAAGAAAATAAGGGAGAAAAATACTTTTTTCTGTATGGTATGATTTTATAAAATACTCTGATAATGACAATAATAATTAACCACCTATTTCTCTCACATTATGAGAAACTATGAAATATATAAATATTGTAAATTGAAAGTATGTCTGTATTATTACTGACTTATTCTTGCGTTGATGTTAAAATGTATTGAATTTGTGGAGGTTTTGTTTGTACAGTTATAAAATATTTCACATGGTTTTATATTAGCATAAAATTGCTGTAAATTTAATGTTTCACTTTATAAATTCTGTGTGTATGTGCGTGTTCTACTCAGCATCAATAGTAGGCATTTTCACAGGGAGTAAATATCTAGCAATGAGCAAGATATTCAGGTTTTAAACTGATATTCATAACTATTGGGGCAGTTTGTGATGAAAAAAAGATAATCATTGCCAATATCTTCCTGAAAAGTTGTATTTTTAAACAATCTAAATTTGTTTTAAATCAGTGTTTCTCAAACTTGGCGACTTTAAGTCCTGTGGACTTCAACTCCCAGAATTCCCCAGCCAGCTATGCTGGCTGGGGGATTCTGGGAGTTGAAGTCCACAGGACTTAAAGTCGCCAAGTTTGAGAAACACTGTTTTAAATAATAGCAGTTGAATGAAAGATAGGATATATTGTATATACATAAACATTCTTAGTTAAGGTTTACACTTTCTAGTTTCTCATAATAAAATCCCGGCCAGTTTCACTGAAAGAAATTTGTTCTTTCAAATGGTTTAACTGAAACCAAGCAAAAATAAACTTATACATTCACAAATAGCTAATTCATGTAGGATAAAGACACTATCAAAAATCATAGAATCATAGGGTTGGAAAGGATTGTCCAATCCTGGGCCCTGTGCAGGAGTCCTCATATCATCTCAGAAAAAATAATTGTCTATTTTTTTTTTCTTGAAAACCTCCAGCAATAAAGCACCCAGAACTCTGGGAATCTCACTGTTAAGAAATTCCTCCTTATTTCCAAGTTGGACCTTCCTCAGATAAGCTTCCAGTTATTGCTTCTTATTCTACCCTCAGGTATTATGGAGAATAAATCCATGCCTTCTTCTCTGGAACAGCCCTTCAAATATTGGAAGACTGCTATCATGTCTTCCCTCAGTTGCTCCTCTCTGCACTCTGTGCATACGCGTATGAACCCCTGCACCCCATTTTGTGCCTAGCAGGCCTCCCTGAAGCCTATTGGGACCAAAAACAGGGCACTGGGGGGAACTCCCCCATGCTCCCCTCTCCAACCCCCGCACATGCATGTGAATCCCGCGCATGCACGGCAGAGACCCAAAAATCAAATGGCCGATGGGTGGCAGACATTCATACATGGTGGAGCTGAGCTGGGCAATGGCTCGCATGCCAGCATCGAGGGCTCCACATGCCACCTGTGGCACACATGCCATAGGTTCGCCATCAGGGTTCTAGGTCATCAGCATCATTTTGTATTATAGTGACCAGAACTGGATACAGTATTCCAAATGTAAACTCAGTAGTGCAGTATAGAGCACTGCTATCACTTACCTTAATTTTGATATTATCCTTGGGTTGATGCAGCCCGTAGTCTGCTAAGACTGTTTTGTAAAGCTGAATATTTCAATGAGCACAACTACAAAGAAGTATCCAGAGAAATCCTAACTCTTATTAAGTGATTTAGAGTTTTGTGAGAGGGTGCCCAGAATATCCATTCCTTTCTAATAAAATTAATGGAATTTGAAAAAGCTTGGGCGTATATGCTTTTTTTTTTTAATAGAGCAAAAGCATCCATAAATTTGTATTTGTCTCTATTAGTGCTGTATTGAGAACAAAGCTGACATAATTTAATCAGTAGTTAAGCAGATGTTGAAAGTGTAGATTAATATAGTACAATTTCTGTTTTCTGATTTGTAGCTTTGTGGCACATTTTTCTATTAATAAACATTAGAGCACATCAGTGTTTTTATGCATATTTTATGCAATTGCATATGCTGAATATAAAGTTCTGTTGCTCCATCTGTTCTTACTAAGAGGGCAGCTATGATAGCAATCTATATCTATCTAGCTGTTTGAAATCTTTTAAATGAGTTTTTATACCTCAACAGATAAGGGGGAATCACTCATTGAGGGAAGGAAATAATATATTCTAGGTGTGAACATATCTAGTTTGACCTCCTAAGTCTGTGATGACGAACCTATGGCACGCATGCTGGAAGTGGTATGCAGAGCCATCTTTCTGGGCACACCAGCCATTGCCTGTTGCTCTTCTTCATCTGGTCTTCATGTATGCATGTGCACCAGAAACTGGAAGACTAGGTGACCGGCGCACATGTGCATGCCAGAAACTGGAAGTTCAGCTTCCCAGTGCGCACATGCGCACCAGGGAACTGCTCTTCCAATTTCTGGTGCTCCCCTGCGTGCATGGCCCATTCCCGTTTCGGTACTCGGTGCTGAAAAGGTTCGCCAATACTGTCCTAAGTATTGGTTTTTGTTAATGACTATAAATGTGTCATGGTCCAGTGGTGAAATTCAATTTTTTTACTACTGGTTTTGTGGGCGTGGCTTGGTGGTGGGTCCTGTGACTGAGTGGGCATGGCCAACTTGATGTCATGCATGGCCACGCCCACACAGTCACATGCCCCCACCACCAAACTACGCCCACAGAACCCGGTAGGAAAAAATATGTATATGAGTCCATTCATAGCAGAGCTACTGCTCCCTTTATGGTTGTCCCTCCCTCTCGGGGAGTATCTTAAAGGGACAGGCTGCAGCTATGCTGACTGGAGAATTATGGGAGTTGAAGTCCACAAGTCTTAAAGTTGCCAAGTTTGGGGACCCCTGGTTTAAAGCAATAATTTAGTGTAAATAGTATCACTTCCACAAGAGTAGTTGATTTTATAAATATTTTTAACATTGGAAGACGTGGAAACCAGGATGCAAGAAAATTGAGTATAGTAATTCCGTTCTGCTTTGAATATCTTCAAGATAATATAATGCAGAGATTTCAAACTGGCAGCCTGTGGGCTGGATGCGTCAATGCAGGCCTATCCCATCTCAGGTCCGCAAAGTCAAAAAATGTCGCAATACGTGACACAATTGAGTTTGACACCTGTGATGTAATGGCAAGATTGCCTTTACAATAATCAGAGAACCATATCATCTTATCATTTTGGAGTTAAGATGGTCCTCCAGTACATTCTTACAAGGGAAGAGTACATGTAGAAATGCATATTGCTAAGTGGTCTAGGTCTTTGATTACATCGGATGAAAAAGTGCTGGATATGTACATGAAGCAAACCATTGCTTTGTTCAATGACTGTGGATTCGCTTAACAACCACCCTATGACCACCACAAAAGTTGTAAAATTGGATTGGGCTTTATGACACATGACTGTTATGGGCAGGCTCCATTAATGTCATAGGTTGAAGTCTACCTGTAATTTAATAGAAGACTTATATGCATATGCATATACTTATATGTATATGAGTCCATTCACAACTGTTATATGAGTATCCCAACTGTCAATGAGACGAGTTTTCTTACTACCTTGTTTTTATTTAAAATGATGCCCCCCAAATAATAAACTATTGCTTTCATTAATCACATTTTTTCAATATGGATCCTATTACATAAAAGAAATAAAGAATTTCCAATAAAAAGTAGCCACTTCTATTTAATCTTTGAACCCTTTTCTTCAGTACAATATATTGCCTTTCTTATTTAATCCCATCACTTTAAATTAGTTTGCCATTGAAAAACTGGAGAGCACTTCAGACAATTTTAGAGAGTACATATCTACAGATCTTGATGATACCATTGCAACTAAAATGCTTCCTTGATAGTTTCGTTTCTCAAAATAACTGGTTTGATTGTCATTATGTCTGTACTACATTATTCTAAAAACCATAACACTCTTTTCTGTAGCTGTTCCACGTTTGTTAAGTATTTATTTAGTTTTCTTTACATGCATTTTTAAAAGTGAAATTAATACTCATGCATCTGAGTAAATTGCAGAGCACTGCAGGAAGCTCATCAACAAAGGTACAAGTATTAGAAATAAATAGCAGTGGATAATTTATTAGGCAAAAAGACAGATTACTGAAAAAGCTGTCAATCCTTGAGACATCAGTTGGTGGGTCATTTCATCCCCAGGCATCACTCTTCGTACAAAGTGTACAGTCAGTTTGACAATTTAGCAGTCCTGCAATACTAGCTTCCACTTTAAACTTATAAAAAGATGCATTTTATTCTCCCTCCCTCCCCCACTCTCTCTCCCCCTCCCTCCCTCTCTCTCCTCTTTCTCTTTCTTATATATATATGTGTATGTGTATACACAGAACACACACACGCACACACATAGTGGCCCTGCTGGCATATGGTTAATGAAGTATTGCACACTAACTATCCACAGCCTACAGTTCGATCCTGACAGATCACAAGGTTGACTCAGCCTTCCATCCTTCTTAGGTCAGTAAAGCGAGGACATGATTATTGGGGGCAATGACATTGAAACCTCTCAGTATTGTAAAGCATTGTAGAGTAATATATTAGTCTATTACTATATGTCTTGTCATAAATATTATTATAAAATTACAAGCTGGTATTTCCCCCAACTTCTATTTAGTGTTAAACATTGTTATACTAACAACTCCCATAATCCCGGTATTAAAATCATCTTCTATGGCATTCTTCTCTTCTGCCTGGCTTTCATTCTCTTCCTGGCATGCTTAAAAGGCTTAAACAAAGGATAAAGCATGAGGGTGGTTGCTGAATGACAATAAATATCTGACAACATACATTCTCCAAAAAGAAACATTACTACTTAAATTATATAATAGTTATTGTGGCATGCCATCCGAATCCAATGTCTGGAACCCGCACTGTATATTCGGATATTAACACAATTGAGTGAGTCCAGAGTCACAAAGGAGAAGAGTCCTCCACTCCACTGCTCGCACAGAATACCTTATACCACCAGACTTGGAATTTTGAGCTTAGACACCTTAGAACTACACCGCCTTTGGTCTGACCTAAGCGTAGTTCATAAAATTATTTACTACAATGTTCTACCTGTAATGACTATTTCAGCTTCAAACACAACAATACACGAGCACACAATAGATACAAATTTAAGCTAAACCATACCAAACTCGATTGCAGAAAATACGACTTCAGCAACAGAGTGGTCAATGCCTGGAATGCTTTACCTGACTCAGTGCTTTCTTCCCCAAACCCCCACAATTTTAACCTTAGACTGTCTACTGTTGACCTCATCCCATTCCTAAGGGGTCTGTAAGGGGCCTGCATAAGCGCACCAATGTGTCTCTCATCTCTGCCCTAACATTTATTCGTATCCATAATCTTGTATTTACTTATATCTATTATCTTATACACGCTTGACAAAACAAACAAACAAATAAGAATTCTGATATTGTTGGCATTGAACTTTTTAACCTTCAGGCAGTGGTTTAAGATTTATCCTGCTTTGTAGGCACTCATTGAAGTGGTGCACCTACATATCTGGCATTATTTTCCCCTATCTCAAAAGCTTTTAAGCCGTGTATTTTATTTTTAGAAGCTTTTATTGAATTATTTATGTAATTCAATATTAATTGATGGTTTTTAAAGATTATCATAAACTGCTTTTAATTGTTCCCATTTGGGATCTGCTTTTCAATGTAACGGGATAACTGGTACAGGGCTTTCTAAATAAATAATAAAAGAAATAATACATAGCTATAGGAGGCATTGTCAGTAAAAGAGGCAGGAGAGTGTGGGAATAAGTGTGCAGAAAACAAAACATGACCGGAGAGCCCTGTGGGTTCCTATGATTTGTTATAAATTCATTACCACTTCAGTTCTTGTTTATACTTTTATTGAGAATATTAAAGTAAGCAAGAATGGCTTTGCACTCTTAGTTATTTGCATTGCATTCTGTTCTAAGTTCTTCCTTTTTGCCTTACGTATTTAAACAAAGTATTTGCCTTTTAAATAGCAGAGTGAAAAGGTTTTTTTTCTTTAATCAAGATTTTAGCCCAAAGCATCTCTCTCCTCTCTCTTCTCTCTTTCTTTCTCTCTCCTCAGAGAAAGTGGTCTCAAAACTACCTAGGTCAGCGATGGCGAACCTTTTTTGGCTCGCGTGCCACAAGTGGGGGGAGCGCAGGGGGGTCGTGTGCGGGCGTGCCGCACCCATAATGCAATGCACGACCCCCCCAGTGCGCATGCGTGCACAACGCGTGACCCACCCATTTTTAAATGCTTTTTTCGCCCTCCCCAGGCTCCAGAGGCTTTACAGGAGCCTGGGGAGGGCGAAAAGAGCCTCCCCCGCCCCCCCCAGGCCCTCCACGTAATGGGTTGTTTTAAGCATTCCGAAGGCTTCAGGGAAGCCTCCGGAGGGCCTCCGGGGGAGCGGGGGAGGCTCTTTTTGCCCTCTCCAGGCTCCTATAATGCCTCTGGAGCCTGGGGAGAGCAAAAAATGGCTTTTAAAAAGGTGAACTTAGCTGGCCAGCACACGCATGCGCGCTGGCCAGCTGACAGGGCAGTGCCTTGTGTGCCCTGACAAATGGCTCCGCGTGCCACAGGTGGCACGCGTGCCATAGGTTCGCCATCACTGACCTAGGTCCTGACATTTAAATGTGACAATCAGCACCTTAAATTGTACTGGGAAACCAATTGGAAACCAGTATAACTCCCAAAGTAGTAGTGTTATGTGGGTGATATGTCTGTTAGTACTCACGCAACTGCATTGAGGATCAGCTGTATCTTCTGAAGGAAATTTAAGGGCAGCCCCATATAGAATGAGTTAGCATAAAGTGACAAAGGCATGAGCGGCTGTCAAAAGAGCCTGTTGGATTAGAAATGGCCCACAATAGATATCTACAAAACTAAAAGAGCTCTCCTGGCCATAATCTTGATTTGCTTTTCTAGCAGAAGCTTGAATCCAAGAGAGATCCCAGATTGTAATCCTTCTTTGCGTAGTGAAAATTAATTATATCTAGTGGTTGAATTTCATTAATGATGAAGTTCAGTTTTACTAATGGTGAAATCTAATGGAAAATATTGGCTTCTGCACCCATACTCCCTTTCTTTTTCTGGCATTGAGTCTAAATCTGTTTTAATTCATCTAGATCCTTGCAAGTTTCAGGGAGTACAATTGAACTTCATCTATTATTTACACTGACCACCAGTTTGTCTTGACTACATGTTCCAAAGGCCAAATAGACTCTCGATAGAATTGTCTGCTAATGCCTTGGAAAACTCTCTTCAGAAGTTAAGCAAATCTATCAGGTTTCTGGGTAGATCAGAAGAAAGGGTCCATCTTTCCTGTGTATGTGAAAAACATGAGTTTTCCTGAAAATTATAGGAACCTCTACAGCTCCACCAAGGAATGGAAAACAGTAATAATATTGAAATATGGCAAGCCATTAGTTGAGTGTCCCTCATTAATCAACACTATTGTAATATTTATTTTATTCTTTGCTGATAGTTCAAAGGGATAATCAATGTTTGCTGATGATATAATAATAATAGCCAGCAAAATGTACCTTTATCAAGCAAAAAAAGGATTGTACATTTATCAGCCTTTTCATCTGGTTGAAAAGAGCAGTGGAAATAGATTAGATGACCTTTTAAAATTCTCTTCTTCCCTAACATTCCATGAAAAAGTTGTATTATAATGCCAAATGGCACAATGTAATTTCACAATACTGCTACCTATAGAAACAAAGGAAATACTTTAATTTTTACCCATGGACTAATATTGTTAGTTAGAAATCCCAGAGAAGTCAACGTGTTGCGTAGCATAAGATGACATCAGCCATTTGTCTGTATCATGTCAAAAGGCAGTCTCGGCTCAGAGGTTTGTCATAGCCAGTGGGTATCTCTAGTCTAGACCATCTTTTCACTGATCTAATAGCATAATTCTTGCAATATTTTAATCTGCCTGAATGTAGTACAATATGTGACTGCTGCTTCATGGATATACTTGCAATCATGGCATGACTGACAAAAGGGATGAAAGTAATTTTCTTCTGTTTTCAACTAACCATGATTTTTTAAATATGGAAATAAGGTCAAACTGTGATATGTTTGCCATGTTTTATCCAAACAATCCCATTTCAAACTGTGGTTTATAATTTTGGCTTATTTAATTAATAATTGAGATTCTGAAGAGAAGAAGATGCTTCCTGTAGGTATGACTTAAGAACATGATATGAAGGAAGAGCTGACTCATGCGTCTTATTTGTTTGTTTTGATAATTGTCTATGCTATTCTCCTACCCAAAGAATAACGAGACAATAAAAAACCCAACCAAAAATTTAAAAAGCGTGATTTTAAAAAGCTATCAAATAAGTATAAATAAAATGTTTCATTATATACATTAATAAGACAGATTAAGAACCATAATATTATTAGAGAGAGAAGGCTGCAGTTTAAATAAATAAAGTTTAGTCTTTGATAAACAGGCCCATGAAGATGCAGATCAAACTGTTTTGGGGAGAAAATTCCAGAGCCATCTGGGGCATCCATTGTCTTGGCAGCTTCCCTCAGGGATGTCCCACACAGCAGTGCTTTGAATTCAACTTGGAAATCTACTGGGGACTAATCCAGGATGAGTGTCAGATGCTCTCTCCTGGAAGCACCTGGCCTGATCATTGTAATATGGACCTTTTCTAATGTTTGCATTTCCTTCAGGAGCCTCCATAGTAAGATTATAATTATCAAAGAGGAAGAAACCAACATGTGAGAAATGGAAGCCAAATGAGACCTCTCTAAAAGAATTGCTAGATCAGTGGCTGAGACTCTGAGCTTGTTGATCAGAAAGGTTGGCAGTTTAGTGGCTCGAATCCCTAATGCCGCTTAACGGAGTGAGCACCCATTACTTGTCTCAGCTTCTGTCAACCTAGTAGTTCAAAAGCATGTAAAAATGCAAGTAGAAAAAAAGGAACAACCTTTGGTAGGAGGGTAACAGCGTTCCGTGCGCCTTGGGTGTTTAGTCATGCCAGCCACATGACCATGGAGACGTCTTTGGACAGCGCTGTCTCTTCGGCTTTGAAACGGAGATGAGCACTGCCTCCTAGAGTCGGGAACAACTAGCACATATGTGCGAGGGGAACCTTTATACCATTAAAAGTAACCATTCCCCTACTACTATGCTGGCCTAGCAATGCAAAAACAGAACCAGACAAAATCAGAATCACCCTCAAATTTGAAACGTATCTTTTTAGGGAAAACATGTTCTCCTCTGAAATATTCTCCCAACCACTAAACCTTCTGACCTGTCGGAATTCAGCTTTAATTCTTTCTTTAAACCTCAGCTTTAATTTCACCAATGTCAGCCCTTCAAGGCAGGCCAAGTCAGGAAATAGACGTCGCAAGAAATATGTCTACTTTATCAACATATATTATAATAACAGAATCTTGAAAGCCTGACAGCATTTTCTGTCCTTCCTCTTTATACCAAAGAGAGTAAAAGCAGTGAACACAATCTTGAATTTCTTTCTCAACTTTCCTGTTTTACCAGGCTAGGCTCATATTCTACTAACAGCTACATATTTTCCCCAAGTTAATTTCTGCACTCCTCTTATATCAAGCCCATTATTCAGTCCAAGCAGGAATAAACTGAGGAGCTTGGCACAATCGGTGATGATTTGTCATCAGTATTAACATCCAGTGTCTTCGTACAAATGTTAAATAGAATGGGAATCACAATTAGTAGGAAATACAAGTTTTATGATCATTATATTACACTATAGAGCAGGGCTGTCAAACTCTTGGCCTGTGGGCCAGGTGCATCATGCACTGGCCACACCCATGCCCGGTTTTGCAAAGGGGAAAAAAAATCTCGATACGTCATGTGACACTGCATCCTACTGCTAGTAGGGCTAATTTCACCAACACATAGCAACCCTGAGATGCACTGGTGTCTGTTCTGTCCAGTGAATGAAGACAACCAAAATTATGGTGGAAAGCTGAATATGTTCCCTACTATACAGACCAGCTGCAACTGTGCAGAGAGGAAATTATAGTTTGAATTTTCCAGTTTCTCCAAATAGGGCTGGGGAAGATTCATGCTTAACATTGCTTTCATCTGACAATACTGGGCTTGGTAACCAATGATCTGACTTGGTGGTAGACACATTCTGTGATTCAATCTGTATGTATAAGTACTCTTGTTCTGTTTGTGCCAATTCCTGTCACCTGACTCAGATTCCCAGGTATCAGTGAATTATCCAGTAGATCAGCAGCTGAAGAAATGTCTTGAATATCCAAAATGTTATCTGGAAATAGAGCACTGAGAACCGAGTGAGAGAATGTGTTGCATTAGAAAGGGGGTTATTAATTGGAGGGGGCACAATTGCAACATTTATAATATATGCATTTTAATTAATCAAGAAACTGGAGAGCGTACCAAAAGGAATTCTTTATGCTGTTTAGACAATACAGTGAGATTTTAAAATTCCAGTTGGAGCAGTGGCTTTATGCAGCCAGGGAGGGTGGGATGCTTTAATTACCTAATATAATAAGAGAGTAATTTATATTCTGCATTGAATTAAGTTGTGTACTAATTACATCTACCATTCTAGTAAAAGATTAGCCTTAGGTGCCGAATGCCACAAAATAAATAGTTTTAAAAATTATTAGGAAAATTTGATGAATAATAAACAGCAGTTATTCTAGTCTATTGATTTGTATTTACTGAATCAAAGAGATAAATATTTTTCCTACTTCAAGGATACGTTGAAATGAAACATGTCATTTTCATCATAGTTATTCATTTGAACTAGATAATACTTGAAAACTCACACATTCAGATTATTTATTTATTTATATTTTATTCAATTTATCTGGCTGTTCGTTTGAAGCACATACTCTGGTTGATTAATAGAGTTACAAACATCAGCATAATAATTCAGAATGAAAAATAAAGATACACAGAAACAACAAAATAATTGGTTTCACAAACAGTCAGCAATGAGCAAAGTAGAGCAGCTTACAAGGTGAACAGTTGTCATTGTTAATTCTTGAAGATACGTTCTAATGATGCATTATTGCATTTAACAGTATTATGTAACCTGTGCTAAATCAATGCAAAATTCCATCTAGTCCTGCATTATGTTTCTAATAATTAGCAAGACATAGGCTTAGCAGCACTTTGCCATGTTAGAGATAATATAAAAACCATAACTACAGATAGCTATTTGTAGTTTGCTCTTATGTGAATTTACCTAATGGTTGGGGAATGAGGCTTCCAGAGCACTATGAGAATGAGCTCCATTCTTGTGATCCTTTAGAAACCTCATCCCCCAAACTGTATGATTTCGCAGATACTGAATTGAATTGAATTGAATTTATTAGATTTGTTAGCCGCTCCCTCTCCACGAAGGGACTCGGGGCGGCGTACAATAAATAAAAACACATGTTATACAATTAAAACATTTCACGGAGGAGGTGTCAAAATCGCATAGTACAATACATAGGAATAGTCATAATAAAATTAAAATTAAAATACCCCAATATAAAATTACAAATTTAAAAGATTGCCAGGAGGATAAAGATGGAACTATAATTGAGCCAGGCCGGCTAGTTGAAAAAGGTGGGTCTTGAGTTTTGAACGGAAGGAGCGGAGGTCGGTAGTAATCCTAATGTCGGGGGGGAGGTCATTCCAGAGGGCTGGGCCCATCACAGAGAAGGCCCTGCTCCTGGGTGCCGCCCTCTGGCACTGCTTATTGGACAGCATCCGGAGAAGTCCCTCTCTGTGAGAGCGAATTGGTCGTAGGGATGTATGGGGCAGGATGCGATCCCGCAAGTAGCTAGGTCCTGTGCCATGGAGCGCTTTGAAGATGGTAATCAACACCTTGAAACGCACCCGATAGACCACAGGGAGCCAGTGCAGCTCGCGCAGGAGAGGTGTTATATGGGAGTATCTAGTACTCCCCATAATCACCCGCGTGGCCGCATTCTGGACCAACTGTAGTCTTCGGGTGCATCTCAATGGGAGCCCCATGTAGAGAGCATTGCAGTAGTCTAGGCGGGAGAGCATTGCAGTAGTCCAGCGCATGAGTGACTGTGCGAAGGGCATCCCGGTCCAATAGGGGGCACATTTGGCGCACCAGGCGAACCTGGTGGAATGCCCCCCTTGCCACGGCTGCCACATGGTCATCCATGGACAGCCGGGCATCCAGGAGGACGCCCAAATTGCGTGCCCGCTCCATGGGGGCCAGTTGCTCGCCCCCAATGGCCAGAGATGGAATCATCTGGTTGAACCGGGGGGCCGGAAGCCACAGCCACTCCGTCTTGGAGGGGTTGAGCTTGAGTCTGTTGTCACCCATCCAGACCCGTACGGCTTCCAAACACCGGGACATCATTTCGACGGCCCCGATTGGCCTAAGATTGTTGGCCAAGCAGGAACAAAAATAGCCAGAGAAATGATTGAAGCTTGGGAAATGTGCCCCTTGTCAGTCAATAGGAGTGCTGATTTACCACCAGTTTCCTGGGTACTTAGGAGTGGAGGGCAGGGTGCACAAGAAAACAACAACTAATGAGTTAATAGCTGGCCATCAACACCCTTATTAACAACTAAAAGCCACACACAACCAGGCACCATATAAATACAATGCTTAGAACTTTCACGGATTCCAAAGAAAAACAATTACCAACCTAATCCAAAGGGAGACGACCCCCCCCCCAAGAACTGAGACACAGAACAGGACAACAGCATCGCCCTCCTCCCTTACATCAAAGGCACCACAGATAAAATCAGCAAAATTCTCCACAAGCACAATATCAAGACAGCCTTCAGCACTGACCAAAAAATAGCCAACATCTTAAGAAACCCCAAAGACAAGATCCAGCTAGAAAACCAAGGAGTCTACGAAATACCATGCAAAATCTGCCCTGCCACATACATTGGACAAACTAATAGGAGAATAAATGCACGCATCGCAGAACACCCCCACAACATGAATAAACGTGATGACCTCGCCAAAACATTGCCAAGACAATCTCAATCTTACATGGGAAAAGACCCGAATACAACAAGACACACCCGTGAAAATCTACGAATATATATATATGATATATATTATACCAGCATATATTATATATATGGCAGGTTTTTTAAAAAAAAATCTTTAAAAATCCCTAAAGGAGCTTCCAAAGGCTTCATGAACAGTCTTTACTTTCAGATATCCAGTTTTTTTTAATATTTCTCTATAATTAACTAGCTATATACTGTACGAAGAGCTACATTTAAAAGTTGCAAATGTATGCACTGTTCTGAGTTTAGATAATATATTCATTACCTGAGCATTTTGACAATTTGTAGTGCTGGCCTTAGATATTTGTCAATTAGATATTAGTTTTTACCTTACAGAATCACATACTTTCATGCTATAAAATATAGAATGATTTCATTAATTAAAGTATCAAATGTTTTTCTTTTATAGGGAGGTTGATCAGGATTCTGATGGCTTTATTAGCTTCAATGAATTTGAATCAGCGATGAAGTATGGAGAAGAAAATTTGTCTCACCTTACCTGAAGTGCAATTTGTTAGAAATTTGCAAAAGAACTACCGTTTCCAAAAGCTGCAAACATTTTTTCTTCACGTTAGCAAATCTACACAGAATCTGAGGAAACAAAGAAATCTTGTTCAAACTTCCATGACATGTATTGATGCTCTTTAATTATTTTTGAAATTTTGGTTTCTCTTCCTCAATGTTTATGCAAAATTAATTAATATAGCTGATGAACTGTATGAACATGGAAAAGAAAAAAAAACAGTGAAAGATGACAATTAAATGAAAAATCCACTTTGTTTGAACACTTCATTCCCAAAGTT
Organism: Natrix helvetica; assembly: GCF_964273705.1. Classification (NCBI taxonomy): domain Eukaryota; kingdom Metazoa; phylum Chordata; class Lepidosauria; order Squamata; family Natricidae; genus Natrix; species Natrix helvetica. The sequence goes on from NC_138548.1 coordinate 47,939,039, forward strand.
CAGTTATTTCTTTATAGGCTGACCACAATTTGGACAAACTAAATCCAGTTTTCCTATTCTGAGTTCAGTTAATCTGGAAGTGGGATTGGTTCTAGGTGTTTTGTAAAAAGAAAACAATGGGATTCAGAACGGAGTTCTTGCCTGCAAAATCTGGACAACCAGTAGGATAATAGCAAAGAGATAAGAAAGTTCTTAGCTACTTGCTATCTACTGGTCATCCAGATTTTGCAGTCCAGATTTGGTAATCTTAGCTATAGCCCCATGATGGCAACCTATGGCACACATGCCAGAGGTGGCATGCAGAGCTTTCTCTGTGGGTATGTGCGCTGCTCTTCTGGGTTCTGTTACACGCATGCGTGCTAGACAGCTAGTCTGGTGCGTATGCATGCCGGACCAGCTGCTGTCTTAAGGGTTCCGGTGTTCTGACGTGCGCGATCCAGTTTCGGCACTCAGTACCGAAAAGGTTAGCCATCACTGCAATAGCCTCTCAGAAGCAACTGTTTGATTTGGGCCATTGCTATTTTAATTGAAAGAAATATAAGGAGAAACTGCTTGGCAATCAATATGTGGGTGGGTGGATGGGTTGGTTGGTTGGTTGATTTTTATATTCCACAAGACAACCCTTTCGATCATAATACAATAATTACCTTTTCTGTGGCTGGGGATTTGACTTGAATTGCTAAAAGAACTGCAACAAGTGAAAAAAAGAACCTACCTCAACCATGCCTATAAGTCTAATGCACTATGGGCTGAATCAACATTGCATAACAGTATGAAAAAAATCCCCTGTCCATGAATAACCCTGCATTTAGCAGGCCACCTAATGCAAATATTTGTATCTTTAAACATACTCTGAATTTTCCACAGACAAAAGGACACAACACACAAAGTGTGTTGAATAAACAACAGCCCTGAAGGCAATACCTCCAAGAATCAATGAATGCAAAACAGCCACCAGCAAGAAATACCTTGGATATTATAGTAGTGACTGCTTGCTGAATGTAGCTGTGCATGTACACTCTGTGGATGCTCTTGGCAGTTACTGTTTGAGGACACTTGCTGTGTTTAAATCTCAACATTAGAAATCAATGGTATGCATACTGTATATTATGCACTTTGAACAATGCACATATACTGAGTGCATTATGCACTTTGAACAACCTGAAACTACCGCTAGAACTTTTTTGTATTTGCATCATTTGTGTGAATATAGGCACGGTAGAACTGCATCAGCAGAAACATATTTAATGTTCCTTCCAGCACTTGCTTTCCTTTTGAAGGTCACATATTAATCTTCCCACCCAAAATCAGTCTCTGCACATGAATTCACACATACCCTCTCCAGCAGTAGCTTATTTCTCAAGCAAGCAGGCAACTGGGCAATGGAAGGCTGGTTCCCTCTTCCTGGCTATATGGACTGCTGTTGGATAGATGACTTCATGCTGCATGTAGATATGTCATATGAGTGCATGTAACTTCAGAGCCTGCACACCCTGTTTGACTCAGCATGAATTAGCAGTTTAACTGCCAGGGTCCCGCATCTTGGGAAGTGATAGTGATAGGGAGATTAGTACACTCTCTACCTGGACCGAACCAAATGTCTGAGGGGATGTGAAGATCAGTGATGTCAGGACCTGTAATTCTCACTTCTTACTACTTCTGCTGAAGGTAATGCGTCAGAAGATAATCATCAAGGAAACTATGTGGAGGAAGTTTCAAAATTCAGCTAGTCATTTATTTATTTATTTATTTATTTATTTATTTATTTATTTATTTATTTATTTATTTATTTATTTATTTGTGGCTCATATCGCCATGAGATGACTCCAAAGCCATCATCTGCATGATAGTGCTGATTGTGTCTGATGCCTCTGGATCACATGCTGCTTGCTGACTGACAACTGATTTAACAACTGCACAAGGATTTTGCTGTGCTTGAGAGCAGATACCAGTTTCCTAGTGCTTCCCCTGATGGGAAGGATACCTGAAGGATGCCAGAAATAGTGTTTAAACATTTCCAAGGTTGAAAGATGCCAGGAGTCATTCCTGCTGCTCACCTGGGACTTAGAATAGATGGAAACAGTGTAGCTTCACCTGCAAGATTGAAAATACCCTGTTGCTCTTGTGTCTATACTACGCTGATGCCTCTGGGTGCTACTTCCACTAATTTCAGGGGGGACGACACCCCAATTTCTTGTAAGTTGAAAAGTTGTACAAATCCTTATTTTTGTCTGCCTTTATTTCCATATCATTCTGTAAGGATATCATGTTTTAATGCATTCTTACTTTTGCTACTTGGGCAGAATTTTAATTGTAAAATTCCTACAATTGTTAACCGTTGTCATACTTATTACTAAATATGGATTTAAGTGAATTATTATTTACATTTCATAGAAGAAAGAGAAAACATGAAACTGTTACTCTATCCTTACTATAAGCTTGATTGAAAACTAGGTTTTGCCATTCCTGCATTTTTCACTCTGGTCTTTTTACAATGGAAAATCCCTCCACAATGAATTATATCAGAAGGAAGTCAGGAAAGAATGTGGCAAGGAGCAACCATGGAAATAAATAGTATCCTAAACAGCTAATAATGAAATTAGTTCACAGGATTAACTTGGTGGGGGAGTTATATTGTGAACCTTTAATGTTGTACGTTATCTATAGTAGCCATGTCTGTGAGAACAGCCATTGAAATTTGTTTAACAAATAAAACAATGTGTATAAAATTTTATAACACAGACCAGCTTTCTCCAGTCTGGGGCAGCCTTCTAGATGTGTGGAATGTTATCCAGAGTCTTCATAAATGCTCATGTTTTAAGAGCGTGAATGTGAAAGGTTGGAAACTTTATTTTTCCACTGAGCACAGGAAATAACAAATGGATGCAAATTGCAATTATTATTTAACACAGACATGTTGCTAATTAGTAATATTTTAAGAAATTATTTGAAAGTGTCCCATAAATAAGATTTATTAGATAAAGTTTACACATTATTTAAAGAACACAACCAACATTACAAACATATCAACAAAAATGGGAAATTCATTTATGTTGATTTCAGTGAAGTCTTAAAAATACAACTGGAAAAAAGGAATTTTGTTGTTTTCTGGACTCTTGGGGACCTCATAGATTAGTGCAGGGGCGGGGAACTATAGTCCTTTTACGATCTGTGAACTTCAACTCCCAGAATGTCAAGTTTTCTTGACAAAATTTTGGAATTGTTTGCCATTGGCTTCTTCCTGAGGCTGAAAGAGAATAACTGGCCCAAAGTCATCTAGCTGGTTTCACATCTAAGGTGGGGAATTGAACTCATAGTCTCCTACCCTGTTTCCCCTAAAATAAGACCTCCCTGGATAATAAGCCCAATCGGGGTTTTGCATGAACTAAAATAAGTCCTCCCCTGAAAATAAGCCCTCCCCAAAATATTTAAACACATGCACAGCTGGTCTCCTTCATTTTCTCTGGTTGTCTGCCACACAAACAACATGAGATGAGGCGAGGCCGGAGGGAGGGAAAGGGAGGGGGAACATGCCCCACACACCACATACACCCTTACCTAACGGCCATTCCTACAACCCTAGCCACCATGCCCCTTCTGTCACACTAATGGCTGCTGCTGCAAAAAAGCAGCAGGCCCAGCGACCCGCAACACAGCAGCAACCATGAGGTGACCAAGCTCACCACCTCCTGTACCTCAAAAATAATAAGACCTCCCCAAAAATAAACCCAAGTGCTTATTTCAAGGATCAAAAGAAAATTAGACCTTGTCTTACTTTTGGGGAAACATGGTATTTCCTAGCCGGGTGCCTTAGCCACTATACCAAACTGGCTTTCCACTAGGTACATGTATGCTCCCTTATAATTCAGACGTTTAAAGAACAATTTTTATCATTGTTAGAGTGGTGTATAGCGGAAGTCAGGGGGGTGGGTTTGATTGGGAGGTGGGGGAGGGTTAGAGTGGAGGGTGGGGAAATATATATGCATAACTAATCTAGAAGATGGGATTAATGAAATATTGCTACTTTAAGAGAAACCTATATTAGGATTTATATATGTTTAGGTACAATATTTGAAAGAAATTTTTTTAAGATGGGGGAGGGGAGGGGGTACAGTATTTGTATGTGACTTACATTATATGGTGGGGGGGCAAAAAGGGGGGAAATTGTTTGTGTAAAACTTTTTCAATAAAAAAAAATAAAGAACAATTTTTATCAACTTATTTTTGCCTTAAAATAGTACTATAGTATGAAATAGTATCAACAGCCAATCTATTTGACTAAAAGAATTTGATAAAATAGTGGTTAATTTTATATATATAATAAACATTTAAGTGAAAATTGTTTTTAAGGTTCTATGAGAAAATAATGGTAGAAAATATTAGTGAGATGTATTTTAGATGATCTATTAATTGTTGGCTTAGGTTTCATAAAAACCCAGGAATGATTTTCAAGGAATGATTTTAATATGCTAAAAGTTGCTAGCATAAGCAGTTGGTTACGAGGGTGACAATATTAGACACCTCACCAATAAGGCAATGGCCAAAGAGATTCTGAGAAATGTTATTTATATTGGAACGGAATACAAACTGGTAAAATTGTCTATTTTTGTTGTCTGGATTAATAAAAAGAATGAGGTAATGAGGTATAATCACTTGATTTAACTTTAAGCATGTGTAAATTATACACCAGTACAAATTGTCAATTAATGTAAATAATATATGCTTACAGTTAAAATATGTACAAAATTGATGTAATTGTATTACTTAATACCGGTATATCTAGTCATATAGTATTTATACATTTTTTTAGGTACTAGGTATTTTATTGGTGGGAAGAAGGAAGGAAACTCAAAATCTTAGTTTCAGACATCTTGTTGTGGCATTTAGGAAAAATATACCATTTTAAAACAGTGACTAAAAAGGGAGAAGCTGAACTTCATAGTATTTTGCTCGTGAAGAGATAATCAGAGGCTTTTTCAAGCTACCCATTACTTGCAATTGGATGAAAATGTAGCAAATAACTTGAGGGACAATATGGAGAGATTTGGCTGTCATACTGATTTCTTTTTTCATGAGAAAAACCCACCAATTTGCTGAAAAGAAAAGGAATCACATGCTACTTCAGAATCCTTCGGAAGCTTTTTATGTTTATCATCTTACTACTGTGATATGTGTGTCTAGAAATTATATTTTATTATATAAATAATGTTATCATGCAGTAAATGTTTTATTTAAAAAATCATAAGATCTTTATTTATTTCTGCCATATTTCTAATTCTGAGTTGCTTAATATGGCTTATTTAGTATGCCTAAATACCATATCTATGAAAATATTTTCTAAATGGATAAGAATGGTAAGCTTACCCTGTAGGAATATATGAAAAGTCTATGTGCTGCTTGTTACTGACTCTTAACATGAAACCACATATTAGGAACACTGCCATTTTCTGCCATAGACATGTGGATGGGAACTCACCAAGAGATTATAAGTTTTATTGTCATGCCAGGAATGGATCAGCCTCTCATACTAGGTTTACCCTGGTTACGGAAATGGAACCCACACATCAATTGGAGAAAAGGGTGATTGCGCATCCGATCCGCTACACCCCCTAAGGGAGAAGGGGGGCTCCAAAGCCTGTTAACGCTAAATCTAACCTAGCAGGTACAGGGCAAGAAAAAATTGAGTGGGAGGAGAAAATCCCAAAAGAATATTGGGACCTAAACGATATTTTCAGTGAAAAGTCCTCTGATATTACCCTGTCACCATGCAACAGACTGCAGTATTGATATCCTCCTGGGGGTAAAACTTCCCAAAACCCAAATCTACTCAATGACCCCCCGTGACATGAGATGAATTACGGAAGTTTATTGACAAAAATTTACAAAGGGGGTTTATTGAACCTGCTAGACCCTGAGTGGCTGCTCCAGTGTTATTTAGAGAAAAGAAAGATGGCTCCTTTCATCTCTGTATGAATTATAAGAACCTAAATGCAGTGTCTGTACAAAATGTTTACCCCCTCCCTCTGATGAAGGATATGTTGGCCCAATTGGGTAAAAGGAAGATTTTCACAAAATTGGACCTAAGGGAGGCCTATTACAGAGTCAGGATTAAAAAGGGAGATAAATGGAAAACTGCTTTCAATTGCCCACTTGGTTGTTTTCAATTCCGAGTACTCCCTTTTGGCCTACAGGGGGCACCAGCGGTTTTCATGCAATAAATGAAGTTTTGCATGACCACCTATACAAGGGCGTGATGGTCTATCTTGATGACATCCTTATTTACACTGAAACACGTGAAGAACACATGACATTGGTGCGGTCAGTTCTCAAAAAACTCCGTGCCGCTGAGTTTTATGCCAAATTGTCTAAATGTGAATTTCATCAGGAAAAAATTGACTACCTTGGTTATCGCATCTCCCACAATGGTATTGAAATGGACCCAGCAAAAGTCCAGGCCGTCACCGAATGGGCACCCTCCTGTACCCACAAACAATTACAAAGTTTTTTGTGAATTTTTATCGTCAATTTATTCCCTCGTTCGCCAGCATTGCACTACCAATTACAAATCTCCTAAAGTCTAAAGGGGAGCCAAGCCCAAATCGGGGAATCCATTAAAATGGACTATGGAATGTCAAGCCGCATTCGAAAAACTGAAGCGACTCTTTGCAGCTGAACCCGTTTTGAAACACCCGGACATGGATGCACCATTTGTCATTCAAGCTGACGCTAGTGATGTAGCGATGGGGGCAGTGTTACTTCAAATGAACACTGATGGGAACCTGCAGCCTTGCGCTTATACCTTCCAAAAACTGACAAGAGACGGAGAGACTATGGGCTATATGGGAAAAAGAAGCTTTTGCTGTCAGGTGGGCTTTGATGACCTGGCGACATTTCCTTGAGGGGACTAAATACCCTTTTGAGGTGTGGACTGATCACAAAAATCTGGAGGCATTAAAGACCCCTCGAAAGCTGAATCCTAAACAAATGCGTTGGGCGCAACATGTCAACCGGTTCAATTTCACCCTAAAGTACATCCCTGGAGGGAAGAACTTCATGGCTGATGCATTATCCAGACTCCCACAATACAACAATTTGAAGCTAAGCGTGGTTCATCCAGTCATCCCAGCAAAGAGTCTTGCTGCCCCAATGGTTACCAGAAGCCAAAGCAACTCTAATTTGGAGGTCACAACAGACCTCATCTGCAAACTCAAGGAAGGCCTTGAGTCCGATGACTGGTTTAAGGAACATTCAAATGAATGCATCATGAAAGATGGACTGGCTTGGATAGACACTAAATTGTATGTTCCTGCAAGCATGAAGTCTTTTGTGCTACAACGAGCTCATGATTCCCGTATGGCAAGCCATTTTGGGTTTGTGAAAACTCTGCATCTTGTTAAAAGACCATTTTGGTGGCCTTCTTTGAAAAAAGACATATGTGCTGCTAAGCGGCCACCAGGAAAGCCCCAGGGCCTACTTCAAGGTGTGGCCCATCCTGAATCCCCGTGGAAGGAAATGTCAATGGATTTCAGTGTTGAATTACCAGAGAGTCAAGGAAATACCGTGATTTGGGTCGTCACAGACCTGTTTTCTAAACAAGTTTATTTGGTGCCTTGTCCCAAGATCCCTTCAGCTAAGTCGTTAGCTAAATTGTTTATTACACATGTATACCGGTTGCATGGGGTGCCGGAACGCATAATTTCAGATAGAGGGGTCCAGTTCACCTCCCTCTTTTGGAAGGAGTTTTTGAAGTTGATTGGCTCCGCCCAGGGGTTAAGCTCCGCCCACCATCCTCAGACTAATGAGGCTTGTGAAAGGACCAATTCTGTTTGGAACAGTACCTCCGGTGTTTCATCAATTATCAGCAGGAGAATTGGGCTGAACTGTTACCACATGCTGAAGTAGCATACAACAACTCTGTGCAAAGCAGCACCGGTTTCACCCCTTTTAGAATTGTATTGGGACAGGACTTTGTGCCCATTCCAGAATTACCCCGTGAAAGACCACAAGTTTTGTCCCTCCGAGTGGAGTGACCAGCTCCAACAAGTCTGTCCCATAGCCCACAAAACATTGGAAGCTGCTCATCGGGCACACAAGAAACAAGCTGACAAAAAGAGGGTGAAGGAAAGAGAGTACAAGATTGGGGATCAAGTGTTTCTGTCTACCAAGTTTCTCCAAACCACCCAGAAGTCAAAGAAATTGGGGCCTATATATGTTGGTCTGTTTCCTATTGTGAAGGTAATTAATCCTGTTTCTGTACGGTTGGAACTACCGAAGTATCTCAACCGTTACCCTGTGTTTCATGTTAACCTTTTGAAACCAGTGCACACTTCCTCTGTCTGGACACCCCTACCTCCATCTCCTGCCCCTCTTCTCATTGAGGGAGAGCAGCATTTTGAGATAAAAGAGATTTTGGACTCCAGGAAACATAGGAATCAGATTCAATATCTGGTCTCCTGGAAAGATTTTCCCCCCTCCCAAGCTGAATGGGTTGATAAATCCCATGTTAGGGCTCCTAGACCTTTGCGGAAATTATACTCTACCTATCCCGATAAACCCTAACTCATGTTGACTTATATATGTCTAAACTGTCTTGTTCCTGTTTTTTTCTCTACATTTTTTTCTTCCAGGGATGACTTCGTTTCCTTACGGAGGGCCGGATGTCAGCCCCTGCTTTGCTGCTTGCTTTCGGCTGCCATTGAAATGAGGAGGGGGGATGACATGGTATTTGGGACGGGAAGTTTTCGGCACAGGAGTGAATGAAGAAGGGAGTGTTTTTCTCACCATCTACTGCGCATGCTGCAGATAGTGGAATTGCCGCCAAGGCCAACTGTCCGGCATACCAACCTGATGATGTTTTTGAAGATGCAACCCACAAGACACCTGTGAGGTGTGCGGAGTGGACTGTGGGATGGGGTTACCAGGGGGAGGGAGTTGGGTCACATATTGATATCTATGATTACACACGCTTTTGCCTCAGATCTTGCTTTGCTAGCTGCTATCTACTCATAACCAGTAAAAGTACTCTTAATTCTGAAAAATGGAGTTGAGTGGTTTCTTTCTTTGTTACTGATGGAGGCTGCCCTGACAGACTCGTTCTTCTCTTCAATAAAATAAATCTATAACTGAATTTCAGAGATTCATTCAAGATTTCTGTTCAAAGTCTCTCATAAGATTTAATAAGGTATAGAAAAAAGAAGTCCCTCTAATCCCAGGTAACCCTGGGGAATATTTCTGCCAGTCGTTTTGGTGAATTATTACTAAACTAGTAGTAAGCCACTTGAAATCCTCCAATATTTTGGATAACTGCCATTGCTATTAGACTACTGGTAGAGGCCAATGAGTGTTAAGACACCAAAATATATGGAGTGCATCAAATGGACACCTTCTATTGGTAGTTATGAGGCCAACATTTTGCTTAGCATAAGACCCTTTCCTGTGTTTTTATGTGCAAAGGAAGGAAGGAGGGAAAGAAAGAAGGAAGGAAGGAGCAATGATTACAGGCTTGTTACTTCTTTGCTTGATTTTCTTTTAGGCAAATTAACATGCTAGCACAAAAGTAATTGGGCTTATTTTAAAGTTCTCTTGTTGGTGCTTAGATTTGCCTTATGGGACTACAGATAGAAAACTAACATCTGGTGTTTGAGGTTGCTGGGGATTTTCACCATATTATCTGTAATAGCTCCACTATAAATAAACAAAATGAATAATTAAATGAGCACTAACGCATTCTGAATAATAAATTGTTCAAAAACATTCTCTGCAGACGACCTGGTGCGATATTTTTTGCAAAATACCTTGGCTTGGATTTTGAGACTAAATCCTCCCTTACTGTATAGCCATGATGTAGGATTATGTCGATACTGAAAATTCATAACGTAACATTTGGGATAGTTTCATTGCTGCTACGTGAAAGCATAATTATATTTGTTTATTATTAAGTGTTTATTATAAAAACAAAACAATTAATGTCTCATGATGGAATTCTTAGCAGCTTCTTCCATAACGGCACATACAAGCAGTGGTGTCTCAGTTACAAGTTATACGGTGACAAAACTTAATAAACACAATATCATGATTTAATGCAATATTTTATTTATTTTTATTTATTATTCATATTTATAGACCGCCCCCTCTCCCGAAAGGGACTCGGGGCGGTGTACAGTCACTAAAATACGTTATAAAATACATACAAAACAGTTAAATAATTAAATACGTAGGTGGAGGAGGTTGCAAGACTGTACATAGAATAATAAATATTAAATATAGTATATAGTGTATTAAAAACTTTTTAAAACCCCAAACCCAATTAAAATGAATAAATCCCCGGGAGGTAGAACTAAGAAAGTGCCAGGCCAGCTGATTGAAATAGGTGAGTCTTTAACTTTTGCCGGAAGGAACGGAGGTCGGTGGTAGTTCGAATGTCAGGGGGGAGGTCATTCCAGAGGGTTGGGCCCATCACAGAGAAGGATCTACTCCTAGGTGTCGCCCGCTGGCATTGACTAGCAGACGGCACCAGGAGGAGCCCCTCTCTGTGTGAGCGGATAGGTCGCAGGGACGTGTGTGGTAGGATGCGATCCTGCAGGTAACTAGGTCCACTGCCATGGAGCGCTTTAAAGATGGTGATCAATACCTTGAAACGCACCCGAAAGGCCACAGGTAGCCAGTGCAGCTCGCGCAGGAGAGGTGTTACGTGGGAGTAACGTGTACTTCCCATAATAACCCGCGCGGCTGCGTTCTGAACTAGCTGCAGTCTCCGGACGCGTCCCAAGGGAAGCCCCATGTAGAGAGCATTGCAGTAGTCCAGGCGAGACGTCACCAGCGCATGAGTGACCGTGCGCAGGGCACTCCGGTCCAGTAGGGGGCGCAATTGGCGCACCAGACGAACCTGGTGGAACGCCCCCCTTGCCACGGCTGCCACATGGTCCTCCATTGACAGCCGGGCATCAAGGAGGACGCCCAAATTGCGCGCCCGCTCCACAGGGGACAATTGTTCGCCCCCTATGGCCAGCGATGGAGTCAGCTGGCTGAACCGAGGCGCCGGTAACCACAGCCACTCGGTCTTGGAGGGGTTGAGTTTAAGTCTGTTGTCCCCCATCCAGACCCCGACGGCTTCCAAACACCGGGACATCACTTCGACAGCCTCGTTGGGGTGGTTTGGGGTTGAAATATACAGCTGAGTATCATCAGCGTAAAGATGGTACTCAACCCCAAAACCACGGATGATCTCACCCAGCGGCTTCACATATGCGTTGAACAGGAGAGGCGAGAGGACCGACCCCTGTGGCACCCCACAAGTGAGTGGCCTCAGGGACGATCTCTGCCCCCCTGTCAACACAAATTGCTTCCGGTCGGAGAGGTAGGAGCCGAACCACCGCAAAACGGTGCCTCCGACTCCCATCCCCTCCAACCGGCGCAATAGGATACCATGGTCGATGGTATCAAAAGCCGCCGAGAGGTCTAATAGGACCAGGATAGAGGAGCAACCCCTATCTCTGGCCCTCCAGAGATCATCGACCAACGCGACCAAGGCTGTCTCAGTGCTGTGCCCGGGTCGGAAGCCGGACTGGCGTGGGTCTAGATAGTCGGATTCGTCTAGGTGTCGCGGGAGCTGCTGCGCCACCACATTCTCGACAACCTTCGCCAGAAAGGGGAGGTTGGAGACTGGACGATAGTTAGCTAGCTCCATTGGGTCGAGCGCAGGCCTCTTGAGCAAGGGTCTCACCACCGCCTCTTTCAAGGCGGTTGGTAAGTATCCCTCACTCAGTGAGGCGCTCACCAGGCCCAGGAGCCAGCCTCGTGTCACCTCCCAGGCTGCCAGTACCAGCCAGGAGGGGCACGGGTCCGTTAAACAAGTGGTGGGTCGCAGCCGTCCACGCAGCCTGTCCAAATCCTCGGGGGCAACAGAGTCAAACTCCTCCCAGAATGGTCCCTCAAGACTAGCTGTTGGCGGCTCGTCTGGTCCACTGACGGAGGTCCACCCGCTCCGGATCTGATCGATTTTGTCCTGAAGATATTCCCCAAACTCCTCTGCTCTACCCTGTAAGGGTGTCTCCCGCGCCCCCTGCGATAAGAGGGAGCGAGTCACCCTAAACAGGGCGGCAGGGCGGTTATCCGCGGACGCAATAAGAGCAGCACAATGTCTACGTTTGGCCGCTCTTATTGCCACAAGGTAAGTCCGCAAATAGGCTCTTACCTGTGTTCGGTCAGATTCGGAGCGCGAGGATCTCCACCTGCTCTCTAGACGTCTCCTGTGGCGCTTCATCACCCTGAGCTCCTCAGTGAACCAAGGAGCCCGGGTGGGTCGATGCCGCAGGAGAGGTCGCAACGGCGCAACCCGGTCCAAGGCCCCAGTCGTCGCCCTATTCCAGGCAGTCACTAGGTCCTCGGAACGGGAGCGGGACAAGGCTACAGGTATTGGCCCAAGCTCCGTCAGGAATCTATCAGATTCCATCAGGTGCCTGGGGCGGTACCAGTTTATAGAGTCTGGTTCCGCCTCCTCGCGGTGGGGGATAGCGCCAGGGAAGTCCAGCCGGAGGGATGAGTGGTCTGACCATGAGAACATAGATTTTGTCTTGAGATTAATATGCTGGGTAGGACTGTGCACAGTTTTGAAAATTATTTGGAAGTGGTGAGAGTGTTTGCTTAGTACAGGGGTGTCCAAACTTGGGAACTTTAAGACTTGTGGACTTCAACTCCCAGAATTCCCCAGCCAGCATAGCTGGCTGGGGAATTCTGGGAGTTGAAGTCCACAAGTCTTAAAGTTCCCAAGTTTGGACACCCCTGGCTTAGTAGGTCTTTAAAAAGGCATTTTTTCACATTACCTGTTAGATCGGGTGAATGGATGAGACAGACTCAGGCTAACAGTAACACAGCTCTTTATTAGTCACAACTATGTACAATCCAGCAGCCTTCTGTTTGGCAGCATTTCCTTTTATAGGGTGCTGTCAAATGTCTTAGCCAATCACCATTCAGTATTTTCCTGCCGGATCAGAGGACCTTGGTGGAACCTACCATACTGTCTGTCAGTATGTAATATTACCACTTTAAAGAAATACACTTCTTGTGATGTTCTTCATTTTGAAGTATTTCTTCCAAACTGCTTTTGAAGGATATGCAGGCTTAAAACTGGACTATACACTTATTAAACTTAATTTTGAACTTCTGACTTCATAAATATGATTTCTTTTTCAAGGAATGCTAGGTTCCTTGAAAACATCAGGCAAGTTAGCTAATGGCCACTGAAATATCTGTATGGCTACTGAGAGATTTGCACTCCCGTTGCCACATTTCAGGAACAAATATGAATTATATTGCCTGTTGCAAAAGACTCATACTTTGTCATTGAAAAAAAATATTACAATATGTTTCTAAACATAAATGAAAATATTTTATAGGAATGTAAGAACATCCATATTGGATCAGACATGTTCTACATTCTCTTTTCATGGTGGCCAGCAAAATGTCTTTAGGTTGCCCACAAGTGGCACAGGAATACAACCACATGTGTTTCCTTGTGTTCCTAGCAATTGTTCTCCAGCAGTAGCCTGCTTCTGATAGCAAATGTACTCTATAGTCATTACAACTAACCTTGAAGATAAAATCAGGGTTTTAGTGTGGCCCCCAAAATCACCCCCACTATTGTTTTGGTTCTGGGAATTATATCCATTAACATAAAACATGCAGGGGGTTGTATTTATTTTAGGCATATTAGATATATTCAGAAGCTCTGTTAATGTTATTCTTTAGCACAACTCCCAAGCTTTGTGCTGTGCTATAAGGTTCCAGAACTAAGGTGTGTGCATTGGAGTAAGTCCTAAGAACTGATCGAAATTTACTCCTCAGTAGACTTATATAGAATGGTGTTCTAAACCCTCCTCACAAGTCCTAAAACTAAATATCGAGAATCCAGTTAAACAAATGAATCAAAGCCATTTTACTTGTTCACTTATTTTAGCTTTGGATAATTTTCCTCAATATGTAACAGGTGGGGACGACAGATAGCATTTTAAATCCCATATTTATGTAGAGATATTGAATATTCAGAAGGGTTCTAAGTATCACAAACTTCTAAGTATCACTGTGGACTCAAATACCTACAACTAAAAATAGTTATATATTTCTTTTCTCTTTTTGCTCTTACTATCATTTCCCTCTCTTTATAATTTATACAGTACTTTTATTGTTAAATTAAATCAGGTGAAAAACGCTTCTTCCTCAGTAGCATGTTGAGTGCACCCGAGTTGAAGGGCCTGTCTTCCAATGCTATTGTATATTTTCCATCCATGAGATTTATGTAGTAAAATACTGGAGGGAAGTATCATTGTCTTCTCCCGCACAGTATGAAATGATGCCTTTACTATTGTGACTACAGTGATCAGGCACTTCCAGGACTTGTTTTATCTGATCAGCTGAGATGACCTTCCTGACTTGGATGGCCCTGCTGAGAATTATATACTCCTGGCATCCTTTATTCATCTCTTCCATGAATCCCCCTCCTATCCTGATGAGTCATCATAGAAAGAATAGAAGAGAATAACAGCGTTGGAAGGGAGCTTGAAGGTCTTCTAGTACAACCCCCTGCTTAGGCAGGAAACCCTATACCACTTTAGACAAATGGTTAACCAACATCTTCTTTAAAACTTCCAGTATTGGAGCATTCACAACTTCTGGAGGCAAGCTGTTCCATTGATTAATTGTTCTAACTGTCAGGAAATTTCTCCTCAGTTCTAAATTGCTTCGCTCCTTGATTAGTTTCCACCCGTTGCCTCTTGTTCTACCCTCAATTGCTTTGGAGAATAGTTTGACTCCTAGTTTGACTCCCTCTTCTTTGTGGCAACCCCGGAAATATTGGAACACTGCTATCATGTCTCCCCTAGTCCTTCTTTTCATTAAACTAGACATACCCAGTTCCTGCAACCGTTCTTCATATGTTTTCAATTTCAATTCAATTCAATTTATTTGATTTGTTAGCCGCTCCCTCTCCACAAGGGACTCGGGGCGGCGTACAATAAAAAAGCATATATATATATATATATATATATATATATATATATATATATATATATATATATATATATATATATATATATATATATATATATATATATATATATATATATATATATATATATATATATATATATATATATATATATATATATATATATATACACATACACATACACGAAGGAGGTAACAATCATTAAATACATAAAATAATAATAATAAAATTAGCAATTAAAATACCCCAGTTTAAAATTACGGATTTAAAAAGACTGTCAGGAGGAATAAGATGGAACTATGGTTGAGCCAGGCCGGATAATTGAAAAAGGTGGGTCTTGAGTTTTGAACGGAAGGAGCGGAGATCGGAGGTAATCCTAATGTCAAGGGGGAGGTCATTCCAAAGGGCTGGGCCCATCACAGAGAAGGCCCTACTCCTGGGTGTCGCCCTCTGACACTGTTTAGTGGACGGCACCTGGAGAAGTCCCTCTCTGTGCGAGCGGATTGGTCGTAGGGATGTATGGGGCAGGATGCGATCCTGCAGGTAGCTAGGTCCTGTGCCATGGAGCGCTTTGAAGATGGTAATCAAAACCTTGAAACGCACCCGATAGACCACAGGAAGCCAATGCAGCTCGCGCAGGAGAGGTGTTACATGGGAGTATCTAGTACTCCCCATAATCACCCATGCGGCCGCATTCTGGACCAACTGTAGTCTTCGAGTGCATCTCAAGGGAAGCCCCATGTAGAGAGCATTGCAGTAGTCTAGGCGAGACATCACCAGCGCATGGGTGACTGTGCGTAAGGCATCCCAGTCCAATAGGGGGTGCAATTGGTGCACCAGGCGGACCTGGTGGAACCTCCCCCTTGCCATGGCTGTTACATGGTCATCCATGGACAGCCGGGCATCCAGGAGGACGCCCAAATTGCGCGCCCGCTCCATGGGGGCCAGTTGCTCGCCCCCGATGGCCAGAGATGGAAGCAACTGGTTGAACCGGGGGGCCGGAAGCCACAGCCACTCCGTCTTGGAGGGGTTGAGTTTGAGTCTGTTGTCACCCATCCAGACCCGTACGGCTTCCAAACACCGGGACATCATTTCGACGGCCTCGTTGGGGTGGTTCGGGGTGGAAATGTACAGCTGGGTATCATCAGCGTACAGATGATATCCCACCCCAAAACCATGAATGATCTCGCCCAGCGGCTTCAAATATGTGTTGAACAGGAGAGGCGAGAGGACCGACCCCTGTGGCACCCCACAAGTGAGGGGGCTCAGGGTCAACCTCTGCTCCCCTGCCAACACACGTTGCGTCCGGCCGGAGAGGTAGGAGCCGAACCACCGTAAAACGGTGCCCCTAACCCCCAGGCCCTCCAGCCGGTGCAAAAGGATACCATGGTCGATGGTATCAAAAGCCGCTGAGAGATCTAATAGGACCAGGATAGAGGAACAGCCCCTATCTCTGGCCCTTATTTATTTTTTATTTATATTTGGTGCTTCTAGACCGCCCCCTCTCCCAGAAGGGACTCGGGGCGGTGTACAGTCCATAGAGAATATCACAAAATACAATAAAAAAGTTAAATATGTACAGTTTGGAGGAGGTTAAAATGCAATTAAAAGAACTGTACAAAGCTAATATAAATATAAGTTTTAAATCCCTAAAACAGACACAACAAATTAAAAAACCCCTAAGATAACCAGATAATAATACATTTGCCAGGAGGGACAGTTGTAATTATGCCAGGCCTGCTAATCGGAACAGGTGAGTCTTCAATTTTTGCCGGAAGGAGCGGAGGTCAGAGGTGGTTCTAATGTCGGGGGGGAGGTCATTCCAGAGGGTTGGGCCCATCACAGAGAAGGCCCTACTCCTTGGTGTCGCCCGTTGGCATTGCCTAGTGGACGGCACCAGGAGAAGTCCCTCCCTGTGTGAGCGAATTGGCCACAGGGATGTATGTGGGAGGATGCGATCCCGCAAGTAACTAGGTCCCGTGCCATGGAGCGCTTTAAAGATGGTAATCAGCACCTTGAAACGCACCCGAAAAACCACAGGTAGCCAGTGCAGCTCGCGCAGGAGAGGTGTTACGTGGGAGTACCTCGTACTCCCCATCACAGCCCGCGCGGCTGCGTTCTGAACTAACTGCAGTCTCCGGGCGCGTCCCAAGGGCAGCCCCATGTAGAGAGCGTTGCAGTAATCCAGGCGGGACGTCACCAGCGCATGAGTGACCGTGCGTAGGGCATCCCGGTCCAGTAGGGGGCGCAATTGGCGCACCAGGCGAACCTGGTGGAACGCCCCCCTCGCCACGGCTGCCACATGGTCATCCATTGACAGCCGGGCATCAAGGAGGACGCCCAAATTTGCGCGCCCGTTCCACAGGGGGCAATTGTTCGCCCCCTATGGCCAGCGATGGAATCAGCTGGCTGAACCGAGGTGCCGGTAGCCACAGCCACTCGGTCTTGGAGGGGTTGAGTTTAAGTCTGTTGTTCCCCATCCAGACCCTGACGGCTTCCAAGCACCGGGACATCACTTCGACAGCCTCGTTGGGGTGGTTTGGGGTTGAAATATACAGCTGAGTATCATCAGCGTAGAGGTGATACTCAACCCCAAAACCACGGATGATCTCACCCAGCGGCTTCACATATGTGTTGAACAGGAGAGGCGAGAGGACCGACCCCTGTGGCACTCCACAAGTGAGTGGCCTCGGGGTCGACCTCTGTCCCCCTGTCAACACACATTGCCTCCGGTCGGAGAGGTAGGAGCCGAACCACCGCAAAATGGTACCTCCAGGGAAGGCTTCTTGAGTAAGGGTCTCACAACCGCCTCTTTCAAGGCGGCCGGAAGAGACCCCTCGCCCAACGAATCATTCACTAGTCCCAGGAGCCAGTCGCGTGTAACCTCCCAGGATGCCAGTACAAGCCAGGAGGGACACGGGTCCAATAAACATGTGGTAGGTTGCAGACGCCCACGTAACCCGTCCAAATCCTCGATGGCAACCGAGTCAAACTCCTCCCAGAGTGGTCTCTCAAGACTCGCCTCGGGCGTCTCCCCTAGCCCACTGAAAGGGACCCATTCCCTCCTGATTTGAGCGATTTTATCCTGCAGATATTTCCCAAATTCCTCTGCCCTGCCCTGTAGAGGGGCTTCCCGCGGCCTCTGTGATAGAAGGGAGCGGGTCACCCGGAACAGGGCGGCAGGGCGGTTATCTGTGGACGCAATAAGAGCGGCACAATGTCAACGTTTGGCCACTCTTAATGCCACAAGGTATGACCTTAAGTAGGTTCGTACCTGTGCTCGGTCAAGTTCGGAGCGGGAGGATCTCCAACGACTCTCTAGGCATCTGTTGTGGCGTTTCATCACCCTTAGCTCCTCGGTAAACCAAGGGGCCAGGGTGGTTCGTTGCCGCAGGAGAGGCCGCAAAGGCGCCACCCGGTCTAGGGCCCCGGCAGTCGCACTATTCCATGCGGCTACCAGGTCCTCTATCCGGGGGCGGGTCAGGTCTACAGGAGGTGGCCCAAGCTCCATCTGGAACTTATCCGGTTCCATCAGGCGCCTGGGGCGGAACCATCTAATGCCTTCCGGTTCCGCCTCCCCGCAGCGGGGGGTAGCACCAGGGAAGTCAAGTCGGAGAAGTGAGTGATCTGACCATGACAGGGGAGTGATAGCTAAATCCCATATTCCCAGATCACTCATCCACTGGCCAGAGACAAAAACGAGGTCCAGCGTGTGGCCTCCCTCGTGCGTGGGGCCCTGAATTAATTGAGTCAGGTCCATGGCTGTCATGGAAGCCATGAACTCCCGAACCACCTCAGACGCTTCTCCCATCGACGGCAGGTTGAAGTCCCCCATCACTAAAAGTTTGGGGGTCTCAACCGCCACCGATGCGATCAGATCGAGGAGTTCAGGCAGGGCTGCTGATGTATAGCGGGGAGCCAGGTATACTATCAGCAGGCCCAACTGTCTCCCTGGGCCCCATCTCACGACAAGGGACTCACACCCGGGTGTCTGCGGCACAGTGAACTCTCTCGGCTCTAAGTCTTCCCGGATAATCACCACTACCCCACCGCCCCTTCCCTGGCCTGTGGCTGGTGGAATGCTCGATAACCGGGTGGGCACATTTCCACGAGGGGTAGACCTCCCTCGTGGCCCAACCAGGTCTCTGTTATTCCTGCGAGGTCTGGCTCCCCCTCCAAGATCAAATCATTGATGAGAGGGGCCTTGTTGACAACGGACCTCGCATTGCATAACAACAGCCTCAGGCCCTGGGTCTGTAGATCCTGACCACCTAGCATGCGGGGGTTGGTACAAGCGACCGGGTATGACCAATAGCCACGGTCTCCCAACCGACTACGAGTTCTTAATCTGTCCTCGCATCTACCCCTCCCTACGACCGTTGGTATCAAGGAGCCCTGTATTGGAATGCTATCTTCCCTCTCCTCCCCCACTCCGCTCCCTCCTCTCTCGACCACACCTATTCGCCTGGCTCTACCATCACTCCTGACCTGATCCACACCCCCCTAACCCTGGAACCCCTTAAAATTATTAAAAAACGATTAATTAAAAAGCCCCTTAGTTTGCGCTTCCTCCACCTCTCTGGGTTAATAAACCCGTCCTCAAGGTGGCCCCTTGAAAGGGCTGGAGGCCATACCTGCGAGAGGGGGGACTCTCGCAGTAGCAGTAGGTCAGATCTCGTGTGCGTGAAATTCATACAATTGTCATACAATTATCACAGGGGCAAGATTATTTCAAGTGCTGTAGATGGAATCATAGTTTGTCATGAGATGGGAAGGGTAAGTTGGTGGGCTAGCCGACTAGCCAGATTTATCTAAGGAGGATCTCAAGATGGTATTGGAGCAGATTAAAGCAGGATGTTAAGGGCAAAGCCATAGTCAGGGTAGTAAAAAATTGATGGAATTCGAAGTTTTAGCAAGGGAGGCAATTGTCAACAGGGATAGAAGGGAAAAAGTCAAACCTTCAGCAGATGTCTACCAATCTCCCCGGTGTCTCTCCTCCATGTCCAGTCCCAGAGGAGAATGGCCATCTGCCTCCTCGACAACCCAGGAGCTCATCCTCCCGGGTGCTGTTGTTCTCAAATCCGAGGCCGCCTTGGCTCCCTGAGGCTTCCCAAGCCTCCTGCAGTTGGCAGCGCTCTCTGGCGCCCCGGGCTTCGTTCTTCTTCTTGCGACTCCTCTGCAAGACCGGGGTCATGGCGACCGGAGGGTGTGGCGCTCGGCGTCTCCGACTGCCTCCCCCACCACCGCCATCGCCAAACCCTCGCCGCCTGAGCTGCGTGGGTTGTCAGGGTTATCCTCACCTCCGACATTGTTCCTTCCTCCTTCAAGCTTGCCACTCCGGTCTGCTCTGCTCCGGTCTGCTTCGCTCAGCTCCGCCCTCCACTAGCCGCTTCATTTCGCTCCACTCCACTCCATAGAACGCGGCGGTTCACCTGCTCCTCGGCCAGCGCCTTGGCTAGCACGCCTCCACATCTCCACGCGCTTCTCCGCCCGACCAGCCGACCAGCCGACCACCCTGCCTGGCCAGTCCAAAGCCAGGACAGAGCCGGGGTGGTCGTTGACAAATTCCCGACCCTCAGAGTGGAACCGAGGGTCGGCAGCACCCCTCCCAGCAGGGAGGCCCCTCCGCAATCATGCGGGGCTCACAGACCAGCCGCCATTCCCTCCGGAAGCTCCTCCTCCAGTCCTCTCATCATCATTGTTGCTCTTCTCTGCACTCTTTCTAGAGTCTGCATATCTTTTTTACATTGTGGCGACAAAAACTGAATGCAGTATTCCAAGTGTGGCCTCACCAAGGCATTTGGTAAGAACTTGAGGAAGGGTCTGACTAATTGCAAAATTTAATGGTATAGGACTAGACCTGAGTTAGGATAGTTCTTTGATACAATTTCAACCATTTCTGCAATCACAGACAGATCTCAGAAACCAGAGGTGTTTATTTTTTGTTTTAAGGCCTGTCATTTATGATTGATGGACTGCATTAAGTGTATTTATTTGTCAAATTTAGAGACTGCTCATCTCACTCACAGAGAAATTCTATTTATTATTCAGACCTATACCTGATGATAAAACACTGTGATAAAATTTTATCTCTTGGGAGGATCTTTATTCTTTGAATTCAATCTACCAAATGGAGCAAGTGATTTACTGGTAAGCACAGGTAATCCTAGCAGGATTCCTACAGGAAATCTCAGTTAATGAGAATTCCATAAATCTCTTGGTGAAACTTGATAGTTCTGGGTTGTATTAGATGAAAGATTTCTTGACTTTGCAAAAGCAAAAAGCTCGACTGCAAATCTATTTCTCTATGAAAGCATATCTTTTAGTCAATTTTTATTTGCTGAAATAGCAAGGAAGAATTTTGGATATTTACTTGAAATTAGAAAAAGCCAGAAAATCTAATGAAGTTAAGGTGGAGGCTAGAGACAATGCTAAAAGTTTTCTTCAGGGGTGGGAAAGAGGATGGCCTCTTTCTAATTTTGCACAGTTTGGAGGAGGTGTTTATTTTTTTCTTTGTATTTGTCCTTTTAAAAGGATGTTAAAGCTATCTGGGACTTGTTTTAGAGTTCTGCATCAGAAAAACAAGAAAATATCCTGTGAAAATTTGAGCATTTTTACTGTCAAAAGTTGATAATGTAATTTGAAGGTTGTCGAAGTTGCTACTGTAATTTGAAGGTTGTCTATGCTTGCTTTAGGAGACATTTTTGGGGTGCGTGTGAGGAGGAAGGATTTTGCTGACAGACTGAAGTTACAGAAGGATAACAATTTTTCCCTGTAAAATGACACATCTGGATAATGTTCATAAAAACCATTACAAATGTTCCACTCCTTTCATACATGAAAAACCTAATGAAATCGAACAAAGAAATGCTGATAAAGGGGTGGGTGGCAGAATCAACGCATAAATTTATTCATCTAGAATGTCTCCTTTTTCCAATACATAAACACTCAGGTACCCACAGAGCTTTTGCAATGCAGTTGTTCTGTGGGAAGGATCCCTGAAGAGAGAGAAACGGGAAACCAATCAAGGAGAGAGAAAAACTGGAATTAAGGAGAAAGTTCCTAACAGTGAGGATAATTAAGCAGTGGAACAGCTTGCCACTATAAGTTGTGGGTGCTCCAGCCCTGGAGGTTTTTAAGAAGAGACTGGACAACCATTTGTCTGAAATGGTATAGGGCAGAGATGGCGAAACCTTTTTGGCTCGTGTGTGGGCGTGCCGCACCCATAATGCAATGCGTGACCCCCCCAGTGCACATGTCCGCATGAGAGTTGCTCCCCCCATTTTTCCATGCTTTTTTCACCCTCCCCAGGCTCCAGAGGCTTTATAGGAGCCTGGGGAGGATGAAAACAGCCTTCCCCGTCCCCCCAGGAGGCCCTTCGGAGGCCTTCCGGTTTGCTCGTAGGGTGATTTTTAGTCCTCCAGAGGCTTCAGGGAAGCCTCATGAAGGTCCCTGAAGCCTCCTGAGGGCTTAAACCGACCCTATGAGCAAACCGGAAGTCCGTTCCCGAACTTCCGGTTTGCCCATAGGTCTGGTTTTTCGCGCTCCGGAAGCCTCCAGAGGGCCTATGGGGTGGGGGGCTCTTTTTGCCCTCCCCAGGCTTCTATAAAGCCTCTGGAGCCTGGGGAGGGCGAAAAATGTCTTTAAAAAGGCTGAAGTCATCTGGCCAGCGCGCGCATGCCACTGGCTAGCTGACAAGGCAAGGCTTTGCGTGCCCTGACAAACGGCTCCGCGTGCCACCTGTGGCACGCATGCCATAGGTTCACCATCCCAGGTATAGGGTCTGCTGCTTAAGCAGGGGGTTGGACTAGAAGATCTCCAAGGTCCCTTCCAGCTCTATTCTGAATGAATGAAATGAGGAGGAAGGAGGGTAATTGAAGTACCGTAGGTAAAGACCAACACCATTAGAATTGGTCTCCACTTACCTTCTTTGCTCTCCCTTCAGCTGGACTCTTTTCTCTGACTTCCACCATAAGTCATTTTCACCAGCTGCTCTTCAAGAAAAATAATCTCTCTGGCTGTCATGTTAGTTGTCCTATCCATGATCTAGGGTCAGACACAGCTGTGAAGAAACTATTATGCTAGTTTAAGGAGTTCAGCAATAATATGGAACTCATAATTAAAGTGCCGCATTTTGCATCAATGGGTTTTCTGGTCAGTTACAGATTTAGACAACCTCCTGACACAAACAAAAACAAAAAGATATTTCAAATGTCAACTGCTCTTTCTGTTAATGATATAATTTCTTACCTAATTAAATTCCTTTAGAATTTGTGTTCGCTAAACAATAAGCTTCATTGGTTAGAGTTGCTAATTGAGGCATTGCCAGTTTTGAGTACATTAATTCTTCTATCTGATTAAAATTACAATATCAAGTTACAGTATATGGGCGAGAGTGAGATGGGCCGTATCTAAATTTGATAGATAAATACATACATAGCTAGTTCTACATTTGTATTTTAAGGATACACTCTAATAAGGATTGTTTCCTGAATCCATTTGTATGCTGAACTAACAAAAGATGTCTCACTTTCAATCCAGTTTGCTTGTTAATCACATCCCTCTGAGTCAGATTTTAACAACAAACAACAACATCCCTTAATGGGATATGAAGTTCACTCTAAATAACTAACTGATAGATATTTCATTGGCCAGCAAATATAAAGAATTTCTATAAGCCAAAAGAAAGTCTGTGAGCTAAACAAATACACTTCCTGTGATTTATTTAGTATTGCTCAGGAGTTATTTAAGGATGGGCTTGTAACATTGAAATGGATCTATTCACAATCTATTGATAGTTCTATGGATCTAATTATACCTATCTAATAGTAGCACTAATAAAAAAAGATGCTACAAAGATCATATTTAGAACACCCTTTGGGAATTGCAAATGAATGTTGAATGCAGCTTGTTGACCATATCTTACATATGCCTTAAGACTGGCATCCAAAAATTGCACTACATTGGATACTTCCTGATGGAAAGAGAAAACAAGACCAACCTCAGAAAACCTGGTGCCAAACACTTAAGAAAGATCTTAAGATTATTAATGTCCCTTAGGACGATGCTGGGAATGATTGAAACTGCTAGAAAACACTTGCTGCCCAATATGCTCTGCACAGGAACTGATGATGATGATGATGATGACTACCTTCTGTAGTTGTTCTGTAGTTTCCAGAGTCTTCCATGAAAAATAGTTCAGTAACAGTGCTGCTTTTTCATCAAAACACTTTGCGTAGGGCTTATCAGGACAGCTAAATCTTTGCAGAAGGCAGTAGGCTTTTAATACTACATTAAGCAGCATTTTTGAGTGGAACAATTTGGGGTATCATGAGTTACCTCCATCTTATTATTAATTTAATTAATGTGATTCTCCTGGTCACATCACACACTTCAACTCTTTGGATTTTCCCATTATTTGAGACCAGGTCTTTCCCTCTAACTGAAAGTTCTATCTGGACCTGCAATTCTTCATATATCCAGCTCTTTATTTTACAGGTAATCCTCAATTAGTGACCACAATTGGGAGCAGTAACTTGGTTATTAAGTGAAGTGTTCATTAAGTGTAACCGCAGCTGTTCTTGTAGTCTTATTTCAGCTTGTTTTTCCTTTAAGGACCTGCAAAGCAGTGGTGGGATTCAAATTTTTTTACTACCGGTTCTATGGTCATGGCTTGGTGGGTGTGGCAGGGCTTTGGTGTACATGGCAGGGGAAGGATACTGTAAAATCTCCATTCCCATCCCATTCCAGGGGGAGGGTACTGTAAAATCTTCATTCCCTCCCCACTCCAGGGGAGGGGTACTGCAAAATCCCCATTCCCTTCCGATCAGCTGGGACTCGGGAGGCAAAGAATAGATGGGGCAGGGCCAGTCAGAGGTGGTATTTACCGGTTCTCCGAACTACTCAAAATTTCCATTACAGGTTCTCCAAAACTAGTCAGAACCTGCTGAATACCACCTCTGCTGCAAAGGTTGGAAATGCGAGGATTGGTTTCAAAATTATTTTTCCATCTCTATGATAACTGCACGAGGCAGTCACTAAATGAGGATTCCCCGCCTCAGCACAACTTGGTGAGAGCCCTTATCTCAGTAAATGATAGGGTAATCCTATTTTCAGATGCTAAAGAGATACACCTTCCTATTTTTCTTTTTTTATACTCTCAAACTAGAGAGTTTATAGTTGATAATGTTGTCTCAGTCAAAACACTAGAGGTCTCAAGACCACTCCACTTGAGGAAGGGTTACAGCTTTTTTTCATAAAATGTTATATTTGCTACTAACCACTAGAAGACAGAGACTAGCGAGTACAACAACTTACAATTGTACCTTCATCTCCACTGTGTTTTGGGGCCTTCTTCGAGATCTGGAAACACACTACTCTGAAGTTATATGCTAATTTTAAATAAACATATTACTATCAAATCACTGTTGACAGTTAGTACAAGCCAGAGAGGAACTATGATGGTACTCTAGAGGCTGATCACAAAACAGATATAACCCTTTCTCCTTTTCTGTATTTTGACTTTTGATATTGCTCACAAATGGTAGAATTTGTATCCTGAGAGACAGGATGTAAACCAGTATTTTTCTGGCTTGGAACCCTAAGAGATGTGGACCATGTTAGATCTGGGCAGCGAGAGGACAGACTGCGGACACGATGTGACTTATCAGCTCTTTATTAATAGTAGTAGTGATCCAGCTTGCTCTGTGGTCGAAGGGTTCCCCTTTTATAGGGATCGGGTACGCCCCTCGACCAATCAGAACGATACCTGTTTCCCGCTGTAGCAGCGGACCAGAGGGGAGACTTGCCACGATATATGCTAATATCTAACACCCCTCCCCTCCTAGACGGAACGTTGCGGTAGGTAACATAGTCTTTTAGGTATGTTGGGGGTTGCCTTACTCGGGAGGAACGTCGTGGTTCTGGTTGGTCAGAAATGGTTTCCGGATCGGATGCTTTTCCCGTTCCACGTTCGGGAGGTGTCGTACCCTCGTTGCTAGGGCGTTCCGGAGTCTGCTCGGTTGCGTTGCCTGGGGGTTGCTCTGCTTCGTGCGTGCTTTCTTGTTCCGAGCTTGGTTCGCAGGTGTCGTAGTTTTCTATGATGGGGCTCTCGCGTGGCTGACTTTCTGTAGGCAGGAAAATCTCGTCTTCGTTTCGAAGGTCTGAGTGCGCTAGGCGACCCCGAAGTTGATCGATGTGCCTTTTCCAGTTCCGCCCATCTTCCAGTTCCAGCAGATACGATCGTGGACCCGTGATGCCAATGACCTTTGCCGGCATCCACAATGTTCCCCCTGCATAGTTGTGGGCGTATACTGAATCCCCTATGCTAAAAGACCGAATTTTGCTTGTGGAGTCTGGGGGAGCTGTGGCAGAGTAATTTGGGTGAAGACGGTCCAGGTGAGACCGTAGACGGCGGCCCATGAGTAGTTCAGCGGGGCTCCTACCCGTCGTTGCACTTGGGGTGATATGCTGAATTAAAAGGTAATGATCAATGCGTGTTTGCCAATCACCTGGACCCATCCTAGCGAGGGCCTCTTTTGCGAATCGTACCATTCTCTCCGCCTGTCCATTTGATGCCGGATGGAATGGCGCGACGAGGGCGTGCCGAATTCCCTGACCTGCTAGATATGTCTCAAATTGCATGGCCGTGAACTGGGGCCCGTTATCGGAGACCAGGAGGTCGGGCAGGCCATGGGTGGCGAAAAGTCGCTGTAGAACCTTAATGACTGCCTCTGCCGTGGTTGAAGTCATTAGGACTACTTCTAGCCATTTTGAGTATGCATCCACAACTATAAGGAAAGTCTGACCTTGGAATGGCCCTGCGAAGTCGATGTGTATTCGCGACCAGGGTGCTTTAGGTTTCTCCCATTCTGTGGCGGGCGCTTCCGGGGGTGCTGGTCTCGATTCCTGGCATGGGTCGCAAGTGGCCACCCACTCCTCTATTTCTTTGTCCATGTTTGGCCACCAAACGTAACTTCTTGCTAACGCCTTCATCCTAACAATCCCGGGATAACCCACATGTAAAGCATCTAATACATTCCTACGTAACGCATACGGAATAACAACTCGATCCCCCCACAATAAACAACCTTGCAACACTGAGAGTTCGTCCCGTTTTGACCAAAACACTTTGAATTCCGGGCCCACGTTTCCCTTCGGCCACCCCCTCCAAACCCAAGTTTGAACTTGCTTTATTAAATTGTCTTCAGAGGAGAACCTTGCAACGTCGTATGAAGAAACCGGTCCAGAGTCCAAACAGTCAATGAGCAATACCGGTACTTCTGGAGTGGGGTCTGGCAGAATGTCAGGTAATGGGCAACGGCTGAGTGCGTCTGCGTGTCCGAGAGTGGAGCCCGGTCGATGAATCAATTTGTATGAGTACGCAGCCAGGAAAACAGTCCACCTGGTCATGCGTGGAGAAAGGGAGACCGGAGTGGGGCGGTTTCCCGCCAAAAGTCCCAACAACAGTTTGTGATCTGTAATTAGTTCAAAATCGCGGCCGTAGAGGTATTCGTGGAAACGTTTTACTCCAGCTACAGCAGCCAGCGCTTCCCTGTCCATTTGGCTGTAATTCCTTTCGGCCGATGAAAGAGTCCTGGAGTAGAAGGCGATGGGCGCTTCTTTTCCGTCGGGCATCCTGTGGCTGAGGACTGCTCCAACTCCGAAGGGTGATGCGTCGCAGGTCAATACCAGCGGTAGGGTCTGGCTGTATTGGACAAGCAGTGAGTCAGTGGTGAGCAGGCGCTTTACCCCGGCGAAAGCTGCAGCTTCGGATCATCCCCATTTCCATGGTGCATTCCTCTGGAGTAGACGGTGTAGTGGCTCAGCAACGGTCGCCTTCTGCCTCAGAAAAACGCTGTAGAAGTTAAGTAGTCCGAGGAAGGCCTGCAACTCGGTCTGATTTCGTGGTGTGGGGGCGTCCTGGATCGCCTTAATTTTCTTTGAAGTGGGGTGTATTCCCTGACCATCGATTCTATAACCCAGGAATTCTACGCTAGGCACGTTAATTTGGCATTTTTCCTTTTTTAGGCGGAGACCCTTTTCTCTGATTCTGGCCAAAACAGTTCTGACTCTTTTATTTAATTGCTCCTCATTTGCAGCGGACACCAAGATGTCGTCAAAATAGGGGACGACTCCCGGTATCCCTTGCAAAAGTCGTTCCATGACGCTCTGGAACAATCCTGGGGCAATGCTCACGCCGAATTGTAACCGGTTGCATTTGAATGCTCCTCTATGCGTCACTATAGTTTGGGCATCCGCTGTGGCGCTATCCACTGGCAGTTGCTGGTAAGCTTGTGCCATGTCTAATTTAGCAAATACCTTTCCTGGCCCCAAAGAGTGCAATAAGTGCTGTACTACAGGCACAGGATATGCGCTCTGTTGTAGCGTGACATTAATTGTGCATTTATAGTCCGCGCAGATGCGGACTGATCCGTCTGGTTTGACTGGGGTCACGATGGGTGTTTCCCAGCGCGCGTGATCCACCGGCTCAAGGATTCCTTGCTCCACTAACTTATCTATTTCCTTATCTATTTTTGGGCGGAGTGCAAAAGGCACTCGTCTCGGTTTAAGTCGGATTGGCGCCACTTTGGGGTCTAAATTGAATGATATTGGTTTACCCACATACTTACCAAGACCGGGGCTGAACACATCCTCGAACTCCTTAAAAATCTGTTCAGCGCTGCTGTTTCTCACGGCGTTGATTCCGGTGACTTCTAACCCCAGGGCTTCAAACCAATCAAGCCCCAGAAGGTTCTGTAATGGCGCGCTGGCGATGGTCACGGGCAGCTGGGCTTCGATGTCCTTGAAACGGATTTGGAATGTGCCTTGGCCCACGATAGGGACTTGGTTCCCCTGGTAGTCTCGTAGCAGGACGTCTGGAGCGCGTAGTTGGCTCTTTCTGAGGCTAGGGATAGCCTGTTTCATGGATGCCCATGAAATAATCGTCAGGGTCGATCCTGTGTCAACTTCTAGCTCGCAAGGTGAGCCCTCCAAGAGGACTGTGACTCTCAGCCTTTTTGGCCGCTTAGGGCGGACCTGATGTATTGTGGTGAGATACGTTCGCAACTCCTCTCTCTGGGTCAACTCTATCTCACCGTCTACATCCTGAAAATACTCTCGTTGAGCGTCTTGATAGAACGCTCTTTCAGCTCTTTGTGTGTATTCTCTCTGGGGATACGCTCGCTCAGCTCCTTGTGAGTAATCTCTCTGGGGATACGCTCGCTCAGCTCTTTGGGAATTTTCTCTCTGGGTATACACTTGTGGATTTCTCTCTGGGCGCCCTTTCTGATTTCGCCAAGCCCCTGGGTTGGGCTTCTGTTGGCGGTACATGGGTGGCTGCCATGAGGCAGGGACTCCGCTCCGGCACACTCGTGCGATGTGCCCAAGTTTGTTGCAGTGCGAACAAACAACGTTCCTGAACCTACACGTAGACCTGGGGTGATTCCCTCCGCAACTTGCGCAGGGTGGCAAACGGGATCCGGGTCTCCCCCCAGGCCTCAAGTGACTGCTCTGCATCATGTGACTGTCCTCGAACTCGGGATTCTCGTAGTCGGAGCTTGTGTCCTCGTAGTGTACTCTGGTTTGTCTTGGTGCTGGCTGGTTTACGTTGGCCCCTCGTTGTATGGTCACCGATGATTTCTCCGCTGACTCTGACGCTCTTGCTTCGTTTAGCGCTATCTGTAGGGTTAAATTTGGGTTTGCCAACAGCTTCTTTTGTAGTGAAATGTCTCTTAACCCACAGATGAGCTGCGCTAAGATGTGCTCGTCCAGATCCCTGAACTCGCAGTGAGTTGCTGCTTTTTGTAGGGCTGCAACATATTGATTTATGGATTCTCCCGCCTTCTGGTTCCTCGTGTTGAATTCCTTGCGGCAGACATGGCGGGAAAGTTTTGGCGCGTAATGAGTTTGCAGGGCCTGTTGCAACGCCGTCCACGATACTGCCTGTATTGGAGTAGGCGCGGTGAGGTCTCTGGCCGTATTGAAGACTTCCTTTCCGCAGTAGCCGAGGAAGATGTTTTTCTTCCTCGCGTCGGTGATCCCCGTGTATTCGTTCGCTTTGAGGAAACACTCGAAACGAATCATGAAGGCTTCCCATTCGTCGTTTGCTGGGTCGAAAGGAGCGGGGGGAGCATGCATCGCCATCTTCTCTGTTTGAATTTGCCGCGCTGCGGTGATCTGAGATGGCTGCCAGAATTTCTGCCGAATTCCTGGGCTGGATCAAATCCGGAGATTCTGGAGGTAGCGTTCTTCGTCCTATCTGCCTCTCGATCCCACCTTCGTCGCCAATGTTAGATCTGGGCAGCGAGAGGACAGACTGCGGACACGATGTGACTTATCAGCTCTTTATTAATAGTAGTAGTGATCCAGCTTGCTCTGTGGTCGAAGGGTTCCCCTTTTATAGGGATCGGGTACGCCCCTCGACCAATCAGAACGATACCTGTTTCCCGCTGTAGCAGCGGACCAGAGGGGAGACTTGCCACGATATATGCTAATATCTAACAGACCAACTCCCAGAATTCCATCCTGCACTTTTCCTGAATCTTTCTTCAGTTTTCCAGCTTAGGTTATTAACCGGAGGAATAAAAAGAAGCAGACTATATATGCTTGCTACATAAATGTATAAAATCTTTTCAGAAAGAGTCATTTATATTCTGCCAAACTATAGAGGCCAGTTCCTCCCTCCCTGATGGTGGTTACTTTTAAGTTGGAGAGAGAGAGAGAGAGAGAGAGAGAGAGAGAGGGAGGGAGGGAGGGAGGGAGGGAGAGAGAGAGAGAGAGAGAGAGAGAGAGAGAGAGAGAGAGAGAGAGAGATGTTAGCCTTTAATCTGTTAGCATCAGAAATTTTAGGTTTGAATAGGTGAAGGCAGAAGTAGCTGCAGGGAAACCTGTCAATCTTGTTAAATACACTCATGTATGTTGTCTTCCATGAATTTAGTGGATGTCAGTAGAAATTAAAATACAATTAGCCAAGACGTTCAAGAAAAGTACATTTATTCTCTTCTAGCGGGTCTTTTCCCGTGTAAGGTTGAGATTGTCTTTGCAACGTTTCGGCAGGATCACACCTGCCATCTTCAAGCTGTGGGCTTAAAATGGGAACGGAGCTGCAGTCCCTTTTCTGTTATTTATTTATTTATCAAAAGACGGCAGCTCCGTTCCCATTTTAAGCCCACAGCTTGAAGATGGCAGGTGTGATCCTGCCGAAACGTTGCAAAGACAATCTCAACCTTACAAGGGAAAAGACCCGAATACAACAAAACCAGCATACCTACACCCGTGAAAATCTACGAAAACAAATTACATATATATATATATATATATATATAAAATTAAATTAAATTAAATTAAAATACAATTAGCCAAGACGTTCAAGAAAAGTAAATTTATTCTCTTCTAGCTACTGTATGTATGTATGTATGTGTATATATATATATATATATATATATATATATATATATATATATATATATATATATATATATATATATATATATATATATATATATATATATATATGTTGTATTTGTACTGATAAATAAATAAAGGGAGACTAGTATAGATCTATTTCGAGCTAATTAGCTCTCATCAGCTAGCCATACCCTTACTGGGATTTGAACCTGTGCTGTTATATATCTCAGGCAGGAGCCTTGAGATATATTTATTTATCAGTACAAATACAACACAAATATAAAAGGCAACATTAAAAATAAGAATATCGTTTTCTGCCTGCATGGTCTTCTGTGATGAAGCCGAAGGACAGAAAGAGGGAGTAGTGACCTTCCTCCCATATTTAGGCATACCAGGGTCTTTTCCTGTGTAAGGTTGAGATTGTCTTTGCAACGTTTCGGCAAGATCTCACTTGCCATCTTCAAGCGTGGGCTTTTACAACAAAACCAGCATTCCTACACCCGTGAAAATCTACGAAAACAAATATATATATCATATATTACTGTATATGCAGAAAAAAAAACAAGAGGACCAACCACAAGTGATGCAGTCCCTTTTCTGTTATTTATTTATTTATTTATTTATCAAATTTTTATAGTCATCCATCTCACTGAAAGTGACTCAAAGTGGTGAAATAAAAAGAATAAACAAAACAAAAGGTACAATATAAAGTACCTTATTAATAAATACAAAAGCAAAAGATAAAAACCACAAGGATAAATAAAGACTAGCTCAACAACGGATGCAGCTGAGCAAATCTCTTGTTAGAACTTTACAGAATATCAGGGAGGATGAAGCTAATCTAATTTTGGAGGAAATAATTTTCCAGAAGATGGGTTCCATGGTAGAGAAGGAATGTCTCCTAGGT
The DNA here is from genome assembly GCF_964273705.1 of Natrix helvetica. Classification (NCBI taxonomy): domain Eukaryota; kingdom Metazoa; phylum Chordata; class Lepidosauria; order Squamata; family Natricidae; genus Natrix; species Natrix helvetica. The sequence goes on from NC_138548.1 coordinate 47,971,354, forward strand.
CTCACCAAATGAAGGTGTCTAGCCAATGGTACTTGCAACATGACTACTCTCTGAGATACAGTGGGACAGGCTGTGTAACCAGGGAGACGTGATCCTTCAAATAACTCAGCCCCATGACATGAAGGACTTTAAAGGCTAAAACCAGCACTTTGTGTTAGACCAAGAAGCAAATTAGCACACAGTGGAGTTTGTGAAGCTGAGGTGTAACATGTGCTGTTCTAGGAGTGCATCCTGTATCAGTTGAAGCTTCCAGATACTTTTTAAGGGTGGCTCCATTAGAGAGGACTCAGTAGTCCAATCTTGGGTATAATCAGCATACTGATTACACTTCACCCCATAGTGGTGGATGAGTTCAGCCGGCAGCCTCATATAGGTGTTAAAAAGGAGAGAAACATCAAACCCTGTTATACTCCATACAATAGAGGCTGAGAGTGGGACCTGAATCCAAGTTATTTTACCTGACTTTACCTTTATATACTTTACCTTTACATCTTGTGCACATTCCTCTGCATATCCTTGTAAGAGGTTCTTTAAGCCTTCTTACCCAGGAGGGCTCAGATCACCCCATGCAGGCAGATGCAATAAGGGCAGAGAAGCAGTGGTGCTTCGCTGCACTTACCGTGACAAAGTGGGCATTAATAGTGGATCTAACCCACGTTCAGTTGAGTTCATTTCTTATTGCATGTGAGTGATGCTTGTGGAGCTACACATGGTGAAAGAATTAGGGACACTCCTCCCCCAGAGTGGAGTAGAACCACCCAGAGAATTCTGCCATTGGTCTCTTAACTCTGGGAACTCAGTTGATCTCCTTCCAACAGAGGTCATTAGCTGCCTAAGTGTAGACAGCAACAGCAACAGCAACATCTTGCTCCAGATAAATCCTGGGGCTCAAACAGCTGATATCCATACACTTAATCTGTCAGATTTATTCCTTACAGCCTATGAGGGATGTTCTGTGTATCCTTATTTGTTACCTATTTTATTAATAAAAGTTTACCTTCTTCCTATGTGCTCTTTTCGCCACCAACTAAGGGCAAAAATCTTCATAGTAAAAATGTTAAATTAATTTGCCAATTCTCTGCTAACTGCAGTTAGAACTTGCTTCTTTCTTTGCGGTCAGACATCAGAAATCAATTAATTTTTTAAGTAATCTGTAAGAGCACAGCAAAGCAATCTGTGAGCCAACTGGCTAGGGTGACAAAGAACCTGGGTGTTGAAGTCCACACTTCTTCAAGTTGCTAAGTTTGAAAAACACAGATGTAAACTATTGTAATAGAATTAATTGTTTTAATATGTAATGCTAATATACAGCAATGATGATTTCATTTTGATGAGATAATGAAAAGCTATTGGAAAGAGAGCCTGAATCTTCTCTCAGTTTCAAACCTTTTTTTAAAAAATGAAAATGATAACACTGTTTACCATCTGCATCAGCTATTTTGGAGATTAATTATTATAACCAGTAATGACATAGCAAACAAATCTTAGCTTATTAATTTTAGTACCTAACTCAGGGAATTACAGTTAGGCCTTTACTATTTTAATTAATTACAGGATTGATCGGGTTATTTTTTGTGAATTTTGTAAGTTGACTAGTGTCTGCTAAGATTTAATCTTATAAACAAATAAAGAATCAAACAAAAGGGGTGGGAGCTAAATGGTGTATGTATGTATGTATGTATGTATGTATGTATGTATGTATGTATGTATGTATGTATTTAATTTAATTTAATTAATTTATTAAATTTCTAGACCGCCCCCTCTCCCCGGAGGGTATGCCCACAAATACATACCTATTTCCCACAAATACATACCTATTTCCCTGGCTCAGCTGATAAGGAGAGCCTGTGGCTTAGCGGCTAAGACTCCTGCCTAATATGTAATACAGCCCAGGTTCAAATCCCAGTAAGGGTATGGCTAGCTGATGAGAGCTAAATAGCTTGAAATTGATCTATACTAGTCTCCCTTTATTTATCAGCACAAATACAACACACACACAAACACACACACACACACACACACATATTGTGATAATCCTAGAGCTAAGCTACAGCAATATGAAAATTCCAGGTGCAGAAAGAGAGGGGACGAGCATACACTGCAGCAAATTTTAATGGTGTTAAAAACTGCCAACAAATCCCTGAAAATGCCACCAGACAATGTCTGTGAATCATGTGATCACAGAAGAAGCAGGGGTGGGATTCTACCAGTTCAGACCAGTTCAGGCAAACTGGTAGTTCTGACGATCAGCTGGGAGCGAACCGGTTTACCCCAACAATCAGATGCGCTCACCTGCCCGCCCGCGCTATTTTCCTACTTTTATTTTCTGAGTTGATTTGCGTGGAAAGCAGATTGCTGCGCAAATCAGCTATGTTATTCCTCTGAAGGAACCCAGAAATGAAGATTTCTTCAAACTGCGCATGCATTCGCAAATCGCACGATCACTGAACTGGTTGTTAAACTGTGAGGATCTCATCACTGAGAAGAAGCCAGCCCTTGTTGCTAATCTAGGTGGATATAAACAAACAGCTGAGGATAAGTTTGCATCGCAGGAAATAATTCAGCACTCCTGACCGCTGTGCAGCTTTTTTTGCTCTGCTTGTGGAGTGATGCTAGCTGTTGCTTTCTGATGCCCTGAGGCAAGGATTTCTTTGGAGTGCTAGTCAGAGAAATATCAGCATCATGCTCCAGTTCTTATGTGTGTTGTGAAGCCAGGTTGGTTTGTGCTAAAGCTCCTTTTGTATGCAAAGTGTGCTTTCTCCCTATTTCCCATCTCATTGGGGACTCTTAAGTATGTGCCACCTGAAGCATGAGAAATATATAAAACATATTACCGCTGCCCTATAATCTGTCCTTTACTTTTTTAATGCTGTGGAATAGGATCGAGTTTTTAAATGTTATCTGCTTTGCGGAGACATAGTGGTTGGCAGTTTTTCCATTTTATTTTTTTGGCTTTTAAAGTAAGAAGAGGAGGAACACAGTTTGCACTAGACTTTGGTCTTGTATTATAGATAGCTACAGAGATGAGCTTGGAGAAACTATTCAGTGCCACTTACCAAAATATGTTTAAATTCTGGGAAAGGAAGAAAGCATAAAAAAGAAATTCAAAGTCCCACCCTTAAAAATCTCACATTTGGCTTTTCCAATTTAATCTTTGCGGGCCTGTTCTTGAAGGTCATCCAGAAGTTTCAACTGAATTGAAATGAAACAGCCAAGCTACCTTGGTAACAAGTTATATTCATTTTGGAGGTGCCCAGGGGCTAAGATGCTGAACTTGTTGATCAGAAAGGTGGCAGTTTGGCGGTTCAAATCCCCAGCGCCGTGTAACGGAGTGAGCTCCCATTACTTGCCCCAGCTTCTGCCAACCTAGCAGTTTGAAAGCAAGTTAAAATGCAAGTAGAAAAATAGGAATGACATTTAGTGGGAAGGTAACAGCATTCTGTGCACCATTGGTGTTTAGTCATATTGGCCACATGACCACGGAGACGTCTTCAGACAGCGCTGGCTCTTCGGCTTTGAAACAAAGATGGGCACCACTCCCTAGAGTCAGGAATGATTAACAAATACGTGCAAGGGGAACCTTTATCTTGTGGTTACTCTCTTCCTGGGTGAAGACATGATACTGATTGTTATCTTCAAGGGCTGGGAACTGTATAGGGGAGGCTGCCAATGAATTCCAAGAAAAAAGGGCTTTGTTTGATTCCTAGACCAAAAGAATGCCAATAACGGTAAACCTTCTCAGTGATATCTCTCTCTTCAGGAACAACTTACTCCTAGATGTAAATATTCTGTTAGTATTTCAGGGAGCTGATTAAGTCCTGGCTGTTTAGGGAAGCCTCTGAAGAGAAAATGAAAACTGTTCAGGCTGTTCTCCTGAAGAAGTGCTGTCATTTTGTTGTTGTTTTGAGTTCACTGGAGGTTTCTAACTGAAATTGTAAAACTACAAGCTACTCAGAATTAACAGATTAGAGCAGTATAAAAGCTTGTGAAGTTAATTAATGAATGAATTGGCACCAGATATTCTATGTCTCCTTGAAACTATAGCTCTTTCCAAAATTGTTATGATCAGCTTGTCACACAATTATCTACCCAAGGTACTAATGGGTTGTGCTATGGCACATTTGCAACTTCATACACTTAGATGTGATTTTAAGTTTCCAGGGAATATCACTGCTTTCCATCAGTCTTTCTGGGGACTCTGAGATTGACCTCTGACAGAACATCCATTGATATTAAACCAGTTCTTTTTTATTTTAAGTAACGTGTGAGTGTGGTGGCTAGCAATTAAAATGCTGGGTTATCCACAAAATTCACAAAAGGAATGTGACCTGAAAGCTACAGACCCGTTGGAAAGAAATATAGATTATATAGACTCAGAACCAACTGAATTGATTGGATACACCTCTCTGAAATTCAAGCCTTTTACGATAGTAGAAGCCTGAATGAAGAAACCACTTTCACTGGGACCTTGTTGGGAAAGTAGACTGATTCTGAGAATTGAATTTATTATGTTTAATCAGACAACAATTGTTCAGAGATAATATTAAGAAATAAATGTGGATTTTGATCCAGGACAAATTACTTTTAACTCTTGGGACAATTTGTAATAGAGATAATGTTGTGATAGATTGTCTACAAATTGATCAGAATAATAGTTTTTAACAGAGGGTTTTGAAACTTTAACCTTGCTTTTTTATTATTACTGTTTTTTCCTGTTAATTATTTTGTCATTAATATAGTATATAGGTGACAGGTCATTAATTTGTGAGTAGAATTAGTAGTTCCAAGGAGTGAGAAACCAATATTGTAATAGTGTATTAATAAGTATTCAATTAGGAGGGATAATATGTTTATATGTGTTTGGGGTTTTTTAATGCATCTTTTTCTTGTTTGTTCTGTGCTTTTTCTCTTTTGTTTTTTAATTTTTTGGAGTTTTGTATTTTAACTTTTTTTTGAATAAAATAAAAATAGTTATATAAAATATATTCATATATACTGTACTTAGATCAATGCATTGTAAGCTGGACAAATCTGTTAATGTTATCCTTTCAGGCATAAAGTAATTATGAAAGATTAATAATAGGCAAATAGTTGTATATAGAGTTGAATCAACCTTCTTCATGATGCTGAAATACTAAACATGTAGTTCTGGCTTATGCATCACTTATCAACTTGAGAGATATGCCAGGCTTTGGGCAACATGTGAATAGCCACACTCCATATGGGAGGGTCAATATTCACTTTGGTAAGGGGTTTAAAGATTTTCAAGGTAACATAAATCTCCTAAGATCTGCAAGGCTTATGGAAACCCGTATTACCTCTTATATTACCCAATCCTTTCAGTATAAAATAGGGAACGTAGAAGTTTGATCCCATCCATTTGGTAGTGGGAGATCTGTTTCCTCCACCCCAGAGGGACAATGGCTTAAACTTGAGGAAAGTTTTTAAAATTTATTTTAGTGTGTGTGTGTGTGTGTGTGTGTGTGTGTGTGTGTGTGTGTTCCATTAAACTGAATTGTCCTTATTTCTGAATAAACATACCACTGGATAATCTTTGCTCACTTAATTAGGCAAATACTTCACTTTTGATTTGTTTAATTCTTTTTCTGTGTCCTTGCACGTTCAATGCATTCACAACTTTGGAATTTCAGAGAAACTGTCATGGGGAGGTTAATGCTTCAGCTTGCCATTACATAAATTATGGAGAGGAAACACATTAATCTGTTAGGTCTGTGCATTCCAACCCTAAGCAGTAATGGAAGCTGTGTTATATGAATAAAAAAGATTAGATGGAACTTCAGTTTGACCTAAAGACGTTTTCCTTTTACGAGTGCTTAAAAACAGCTCCCAGATATGTGGACTGCAGCTTCCCTAGAAACAATGACTTTTTCTTAAAAAAAATAGGAATCAACTTTATTTAAGTTTTATCCCTTTTAACATGCACAATTCAAAATGCTGTCCTTTTTCACAAATCTCAGAAACAGGAATATTTATTTTGCCAAAGTAAGAGCTTTTCCTCCTCTGATTTATGGCATAAGCATTTGATAACTGTTGCAATTCTGTCTGAAAAGTAACACAACTAAAGAATAGCAAAAAAAGTAAAATCTGACCTAATATTCCATGTAAATGTTTGCAGTACATTCCAAGGGCTTCTTTCCTTTTTGCCAAGCCTTGAGAAGAGAGTCTACTTAGAGTGCAGAACTGGCAGGAGGAAAAGTTAGATACCTTCTCCTCCCTGATGCTTTTTCTAACACAAATTATAAACACACACTTTATTCAAGCTGTTTGAAATCAGTTGTTAAAAGATGCACTTGAGGAACCTAATTCTCCCAGCCTGGTTGCCCTACAGATATGTCAGATTTATTGTAGACTAGCTGATAACCCAGGTATTTATTTATAGGGGGAAAATATCCGGACCAAACGTAATTTCTAATGTTAGATTTTCCCCCTTACCAGAGGGAGCCCCCTGGTGGAGTACTGTGAAGCCGTTACCATGGCAACTCCACTGTGCTGTGCAATAGAAACCATTTTATGGCAGTACAGTAGAAGCCATTTTAAGGCACAACAGACTGTACCTTAACAGAACATGTACCTTGAGGGAACTTCCGGGTTGCTTGGAGGGTCGTTTTCAGCGCTCCGAAGGCGTCAGGGAAGCCTCCGGACGGTCCCTGAAGCCTTTGGAATGCTTAAAACGACCCTCCGAGCAAACCGGAAGTCACTTCCGGTTTGCTTGGAGGGTCGTTTCAAGCGCTCCGAAGGCGTCTGGGAAGCCTCCGGACGGTCCCTGAAGCCTTCAGAACGCTTAAAACGACCCTCCAAGCAACCCGGAACTCACTTCCGGTTTGCTCGGAGGGTGGTTTTAAGCATTCCAAAGGCTTCAGGGAAGCCTCCGGACGGTCCCTGAAGCCTCCGGGGGGGGGGGGGGGCGGGGAAGGCTCTTTCCGCCCTCCCCAGGCTCCTATAAAGCCTCTGGAGCCTGGGGAAGGCGAAAAATAGCTTTTAAAAAGGTGAACTCAGCTGGCCAGCATGCGCATGCACGCTGGCCAGCTGACAGGGCAGCGTCTCGCGTGCCCTGACAAATGGCTCCACGTGCCACTTGTGGCACGCGTGCCATAGGTTCACCATCACTGTTGTAGTGGATAATTTTATGTACTACATTTAGGTAAGGCTGAAGGCAGTGTAGTTATAAGTTGTCTAAGCCCAAAATTTTAAGTCTGGTGGCATAAGGTATTATGTTACGAGCAGTGGAGTGAAGGACTCTTCTCATGAAATATCTCTGGACTCGCTCAATTGTGTTAATGTCCAATATGCAGAAGGTCAGTGAGAGGAAAGAGATCCCTGGGAACTGAGAGGTCCTCTCCCTTTTCCTAACTGCAGATCCTTGAACTTTGGATAAGGTATCCAGACATGAAGCCATGTGTTAACAATGAACATGGATCTCATGCCCTGTGCCTTCAAGAATGGGGCTAAAAAAAAAGCATCAGTATCTGTAAACAGAGGTAAACAAATTTCTGACAAAGACCTTTCCTGCTTGTTGTTCTTTGCCAGCAGCTTTTGTATACTTTGGACCAATTTTCATGCACACCTGCTACCTGCCTCCCTTCTGGGTTTTATTGGCACTTGTTGAAAGCAGTGGCTCGCCCAGTGAAGTGTAGAGAACAGGCAACAGCCATTTGGCTTCTTGGCCTCTGTGGCTTCTCTCTGTTTGGAGCCATAGCAGGAAGGCAGAGCATCATACAAAATGTTTTAATCAGTACAAGATGGTTGCACACAGCAGAGCTATTTAGAATGTGCCAAGGAGACGGTTTCAGTTAACAAAAGGAGATAGTCATTAAATCAATGAGATTAGGTCCTAGCCTAGTTCTTAGATTAGGAAAGAAACATCAAAATATTTATTTAGAATGTGCCAAGGAGACGGTTTCAGTTAACAAAAGGAGATAGTCATTAAATCAATGAGATTAGGTCCTAGCCTAGTTCTTAGATTAGGAAAGAAACACCAAAATATTTATTTAGGGGGAAAAGAGGTATCAAAAGTTTGAAACAGTGAGGCACTATATTCAAAATCTTTACAACCCTCCATACAGCAGTGCTCTGATGTGGAAAAGAATCCTAGTAAAGCATAAGGGAATCCTGTTCTTTATGATTTAATTAATGTATTTTTATCCTGATTATTTTCTCCTCAGATAGTTGCCATACTTGGAGGGAAAAGCAGCTGTTAAGTAATTAAGCTCCCCGTTAGAAGAGCGAGTATGCAGAGAAGTATAATGAGAGTGATATGGAATAACACGCACAAACCAGCATACAGAGACACTGAATAGTATAAAATATATAGTAGTTTACTATGTAGAAATATAGAGGTATTCAGAGTCCGGTTAACAGTCCAAGTCATACACGGTTCAGTCAGTCAGTTATCAATATTCTCAGTTTAACCCACAAAGTAACTAACTGTAACAAACCACAATACCTCAGTAATACACCAACCAGCTTCTAACAAAACAGAGAGAGAGCTAACAGCCATTCTGGCTCCCTTTTATAGCTGCTTGAGGTAACAAGCCAATTACATCTCTCTAATATGTAAAGTAACAGTAACATAATCATAGCTTATATACATTGCCAAACCAAGCCTAGGGTTACATCCCTAACAGCAGCCATCAGACTTAGACATCCACAAAAGCAAAATGCACAATGGAAAAGAATAGAAGCAAAAAGCAAACCAGTTCTTCATGAATAGATACTGGTTCTGTTATTCCCTTTCAGAATAAATAATGTTCTGCAAACATAAAGACACAAAGTCATAAATACTAACAAAAATGACAAAAAACATTGGTTATGCCATCAGTTTTGCTCTACCTCCCCCACACCTTTCTATCCTTGCAATCCAACTTTGCTTGCACCACTTCATACAATTCTTCATATATGGCCTTTAGTTCTTTAAACATCTTGCCACTTGTTTGGGATAATTAATTTGGCTATAAATTTCTGAGATTTACTCTCCTTCTCAATCCATTCATTTTTATTTCATATATTTGTACTGCACTCCATGATTTTCCTCTATATCAGTGATGGTGAACCTTTTCAGTACCGAGTGCCCAAACCAGAACCTGCATCTGCGCCAGTGCCCCGGAAACCTGAAGACCAGCCGCCTGGTCTACGGGTTTCCGGGGCTCTGGCATGCATGGAGATGAGCTGGCATGCACACACCAGAAAACCCAAAGAACAGCTGGAGATGGGCCGCGTGCCCACAGAGAGGACTCTGCATGTCACTTCTGGCACATGTGCCATGGGTTCGCCATCACGGCTCTATACGATCTATTTCATTTTGCTTTCATATAAAATCCTTTGGTTTTAAATTCAGTCTGCATTCATTCAGCATCCATGCATTCTTGACCCATTCTCTTGTGTTACTACACATTCTTCTTATCTAGCCTGTTTTACTGTATTCAGTTTCTTTTTATATAAGTCTGCAGCAATGTTCTTGGAACATAGAAGGCTCAAATAAAGATGTTTCAGCCACATCAAGACATTTCTATTTCCATGCTAAGCTACTTAAAGCGAAGTATATTGTATTCAGCTCCTCAGAGTAGCTAATCTGCTAATTAGTTTGAAACCTTTTTTTTCTCCAAATAGATGGAGCATCAGATACAAAAATTTAAATGTGAAATGATATTCAATGTCTCCAGGCCCACTGTAGAAAAAAAATTGTATGACATGATATCATTTTGGTCTCCTTACTAAAAATCTAATTTTCACATGTGCATTGTACTGATGCCCAGATAGAATGTTAATTAGTGCAAGAACATTGGACATTTTTAAGATCCTTTCTTTAACAGCGCTACATATTTGGAGCAGAAGTAGAATGTGAAGAAGGCCTTATAAAGCGGCTGAAGTCTTTTTATCTCTACTACTCTGCATGTCACAACACCAAGATTGTTCTCATTTACACAATACACTATGGGGCATACCACTTCAGCAATGGTATCCTTCTAGTTACTATCGTCAATATACATATTTCTGGTGCAAATGATATGTCAAGAAACTGAATCGGGAAGCCTTGTAACTAAAGTTCCTCCAAAGTGTATACTGTAGTTAGGTGGAGATTTCAGTGACAGATGGGTCCTGATGATAATTTATATGCACACCATTGGTTTTGTCTGCTAGCTCCTGAAGCCTTTGCATGGCCAGTTAGGTTTTGTTCAAAAGACAAAAAACGGGTTTAAGCAGATTTCTACTTGGCCCATATGGCTACCCAGGCTTAATTTCCATCTTACATAGATCTCTTGAAAATGACCACTTGTCTGATTTTATCTTTGGGGCTGAGTCCACAATGAATGTTATTATTTACATTGTATCTATATTGCTTTTTAGATTGCTTTTCAATTACTCCTTAGTTCAACAGCTATACATTCCCAGGCATTTTTCATTTCAAATATTTTGACCAACAAGATTATGCTGAGGTCATTACCAATTTTACCCATTTTTCCATCAGGAAGAGACCATCATATGAAATTGTTCTTTCACTCTATAAAAATAATCCTGCTTCAGAATAAAAAATCTTTTCTGTTATCATCTTTCCTCGCTGTTAGTTGAATTTCTTACTCACAATAAAGAGAGCTATAGTAAGTGGTGTGGGAATTACAAGAGTGTTTAATCAGTATAAATTCTGTTCATCCAAACTGACAAATGTCATTTCTGGTTTGATTTCAAATGGTTACCTAGAACAAAAAAAAAGTTTATTGCAAGATTGAATGCACATTAAAATGGACATGAAGGTAACGCCTTATTAAACAAAAAACATCCTCATATAAATAACTGATTCCAAGACAGAAGAGAAACATCTTGAAGGACAATTGAGCTGGCCTCATTCTGGAGCACTAAACAAAAGACTTGAGCTCATGTTGGCATTATGGTCCAAGGCAGTGGGACATTTTAGAAGAATGATATTTCAGTGAATTCTGAAGGGATGAAGTCTTGGCTTATGAGAGTCTCAAGCAGGATTTTAAGACTTTGTCTGACTAGCTACCAGGAATGATTGCAGAGGTTAAAAAATTTGATTTTTGCCTAAGGTGTGGAAAGACTCCAAGATATGAAGTAATTGTACCTGAGCTGAAGAAAACTCAAACCAACCCAAATTTCAGCTTGATAAACTTCAATTTTAAGCTTGCCTGTTTATAAACATTGATAAGCATAAACAAATCCCTGCTAAATGACTTTAGCAATCATTTCCACCTGTTAGATATTAACATATATCGTAGCAAGTCTCCTCTCTGGTCCGCCGCTACCGCGGGAAACAGGTATCGCTCTGATTGGTCGAGAGGCGTACCCGATCCCTATAAAAGGGGAACCCTCCAACCACAGAGCAAGCTGGATCACTACTACTACTAATAAAGAGCTGTTAAGTCACTTCGTGTCCGCAGTCTGTTCTCTCGTTGCCCGAATCCAACAATGGTGACGAAGGTGGGATCGAGAGGCAGATAGGACGAAGAGCGCTACTTCAGAATCTCCGGATTTGATCCAGCCCAGGAATTTGGCAGAAATTCCGGCAGCCATCTCAGGACACCGCAGCGCGGCAAATTTGAACGAAGAGAAGATGGCGATGCACACTCCCCCCGCTCCATTCGACCCAGCGAACGACGAATGGGAGGCTTTCATGATTCGTTTCAAGTGTTTTCTCGAAGCGAACGAATACACGGGGATAACCGATGCCCGAAAGAAAAACATCTTCCTCGGCTACTGTGGGCGAGAAGTCTTCAACATGGCCAGAGACCTCACCGCGCCTACTCCGATACAAGCGGTATCATGGACGGTGTTGCAACAGACTCTACAGACTCATTACGCGCCAAAACCTTCCCGCCACGTTTGCCGCCAGGAATTCAACACACGGAACCAGAAGGCAGGAGAATCAATCAACCAATATGTTGCAGCCCTACGTAAAGCAGCAACTCACTGCGAGTTCAGGGATCTGGACGAGCATATCTTGGCAAGATTTGTTTGTGGGTTAAGGGACATTTCGCTACAAAAAAAGCTGTTGGCAAACCCAAATTTAACCCTACAAATAGCGCTAAACGAAGCAAGGGCATCCGAGTCAGCGGAAAGATCATCGGAAACCATACAACGCGGTTTCAACGTAAGCCAGCCAGCACCCAGACACACCAGAGTCCACTACGAGGACACCAACCCTGACTACGAGGATCCCGAGTTCGAGGACAGTCACCTGATGCGGAGCAGTCACATGAGGCCTGGGGGGAGACCCGGATTCCGTTTGCCGCCCTGCGCAAGCTGCGGAGGGAATCACCCCCAGTCTACCTGTCGGTTCAGGAACGTTGTTTGTTCACACTGCAACAAATTTGGGCACATCGCACGAGTGTGCCGGAGCGAAGTCCCTGCCTCACGGCAGCCACCTACGTACCGCCAACAGAAGCCCAACCCAGGGGCTTGGCGAAATAAAAAAAGGCGCCCAGAGAGAAATCCACAAGTGTTTACCCAGAGAGACAATTCCCAAAGAGCTGAAAGGGCGTATTCCCAGAGAGATTATACACAAAGAGCTGAGAGAGCGTTCTATCAAGATGCTCAACGAGAGTATTTTCAGGATACAGATGCTGAGATAGAGTTGACCCAGAGAGAGGAATTGCGAACGTATCTCACTACAATAAGTCAGGTCCGCACCAAGCGGCCTAAAAAGCTGAAAGTCACAGTCCTCTTGGAGGGCTCTCCTTGCGAGCTGGAAGTTGACACAGGATCGTCCCTGATGATCATTTCATGGGCATCCATGAAACAGGCTATCCCTAGCCTCAAAAAGAGCCAACTACGTGCACCAGACATCCTGCTACGAGACTACCAGGGGAACCGAGTCCCCATCGTGGGCCAAGGCACATTCCAAATCCGTTTCAAGGACATCGTAGCCCAGCTGCCCGTGACCATCGCCAGCGCACCGTTACAGAACCTTCTAGGGCTAGATTGGTTTGAAGCCTTGGGGCTAGAAGTCACTGGGATCAACGCCGTGGAGAACAGCAGCGCTGAGCAGATTTTTAAGGAGTTCGAGGATGTGTTCAGCCCCGGTCTTGGTAAGTATGTGGGTAAACCAATCTCATTCAATTTAGACCCCAAGGTGGCACCAATCCGACTTAAACCGAGACGAGTGCCTTTTGCACTCCGCCCAAAAATAGATAAGGAAATAGATAAGTTAGTTGAGCAAGGAATCCTTGAGCCGGTGGATCACACGTGCTGGGAAACCCCCATTGTGACCCCAGTCAAGCCAGACGGGTCAGTCCGCATCTGCGCGGACTATAAATGCACAATTAATGTCGCGCTACAACAAAGCGCATATCCTGTGCCAGTAGTACAACACCTATTGCACTCGTTAGGGCCAGGAAAGATATTTTCTAAATTAGACATGGCACAAGCTTACCAGCAATTGCCCGTGGATAGCGCCACAGCGGAGGCCCAAACTATAGTGACGCATAGAGGAGCATTCAAATGCAACCGGCTACAATTCGGTGTGAGTATTGCTCCAGGTCTGTTCCAGAGCATCATGGAACGGCTTTTGCAAGGGATACCGGGAGTCGTCCCCTATTTCGACGACATCTTGGTGTCCGCTGCAAATGAGGAGCAACTATTAAAAAGAGTCAGAACTGTTTTGGCCAGAATCAGAGAAAAGGGCCTCTGCCTCAAAAAGGAGAAATGCCAAATTAATGTGCCTAGCGTAGAATTCCTGGGATATAGAATCGATGGTCAGGGAATAGACCCCACTTCAAAGAAAATTAAGGCGATCCAGGACGCCCCCACACCACGAAACCAGACCGAGTTGCAGGCCTTCCTCGGACTACTTAACTTCTACAGCGTTTTTCTGAGACAGAAGGCGACCGTTGCTGAGCCATTACATCAACTACTCCAGAGGAACGCAACATGGAGATGGGGACGATCCGAAGCAGCAGCTTTTGCCGCAGTAAAGCGCCTACTCACCACTGACTCACTGCTAGTACAATACAGCCAGACGCTACCGCTGGTATTGACCTGCGACGCATCACCATTCGGAGTCGGCGCAGTCCTCAGCCACAGAATGCCAAACAGGAACGAAGCACCCATCGCCTTCTACTCCAGGACTCTTTCATCGGCCGAGAGGAATTACAGCCAGATGGACAGGGAAGTGTTAGCTGCTGTAGCTGGAGTAAAACGCTTCCACGAATACCTCTACGGCCATGATTTTGAACTGATTACAGACCACAAACCGCTTTTGGGACTTTTGGCGGGAAACCACCCCACACCCGTCTCCCTTTCTCCACGCATGACCAGGTGGACTGTTTTCCTGGCCGCGTACTCATACAAGTTAATTCATCGACCGGGCTCTACTCTAGGACACGCAGACGCACTCAGCCGTTGCCCACTCCCGGACCTTTTGCCAGACCCCACTCCCGAAGTACCGGTTTTGCTCATTGACTGTTTGGACTCAGGACCGGTCTCTTCCTGCGATGTTGCCAGATTCTCGTCTAAGGACAGTATAATAAAGCAAGTTCAAACATGGGTTTGGAGGGGGTGGCTGAAGGGGAACGTGGGCCCCGAATTCAAAATGTTTTGGTCAAAACGGGACAAACTCTCAGTGTTGCAAGGTTGTTTATTGTGGGGGGATCGAGTTGTTATTCTTTATGCATTACGTAGGAATGTGTTAGATGCGTTACATGTGGGGCATCCGGGGATCGTTAGGATGAAGGCGTTAGCAAGAAGTTACGTTTGGTGGCCAAACATGGACAAAGAGATAGAGGAATGGGTGGCCACTTGCGATCCGTGCCAAGAATCGAGACCAGCACCTCCGGAAGCTCCCGCCACAGAATGGGAGAAGCCCAAAGCACTGTGGTCGCGAATACACATCGATTTCGCAGGGCCAGTCCAGGGTCAGACCTTCCTTATAGTTGTGGATGCATACTCCAAATGGCTAGAAGTAGTCCTAATGACTTCAACCACGGCAGAGGCAGTCATTAAGGTTCTACGGCGACTTTTCGCCACCCATGACCTGCCCGACCTCCTGGTATCCGATAACGGGCCACAGTTCACGGCCATGCAATTCGAAACATACTTAGCAGGTCAGGGAATTCGGCATGCCCTCGTCGCGCCATTCCACCCGGCATCGAACGGACAGGCGGAAAGAATGGTGCGATCCGCAAAAGAGGCCCTCGCTAGGATGGGTCCAGGTGATTGGCAAACACGCATAGACCATTACCTCTTAATTCAGCATATTACCCCCAGCGCAACGACGGGTAGGAGCCCCGCTGAACTACTCATGGGCCGCCGTCTACGGTCTCACCTGGACCGTCTTCACCCAAATTACTGTGCCACGTCGCCCCCAGACTCTACAAGTAAAATTCGGAACTTTAGCATAGGGGATTCCGTATACGCCCACAACTATGTAGGGGGGACATTGTGGATGCCGGCAAGGGTCATTGGGATCACGGGTCCACGATCATATTTACTAGAACTGGAAGATGGGCGAAATTGGAAAAGGCACATCGATCAACTACGGGGTCGCCTGGCACACTCAGACCTACGAAACGAGAATGAGAGCTATCTGCCAATACAAAGTCAGCCATCCGAGAGCCCCATCATAGAGCAAAGTCAGCCAGCCGAGAGCCCCATCACAGAGAATCAAGACACCTGCGAGCCCAGGATAGAACAAGAGGTCGAAGGCGAAACAGAACAACGCCAAAGCAACGAAAGGCTGCAGACCCCCGAAAGCAAAGCAACCGATCCTGCAACCACTTCTGATCAACCCGAACTACGACGTTCCACCCGCGTAAGGCAAACACCTACATACCTAAAAGATTATGTAACCAACCGAAATGCTCCATCTAAGAGGGGAGGGGTGTTAGATATTAACATATATCGTAGCAAGTCTCCTCTCTGGTCCGCCGCTACCGCGGGAAACAGGTATCGCTCTGATTGGTCGAGAGGCGTACCCGATCCCTATAAAAGGGGAACCCTCCGACCACAGAGCAAGCTGGATCACTACTACTACTAATAAAGAGCTGTTAAGTCACTTCGTGTCCGCAGTCTGTTCTCTCGTTGCCCGAATCTAACACCACCATTATTTTAAAAAAAGATAGTAGGGATACCTTGCTAAATAAAGCCAAGATCTTTTATGCCAGGCACTCCTATTGGAGACGGAAAGACAGGCTAGCACAAGTACATTTTGAAGAGCAAACTAGTTTTAGGGAGAGTTGCTTCTTCATTAACCAAGTGCCTTATATGCCACACATGTATTTCAAAAGTGAGTTCATTGTATCTTATGGCCTTTGGGAGTATACCGTAGTTCAGGGGTGTCAAACTAAAAGGCCAGAAGTTGGATCCGGTCCACAGGGTGCTTAGATCTGGCCTGCGGGGCTGTCCTGGAAATGGAAAATGACCGGCCCACGGTGCCTCTGCCAGCAAAAATGGAGCTTGCAAGGGCCATGGGCGGCCCTCCCTAGCTCTGTTTTTGCTGGCAGAGGGTTGCAGGAAGCCATTGCAGATGAAAATGGACCTCAGGAGCCCATTTCCACTGGCAGAGCACTCAAGCCACCACAGTGCCCCTGATACAAGGGATGCTGAGCTGGCCATGTCCATCCTGGCCACACCCATCCCGGCCCCACAAGGTCAAACAACCCTGATGCAGCCCTCAATGAAATTGAGTTTGACACCTCTGCCATAGTTGGATTCTAGAAGACCTTTGATGATTAAGCAGCTAGAGGAAGATCTGCACCATTATTGTTTGCTACTGGTTTGCTTGCTATTTGTTGATGAGCTGATGGTTTATGTTACATTATATTGTTCTGTGTACTGTGCTTTCATTTTGTACACTAGTGAGCAGCTTATAAGTCTGTAGCTTATAAATCTTACACAGAAATAAATATCAATCTTCACGGAAAGGAACTTTGTCGAAGAAAGTATTACTACTTGGGTTACTTCCTTCTATCCTACTGTCAGTATATTACAAGCCAGTGATAAGTCTTTTGTTTATCATGGATATAGGAAGACAATCTGACCTCACTAGGGTTTTAAACCTTTCTATTAGTTGAAATATATGGTACTGTATTATAGTACCTGCAGTACATCTTCCTTCAGTTGTCTGTCCTATGGGGAAGCTATAGAAGGATTCATTTGAGGAAATAACTTTGCCTTTACAATGATGGATAGGTTGGAACGATCAAATGATAAATTAATTACTATAAATTCTATATATCAGTAGTACATAGATCTCTTACCAAGCAGTACAGATCAATTTTATATCTACCAAATGCCTCTTTCACAAAATTACCATGTTCTTGGTTACAGCATGAAAAATATAGTTTTCATATATTCATACCTTTAGAGTTTCTTGGATAATAGTAACACTCTGAAATAACAAAATCACAGTTTAATTTAATTGGTTAGTATTTTAATTTGGTTTTAATCCATTTTATAATCTTTTATAATAATAATACTATGATAAATTTTAGCTTAATAGCCATACTGTAGTACCTATGCTTTATATTAAAATGACTTAAAGTTATAGTCGGTTTTGTATAATCTATAAACAAAGGCTGTTTTAAGACATAACTACTTATTCTGTGACAAATTTTGTAGCTATGAATACTGTATATGAAAACAATATTTTATGATATAATTTATGCTGGTCAGAAACTAAAATAAAATTTGATTGACTGACTGATTGACTAAATATTAACATAATAGCTTTAATGGTTTTGTAAGTGTATACTTATAGAAGAACAAATCTAATAGTAGGAAAAAACTGATCTTTTAAAACATTGCTATTAATGACTAGTTAATTATACATAGATTTGTATAGAAAAAATAATAGTAAGTACAGTCCAAAATAGTATTTACAATTGGGACTGCAACAGAAAAGTGCAATACGGATGTCTGGAAACATGTATTAAGGAATTTAATGACGTCTGCCTAGTTCTTTTCCATGCTCTGTGCACACCAATTTCATAGAGTACACTTAACCAAA
The DNA here is from genome assembly GCF_964273705.1 of Natrix helvetica. NCBI lineage: Eukaryota > Metazoa > Chordata > Lepidosauria > Squamata > Natricidae > Natrix > Natrix helvetica. Next base: position 47,989,331 of record NC_138548.1, read on the forward strand.
TCAGATTTTTTTAAATCTTTTGTAGGAATTACGAAATTGGTATGCAAGATGTTACACTTATTTATAAGCTTAGTATGTTATCCGCTGTTACCAGCTATTTATTTTATTAAATATATAATACAAACCCAGAAAGTGGGTTAACTAAAAAACTAGGTTGTGCTACGTAAACCGCAACACAATATTTACCTTCTGTCTTGCTCCAAAATTGAGGCACGGGTTTTACTCTGTTTTTTGGGTGATACCTCTAAAAATAATTGGCATTTTCTCATGGTAATTGCTACCTCCCCTTTTGTGTGTGTCCTGTCCACCTTGTCTTTATAAACAGTGGTGCTCACTTTAATGTTGGCAGTAGTGGTAATCAGTGACGTGCGGTGAGGTTTATGACTGGTGAGGCACTGACACAGTGCTGGGTTTCAAATATTTTTAGACTTGTGGACTTCAACTCCCAGAATTCCACAGCCAGGCATGCTCAGTTCCAATTTAAAGCGACAGCATTTGTTTTTCTCTTTTGCTCCTTCTTTCTTTTTCTTTTTCTTCTCCTTCCCCTCCTTCCTCCCTCTCTCCCTTCCTCCCCCTCTCTCAAACACACAGACACACACACACACACACACACACACACACAGAAGTTGGATTGGACTATCTCTCCTACCCCTTCCCTCTCTCACTCACTCTCAAACAAACCCCCCCCCCCACACAAAAGTTGGATTGGATATCTTTTCCAGTGGCTTGAAAGCAGCCCCCCCCCCATTCCCCTGCTGCCTTTCCCAAACACCACCACCATTGCAAATGCAGCCTGCTGTCTGGGTGGGAAATGCCTGGAACACAATAAAGCCCACCCACCACCTCCTGCTGGCAGGCTGGAGTGAGAGGAGAGGCAGAGAAGCCGGAGGGGAGCCCAGCCGAGCCTTCCAAAAGAAAGAGGCTGGGGGGAAGTGTGTGTACTACAGCATGGCTCTTTGCCTGGCTTCCTGCCTCCTCCTGTGGTCTCCTCAGTGCTCGCTTGTGCTCTCCCTCCCCAAGTGTAGTTTGATTGCAGGTGGAGCCACGTTACCTTTTCAAACTTGTAATCAGTGAAGCTGGGCTAGATTTTTATATAGTTTTATCCAGCTGTGTGTGTGTGAGAGAGAAATGAATGGGGGCCTGGGGAGGAAGTCACTACACTTGGGGAGGGAGAGCACCAGTGAGGTTAAGCAGAGTCATCCATGGTAAGGCAGCAACTAGCTCAGCTTTTTCCTTTTACTTTTTTTTTCATGATGAGAGTGGTGAGGCTGTGCCTCACTTGCCTCACCTGACTGCACGTCACTGGTGGTAATTATATTTAGCATTTTATTCATCCCTTAATCTTAATACCTTTAACCAGATACGAGAGAAGATGATATGCAACAAATTTAAGATACCTGCTTAAATAAAGTTTTCCTTACTAAGGACCAAATTATGCCTTGGGCAATTGTAACATGCTCAAGGAAACATAGTGTGCTGCAAATTTGGTGTTGTTTCCTTGAACTAGTATATACTATTATGGTCCAAAACTCCCAGCCACCATCAGCATTCAGAGAGAGAGAGATGGGTCAGGCCAACCCGGAATTGTGACACCACAGGGCAACCTTTTGTTTTCAAGGCAAGTCTCACAACATCATGCACACATTCCAAAGGGATAGAGCTTGCAACACAATGGTACCAAGCTACTTTTGTCATTTTGTCAGGAAAGTAGTAGTTGTTGCAAACTCCACTGCCATGTAAATGAAACGTATCCTACAGATTCAGCGTTGGATGTATTCTTCAAGAATAGTGATACAATCATGACTGACATTTAATGACTTGTTACACATATTATGTATGAACCGATAGCGTTAAGGCTCTTATCTGATTATATGGGGAGCAATAAAAGGAACTATTAACATAACATTTGAGATAAATCAAAAGTAACACAAGTGACAAAACTACCAATACCAAAGTAAACTGCAAGAGAGAGTAGAGCTGGTTAAGTGATGTTTCACCCTTTTCTCCCCCCCCCTCCTCTTTACCAGGAAATCAAATCTTTTATTGCTTGTACCATACAAATCTGAGGGTGGAGGAAGACAATTCCGTGGTTTACCAAAAAGGGGGGGGGGGGGGAAGCCTTTCCAGTTTTTGTGCTTATCAGCCACATTTACAAAAACACTCCAGCAAACTTTATTTTACAAACGGAACTCAGGATCTCTGTCTGCGAAGGGCCAAAGGTGCTGCTGATTTCCAGCAGTGGGGAAGAGAATGGGGGAGAAAACATGCCACAACAGAATGGAGCTTCACTCTAATCTAACAGGGGCAACATTGAATTAGTAAATCTGAATTAGAACTGCAGCAAACATGAAAAACTATTCTTTTCCAAACACCCCAAGCATCACAGAGATCCTCCCCAGCCCTGCAAGTCCAGCAGGGCACAAGACTTCCTCCCCAGGAAGCCAAACCCCAGTCTGAGACGCTTCCTGGGCTGATTGGTTCTGGGCAGACTGAAAAGGCTCAAGGAGGCTCGGAAGCTGCTGGCACTTCAGGTCTGCTGAAAGGAAGGGCACATGGTGGGTCTGCAGCAGCCAGAGCTCCTCTCCCACCCCACTCTCAGGAGTGCCTGTTGGAGGCCTTTTCTTCTCTACTCCCATTTTAGATCTTGAACTGGAAATTCCGTTACTTTCTCCTGTGTCTGTATTTTCAAAATCCAATAAAGCCACGTGAAATAAACTTCTGATATGTGACTTTCTTCTGTACATAACTTCATTCGAAAAACTGAAGGCAAGCTATTGCTACGTTTTGCTAAACATGAATAGTATTGAACTTGGTGCTGAAATAACTGAAGCATAACAACAAAATAAGAAAATAAAATTTGAAAGTAATAGGAAGTGTGGAAAGAGTTAGATTCTATAAAGTTGTGATCCAGATCTCTGGTTCCACTTGCCCAGCAGAATGATGACAGGAAAAAAAACAGATAGAACTAGAGTCAAGGTAAAATCTTTGGGCTTTTATATCCTTTTTTCTGGTCAGGGTTGGAGACTGAACTAAGGCAACTCTTCAAGTGGGCTTCTCATAATAACCAATGGGAGACTTTGAAAGTGTTCACTTGATAAGATCAATTAAGCCTATTGATCTCCTTAATAAGATTGGCTATGGACAATTGTTCTTGGAAAAAGAGGATTAGAAAGGCTTTTGCTGCATTCACTTATGATTACGGGTATGGCCACATCCTATCAGACTACCACAAGTTGGAGTTTAACAATAATGAGTTAATTGTTTGCATTTTCCTTCATGCTTTTGTATAAACTGAAACCAAAACACAATCTGTAGTTTTCTAATGTGTTGTCTCAGCTTTTAGTTCAGAGATGTTCTAATGCTATAACACTAAATAATAGTGTTGCAAATCCAGGATCTTTGATACACATATTGTCTTTCAGCTCTAAAACATGAGTCTGGACCATTCAGTGTGGCTCTGCTGTCTTTCTTTTAATAGGCATCTTCCTATTAATTCTCAGTTTAATCCAGCTGACCATTTCAAGAAAAGAACTATAGATTTCAGGCACATTATTAGCAACAATAACCTAGCAATAACAATAACAATAACTAACAATAACTAGCAAGTTTATAATTGATGTTTTCAGTAAATGTAATCAGCTGAATTTTTAGTGGAAACGAGTCTCATGTTTCACAACATTCTCCATTCCTTCCAGATTTCAATTATACCTGATTGTTATCCGCTCAAATATTGTGTCTACATCAATGCATCCTACAATCTATTTTGCATTTGGATTTAACCTTTTCTTCATTTCATTTTCATTTTCAGTCAACAAGAAACAAAATGTTTGTCTTTTCAGTGGTGTTATGGTTATGTAATGGTGCCTGCTCATAGAGGTAATTTAAAAATACTACTGTGTAGAACCATTGCAAGTTTTTATATATACCGTGTTTTCCCGAAAATAAGACAGGGTCTTATTTTCTTTTGACCCCCAAAATAACCACTTGGCCTTATTTCTGGGGAGGTCTTATTATTTTTGAGGTGCAGGAGGCAATGAGCATGGTTACCTCATGGCTGCTGCTGTGTTGCAATATTTTTGAGGAGGGCTTATTTTCGTGCGTACATACATACATACATACATACATACATGAAATTTAAGGTGTTACCAGGTTTCTTCTCTATGTTTACAAGGATATATATATATATATATATATATATATATATATATATATATATATATATATATATATATATATATATATATATATATATATATATATATATATATATATATATATATATATATTTGTTTTCGTAGATTTTCACGGCTGTAGGTATGCTGGTTTTGTTGTATTCGGGTCTTTTCCCGTGTAAGCTTGAGATTGTCTTTGCAACGTTTCGGCAGGATCTCACCTGCCATCTTCAAGCGTGGGCTTTTATTTTACAACAAGCTCTTGTTTTCTTGGTTGATATCCTTTAACTTGCCAAACCATGGCTGCTGGTTGTGGCTAAAGTGTGACAATCGCAGATGGCAACGCATTGGAAGCTCCTCTCTGCCATTCATCTGAACACAAGTCTCCCAGGGGTGTGTCCAGGAAATAATGCACGATTCAGCTGTCATTACATCAACAGGAGCAACAGGCTTGGAAGAGGATATTTTGTTTGTTCACTGGTTTCTTCCTCTTTAGCCACTCCAAAACAGGTGAAACTCCTACTCAGTCTCTGCAGTAGATTGTTTTATACCCCAGGGCTGCTTTACACAAACAAGACCTTTGGAGTATAAGGGACTTAAATAAAAATCTATTTGTTCGGGATATACAAGCAGAAGAGGTGATAAATAGGCAAACTATCGCCAGGGTTACTAAATCTGGCCTGCAAAACTCCAGACAGCCACTAGCAGTGAAGAGTTTTCCGCCTTTTGAATGGTCATATGGACTTTGCAATCTGGAATTGCTATCACAGAGCATAAATCTCAGGAAGCAGAAAATTACATCCTTAAGGTAGAGCAGTATATACTTAAACTGGCAGAGCTTATTGACAAAGCTAGAAATCCTTCTGGGGTTAAGTAGCTTAGCTGGGCTTATTTCTATCCTATTACAGTTGATGCAATTTTTAAAATAAAAATGCTTTGCTCACCTGTCTATTGTAACAGGAAAAGTGCTATTGAAGCTTCTTGTGGCTACTATGCTTCTCATCAGAAACTTCCTCTTGTAGAGTTTGTACTCATAGTGCCATGTTGGCCAACACAGCAACAACGTTATTGATATCAATATTATTGATGTCATATTACCTTCTCACTGTTGGCACTGAACCAGTTCATATTGTTGAATTCTTTTCATTGCCTTACTTTTTAATTTAACCTTTTTTGAGATAAAACAATGCAAAATGGAAGGAATTATGGTGTAGGGTGAGGGGAAAAGGCAGGATAAAACAATATATGAAATTCCATATGATATACAGAAGCCAGACAGGGACATTTCTCTTTTTCTGATTTAATTTTAAAATACAAAGTTACGCAATAGAGATATGGGTGTTACTTTTGTGCTGTTGGTGCTGTCACCTTCATCTACAGATGTGTGGCAATCTGATGCAAAAAAAAAAAAGATAATGAGAGCCATCAATATTATGTTGACTTAGTTGACTTTATGCAAGCAAATGAATGGAAGATAAGTATAGCAGTAGAGAATCAGTCTGGTGTAGTGGTTAAGGCATCAGACTAGAAGGGACTGTGGGAGGCTGTGAATTTTACTTCTGTCTTAGGTCACAGGTGACCTTGGACCAGCCAATCTCTTTCAGCCAAGTGATTAGTCACTACTGCTGGTTTTCCTGTGGGTGTGCCGCATCCACACATGTACAGTGCAATAAAAATTATTCTGCACATGAGCAGAAGAAAAAAAAAAAAGAAGAAGGAGTAGCAGGCCTGGGTTGCTGCCGGTTCCAGTGACCCAGGCCGCCAAACCACTATCGGTTCTGCTGAACCAGTCCGAACCGGTAAGAATCCACCGCTGCTTTCAGCCCTCAGAAGAAGGCAATGTCAAACCATTTCTAAACAACCTTGCCAAGAAACCTGCAGGGTGGCACACGCATACAAGGTATAGCAATAACTATTAATTATAAAGCTATACTATCAGTTACAAAAGAATCTGCAATTTCAATTTCCCAAAGAAAAATAAAGTAGCCAATTTGTTACCAAGTCAGAACATTTGTCTTTTAAAAGGAATGGCAGATTTGTTTTCCCCTCATGATCTGCCAACTCTTTTTGTTATCTATTTTGCTGCCTTTTATTGAATGGGGCTTGATTCATTTCCAGCATATTATTACAAGGTAAGATTATGCACTCTGCACAAAACGTGATTTATAAGGTAGCATTAAAAGTCTGGGAAAATGGCTTGGCAGAACAAGAGCTTTCTCGTGGGATAATCAGAAATCAAGGAAACCTTTCATATCATTCAGCTGGCCATCCGAGGCTCCCTGTATAAAATTTCCATTTGGCCTCCTGGGAATTGCATCAGATTTGTTGGGCCACATAACTTGAGTTCATCTGAATAAAAATCAGAGGATTTATTTTTCAGTCCATTGATTTTATTCTCGGCATTGGCTTGGACACGCAATGTAGAAAGATAGAGAGCACTGTTGGCAATGACAGAACTTAAGGTATGGCTCTTTTCATGCAGACCTAAGAATGGCAGTGATTGAATCTGAACCAGGGGTGAAATTCAGCAGGTTCTAGAGAACCAGTAATGGATATTTTGAGTAGTTCAGAGAACTGGAAAATATCACCTCTGCCTAGCCCCAGAGTGGGGTGGGAATGGAGATTTTGCAATATCCTTCCCCCAGGAGTAGGGAGTGAATGGGGATTTTGCAGTATCCTTCCCCTGCCATGCCCACCAAGCCACGCCCACAGAACCGATAGTAAAAATTTTGGAATTTCACCACTGATCTGAACTCCTTCTTTAGATCCCCCACCACCACCTTTTTCATATATAATAGAAGGCAGCAAATATACCAATGTTACTTTATCCTCCTATTTTCCCCAAAATAACAATAATCCTATGACGTCAGTTGGGCTGAGAGAAGGTGATGATCTCAAAGTAGGCGAACTAGGTTATTTTTATGTCTAAGGCAGGACTAGAACTCACAGTCTTTTGGTTTCTAGGCCAATACTTAACCAGTACACCAAATTGGTTCTTCTGCATGTAAAGCATTCTTTCTGAGTTATAGTTTTTACCATATTTCCTATATATATTGTCAAGACTCTGTCTATGTTCTGTGTGACCATCATAGTCCATCCGGGAACTGTTACAAATAGTCCCCAACTTACAGCGACATTTGGGACAAAACCTCAGTTGATAAGCAAAGCGATTAAAAACCCATTTATGACTTTTTTCCACTGTGGTCATTAAATGAATCACACTGTCATTAAGCAAACCCAACTTCCCCCATTGTCTTTGTTGACAAAAGCTCCAGGAAGGTCACAAATGGTGATCGCGTGACTGCTGTTGTTGCAAATACAGGCTAGTGTCAAGCGCTTGAATTTTAATCACATGACCAGTGGGGACACTGTGATGGTCATAAGTGCATCAATAATAATGATAAGGTGGCAACAGATAGGTTAAAAATATTGAATATCTTGATATATCCAATTGGAGAACATTTAGTTCAGGGGTGGGTTGCTCCCGGTTACTGCCGGTTCGGTGCACGTGCAATTTTGCACATGCGCGCTCGCGTATTTGACAATAAATGCAATACAAATTGCTCTGTGCATGCGCAGAAGCAAAAAAAACAAGTTGGCAGCACCTATGGCACCACCGGGAGAACCAATTCAGGGCATGGCAGGCCTGGGTCACTGCTGGTTCCAGCAACCCAGGCCGCCAAACTACTACTGGTTCGTCCGAACCGGTAGGAACCAACCACTGATTTAGCCCTTCTGTTCAGGCCTTCTACCTTCAATCCTGCTCTAGAAAACAAAAAACAAAAAACTCCTTTAGATCTTCCTGCCTAAAACCAGAGATATGGAACAAAACCTTATGAACACAAGGGGTAGCCGTGCAACCATGCAGTCTTGCAAATGAAAAAGGTTTATTGAAACATTCCCAGCTTAAAACAATGTAGTCAAATTTCTAGGTATAAAAAGGAATGTATTTTGGGAAAGGAAAATAAGAAGACAAGCAATTCATAGGTAAAAGATTACAAATATAATTTTAAAAATCAGTCTAAGTAATGACTATGGTATCCACAATTAGCTCATATATGTTCTACGTAATTAACTCAGTTCTGAGTTTAAAGGGTATAAGGCAATATTCATACATCATGATAGATTGGGCAGTTTGTGGTTTACTATGTCATGTGAACTTTTTAGCTAGCTACATATTATTTGTTTCTTAAAATCTTGGTTTTTAGGGCAAATTGAGTTAATTGCAGTGAGTGAGATCATTCTGACCACTTGGTTAGAAATTGCTAAGCACACCATTCTTATTGGTCTTCTTCCATTAAGAGCTATACTTTCCTAGATTTATTGAATGAAGAAATAAGTAAAACTCACCCTTTGGGGGATCTTTGTTTTGAACAACCAAATGATAAATTCTAGCTCTGATGTGAAAGGTCTGGACAACAAAGTAGAAAATTATCTGTTGAACCCAGATTCCAAAGTCACTCTTATTGAATGATATTAGTTACGGATATAGTTTTGCAGTGTTGTGATCCCCTAAAATAATAAATGAATGTGTGCTTTCTTAGTTAAAAATTAACCGGTAACCTCAAAATCTTGCTGAATTACAACAGCCAGCAAATATTTAAAACTATTACTATTATTGTTACTAAAATAAAATCTATTTTTAAAGATAAAAAGGAGAAATAGTATCTATTTATCACCTATGTATCATCTATCTATGAATCATCTGTCTGTCTGTCTGTCTGTCTGTCTGTCTATCATCTATCTATCTATCTATCTATCTATCTATCTATCTATCTATCTATCTATCTATCTATCTATCTATCTATCTATCACCTACCGCATCTCTTAAAGTATTCTTGAATGAAGAGGTTTCAAATAAGGTATTGTAGTGGGTATGCAGGGGCATCCCCAGAGTGAATGGGTGACATACCACCATTCATATACCACTGTATAATTTGCTCATGCCATAGAAGTTGACATTTTACTCTGCCTGAAAAACCAGAGTTTGGATTTGCCTGACTGCAAGATTTTTATATAGGTAGGATGGCATCTAAGTAAGCTGCCCAGTCACCTTGCAGAGGAGACATGGGTGGTATAACAATGTAATACATAAATAAATAGTCGGTTTTAGTAATGTTTAGCTAAGCACCCTCTACATCTCATAATAATACTTCCAATAATTCAACAAATGGGATTTCTGCTACTGTCCTTTTCCTATCCTTAAAATTGGGTTTCTCACATGCATAAATAGATACCACGTGAATCACTTGGCTCAGTTTCAACCTTCTGCTGAATATGCTGGGGTAAGAGGCATCATTCTGGAGGTATTTCTAATAAAGATACAGATAAAATTATCTCAATGACAGATTGTGCTTTTTTCTGCTTTTAAAAGTTGCCCTGATCAACTGTGTAGTGATAATTACCTGAATCAACAGAAGATGTTTACAGTTAATGATTGTTTGACAGTATTAATCCCTTAAGAAAGAAAGAAAAAACTCCAAAAGGAATCTGTTTTTAAAAAAAATCTTAGTGAATGATCTCATACTGTACATGATTTAAATTCTTTCCTATCAGGTTCATTCTGTGCTGTAGCTTTATTGTAGACCACTGTATTATCTTCTTTTTCTTAATGATTGTTAGCAGCAACTTGGTATGAATAAATTAGCTGAGAAAAATTCTCCACATGCATGTGATTCTACAGTGGCTAAGTGTCACATGTAAATATCCTTTTTTTCACCAGTTGTGATGGTCACTTAATGAGAAACGGAGAGGAGAGGTAGACATGATTTCATAATATCTGTGGCCTTGCTTATTCCCATCTCATTTTCCTTTTGGGCTATAGTTAATTTCTGAAACGTTGAAAAATCAAAACGTCAAAGCTATCAGGTTGTAATCCTGTTTAATTTGAAAAACATTTCTTCCGTGACATCCATAAAGAAGCCCATTGAAAGCATAGAGTGAAGAAGAATTTGAATGGGGAGAGAGGAACAAGAAAGAAGGGGAAATTTAACAGGATAAAAATAAAATGAGAAAGGAAGGGCGAAGAGCTGCTTATATCGCTGGTTTAAAGGCAGCACTAAGATCAAATGCTTTAGAGGCCACAGTGAACTGGAAGGCTAGAGTTTTCTTCTGGAATTGACTGGTGGTTATCTATCTATGTAAGAAGTATAACCTATAAGAGATTAAATGGGCCTCCTCAAGAGATAAAATCAAATGTAGTTCACTGAACTGCAGTACTTAAAGCTAGCTGTACTATGTTTGGCTTTTGTAATTGCCTTGATGAACCAAAACTTAATGTTACTCTTCCATCTGTGGTTTAATGTGTAGTGTGAAGCCAATCATTGTGATTTATAAATCATTATTTGTATCTTAGCATATTGCCGGAACCCAATCAATTGTTTTTTTTTTAAACAAAGTTTTATTGGTTTTTTAAGAAATAATATAGGAAAGGGGTAAAGGAAAGGTTACAAATTTTGGCAGTTGCGACGTGCGGCAAGAGTCCCCTCCCTTCATACTCATAGAATACGATTGCAAGAAATTCAATACTAAATAACAATATATAGTCAGCATGTAAATTCAGTTAATAATTTCGATCATTTTATGTCAAGCAAGGTTTCTTATTCATTTTTGTGATCTGAGTTTTCTCGGTATTGCCCCATCTCCCCCCGCCAGCAGAGCTCCGGCCCCTCCCGTGTCCTGTATGTCTGTTGTAGGATCATCTGGTTTATCTAGGAGTGCTTTATTTTTTTCCATAAAGGCCTGCGCCTCTATGGGTGTATTAATTTTAACTCTTGTGTCCTCCCAGAATATTAGCATACCTTCAGGCATCAACCATCTGAACCACACCCCCTTCTGGTATAGTTTCTTCGCTAGTTGCGAATAGCTTTTTCTTTTCTCCCTCACTTTCTTGGGGATCTGTTTCAGGATGGTTATTTCCCTATCTTGGTATCTCAAAGCTTGCCCCCTTTGTGCACTCAGAATTTCATCTCTTGTGATTTTTCTGAGAAATTTAATATGTACCTCCCTGGGTACGTTGTGTGTGCTAACATAGGCTGAGTTCACTCTATAAACCAAATCTAATTCCCACCCCATCTGTTGTTTCTCTTTCTGAATGTATTCAGCCAAAATACTTGTCATAATGTCCCTTATATCTTCATCATCTGTCTCCACCACATTTTGAAATCTAAGGTAAAAGGACATTCTCTCAAATTCTATTTTCATCTGTTGGGTGTCAAGTTCTTTGTTCCCTTTCTGAACCCCCTTCCACCCCCTCCCCCATCTCAGCTGTCCCACCCTCCAAAAGATCCAGTCTCTGTGAGTTTTTGTTAATCTGTTCCTGGTTCTCTTTAATTTCTTCTTTCATCTCTTTTAGTTGTCTTATAATCTCCTCTTGTCCCTGTAAAATTTGTTGAAACATTTGTTGGAATTCAGTCTCAGTAGTTTTGGGCTGCATCAAAGATGTTATCGTTGATTGTGTACTTGGACTGGATGTTGTAGATGTTGGGGCAGAGGCAGCAAAGCCAGGCTTCCCAGGAGGTGGTTTTTTACGTGACATTATAGAGTTCAGTCAGTACAGAGAATGATCAGTCAGAAAGGTAGAACCGCCAAGACAGTTCAGGAGACAAAAGGTCCAGGCAGAAGAGGATTTTTCTGGTCACACTGGCAATAGAGTAAAGTTTTTCAGTCCAGGGAGTCCAAAAAGTCACAAACAACAAGAGATTTATCTGAGTAGCACGGAGACAAAGACCGGATGCCTGAAGTTTTATAGGTGGAGTCAGTTTTCACTGTTTATGAAGACAACGGAAGTGTGCCATCTTGCCCTGCCAGCTTCGGGCTTAGGAGGCATAACAAAAGTTTCAAAGTTTCCAAAGTTTCCAGATCATCATTCCATTATCAGTTTAAAGCCGAAATTCACCTTTGCTAAGAGCGTGGTGTCATTAATTGGCTCTCTCCCTGCCTCCTCCCCCAAGGGCCGAGAGCAACAATAGTTAACAGCCGCCTGTCCGAGGGGGGGGGGGAAATCTCCCTCCCTCCAGCCGCTCTTCTCAAAGCCAAGCCGAAAGGAGATTTTAAATAGCTGGCAAGTTCTTTCGCAAATACACAAAGGGAATGGAGAGTGGATTCCGCCTGACTGCACCGCAGCCGCGTCCTTCTGAATGTTTATTCTTCCCACTGCCTCACAGCGAAGATGCCGGAGCACCTCCCCATCATGCTCCCCAGTGCCTGGGGTGATGCGGGGGGCCCCCGGCCGCCGCCGACTCGGAGGATCCCCCGCGGTGCCGCCCCTCTGGCAGGAGCCTCTACGGGGCGTCCTGTGCCCCCCAAGGAGTGAGGGGCCCACCGGGAAAGCGCGGGGCGAGCTGAGCCTGCCCGTCGCCGTCAGCAGCCGGAACCAGAAGTCCGGAACCCAATCAATTGTGACTTACAAAATAAACCTTGGTGCAGTGGCCGAACCTAACAATTGTCTTCCACATGTGGCAAATTATCATTCTGAATTAAATAAGGCAATATGTCCATCAGAATAATTTTAGGAAGCGATATTATTTAGGAAAAGAATTAAGAAAAATGTATTTTGTTTATCAAGAAAAAAAATTAAGGAACTGAGTACACAGGGTATCTTTAAAGTGAGAACATATTAGGCAATTAAAAACTCTCTAGAGGTAATAGAGACGGAACATTAACAAGCATCAACATTTGGAGCTTCAAGCTGGATCAAATGAAACGGATAATAGATTTTTAAATAAATGACTGTTAAGAATTATAATAAGAAGCTAACAGATATATGGATTCTCTATTTAGATGGAGAGAAGGTCCTCTTCTAAAAGGAATGCTTTTCTGCCATAGTTAACAAATAGACAAAATGTACAGACAAAAATAAATGGCTAAGATAATGCTGAATAACATTGTTTTTTCTGCCTTCTGAAAAGCTGAAGGGTGCCAGACCCACAAGTTTCGTTATAATGCTTCCAAATGGAGACAACAAGAACATCTTGCTTCATGAAACAGCGTATCTAGAATCAGTCTACAAGACAGCCACCAGGGATGTGTTTAAACATACGATTGAGATATATTAATAATGAAGCCACAAAAATATATGCATCACAAAATACCATTTAATATATGCATAACATACTATATATAAAAATAGCCATTAAGAAAGTAACCAGTTCATTTAATAACATGCTTCATGTAATAAAGCAGTGTAATACAGTTTCTAAAACTGCCTGGAATAGACATAAACACACGTCTCCAGGAAAACTGGTCCAAGTGTTGGGTGACATTATACAAAGGGCCCTTTTGTTGACACTCCAATGAACATATCTTTTTTAAAAATGGCAGCACAAGTGTTCTCCAATGCTATCAATGTCTTTGAAGCACTGCTATAAACCCTCACCCAAAATTCTGGGGAGAAGTTGCCTTAATTCAGAGTTTTTGTTTATTGGAGTCAATGTTGTCTTTAAAATACACAATGACAGCTCCACAATCACTTCCACGCTCTTCTCGCCATTCAGTTAGAATTTCTTGTGGTTATGATAAGTATATTTTCAATTCCAAAACAGGAAAAGAACAGGAAAAGAAAAGAAAAAGTAACCTGAAACCAAGTTGCCAGTAAATAATTTGCCACATTGTTAGGACCCCTTTCTCACTTTTTCTACTACTAAATTTTCTAGTATAATAAATATCTGGATAATTTGAATACATCTGTTATTCACATTATCTGGATATGAGCATTTGTATCCTTTGCTCCCTCAGGCGGGAACCATATCAATACTGGATACTTCACACATTTGTAAAGTTTACATATATAAGGCACAGATATGCATATTTACAGATATGGTGCAGAAGCATTATATTGTGAATGTTATTAAGATCTATAATGAACTTAGTTGTGGCAGCACTTATTTGAATGTTCTTATTTTCACAAAGTATAGTCCAGGGGTGTTAAACTGATGGCCCGCGGGCTGGATGCATCATGCGCAGGCCATGCCCACCCCAGCTCCGCGAAGGGAAAAATGACAGCAATGTGACTCTGCCAGTTTGACACCTGTGAAGTAAACAATTTGAAGAATTCCATTTGATCATATGAAAACAAGCAAATGACCAACACATTTCAGATGGAATGTTTCAAACCGATGATTAAATGCATAAATGTAACTTCCTATGTATTGCCTCTATCAACCCTTAATGCTAAATATGTACATGAAACTACGTGTTACGGAGAGTGGTGAGCACAGCACGAAACATCATGGGCGACATGTCCCCTGATACCACTAGACGACATCGCTAGGGCTCACTGCCTAAGAGAGTGAGGAGAATCATCAGGGTCAACTCACACTCTGGTCAGCCCTTCTTTATTCTCCTACCATCCGGAAGGAGATACAGAAACATAGCCAGTTGTAGGTACAGGCTGAAGAACAGTTTTTATTTGTGGGCTGTCAGGCTCCTGAATGAAAAATAACTCTACAACAACATAGTACAATTGAGTTGCGGGGTTGGTGCGATGTGCAATAAGTTCACATGGTGCAATAGGACTGGGTGTTTGTTAGTAGGATTCACTGGGTTGGGATTTTTTTCTTATCCTGTGAGTTGTATTGTGTTGGGGGAGGCAGTGGTGGGATACAACCGGTATGCCCCGGTATGGGTGTACCGGTGCTGCCACCCTCCTTACCTGTATTTGAGCCGATCGGGGCTTATGCGCATGGAGCGTACGGTTTATTTATTTATTTATTATTTATTTATTAATCTAATTTATATGCCGCACCCTCTCCACCAAGGGACTCGGTGCCTGCTCCTCTGAGCAACTGGAGCGTTGTTGCCGGTAAGTACACATGTGCGTGCTGTGCGCGTGCTGCGCACACGCATGTGGTAAATGCCTGGCCCCGTTGCACCGTACAGGTTGCACCGGGATCCGGAACCCACCACTGGGGGAAGGGATGCACGAAGGGAGGCTCAGCCAATCTCATTGTACACATGTTGTAGTCTGACAATAAAGGTTTGAAATTTGAAATTTACAATTTCATTAAATTATTTAAACAAATATTTTTTTAAAGAAAGCAAATCTTTAAAAGCAGTAAATATGCTCAAGCAACAGTCTTTACTTCCCTGAAGCCCCCTTCACATGTTTATTTGGGTAGACATATGATGTTCTCTGCAGAAGTGAGGAAAGGATTACAAAAGCTAGGTGAGCTGCATCTGTTCCTCCTTAGCATCCTGGCAAAGCATTTTCTCCCGCAGAGAAGCCTTTCTCTCCTCTGTAGTAAAACTACAACAAAGAAAACAAAGAACTGGGGATGAGCTGAACAAAACTGCCAAAGAGCTTACAAAGAATGCTTCAGAGAAGATTCTTTTTCTGATGCAAAATACACCAGCCAAGTTTCATTTAAAAGTCAACAAAAGGCAACAATAACCTCTAAAAGCAACAAGCTCATACTCTTCAAATCCTTTTCCTCCCAAACTGTTTCCTTTACAGTCTGGTAGCATCATACTCACATCAGAGATTTAAGAATGTTTCCCTTCAAATTATCAGCCAATTGAGCTACAGTGAGATGAATTAAACAACTCCTGTAGAAAGAGCTTGGCCACCAGCTAACTTCATAGTCAATGCAAGGCCGCCTTTCACTGAAGAAACACGGATGTCACACCTCTGAGGAAACACGATATGTGTGCGTAATTGGAAGAATGTTTTGTAGCCATTTGGCCGAGGATTACCGTTTCTGCCTTACCACAGATTTCTACATTCTCAGGCAATTATCTTTTCATTTCTGCTGCTAGATAGCTTTTTAACAAAAAATAATATATTAAAATGCAATTCTCTAACTTTATGTCTAAATTTATTTAGAAGTATTTAGCTCACTACTTTTCCATCTCCTTTAAAGCAATAAGAAGCTTAGAATAACCTTCTGATTAAGAATACTTGATGATTAAAAATATGTAAAATTATTACAGTAGCACTGAAAAATGGCTGCCAACATAAAAAAGATCAATACCCATTGGAATTATAGAGTAGAATTTAAAAGGTATTCTTGCATTTTATTACTATTTATAGGAATGCATAAAATTTCACCTAGATGAACTAATTCTCTAATAAAAGAGAGGAATTGTCATATTCAAGCTTGCTGAAGAGAATAAAGGGCTAACATCAATATAGCAAAATGTTCTTGAAGATTTCAAAGTCCTACAGCTGTCCTCTATTTTCTGCTTAGCTGATTCACTGAAGATAAATTCTATTTAATAGTCTTTAAAATTCAACTAAATTACTTCCAGTAATTAATTTTATATCAAGTTATTCTCAAGTATCTTAGCAAAAAATGGATTTAGCTTAGGTATAACTGCATTTAAATTTCATAAAATTAAACAGTCAGTGAGAGAGGATGTTAGGAATAATCAGGTATCCAAGATCCTTGGAATAACCTTGTTTTCTTGGCTTCCAAAGAGATAACTGAAAAAGTTGATTTTCTCTTATCTTAACTAAATATCTTAACATATACCAATGTGTTCTTCCAGTGACAAGCACAAGAGAATTCCTGAAGTGCATTCTGATGGGCAAAATTAAAAGTTAGATTACTACCTTTAAATACAAGTGAAACTTTAGATGTTATATTATCTACTGGCCTGTAGAAGGCACTACTCAACTGGTTTTGTCCTTATTGGGACTCTTCAGTCATAGTTAGCTTCCATACTGGGTATTTTATGTTCAACGCTTTAAAGGGATTTTGAAATATGCACTTGTTGACCATACAAAGCGTTTAGTTTTAGAGCTACCTTGGTCCAGTGCCAAATACCTGCAAGAGGGGCAATATTATAGTATAACTGCACAGCTTCTGTAAATGAAACTTGCCCTCCATCTCCATTGAAGTTTTCCATTTCTGCAGGGAGATTCTGTTTTCAGAGGAACAGGCAACATTTTCATGCAATGCAATGCATATTTGTGTTCAGAGCACATCTGCAATGCCAAGTTCCACCTCCACATACACACATGCCCCTCCCTCTCCAGTTGCACAATGATAGATATTAGCATTTCGCGTATACAACTAATAATGATTTGCTGGATTTTAGAGTACAACCTTGAATGTTGTAATATGAGTCAATGAAAACAGGAAGGAAAGCCCAGTCTACTGAATCTCTTGCTTGACCCTAGAAGCAAATTTGATCTCATCCATTTTCCTTTGATGGTGTTTCTTGGAAACACGCTGCTCAGTTGCCTTGGAAATAGAGATGTGTAATTTGTTTAGTGCAGCGGCATGACAAGTGGTTTTTCCGCTGTGTTCTCCGTTCAAGAGGATGCTCTGGTTCCCTTGCTCCCGCTTCCCATTTCATTTCTCTCTCTTGATACAAAAGGCTCTCCCTCTTCAGATTCCTGCTTTCTCTTATTCAAACCTATCATCATCTCCCCGCAGGGAATCCACTGACAGTGATTGAGACTAAGGGAAATGGTATCATCTCCATGCTGAAGAGTGTTAATGGGAGTTAAGTGCATAATTCCCAACAGAAAGAGCTAAGAATATACAGTAGAGCCCGGTTAATTTACTCTTTGCTCTTTCACAAAACCATGAGATGCCGCTGCTCTTTAACCTCGGCTAGCCGTGCAATGCTTTGAGCTCCAGCACCTTGGAGAATCACTGCCTTCTTTTTAATATCTCCCGGCAGACAAAGCTAACGGAGCTTGTTGGATGCGGTTGCTTTTGAAATTCATTTGATTTTTTTTCCCTAATGAAATGTTGCAGCCTGATTTCTGCTGCGCATTACATGACCTGTGGTAAAGCAGTAACAATCTCCACAATAAAACAATAAAAATGAATGGCCCAATGGAAATATTTATAACAGAAAAGGAAGATAAAAGCTAACAGCCCAAGTAGATAAAGTGTATTTATTTTTCATTGGCAGCCTTCTCTGCTCTGGTGTTTTCCAGATCATGCTAACTGTGAAATATGGGCTCTGTAGTCCCAATACAATCCCAAACCTTGATTTACGCCCATAATTGAGCCCAAAATTTATGTTGCTAAGTGAGAAATTTGTTAAGTGAGTTTTGCCCCATTTTAGGACTTTTCTTGCCACATTTGTTAAGTGAATCACTGCAGTTGTTACATTAGTAACACAGTTGTTAAGGGAATCTGGCTTCCCCATTGGTTTGCTTGTCAGAAGGTCACAAAAGGTGATTACATAATCCCAGGACACTGCAACCATCATAAATATGAACCAATTGTCAAGCATCAGAGAGTAAATCACATGACCATGGGGGATGCTGCAATGGTCATAAGTGTGAAAAATGGTCATAAGTCAATTTTTTCAATGCCATTGTAATTCCGAACGGTCACTAAATGAACTGTTATAAGTCAAGGATTACCTGTATAGCTGGAAGATGCCAGGTGGGAGTAGGTTCTTCTGAATTAATACTTCAGAAATAAAACACCTGACAGTTCCATGAACATTTGGGTAATTTGAGATCAAAGACAATTTGAGAAATGTAGTTTGAAATGGATTGTTTCCTAGGACGTTTATCATCCTGTTTCCATAAAACAAGAGAAATTTTAGTTAGAAAAACTGCTTTACAGACCAGTTTCATTTCTATAAATATAAATAGTTTGTATGAGATGCTTTCAGTTGCATTTTTTATTCTGAATCTAATTGTAAAATTTCATGATGGGCTGTCAATCCATGAGAGACAGTAAAAAGACTATGGCGAATTGAAACAATATGACTGGAAATAATATAACTTTGTGATTACCAATAATAAAGCAGGCACACGCACATTTAATGTTTGCATAGCAAGTACTATGTTTTATTTACACCTTTAAATGATTGACCCCAAATCCATTGTTATGACTTGATATTTGTTTGAGTGATTTTTGTAAATTTATTTATCACAGTTGTGATCCACCCAGTTATGTCTTGCACGTCTAAATTAACAAGTAAGTAAAATCATTATTTGGCTGTACCAAAAAATGAAGATTGTGTACATTTTTTTTAGTTCTTTAGACATTCTCATTAAGCAAATTGATACAAATAGAAAATATGGAAGAAAGTGAATGTAAAAAAAAAGTCACCTTCTGGTTGGTGATTCAATCGTAAGGGATGTTAATTTAGGAGAGGATATGGAGGTTTTAAAAGAGGTCAGGTGTCTTCCAGGTGCTACTGCCAGCAGAGACAAGAGGCATATTCTTAAGATAGTCAAGAATGCAAGTAAGGACTGTGACGTTGATGCTATTATACATCTTGGCACTAATGATCTATCCCAGAAAGATGTACTTTCTGTGCAGAATGATTTCCAGAACTTGGGGTATGAACTTAATAGTATAGGTTGTAGGCTTATCTTTTCAGAGGTTTTACTTGTATATAAGGAACAAAAAGGGAAGGGCCAGCGTGTAGCAGAGTTTAATGTTTGGCTAAAGGAGTGGTGTAAAAGGGAAGGCTTTGGTTTTATTAATGATGATGCCTGCAGCTGGTCCAATGAAAAACTGTACAAAAGAGATGGGTTGCACCCATCCAAGAAAGGGACTGAGTTACTTGGCATTAAATTCACAGATTTTCTTGATAAACATTTAAACTGAAGAGCGGGGACAGAGAATTAATAGATACAGAACATCTCTGTCCCCAGCAAACTAAAATTCATAGGGTTATAAATGCATGTAACATAGATGTGTGTGTGGATAAGATTATCACTCCTGCTGTCAAGCAAAACCAAGCATTTAATAGTGATTGCCATACCATGTGCATGAATCACACAAGTGGCAAGAAAATAGGGGCAGTCAGGCATAATACAGGTTATGTAGACAGTAAACACAAGGTCAATCAAAATGGACTCAAATGTCTATACACCAATGCACAGAGTATGAGGAATAAACAGGGCGAATTAGAAATTCAAGTAAAAGAGGGCAGATACGATATTATTGCCATTACAGAAACTTGGTGGGATGAAACCGACAAATGGAACATACAGCTAGAAGGATTTAAATTATTTAAAAGAAATAGACCAAATAAAAGAGGAGGTGGAGTTGCACTATATATAAGAAATAACTACGTCTCTACAGAAATAGAGCACAACAATGATGAGAACTATCTTGAATGCATTTGGGTCAACATTAAAGGTTGTGGGGGAAATGACATTGCCATAGGTCTATACTACAGGCCACCCAACCAAGCAGAGGACGTAGATGAACTTTTTGCTAGTCAGCTAACTAAGGTATGTAGGAAGCACACCACAATAGTAATGGGAGATTTTAACTACCTTGACATCAACTGGGAAACAAACTCTGCACCAAGTGGAAGATCCAACAGGTTCCTAACAAACCTAGCAGACAACTTTGTTTTCCAAAAAGTAGAGAAGGGAACAAGGGGATCAGCCATATTGGACTTAATTCTCACTAACAGAGAGGAAATGATAGAAGGTGTTGAAGCCATAGGAATCCTGGGGGCAAGTGACCATGCAATATTGGAATTCAACATTATGCAAACACAAGTAGTAGAACAAAGTCAAACTAGAGTCTTGGACTTTAAGAAAGCTAATTTCAATAAACTTAGAGAGAGCTTGGGAAAAATTCCATGGATGAGAATCCTCAAGGGGAAAACAATTCAAGAAGCTTTGGAAATTTTGAAAAATGAGATTACAAAAGCCCAGTCTAGCACAATACCAACGAAGAAGAAAAATAACAGCTCCCAAAAGAAACCAGCATGGCTGCATAAAGAACTATCTGACAAACTGAAAGACAAAAAAGGTAAGTATAAAAAGTGGAAGGAGGGGGACATAACTAAGGCAGAATATCAGCAAATAGCCCGAGCCTGTAAAGATGATGTGAGGAAAGCTAAGGCTCACAATGAAGAAAGGCTTGCCACAAAAGTAAAAATTAACAAAAAAAGCTTCTTCCAACATGTAAAAACAAGAAAAAAGTTCAGGAATCAATTGGTCCATTGCTAGGAGAAAGTGGCAAGAAAGTGACAAGCAGCAGGGAGAAAGCAGAACTATTTAACTCATGTTTTGCATCTGTCTTTACACAAAGGGATAAAACAGTCCAACCTATCAAAAGCAGCACCACAAAAATCAACACCAAGCTGCCACCAAGCTGGCAGGAATAGCCAACACTCCAGAAGATAGGCTTAAGATACAGAAGGATCTTGACAAACTTGAACATTGGGCACTATCTAATAAAATGAAATTCAATGGTGAAAAGAGTAAGGTTCTACATTTAGGCAACAAAAATGGAATGCACAGGTACAATATAGGTGATACCTTGCTCAGTAGTAGTAACTGTGAAAGGGATCTTGGAGTCCTAGTGGACAACCATTTAAATATGAGCCAGCAGTGTGCAGCAGCTGCCAAAAAAGCCAACACAGTCCTAGGCTGCATCAACAGAGGGATAGAATCAAGATCACGTGAAGTGTTAATACCACTTTATAATGCCTTGGTAAGGCCACACTTGGAATACTGCATTCAGTTCTGGTCGCCACGATGTAAAAAAGATGTGGAGACTCTAGAAAGAGTGCAGAGAAGAGCAACAAAGATGATTAGGGGACTGGAGACTAAAACATATGAAGAACGGTTGCAGGAACTGGGTATGTTCAGCTTAAGAGAAAGAAGGACTAGGGGAGACATGATAGCAGTGTTCCAATATCTCAGGGGTTGCCACAAAGAAGAGGGAGTCAAACTATTCTCCAAGGCACCTGAGGGTAGAACGAGAAGCAATGGGTGGAAACTAATCAAGGAGAGAAGCAACTTAGAACTGAGGAGAAACTTTCTGACAGTTAGAACAATTAACCAGTGGAACAGCTTGTCTCCAGAAGTTGTGAATGCCCCAACACTGGAAGTCTTTAAGAAGATGTTGGATAGCTATTTGTCTGAAATGGTATAGGGTTTCCTGCCTAGGCAGGGGGTTGGACTAGAAGGCCTCCAAGGTCCCTTCCAACTCTACTATTGTATTGTATTGTATTGAACATCTAGAACAAACAGTTGTTTAGCCACAAGCTCTGCAATTAATAGTCAATCAAAAGGTAGGATGTATGGATTTAATGCACAGACCTTGCTAATATGAAATTGGAGACACATCATTTTAAAGACAGAACTTGGTATGACAGAGACATAAAATCTTTCCTAACCATCTGACAACAGCCAAGCTTCTTCTGGGAGTAGTAGCCTAAAATATCCCAATTGCACAAAGCTGTAAGAAGCAAATTTACATATTGATTTCTTTTCTCTTATTTATTACACAAAATGGTCATAGGCACCATAAATGTTTCCAGCCCCGATGAGTGCTTTACATACCAAAGATTCCAGGTTCAGGTCTTGGAATTTTCTCAAGAAAAGTTCAAATAGCAGATAATGGAAGATGCTTCTTCCGGAAATTCTAAAAAGATGCAGTAAAAGAAGCATATGTTTCAATCTTGTCAACTTTACAGAAAGAAAGCCAGCAAAATATAGGAGAGAAATATACAGTCAAATATCATTAGTGTACTGATGATACACTACCTTAAAGGTAAAGATTCCCCTTGCACGTATGTGCTAGTCATTCCCAACTCTAGGGGGCGATGCTTATCTCCATTTCAAAGCCGAAGAGCCAGCGCTGTCCGAAGATGACTCCGTGGTCATGTGGCCGGCATAACTAAATGCTGAAGGTGTACGGAATGCTGCTACCTTCCCACCAAAGGTGGTTTCTATTTTTCTACTTGCATTTTTACATGTTTTCAAACTGCTAGGTTGGCAGAAGCTGGGACAAATAACGGGAGCTCACTCTGCTATGCGGCACTAGGGATTCGAACCACTGAACTGCTGACATTTCTGATCAACAAGCTCAGCCACTGGGCCACCACGGCCCTTTACACTACCTTGCTCTGTCAAAAGAGGACCTCATCTGGTGACTTACTGTAAGTGTTAAATAGAAGTGGGGAGAGAACAGAAACCGTAAGTGCCCTATAAGGCTTAGGGTGCTCTACAGGACCCAAAGTCTTGATATTTCCCCATCTACTGGAACTGGCCCAGGAGAAAATAGAACTACTGCAATATAGTGGCCCACTCGTACCACCATGAGCTTAGAAATGGAGTACAATCACTGATGTTGAAGGCTGCTGTGACATTCAGGAGGACCAGGATATATGTACTGCCCCCATCCCAAGCCCACCAAAGATATTGACAAACATGATCAGTGTTGCTTCAGTACTATTGCCAAGACTAAATCTGGAATGAAAGGGGTCCAGATTATCCACCAGAACTATAAGCCTACTATCTATTCAACAACCTTTCCTAGAAAGGAGAGGTTTGAGACTGGACAAATATGGTCCGGTCCATAGGGGTTCAATAATGACTTCTTGAGAAGCAGGCAGATGATTGCTTTTTTCAAAGTGGGTAGAACCATTTCCTCCTGCAAAGAAGTATTCACAATAGTGTGAACCCAACCACATATCATCTCCTGGGTTGAGGGTCATGGATCTAAAATGCAGATGACTGAATTCACAGCTCCAAAGACCCTGTCCATTTCCTAATTGGGTGAAACTATTCCAGAAAACCAGACAAGAGTATCCTTCAGTCAGTTTAATAGGACCTAATGAACTAGAGTCGAATTCTCTAGAGACAATCTGAATGAATTTATTCAACCAATGTCTAAAATAGTCCTTCCTGTACCCCTTGAAGTGTTGCCGTGGCCCTCCTTACTAGGATGAACTGAGTTAAACTAAATAGAGTCACCAGTCAGCACTCTGCAGGATCATTGGGGTGGAAAAATAGCAATGTTTTGCCACATTTATCACCGTGAGGTAATTCTTAAGAAAGACTCTTGCCTGTGCTTAGTTGGGTTCACCCTTTCCATGAAAATCCTTGACAAAAAACTATAACATACCTTTATTTTGAGGCAGCAGGTAAATAACCCCCCTCACCTGAAGGGTATAGGAGCCCCCAGGCTCCTTGATAAAATCCTTGATAAAAGCATTAATTAAGTCTACATATTAAAAGGACTTCTGCAGCTTGCATAGGAAATATTACAAATCATAAGTTGCAACATGCTTCACGGTTGGGCACAAGGAAGAAACAGATGTTGTAAGATATGAAACTGCCAGTTCGCTATTATTAAAACTTTAGTACCAGAGATTGCAAACGCTAACCTTTTTCACTTCTGTTTCTGTAACTTCTCTTTCTGTAATTTTCCTAAAAGATGTATTTCTAACATATTACTGTAAAAGCTGTAATGAGGATGATGAATCCAAAATGTACCTCCCCTTGTACCTCCTTTTCCGTGGAAAACCACGCCTGTGTAACCCCCAAAGTTCCGAGGGGGTATTAAAGCTCTGTCCTGGCCTAGCCAGGGCAGTTCAGACTTTGCTGTGTTAAACGCTCTGAACTCTGATGCATCATTAAACCTGTGTTCTCTTTTACCTTGTGGTCTCACGTCCTATTTCTGGCTGACTGAGGTTTTCAGCCCCAGTCTGCCGCAACATTTCTGGCGACTCCGCCGGGACTGTGAGGGGTTTTTGGGACCCTCTGGTGTGTCCACCCCGGTGCTGGGGCCCGGCTGGTCCTGGGGACTTTCCCTAGGCGCCAACGGACCTTTTGTTCCGAGGGACTTCCACAGGACCGAGGGCTACGGCACCAGTGGCTGACAACTCCAAGAACCACGTGACAAGGACCAGAGACCAGGAGCTCGCAGATGCCGGCCGGCTGGGACGAGGGGATTCAGACAGGCAAGTATTGCGGGACCCCTCTCCCCTGAAGTGAGCTGGACTCGTTAGAGAGCCGGACCAGAACGCCCGGATTCCTTAGCGAACCGGAGGCGCGGGCTGATCCCCCGACGCTAACTGAACAGGTACCTCTGGGTGGATTGTCTAAGCATAAGTGCTTTCTGAGGCTATTGCGGTTCCCTAAGGTGACCCTGCTGACCGGGCACCCTGGGCCAGTAGCAAGTGCGTGAGCGTCCGCAGTTCCCTACGGTGACCCTGGTGATCGGGCTCCCTGGGTCGGACGACTGTGTGTGTGTGAGTGTGTTACGTTCGCAGTTCCCATTGGTGGCCGTGTTGATCCGGGACCATGGGTCGGACGTGTGAGTGAATGTTATTTGTTTTGTCTGGGGCCCCGGGAGGACCATGGGTGGTAGTGAAAGTAAACCCCAGACCCCCCTCCAATGCATGTTAGACCATTTTAAGGCTGAATTTATGTCTCAGGACTATGGCATCAGGTGGAGTAGGCACAAACTCAGGGTATTCTGCACTTCTGAATGGCCCACTTTCGGCTTTGATTGGCCAGCCACAGGCACATTTGATCCCCAAATTACTCTAAAAGTCCATGAGTTGGTGTTCCACCTCGAATTGGGGCACCCCGACCAGGCTCCTTACATAGATGTGTGGTATTACTTGGTGCGAAGACCCCCTCCCTGGATGAAAAAATGCCAAGCCAAAGCAGTCAATGTCATGCTGTCTCGTACACTGACGCTGAAACGCCCAAAAATAAAAGAGGTTCCTCCCATAATGGCCAGTGCTCCAGAAGAGGTACCCCATCCCCCACCTTACGAAGTCTCTCAGGTGGAAGCACCCCGAATGGCTGTGGCCAGGCCACCGCCTGTGCCGGCCCTCGTGCCCCAGGTGCACCACTCAGGTGCCCGTCCCCGCAGCATAAGCTCAGGCGGAACCTCGGGGGCCACTTGGATGGAAGAAAGGCTGGACGAACTCACCCCCCTACTCTCAGCCACCAGCTCTTTCAAGGGCTCCCAGGATCTGGCTCCCACTGAACGACCAGTATCCCCAGAAGCGAAAGAAGAAACAGGAGAGGGGGAAGGGATGGAAGCAAGTGGAGGCATACCCATAAGGGAAAGTTTGGACCCCCCCCCCATTTCCACCCGCACCAGGGCAAGGCAAGCTGAAACCGCCATTACGGCCCCCCTTAGGAGAGTGGATCAACTCCTAGTGGATCGAGATGACCCTACCAAGGTGCTGACCAGTCCCCTGTTTCAGCACGTTCCTTTTTCTACATCTGACCTCCTTAATTGGAAGCTCCACTACGGTCCCTTTAGTGAAAAGCCCAATGATGTGGCTGACCTGTTTAAAACCATCATGGACACCCACAACCCAAACTGGAGGGATCTCCAACAGTTGCTTGCCACCTTGTTCAACCCAGAAGAGAGGGAAAAGGTCCGAATAGCAATTGGCCAGATTTTGAAGCCTGATGTCCCTGCCCATACCACCTTGGCCCAGTTTATAGAGAGACGGTTTCCATCTCAGGATCCCCATTGGGACCCCTATGAGCCCCGACAAATGGCGGAGCTGCGCCAACTCCAGCAGCTAATTGTCAGGGCTATCCGGATGGCTGGCAAACCAACTACCAATATGTCGAAGCCCTCTCTCGTTCATCAGGAACCTAATGAAAGCCCCGAGGCCTTTTATACCAGGCTCATTGAAGCCTACCAAATGTACACTCCCATAGACCCCACCTCGCCTGAAAATGCTCGCATGTTGGCTATGGCCTACATTTCTCAAAGCGCCCCGGACATACGCCGAAAGCTCCAGAAGCTAGAGGGTGCCTTGGGGAAGCCCATGAGCGAGCTAGTGGAGGTGGCACGCAAGGTGTTTGTCAACAGGGAGGCTATGGAGGAAAAGAAGAAGGAGTCCAAAATGCAGCGCAAGGCTGAACTCCTGGCGGCGGCCATTATGACGCTGCCACAAGGGGAAGGAAGACAGAGAGAGAGGGAGAGTGGAGGGCCCTTGGGACGCAATCAATGTGCTTACTGTCATCAACATGGACACTGGAGGGAGGAATGCCCCCAAAAGGCTAGGGATGGTGCAGGGGGACCTGCAAGAGGATCTGGACGACCCAGACCACCTAGAGATCCTCGTCTCCGCCCCAGCAACCGTGGGCGTGGAGGCAGAAGAGGATTCCGCCCCCCTGCCCCCCTTATGCAGTTGGGACACATAGAAGAGGAGGACTGAAGCCGACCGGGTTCCAGCAGCCTCCCTGAACCTGTGGTCCGTATTAAAGTTGGAGGCACAGAGATCCCCTTCCTCGTTGACACGGGTGCTACACGCTTCGTGCTCACCAATCCCCTGGGCCCCCTCTCTAATCAATCTATCAACATCCAAGGGGCCACGGGAGGCCCTCAGAAGCGTTCTCTCCTAAAACCCTTGCTTTGCAAAACGGGAGGACAGTCCATTCTTCATCAATTTGTGTACTTGCCTGAATGCCCACTCCCCTTGTTAGGCCGAGACCTACTTTGCAAGCTGCATGCCCAAATCTTCTTTACTGAAGACGGGGAGATGGATCTCAAATATGGGCGGGTGAATTTGGAAGTGCCCCGAGAGGAGGCCTGGAGAATTATGACCGTCATGCAAGTACCAGGAGAAACGTGGCGTGAATTCAAGGTCCCTGAATTATGGGCAGAGGACAACCCCCCTGGCTTTGCAGCTCATCACCCACCTATTATAGTGGAAGAGCTCCCTTTTGAAAACCCTGTCAGGATCCGTCAAAGACCCTACCCCAGACCCATAGTGGCAGCCATCCAAGAAGTCATTGATCTGTACCTCGACAACCATATCTTGGTGCCCACTGACTCAAAATGGAACACACCGATCCTGCCTATCCCTAAGGGTGAGGGTCGCTTTAGGATGGCACAAGATTTACACCCCGTGAACTTGGCTACGGTCACCATACATCCAACCGTTCCAAACCCATATGTACTGTTGGGTCTGATTCCTCCAACTGCTAAGTGGTTCTCCGTC
The DNA here is from genome assembly GCF_964273705.1 of Natrix helvetica. Lineage (NCBI taxonomy): Eukaryota > Metazoa > Chordata > Lepidosauria > Squamata > Natricidae > Natrix > Natrix helvetica. The sequence goes on from NC_138548.1 coordinate 48,017,164, forward strand.
ATTGACCTGAAAGATGCCTTTTTCTCGATCCCCATACATCGCAAGAGTAGACACCTGTTTGCCTTCGAGTGGGAAAGCCCTGTCACAGGTCGCAAGCAACAGTACACCTGGACTCACCTCCCACAAGGTTTTAAGAACTCCCCCACTCTGTTTGGAGAAGCCCTGGCCAAAGACCTTGAGTCATTACAAATCCCCCAGCCTGATGTATTGCTTCAATATGTAGATGACTTATTGGTCACCGGACATAACCAGGAGCATTGTCATAACAATACATCAGCTCTGTTGAATTTGCTAATGGAGAGGGGATACAAGGCCTCTAGGAAAAAGTCTCAGTTAGTCCAAACAGAGGTCAGATATTTGGGCTATGATATACAACAAGGCCAAAGGGCATTGGGACATGAAAGGAAAGAGGCCATTTGCCAATTACCAATCCCCAAGAATCGCAAGGAATTGAGAGGCTTCCTGGGGGCAGCAGGTTTCTGTCGCATTTGGATCCCTAATTTTGCCCTATTAGCTAAGTCACTGTACGATGCCACAAGAGGACATGAGAAAGAGCCTATGCAATGGGGAAAAGAGGAACAGGCCAGTTTCTTGCAGCTTAAGCAGGCCCTTACCCAAGCACCCAGCTTGGGCCTTCCGGATTTGGACAAGCCTTTTCATTTGTTTGTGGACACTAAACAGAACATGGCTGTGGGAGTGTTAACTCAGAAATTTGGTACCTGGCACCGTCCTGTGGCCTATCTGTCCAAACAGTTGGACCCTGTAGCTAAAGGATGGCCCGCGTGCCTCAAAGCAGTTGCTGGCACAGCCCTCCTCACCCACGAGGCCAATAAATTGACCTTTGGCCAGGACCTGAACATCTACACCCCACATGCCCTTAAGGCTGTCCTGGACCGAAAAGGCCATCAATGGCTCACAAATCCTCGGATGCTCAAGTACCAAGGCCTGATCACTCATAATCCTGCTGTCACATTGATTCAGTCTCACGCCCTCAACCCGGCTACTCTTTTACCTGAACCGGATGCCCAAACCACACATGATTGTCTACAAACCATTGCTGAGACCTATGCCAGTCGCCCCAACTTGAAGGATGAGCCCCTCCTTCGCCCCGATGCTTCTCTGTACACGGATGGCACCAGCTTTCTCCATGAGGGAACCCGCAAGGCCGCCTATGCAATCATCACTCTTGAGGAGGTATGGGAAGCAGAGCCCCTTCCCCCAGGCACCAGCGCTCAATTGGCTGAGCTACATGCTCTCACATGGGCTCTGGAACTGGCACAAGGCCTCCGAGTCAACATTTACACAGACTCCAAATATGCTTTCCTCACTGTACAGGTCCATGGGGCTCTCTACAAAGAAAGGGGGCTCATCACGGCAGGAGGAAAAGACATCAAATATGGCCCACAGATTCTGAGGTTATTGGACAGTGTCTGGGCACCTAAGGAAGTGGCTGTCATGCATGTAAGGGGACATCAGAGAGGCACAACGGACACTGAGCGAGGCAACAATAAAGCTGACCGCACGGCCCGTGCCGCTGCCCTCCGCCCTATGAAATTGCAAGCTACCTGCCTTACCTTGTGGACCCCAGACCCATCCCATCCACCTTCATATACAAACCAAGAAATCCAACAGGCCCTAGCCATAGGTGCCCACCTTCAGGAAGGATGGTGGGTCTTGCCTGACAACAGAGTTTTTGTTCCTCACCATTTGGCATGGGAAGCAGTTACCTCCCTTCATAGGAACCTACACCTGGGAAAGACTGCCCTACAAAATGCTTTGGCCAGAGAAGTCTACATTGAGCACCTTCCTAGTATGGCAGCTAGTGTGTGTGCCAGATGTCCAATTTGTGCTGCCAATAATCCACGACAAGGTCCTTCTCTTCCCCAGGGACACCAACCGAGGGGATCCTATCCTTTTGACTCCCTAATGATTGACTTTACAGACATGCCTAGGTCAGGTCCATACAGTGCCATGTTAGTCTTAGTATGCACTTACACTGGTTGGCCTGAATGTGTCCCCACTAGGACGAAGAAGGCCTTCGAGGTGACACGCGCCCTCTTGTGTCTCATAATCCCTCGTTATGGCCTCCCTTCCCGCATCTCCTCAGACAATGGCCCAGAATTCATTCATAAGGCCACGCAGAAGGTGGCTTCCATCTTAGGGATCACCTGGAAGCTCCATTGTTCGTTCCACGCCCCTTCTGGCGGCCGCGTTGAACGTTCCAACAGGACCATTAAAGAAAAGATCGCTAAAATTTGCCAAGAAACCCACCTTAAGTGGCCAGATGCCCTGCCTATGGCTCTCTTTGCGGTTCGGTGTGCCCCGAGCAAGGGTCTTGGTCTCTCGCCCTTCGAGCTGTTGTACGGGCAGGTCCCCAACCTTTTGGCCCCTAATCTGCACCCGACCGCTCAGATAGCTGACTCCATTAAAATTAAACAATTGCAAGCCTTGAATGCCATAGTCCTCCAATTGCAAAAATATGTATTGTCCTGTCGGCCACATGTTATTGCCACTCCAGCCCACTCCTTCCACCCTGGCCAGGAGGTCTGGGTCAAGGACTGGAAAAAGGAACCATTGGGCCCCAAGTGGAAAGGACCGTATACTGTTGTCATGTGTTCTCCCCTTGCTGTTAAGGTTGCTGAGATCAAACCATGGATCCATTGGTCGCGAGTTAAGGTGGCTGCCCCTTCCCAGTGGCACACGACCAGCGACCCACACAACCCCTTGAAGCTTACTCTGCGCCGTCATTGTGGCCCTGACCTGAGGACTGTCACCTCTCCTGACGACACTCCAGACGCTGTCTCTCTACGGACAGGTGACCAACGCTCTCCTTCCCCTGCAGGTGATCCACCGGAAGCGATCACCCATCGCACGGGCAACGGACAACGTCTCCCGTGGACCCTCCGCTCATCCCGTCGCCCCAAATAGCCCAATGGAAGCCACCCAGCGCTTGCGCCAGACGGCCTGGATCAGACGAGGCCTTATGCCTACCATCTGGGTGGTGGTCATATTTCTCTTTATCTCTATTGTCATTAACTTTATGTACTTGTACCAACTTTTGCAGGCCCAGGACACTCCTCTGGTCCTGCCGGAGGGATTCCCTGAGTCGGTCGATCCTCCGACAGGGGGGAATGGGACATGCCCCGTCTATGAAACTATGGGACCGGGCCCCTTTCCACCCTGTGGGGAGTGCTTCATGTATGGTCCAGGGGGAAAACAGTTCCTTCATAGCGACTCTTGGTTCCCCGAATGCCATAAGGAAGAAGGGCTCTCCCCTTGTGAGTATGAAAAAACTAACTTTTGGCAATGCAGGATAGACCCCAATGGTACAAAATGGGCCCCCAATGATATTTACAACTCATCCATCATGTGCCACTTGCTAAGGCCCACTCAGGTGCTAATTTCTGGTATCAGACATACCAGACACAAACATGCCAAGCCCACACCCACTAGTCAGGAACCCACTGAAGAGGAACTCCAGGCCCTCCAGAAAAACATGACACTCTGGGCGGCCGCCTTCCTGGCTAGACAAAGGGCAGAGGCTGCGGCACAGGCGAAAAAGAAACCCCTTGATGACATGGTACGGTGGGCTACGGGAAAAGATTGGGAGGCATTCAAAAGGGAGCATGAGCAGCCAAGTACACCACAAAACCTATCCATCTTGGAAGAACTCTCAAGTGGGCGACAGGTAATCACAACTACTTTACGGAAGAAAAACAAAAAGAGGAGGCCCAAAACAACCTACAGACAGGTGCATCGGAGACGGGTCCAGTAGCCAACAAGGACCTCTCTCCATGTTCCTCCTGTATGACGGGCCAAGGTAAAAACATTTTTAACTTTAAATGGGGCCGGCCCCAAGAGTGCAGCACTGTGCCTGAGCTACCGGACTGCACTTTTGGGAAGGCTCACCCTCAGGTAAAAATATGTAGGGGTCGGGCTGGCGTTAAAAACTGTACCCAGGCCCCCCTAAAGCCTCAGGTGTACAAAAGATGCCAGGGTTCCACCGGTATCATCTGCTACCTTCCAAAACCCCAAGGTTTGGACAGCTGCACACCTTGCATGAAAAAGGCATGGGTGGGGACTCGTACCATTGAAACTCTGATATACCACACTGAGGCCCCTCCAAATTGTGTACCACAAACAACCAGGTGCACCATCAATGGCACCATGTACAGTTACTGCTTACAGGGAACTGACTTGGTGTGCTACAATCCAGAACTCCCCATACGGATGAATGTTTCTGTTTGGGCAGGCCTCAGCCTCACCTCTCAGGAACACTCATGGCTATATTACCTAAACTCTACAGTAGCCCTGAAGCAGGGAACACAACCCCTGACTGTGGTCTTTGATGTGTGTGCTGCTATGGACAAAGCGGTCCATATCACATGTGGGGACAGTAGCTGGAGAAACACATATCGATCTGCACACAAATACCTATGTCCAAGGAATCTTGACCCTCACAAGGGCAACCCTGATGACTTCAGCCCTTGTGAAAACCGAATGGTATGTACAGGTTGGGATTGCGTATGCAAATACACAGGCCAAGGAACACACTCTGGTTGTCCGCACATTGCCCAGTTTGAAAGGATCCCTGGTACTAATCTTGTATCGATTCAGGTGTCTCAAGACCACCCCCCTCAGGTTAGTTATGGTATTGGGATTGAGGGGTCAGGGAGGGATCCTGTTACCTATATCACCATTCGCCTCCAGACTAAGAATGATGGGGAAATAAAGTCTCTTGGTTGGTCGGTCTATGACAACCTTCGAGAGTTGGAAAAATCTCTCCCCCTCAGTACCAAGGCAGTCAATTTGTTTGTAGAAATGGCCGAGGTTGTTGCAAAGTCCCTCACAGTCAAAAACTGCTTTGTGTGTGGTGGAACCAACATGGGAGAACAGTGGCCATGGGAAGCTTTGGAAACTAGCCCCGAAGTATATAACAACATGAGTCAAGATGGCAATATCACTACCAGAACTGATCCATCGGGCATAGTCTGGACGCTCACCACAAATTTGGTGGGGCGGAATTGCTTTGTCCGCAATGGATCATTCCCGGTGGGCCATCTGATTTGTCTAGGTACATGGGATGTCAATTACACCGAATGGACATCACCCTCTGATTTGCCAGCCCCTCCGAAGTTCAATAGTACCTTCCTCCCTTTCATTAGCTCCAATCCTGAGTTCCCGGGCCCATGGATTGCCCCTGAAAATATGTATTGGATTTGTGGTAACACTGCCTATGAGGTCTTACCACCATGTTGGTCTGGGTCATGCATTTTGGGATGGATAAAACCCTCCTTTTTCTTACTCCCCATCCAGAAACGCCAAGTCTTAGGGGTCCCTCTGTATGAACACATAGGGCCTCAAAGGAAGAAAAGGGAGTCAGAGCATGCATTTTCCAACTTCCCTTGCAAAGAGCTCGCCCAATACGAAGAGCAAACATTCTGGGATTCGGAACGTATTGTTTGCACCTATGGGAAGGCCACTTGGGCTGAAGATGGGTCCTGGGGGTATCGTACTCCTATATATATGCTGAATCGCATCATTAGGCTTCAGGCAGTGTTGGAGATAGCAGGTGAGAGGATTGATAAGTCACTTAACATTTTGGCCTCAACAGCAGATAAACTGAGGACAGCCGTATACCAAAACCGGCTGGCCCTAGACTATCTGCTGGCCAAAGAAGGTGGGGTGTGTGGAAAATTTAACCTTACCAACTGCTGTCTCCAAATAGATGAAACTGGCTCAGTTATAAAACAACTGACCACTGAAATGAGACAACTCACCCATTTCAAGGGACAGGATTGGAAGGGGTTTGACTTCTCCTCAGCCTTTGGGTCCTGGTTTCCCAAACTCCCTGGGCTGCAGGCAATAGTGGCCCTCATTGGCCTAATTGCCGCTGGATGTGTTATTCTACCTTGCATCCTTCCCATTTTTGTCAGAACCATTAGTAACAGTCTCTCACTTCTAGTCGACAAAAAGTCCTCTGCGAAGGCCTTAGCTCTACGTGACTTAGAAGGAGAGTATGTTACATTGCTCCACCAAGACAAGGAAGAGCCCACACTTTGGCGTCCTTGGGAACACCCTGACAATATCTATGAAACTCCCCAGTAAGCTATCACATACAGGTGAAGTTTCAACAGGGGGGAATGAGGCAGCAGGTAAATAACCCCCCTCACCTGAAGGGTATAGGAGCCCCCAGGCTCCTTGATAAAATCCTTGATAAAAGCATTAATTAAGTCTACATATTAAAAGGACTTCTGCAGCTTGCATAGGAAATATTACAAATCATAAGTTGCAACATGCTTCACGGTTGGGCACAAGGAAGAAACAGATGTTGTAAGATATGAAACTGCCAGTTCGCTATTATTAAAACTTTAGTATCAGAGATTGCAAACGCTAACCTTTTTCACTTCTGTTTCTGTAACTTCTCTTTCTGTAATTTTCCTAAAAGATGTATTTCTAACATATTACTGTAAAAGCTGTAATGATGATGATGAATCCAAAATGTACCTCCCCTTGTACCTCCTTTTCCGTGGAAAACCACGCCTGTGTAACCCCCAAAGTTCCGAGGGGGTATTAAAGCTCTGTCCTGGCCTAGCCAGGGCAGTTCAGACTTTGCTGTGTTAAACGCTCTGAACTCTGATGCATCATTAAACCTGTGTTCTCTTTTACCTTGTGGTCTCACGTCCTATTTCTGGCTGACTGAGGTTTTCAGCCCCAGTCTGCCGCAACAATTTCTATTTTTAACATTTTTTCACAAACTCACAAACTTTTTTGTGGATTTTAATTTATGATTACTATACTTTTATTATCCATTATTTAATCATTCATTGCTTTAATGGCTATTGTTTCTGCTTCACTGTTTTAATGTAATATGTCATTATTTGTAACTGCATAATCTACTTTGAAGGCCAATATAAATGTGCAGGTGTGATTTAAATATTGAATAAATAAATGAGTGAGGGTGAGTGTTTTACCCTGAGGCAACAGAAATTTGATTGTGTTTTTAAACAGCAAGCTTCAGGGTTGAGGAGAATAATTTCTTTAAAAATACTTTAGTGGATGTAGTCCATTTACTCATTTAAAGCATTTATAAACCTGTCCAACTCACCACTATATGATGCTGTGCAGGGTCCAATATAACCATACTAGTTAAAAAAATATGGCTAAAAGGTGACCATTAACACTTGTGCATGTTTAAAGTGGATCCACTGTTTTCTTAATGTGAAATGAATGAATGAATGTCAAAAAGACCTTCAACATTTGCAGAAAATGGAAGGGGCTCTGATCATGCACTCTGATTGACCACCTTTTAGAGTGGGACCATGGTAGATACACATGGATATAAGCTATATAACGTAAATGACAAGCCTATTTTGCTTAATATGTTTTTGAGTGTTTTTCAGACTGAAACTAATGCTATCCTAGGGATATATTTATTCATCTGTTTGTACTCCTGCTTCGTATTGATGGCAGTTTATAGAAGCCAAGAAGACAGGCAACTTTCCCAAGTGCTTACTGTCTAAATATCAGCCCAGGAGAAAATAAAAATAGCAGAGAGATAAGTGGAGGTAGACATACAGTGGGAAAGAGAGGACATGATTGTTGTAGTTACACATCCTACATATGACGGTTGAGCTACCTATTGGGTTACAACTTACAGCAAGCCACCTGTTGTATTTTTATGTCATTAACATTAGCATGGTGGCAAACAGCCTAGAAGAGTGAGATTTTATTATTCTATATGAATGGAGCTGCTTTCAGCATCCAGACAGGGAGAGGGCGAATGTTTCCAGACCCTGTGTCCAAATGCTATAAAAAAAATCAAAGGCAAGAAGAGAGAGAATAAGAAAAGCAATACACACACACACACACACACATTGTCATCTCAAACTCTCCAGTTGTGTCCTGTATAAATCATAAACATAAAGAAACATCACATTCGATGACTGTTTGGCAGGAACATTGCATAATTATAGCATCGATGGACTGCACTGGAAGAATACAGAACAGAAAAGCCACTAGTTAGAAAAGAACCTGAATTTGCACTTATACTGGCAGATGCAAATAGAAAAAGTAGCTGAAAAGAAGACAGAGGTGCTTACTCTAGAAATGTATAATCGTCTCACCCATTCTGTAATGACATCTTTGGCTCTTTTAGGTCTAATCTTTTTCTTGAATCTGCCTGGCAATGTTCAAGATCAGTCCTGGAGCTTTGAGTGTTTAACTGCAAGGGTGGGAAAGATTTGACACCAGCAGAAAACCAGTTTATAAGGATAAGCACTTTACTGGGCCTACATTTGAGGATGGAGGTGGAGTGAACATATTGTTTTCTAGTTAACTGCATCATTAGTTGTACTGTCTATTATTAATGAGCTAGTCTGTAACCTTTATTTTTTAAGATAAATTTAATAAGGTAAAGCAGGATTGATATCAGCTTCTGCTTTGTAGAGGATAATAGGAGAAGCTGATTCCGAATTTATTAGAAACAGCAACTTCATTAGGCTTTCTGGATTCGTAATCTCCCTCTACCAATGGGTTCAGTTCAGTTTGAATAATAACACAACATCAACCAAAATGAATTTCTGTTAATATAAATGTCAAACGGGAGACTAATCAGGTAGACATACATTTTGGCAGGTGTGGTAGAAATAACAACTTCAGATCTTCTGAAATAAATACACCTCATTTATTAGTAATTCATTCTATTCCCTAACTTTGGCATCTACAGAATTTTTCTGCTAACTTCCTCAGTGCATCTTCTTACACCAAGGAAAATCTTTATTGGTGCTCTGTCCATTTGTTCTTATTAGCCATGGAAGGAAAACATAGTCATAATGTCATTTCCTGCTGGTGTGCTTTTCAGACATTCTTGTTTGATCACAATGTTGGACCAGAAAGCACTATGGTTGGTGTACAGAGGACTTGTGGACAATAAGCATTTGTGAACACATGCTTTATTTCTTCTAGATTAGATTGTATCCACTATGAGAGGGGTTTTTCAGTTTTAATTCCCATAGACAATTAGTTTTTGAAGATTTAAAAGTTGTTTCAGAGAAACTTTGCCCATTTCACTTCATTTATGTACCATTTCTGGTTGAACATGACTCACAGATTTTGAAATAATACGCAAACTTATAAAACACAGCATGGCAGCATTTGCACACTAACTAAATTATTGTTTGTTTTAACCAGTAGCCATACGGGTTTGCTTTACATCTAACAATAAACCACACAGGGCGGAGTGCGGAGCTAACGTTGCGACAGTATGACATGCAATCTTTTTTTAAAAAAGAATTTTATTGGTTTTTTCAAATATTTATAGGAAGGGGGTAGGTAGGTATACAAAATTTTGACAGCTACATCGTGCGAAAGGTAGAAATCCCCCCAAATCTCACAACTTTTACAGAAAAAAAAGTAAAGATCAAAAATTAAAAGATAAACATTGGCAGCTTATTGTTTTACATTATATCAACAATATATTCAATCATCTTATATGTCACTTCCAACAATTACATTATAACAACAATTGCAATAATATTTCAAACTTATTTTTGTGACCTGAGTGTTCTCGATGTTGCTTCCTCCCCCCCCCCCCGTCCTCTGGCAGAGCCACGGCCCCTCCCTCCTTCATATCTTGTGTACTGTTCCCTGTTCCATCTAGAAAGGCAATGTGCTTTTTAATGAAGGCCTCTGCCTCCACAACTGTGTTGATTCTAATTCTATTGCCCTCCCAAAAAATCAACATTCCTTCTGGCAATAGCCATCTGAACCAAACTCCTTTATCATATAATTTCTTTGATAAAGAGGACTATTTCTTCTTCTTATCTCTTACCTTCTTTGGAATTTGTTTAAGAATGACTATTCCTTTGTCTTTATATTTTAATGGTCTCCCCCTCTGAGCTCCTAAGACCTCATCTCTTGTAGTCTTTCTAAGAAATTTAACATGTACTTCCCTTGGAACGTTGTGTGTTCTAGCATATGCTGAATTGATCCTATAAATCAAATCAATATCCCACCATAGCTGTTGTTTGTCTCTTTTAATGTATTCTGATAAAATTGTGGTCATAATCTCCTTAAGGTCTTCATTTTCTGTCTCTGGTAAGTTTTGAAATCTAAGAAAAAAAGACATTCTTTCAAATTCCACCTTTATCATATGATTTTTCAAATTTTCTATTTCCCTTCTGGACTGTCTTAACCTCCTCCCTCAACCCAGTCATGTCTTCCTCCAACACACCTATTTTCTGTTTGTTTTGTGTTGCTTGTTGTTGCGTTTCTCTGAGCTGTTCATTTAAATCTGCCAACTGTCTTTTCAGTTCGTCCTGTCCCTTCAAAATAGTTTGAAACATTTGGGCAATAGATAAGTCCTTTGAACTCTCTTCAATTGTTTTAGGTTGTAGAAATGAAGCCATTTGTGTCTGTTGTGTAATCTGACTAGACGTAGAAGATGTCGGGGCCGAAGATGCCTTACCAGGCGGTGGCTTTCTAGGTCCCATAGTAAGTTCAGAGACAGCTATAAGTCTTATGCAAAAGAAATGGCGTCTGTGGAATGCACAGCTGGGAGAGATCGTGGAGGCAAACAAGCCAGAAGTGAAAGTTACTCCTCCTGTACAGCTGCAAGCCAGAGGATAAGAGTCAAATCCAAATCCAAGGGGACCACATAAGAAGAGAGGTTCCAGGAGATCTCCGGGGTATAAAATAATATAAAGCCAGAAATTCTTTCCAAGGGGAGACTTCATTCGTAAAAGCAAAGAAGGAGGAAGTTGGCCATCTTGGCACCGCCTTCACAAGGGACCAGGGAGCAACATGTCCAAAGTTTTCATAAGGTAGTTTATAAAAAACAACTCAGCAGTCATCCCTTGCAATTGTAGCAAAAATCATTCTCCCATTGTTAGAGGAAGTGAAAGTTAGCTTTTAACTCTCTCTCTCTCTCCTCCAAGAGAGAGAGATCTTCCAAGTGCCGCTTTTTCAGAGGGGGGTGGTGGAAAATCCCCCCCTCCAATCTTAACACTTCAAAAGATTGAATCCACAATTTGGAGAAGCTGCTATTCATCAGTTAAATAGATTTACAGGAGATTGAGGGAAACCCCTCACCTCACCGCTCTTCAGCTGTAACATCTAATTGATTCTTTCCTTCCGCAATCCGATCGGCGAAGGCGCACAGCGACAGCAGAAAATGTCGCCATGCACCCCCCATGCTCCCCGGCTCCTGGGGCGAGGCTGGAAACCCCCCTGCAGCTGCCGCCGATCTTGTTGTCCCAACAAGCCACTTGTTGGGGGTCCCAACAAGCCGCCCTATGGCAGGGAGCCCCTCCAGGGCCCCCTGTGCTCCTAAAAGGAGCCCACCGAAGAGATGAGAAGGGCACGCAAGTGCTCTCCAACATGCGATCTTGTAGCTCCAAGATCACCGTCGATATCTCTGCCACTGGACCTCCTTTTGGACCTAAACCATCCTGCAGAGACGGTGATAGAGAAGGGCACTTCCTGCTGATCCGGAACATAAGAGAGAGCTGGAGAGAAAGTGTGTCGAGTTGGTGAGAGAACTTTTCATCATTATTATTTGAGAGAACACCCTAAAAGACTAAAAGTAAAGTTAAAATTGAAGACTGAAGAGGTTAAGCGGCGAGATTAAGCCAGAGTCAAACTGAGTGCTTTTTTTCCCCCTTTCTTTTTATTGCTGGAATTTGACTGGACTTTTACAAACACTTTCTACTTTTTAAAGTGGACTGTTTTTTTTTTTTTAAAAAATACTTGCATAACAATTTTTATGGTCTAAGATTCTTTTCCCTTTACTCTTTTTTTCTTTTCCCAATGCTTTGTTGTATTTCTTTTTTTACTCTCTTTTGCCTTTTTTTTTGAGTACAAGGAAAGTAAGGGAAAGTGGAAGAAAATAAGTAACACTGCCACCCAGAGGCTTGGAAATATTGTTTTCTTTTTCTTGTATGAGTGTTTAGAGAAAAGTTAAGACTTGGTGTTACATTTCAAGGACTCTGAGTTTGTTTATTGAATGATAGTGGGATGAGCATGGATTATTTATGCAGGTGCTCTTCTGGGATACTATCAGTGTGTAGTTTGAGTTTTGAAAGAAAACTTGGATTTCAAAGAAAGACGTTTGCAGCTGACCTTGAAAAAGAGAACTGCTAACTTTGTTTGGAACTTAACATAAGAGCCTTGGATTTTATATAGTGGTAGTATTTTCCTTTTCCATTTTTTCTTTTTTATTCCCTTACTTTCCTTCTCCCCTCTATATAAGTGGATTAAGGTATAGAAGAACCTGAAGACCTTGTAATTTCCAGCTTTCACATAGTATAGAAAAATGAGAAAATATAAATGCAGGAGGAAATTATTTAGAAAATAATGAAAAGTGCCGAAATGAGTAAATTGATATTTGAAATTAGAGAACAAGAAGATATTTTTTAAATAAGATATGAAATTTATTTTATAATATAAATGGATCCAATACCTAGAATATCTCGTTTAAAATGAAGGAATAATTGTTATAGTCATAAATGATGTACAATGATAGTAACATATACATATATATTTGATTAGATAATATATGATTTTACATAAATTGTAAGTGAGAACTATGGAAAGGATGCACAAAAACCTTGTAACCAATCGACACACTGTATGTAATTGAAGATGGTTTTATGTTTTATGTTTTTTTTTGTCTATGTCTGTCTAAAAATAAAAAACTTTTTGGAATAAAAAAAACAATAAACCATACAGTATTGTTTAAAAGACACAATGGCTGAGTTCAAATATTGTACTAGGTCATCATCTAGTAAACCACATCATGGAATTGTGTGATTTATGAACTATACCTATGCTTATAATTCATGAGTAGCAGTTCTTCCTCTAAAGGGCCTTTAATCCCTTTCTTTAGCAGGATTATGGAAAATTACCCCTCTAAGTATGAAACCCTGTGTGAATTAATTTGGAAGAAAGTACTGTTGAGCTACTGTAAATGAAATCTCTTTTCAGGAAAATGTTCATAGCATTCTATAATGTAAAAGGACCATTGCAGTAAATAAGAAACAAGGCATCTAGTTTTCATATTGCAACACTTAGCATTGTAGTTAAAATAATTTAACGAAGGGGAGAGTAACAAATAGCTGTTCTTATTCGTTTTTATGCCTGCTGCTTTGCATTATGGTGGTGGGGTGATTGGCGTTTTGCCTGGGCGTCTGGGACCACTGGATCTTCTCACTGCAGTGCTGGGGAAGCTGTCTGCAGTATGAACCTTGAGTGGCACTTCTTGTCAAGAATAGCTGCATTGGTGAAGCTCTAGTAGATATCTAGGGTTATCTACACAGCAGTGATTGAAACTGCTGCAGGCCCTGGGTCTCCATTGCCACTGTTCAGGGAGACCAATAGGGCAAACATGAGGGGGGGAAAAAGAGAAGATAGGTGGTTGTGGGGAGTTGAAGAGGAGGCAGTCCTTTACTTTGGAAGACTTGGGAGGGACCATGTTGGGAATGGCTTGGATTGTGATGGATCCTCTTCTGGTTCACTTAATAATGACAACAGGGACTGCTAGAACTGCAGTCACTAAGCAGGGCAGTTCCATGATGTCTTGCTGAACAACTGCATAGCTCAGCAATGGAATTGCCAGCCATTTTTTGTGGTCATTAAGCAAGGACCACCTGTACTCTTTAATTGCTCTTATGATTGGGAATGTTTTTTTAAAAAACACAGTTGGAATCTGAAGTCTTGCAATCTGATTCCAATATTTTGTAACTTATCAGAGAGCTATCAGGGTTATCGGAAACAGATCTTGATCTTCTGTGGGGCATCATTTCATATTTGAAAAATGCTTGCATATCTCCTGCAGTCTTCTCAAGTTTGTCTGAATCCCTGTCTGGCGAAGAAGCATCTCTAAAACTCAAGATGTAAGCCATACAGAGATGCATCATCATATGCATCTCATAAGCAAGCAAAGAAAAATGAATAAATATATTGGATCGGGTAAAGGAAGGCACAAGAGGCTAGCGATAACAGCTCTTTAAGTACATGCAGACATCCAATGAAAAGATGGTCGGACAGATCCCCCTTTTAAATGGTAGCTGTCCGGCCTTTCAGCCAATCGGGTTCCCCTCTGTTCCCGCCGGCAACAGAGGACCTGAGTGGAGACTTCCATTGTCTAGCAGCATTAGAGGGGGAAGTATCTAACACCATACTTACGTAGTTACAGTAAATAAAGTGAAGGCACAATTCATATAAAACAGAGCTTCAGTCACAATGTGGCCACCAACGTGATTTTTTTTTTACACCCTCCCTGTCCTTGTGAGCATTCCTGATTCTTCTAAAAGGGTGGTACTTAGAAATAGACATAATATTTGATTAACATTTTCACCAAAGCAGAATAAAATGGAATGATTACATCCCACGATGTGGAAACGCCTAAAACCACGTTTACTTTGTATGTAGCCATACATACAGGTGACTTATATTCAATTTGTAATGGATTGTTATTCTTTTTCAAAAGGACTAAACCTAGCTAGTATTCTATTTCCATCTTATTTTAGATTTCTGTTACCTAAGTGAAGAATGTTGTCATTGTCTCCATCGCCATGTGCAAAGGTGGGGAGTAGCAAAACATGGGTTATGATAAGAACTCTGACAAGGATGTCCTGCTGCAATGTAAGTATGAAAAGAAAAATGGACTTGCCCTGTAATATCATGATATGTGTGCTCTGTGATTTGGCAACCTCAGGTTTATGAACAGATGCCGATGTTGATCCCTGCTAAATTCCATTCTATCTTTATCATCTCATTCCTCCAGTGTATCAAGATTGTTTTGAATTTTATTTCTCCCTTCTAGGATATTAAATACGTATCTCCCAATTGTGTGCCATCTAGAGATTGATGAGAATTGCCTCCATTTCTTTATCCAGTCATTTATGAAAATGTTGAAGAATCCTATTTGTAAGGAGTTGGCAATATTACATTTATCATCTCAGCTGCCTTAGGAGGAAGTTTAAGAGGGGAGACATGACTGAGATAACACTTTGAATCAAATCATGGTTGCTTAACCATAGTACACTGAACAATTCATTGGTAATTAGATTGTTATAACATTCAAATTATAAAACAAGTAATAAATCAAGATAGCTGTGCTGATATAACATACTATATTACAGTCATAGAAATCCTATTATGTCTATTGCAATGATTGATCTAAAGACAGCTAATGTTTTTTTTATTATTATTAAAGAACAATTTAAATCCAGGTCTTTAACAACAAATGTGAAATTTATCATTGTACCATCTTGCTTTGGACACTAATTTATTATCATATATGTGGTAAAATTTGCAGGGTAAATTTACAATCTTATGGGTCGTGGTGGTGCAGTTGTTAGAATGCAGTTCTACAGGCTACTTCTGCTGACTGCCGTCTGACTGGAGTTTGGCAGTTCAATTCTCACTGGCTCAAGGTTGACTGAGCCTTCCATCCTCCCAAGGTTGGTAAAATGGGGACCCATATTGTTGGGGGCAATACTCTGACTCTGTAAACCACTTAGAGAGGGCTGTAAAGCACTTTGAAGCGGTATATAAGTCTAAGTGCTATTGCTATCTTATGCATAAATGTCTTCAAAGAAAGCCCTACATTACTGCAATATTGGTGCAACAGGGCCAAAATATAGGAAAACTCACGTTAGGATACATGATTTCCTATTCTTCATTAATATAAATGTTTTTCACTGTTTACTTTTTATTTCAGAAGCTTTGAAGAACCTAATACTTACATTATCTTATGTACATATTTAAGTGGGTGGCAAGAGTAATATTGTAGTCAACTAAAGCAGCGACCCCTAACCTTTTGGGGATCAGAGACCGGTTCCATGGAGAGAGGTTTTCTGTGGACCAGAGGGGGTGTGGTTTCATGTGCTGCCTGCATCACATGGATGGGGCTTCGCTTGTTTGCACAGACTCGTTTCTGGCAGGCTATGGACCGGTGCCAGTCCATGGACTGGGTGTTGGAGACCCCTGTACTAAGTTCTTTTAGAATTCTCTGTTTGGGTTATTCAATAGAGAGATATCGAAAAGTAACTTTTAATAATAACCCACACTATATGTTATGATACCCAAAGAAACACTGCTGTAGAGTAGATTGCTAACTTTTCTGCAGGCTACCAAAGTTATGCCTTTAATAACCAAAAGGTGGAAGTATTTATTACTTTGATATGGAAAGTAAAAGGCATTGTCAGATTTCCATATACCTCAAAGGCACAAAAGCAAGCCAGAACTGTGTGATGTTTTTCAGATTCACATGAATTTTCCGAAAGAATATTGTATTTGCTCAATGGTGACATTGAACTTTTATGTAGCAGGATAAGTGGTGATATTGACAGGCATTTAATAGATAAAGAATAATCAGAGATAACTTCCCCTTATTTCTATAAAAATTGGCCTTATCAGTAAAACGGGAGAGTCCACATTGGGACAGATAAGGTTGTCCTGATGTTTGATCAACAGTTGGCAGTGCAAGATTCTTGAGGCATCTGAACAAAAGCTGGAATGCCAATGAGATAGGAATCAATGAATGTTGGTTTTATTTCAAATAAAGTTCTCATTTCTTGTATTTTAATCTTTGTCTTATTGCATTGGAAGCCACCCAGGGTTGCTTTGGACAGTGAGATGGGCAACATATTAATTAAACAAATAAATACATGCTAGATAGGTAAACTTCAGAAGATGGCAATGTTCCTCTTATCTTGGTTCTGAAGGTTCTTGATAGAGCTCTCCAAGATATTTTAGTACCCAAATGAAAGAAACTGAGAGGTGATTCAGATGCTCTTGAGAATAAGTACAAAGACAGTCAATTCAACCATGACATATCCTTTAAAATCATGAAATGGCCCCCACACTCAGAATTCTGAAAGTTGCAGTCCCAAATATCTAGTGATAGTAAGCTTAAAAATACAAGGCCATTTTCTCTATTTATTATTTATTATTATTATTATTTATTAGCGTTTATATACCGCCCCCTCTCCCGAAAGGGACTCAGGGCAGTGTACAGTCCGTATCCAAATACAACAGATAAAACATAGAAATAGTTACATAAATACATGTATGAGAGGAGGATAAAATATACCAAACTGTACAGCTAAATAAATAAATCAATACAAAAGTTTAAAATATCAGGTTAAATTTAAAACATTATCCCTCTAAAAACCAGTACGAATGTGTATGCCAGGAGGTAGACGTTGTAAATTATGCCAAACCAGCCAGTCGGAACAGGTGTGTCTTCAGTTTCTGTTGGAAGGAGCGGAGGTCAGTAGTGGTTCTAATGTCGGGGGGGAGGTCATTCCAGAGGGTTGGGCCCATCACAGAGAAGGCCCTACTCCTCGGTGTCGCCCATTGGCATTGCCTCGTGGACGGCACCAGGAGAAGGCCCTCCCTGTGAGAGCGGATTGGCCGCAGGGATGTATGTGGGAGGATGCGATCCCGCAGGTAACTAGGCCAATTAAATGAATAAAAACAGTTCAGGAAGGAAGCACTTATATATAAATGACAGAACACAGCTGTGGTCACTGACACTTTTTAGTTATGACAAAACAGAGATCATTATCTCATTTGCCGAGGATCACTAGTGACCTCTTCTGACAGTGCACTAACTGTAAAGTGCCATCTGTGCCATGGCACAGCACTGGATAAGGAGGTGGTACACATGATGACTCCAGCTTTTATTCAGGTCTCCATTCTCATGAACAGAATGCAGTCAGCTAACTAGACATAAGTTGCACAAAGAAGGATACATTTTCCAATATATTGTTAAACACCGCTTTTCATATAAATCCAAAGGCCTACCATCACACAACTTTTGGTTTAACTTCAAAAAACTGCTTCAGCACACAGGAGCACAAGCATAACATCTGTGAAATTGTTGGCCTAGAATTGAGCGAGACAAAGCTTCATGTCCATCCTCAGCCATGGAAATATATTGGGGGACTTTGAGCTGATCATTCTTGCTCAGTCAATACTCCTTTGCAGGATTGTTGTTATGGAAATAAAATTAAGGGAAACTGCCATAAAAGTTGCTTTGAGCAAAGGACTCTCATCATTTAAACAAATTCCAATCACTCTAACTGGAAGAAAGTTTAACATATTTATTTTACCCACAAAAAGCAGGGATAAAGCTTCTAACTTCAGCTGCATTGCGTCCATAATGTCTAAAAATCTTCCATGTGTATGGAGGTGGATAGAGCTATTTCAGAGAAATCATCTCAGCTCTACATAACATCACATAATTTGCAAGACAAAATGAGCACTAGGACCTCGTAGATATATCCTTTTCAGTGATTTTACAGTACATCTGACACAAGACATGCAATCTGGGTTAGGGCTGTGGTTTTGTCTACGGGGATAATTTCCAAATGATGAACAAGAGCAGAATGAAGGGATTAACTGTGTGAATATAATAAAAACTGCATAAGCAACTAAAGCAAGAGAAAGCAGGGTGGTGGGTAGCCGGGAAGGGTGGGGGGACAAAGCCACACGTATGAAGATTAAAGGTAACTAAAAGGGTTCTCGTTTCCTGTTTTTAAATCTTTGGCTGAGGATCTTGTATTGTCATTAAAGCTTATAAAACATCCAAGCAGCTGCATTTGTGCATGCTTGGATTCTGAAGTTTGTACACTGTCAGCATCTGCTTTCCTGACATGTCCTTGATTTTTAAGCTGACCAGCATGCAGCTCACACTCAAGTGATTATGGGAACAGCGCTGATCCCATTTCATTCAGTCAGTGAAGTTAATTTTAATAAAGAGAAGTAAAACTTTTGAAGGTGTTGCCTGGAGGAGTGTCATGTTTTTGAAAAAAAATATATTCATTTTTATACTTGTTGCAGAAAAAAGTTGTTAGAAGAAATGTCCATCTGGTTCAGTTCCAAGTGGGGAGAAAGACAATGGAAACAAGGAGGCTGATAGGAAATATGGTTCATTGAGGAACGGGACCACATGGGTTTGAGCTCCTGGGCAGCTGACCACATGGAATGAAGAGTGAGAGATATTTATATCCTCTTTTGGGCTTTAAACTTGAGCTTCCTGTTCCTGTACAAGAATATGTATTCTATTGGCTGTAGTCAGACTCCCATGTATAGTCATATTTGTCTGAATCAAGTTTGGTTGAACCTTGGGCTGATGCAATATCCCCAGGTGATTTCACAATGCAATGACCCCTGCTGCTAGATAATCCTATTATGTCCTGAGGGGTCATGTCTTAATCTCATCACCCTGGATCTGAAGGTCTAATTGTCTTGTTGATAAGCTGGCCCAGTCCTGCTCAATGGGCATCAAATATCTGCTGGTGGCAGGGAGCTGTTCTTTGTCTTGTTGAAAGAAATGTCCTTCTGGGTTCGGCTCCAAGTGGGTAAAAAGACACTGGAGACATGGAGGCTGCTTGGAAAGATGGTTTAATGGTGGACAGGACCACATATCTTGAGTCCTGAACAGAAAAGGTGATCACATGCTTCAATGTTGGGAGCCAAAGAGAGAGAGCGAGGAAGGGGCTTGCTGGGCTTTTTATAATCTGTTCAACCCCACCTCTCTGTTTTCTGTTCCTGTGTAAGAAATGTATTCTGATTGGTTGTCAGACTCCCATGGGGTCATGCAGGGGCAACTCTCTAGGCTGTGTTTTGAATTCAGGTTTGGTTGAGTTCTCAGATGCCATGTGGTTAGTGGGTAAATTCACTCATGCCTTAATCCCATTACCCTGGAGCTGAAGGGAAGAACACTTTATTATGTAAAGGGACTGGCTTGGGCATCTTAATGGCCCATTGACAAAGGGGGATGGGCAGGAAATTGCAGGGAGCTACTTTGTCTTTAAAACAAGTTTCTTTTCACATCCAGGGAAATGTAATATTCTGCCTTTTCAATATTTCCTAGGATATTTCATTTTTCTGGGAGAGGGCTGGGTGATAACTTTCTACAGTCTTTAAAAACATGTTTCTCCTTTTCTCATCCAGGGAAATATAATATTCTGCCCTTTTAAATATTGCCTAGAATATTTTGTTCTTCTAGAAGTGGGGTGAGTGCTAAGTTTCTACAAAGTCTAACTTGTTAACTTTTGCTGTTTAATTAATGCATTTTTCAAATATCTTTTCAGGACAATACACAGAGAATTTTCCAAGCATAACACTCAAAGACATCCAAGTTGGCTGGCAAAATCTCTCTTTTTTCAAGTATTTGGAATTTGGCATTTTGTGATAAGAAGGTGTCAAAAGTTGTAACGCATATGATAAATTCAGTGCTGTTACTGTTTCTTTGTGACAGTTTTTAAATGAAGACATTATTTTAGATGGAAATACTTTTTCCTTTTTTACTGAAAGAAATAAAATCCTGTCATTGTTTCTTGATATAGAGGCATATCTTGTGAAATAACATTACCCAATACAGAGATCATTTTTCCTAGAGTTTCTGTCTTTAGGTATCACTAAATATTACGTCTAGAAATCTTCTGTTTTTCCTACAAAAAGATTTCAATTGCATTGTTATAATTATTGCAACTACTTATATGCTAAATACTTTTGTAGCTAACTTAAGAGACTGTCAGAACTGTGGCATTATATTAATTAACAAAATTAGATCTAGCTATTAACATTCATATTTTTTTAGTATTGATGAATTTAGTATCCACTGAATTTAAATTACTGTAGGCCAGCTCATCTTATTTTTCCCATATTTATAAATATATATTCATAAGTTGTGTGTTAGCTAAGATCCATTGATCCTTCTATTAGAATCAGTTCAGCTACTGATAACAGAATGGCTGAGAGATCTTGCTATTTAGTTAAGCTTAGCCTCCCCCTTTGCTTGCAATACTGATTTCTAATTTTCATAGGCTTCCCACTGAATATTTTATTTGTTTTTACATAAGCTATTCCACTCTAGTTGAAAATAGATGGAACAGTTTTAGTGTTACAAACATACTATTTTACAATTTTTGTTCTATACCTGCAAAAGTATTCTCCAAACTTTCACCACAGCAAGCTGTACAACTACATTCTTTGGCTTTGATATAAATTTAAAATTTAAAGTTTTCTTCCAGAAAAGACTTTATCAACATTATTTTTTTTTAAAAAAACCTTTTATTAAAATTCAAATTGAATTCATTGTAAAATCAAACATAAAGTATAAACTCTCCCAAAAAGTTTGCTACTGATTTATTTTTAAAGTAGACGCGCTCTGGTTGCAAACTCTACTCTTCAAAAAGGCCTCCTCAAGGTTTATTAATAGCAGGTTTATTAATAGTAATAAAATGATGTCAAACTGTAGGAAAAATAAAAAGCCCTTTTAAGGTTTTCAGTCTCTCATTCATGGCAGATGCCTCAAGTAACCCTCAGAGTGGGAATGGCCTCAGAAACTGGTAACCCTCTAAAGACTTATCTGATTGGCTTAAAAAATTAAAGAGCTGATGGCATCTAATAAGAGACAGAGGAGACACTGTTGTCATGGAAACTGAGGAGAATATTCTCTCCTCCACTTGGGATGGAAAGGTAGGAGAAAGCCGTGCGTCATCACAAAAGCCTCAGATCACTTTGACTTCTGTTTCTTGCAGCATTTCTCAAACATGAGAAATCAAGGCTCTCTTGCAGTTGAGTTGGGGGGAGCTCAAGTCTGCAACATAAAGGATTGTTGCTCTCAGACAAATATCCCTGGGAAATAGGTGGATTGAGTTGCATTTCACCAGGCAAAACTCCCATAGACAAATACAAGATCAATTTATTTATTTATTTTATTTTATTCGATTTATCAGTCGCGCCCTCTCCGCGAAGGGACTCAGGGCGACGTACAATCAAATATATAGGCGTGTGGCATGGAGGAGGTAAATACATCAACATTTAACAATTCAAATAGAAATAAAAGCCACAAAGTTAAGATAAATAACAGTAAAATTACAACAATTAAAACAGTTAAAATACCCAAAAGATTTAAATTTACAGTTTAAAATTGCCAGGGAGGTTAGAGAGTTCTAATTAAGCCAGGCCGGCTAGTTGGAACAGGTGGGTCTTGAGTTTCGTGCGGAAGGGGCGGAGATCAGTCGTTGTCCTAATATCTGGGGGGAGGTCGTTCCAGAGGGCTGGGCCCATCACAGAGAAGGCCCTACTCCTGGGCGCCACCCTCTGGCACTGCCTAGTGTACAGCACCCGGAGGAGTCCCTCTCTGTGAGAGCGGATTGGTCGCAGGGATGTATGGGGCAGGATACGATCCCGCAAATAACTAGGTCAGGGCAGCCTCCATCAGTAACCAAGAAAGAAACCACTCAAGTCAATTTTTCAGAATTAAGAGTACTTTTACTGGTTATGAGTAGAAAGCAGCTAGCAAAGCAAAATCTGAGGCAAAAGCGCGCGTAATCATAGATATCAATATGTGACCCAACCCCCTCCCCCTAGTAACCCCAACCCCCAGTCCAATCCGCACACCCCACAGCTTCAAAACCCATCATCAGGTTGGTATGCCGGACGGTTGGCCTTGGCGGCAATTCCACTATCTGCAACATGCGCAGTAGATGGTGAGAAAATCACTCCCTTCTTCATTCACTCCTGTGCTTAAGCTTCCCCTCCCAAATACCATATTATCTCCCCCCTCCCCATTTCAATGGCAGCCGAAAGCAAGCAGCAAAGCAGAGGCTGACAATCAGCATTTGACTATGTTGCAGGCTTTCTGAAAGTCTTCTTAAAGATGGGTGTACAGGAGAAATAACTAAGTTCTGCCCTGACGTAGTAGTAAAAAGCATTGGTGAAAATTCTCAGTATAATTTTTTTCCACTGTCTTGAATTCCAACTCCAACATTAGCCATTGGGTGAGAACCAGGTTCCATGACTTCAGCATAAAACAAAGTTTTTCTTCTGTATCCCAGAAGTTTAGATATCTCAACTGTTTCAGGTTTTGGATAAACAGCTGGAATGTTCTAAGTACTGCTGAATCATGCAGGCAAAAATGTTGAACATTTTGTGCTTTTACTGAATTTGTGTAAATTTCTCAATATCAAGGACCCTGCACGATGCCTTTTCAGTTTTATTGAACTATAGATCCCATCAATTACATCTGTGCTAGTTAGGGTTGTGACTGAGATTGTAATTCAATTCACCCAGAAAGCATGTTATTGGAGAAGGTTGTGCTAGTTAGCGGCCAAATATGTATGTATGTATTTTGGTTGCAACACTCCAGTTATCTCTACACCCCTCTCGCTTCCCTCCAGGCTGTTAGCCCTGAAGCAGTGAGAAGAGAAACCTCCCTAGAGAAAACTACCAAAATAAAATAGCCATTGTATGTATGTATGTATGTATGTATGTATGTATGTATGTATGTACGTATGTATGTTTATTTGTTTACAGTTTTTGTACTCTTTCTATGATTCAAGACAAATTGCTAGGAGAAAGTGTCAAGAAGGTGACAAGCAACAGGGAGAAAGCAGAACTATTTAACTCATGTTTTGCATCTGTCTTTACACAAAGGGATAAGACAGTCCAACCTATCAAAAACAACACCACAAAAATCAGATTAGGAACACAAATTGAAATAGGGAAGAAAATGGTAAGTGAGCACTTGTCTACCCTAGATGAGTTCAAATCACCAGGACCGGATGGATTACACCACAGGGTTCTGAAGGAACTAGCAGACGAGATCTCAGAACCACTGAATTATATCTTTCAGAGATCCTGGAGTAACGGGGAACTACCAGAGGACTGGAAAAGAGCTGATGTGGTTCCCAATTTAAAAAAAGGGAAAAATAGATCCAGGAAACTACAGACCTATCAGCCTGACCTCAATACCAGGAAAGATTCTGGAAAAAATAATCAAGCAACGAATTTGCGAACACCTAGAAGCAAACAAAGTAATAGCCAAAAGCCAACATGGGTTTGTCAAAAACAGATCATGCCAGACTAATCTTATTGCATTCTTTGATAACGTGACAAAATTAGTGGACCAGAGGAATGCCGTCGATATAGTTTACTTGGATTTCAGTAAGGCATTTGATAAGGTAGACCATAACCTACTACTAGATAAAGTAAAAGAATGTGGGTTGGACAGCATCACCACCAGATGGATTCGTAACTGGCTGACCAACCGCACTCAACGTGTAGTCCTCAATGGAACTGCATCTACATGGAGGGAGATATGCAGTGGAGTACCCCAAGGCTCTGTTTTGGGCCCAGTACTCTTCAACATCTTCATCAATGATTTGGATGAGGGAATAAATGGGGAACTCATCAAATTTGCAGATGACACCAAGCTGGCAGGAATAGCGAACACTCCAGAAGATAGGCTTAAGATACAGAAGGATCTTGACAAACTTGAACATTGGGCACCATCTAATAAAATGAAATTCAATGGTGAAAAGAGTAAGGTTCTACATTTAGGCAACAAAAACGGAATGCACAGGTACAGAATAGATGGTACCTTGCTCAGTAGTAGTAACTGTGAAAGGGATCTTGGAGTCCTAGTGGACAACCATTTAAATATGAGCCAGCAGTGTGCAGCAGCTGCCAAAAAAGCCAACACAGTTCTAGGCTACATAAACAGAGGGATAGAATCAAGATCACGTGAAGTGTTAATACCACTTTATAATGCCTTGGTAAGGCCACACTTGGAATACTGCATTCAGTTTTGGTCGCCACGATGTAGAAAAGATGTGGAGACTCTAGAAAGAGTGCAGAGAAGAGCAACAAAGATGATTAGGGGACTGGAGACTAAAACATATGAAGAACGGTTGCAGGAACTGGGTATGTCTAGTTTAATAGAAAGAAGGGCTAGGGGAGACATGATAGCAGTGTTCCTCAGGGGTTGCCACAAAGAAGAGGGAGTCAAACTATTCTCCAAAGGACCTGAGGGTAGAACAAGAAGCAATGGGTAGAAACTAATCAAGGAGAGAAGCAACTTAGAACTGAGGAGAAATTTCCTGACAGTTAGAACAATTAATCAGTGGAACAGCTTGCCTCCAGAAGTTGTGAATGCCCCAAAACTGGAAGTCTTTAAGAAGATGTTGGATAGCCATTTGTCTGAAACGGTATAGGGTTTCCTGCCTAGGCCGGGGGTTGGACTAGAAGACCTCCAAGGTCCCTTCCAACTCTACTATTGTATTGTATTGTATTGTTGGGCTGCATTTGCATGACATACTGATAGTTTACTTAACCATACAATTAATCTGATTAAGTTTTATGATTCAAGACTAATCCATGCTGGATTCACAATATATTAAGCTAAAATATGATTTCTTAGTATATCTCAGTTCAGTATATTGTCTGTGAAGAAGTGTGGGGAAAGATGAGGCTTGACAAACTGTGGAACGTCCAACTCTATTTTATTTGTAATAACAGCAAGAAGTCATACAGGAGAGAATCACCCGTTCCTTAGCCTGACAGCTATTTAAGGGAGAGCTGTCAGGCCGAGGAACCAATCAGGAGATCAGATCAGCCCGCCTTCAGCCATGCCGCGCCTGATTGGCTAAGGCGCAGCATGGCTGTTGCTGGCTGACAACAGGGGGAAATTCCCCGGTCGTAAGTCGGGGAGGAAAGAATACAATACTCCTTCCCCCCTAGCGAGGATGCATGCGTAGCCGTGGAGCATGCGTAGTCGCTAAGATAGGCTGGGCGGCGACGGACACGCCCAGAACGCCTCAGAACTGGGCAGTCCGTCGGAGAAGGAGGTGGTGTCCGTGGGAGCTCCTCCCTGAAGGGAGTGGAGCTCCGGGCGCCATCTTGAAGGCCTACCCCAGCCGGAGGAGGAGGCGGAGACTCAGGAGCAGGTAGGCAGGGCCGGGGTGGCGCGGCCGCTGGCGGGTTTGAGTCAGGGAAGTTCGAATTGTTGCGAGGGACAGGTTGGCCTGATTGAGGGAAGGCCAAAGTCGGTTGCAATGGCGGAGCTGGTAGCCCAACGGGGGCTGAAACGATGGAGGGCGGTGGAAGGCGGAAGGCGCCTGGAACAGTCTCTGGCGAAACTTCTTGCGGCCTGGGCAACTGCCACGGCGGGGGAATCGGGTGCGGCGCCAACCCCAGGGCCTCGGGTGGAATTGGCGAGGCCGACCCTGCGGGGTTGTTGTGTGGATCCAAAGGTTCGCGACGCCTTAATTGATCCACATGGCGGCGCCAGTCTGCACCGTCGGCGGTCCGGACCCTGTAAGAGCAGGGGCCGGTTACAAAAGTGACGGTGGCAGGCACCCACTTAAAATCCCCGGAGAAAGCCCTTGCCCATACTGGATCGCCCTCACGAAAGGAACGAGGAGGGGGTCCCAGGTTGCTTGGCTGTGCCTCAGAATAGGTTGGGTGCAACCTATCTAAGGTGGTCCGCAGGCGCCGGCCCATCAGCAGCTCAGCGGGGGTTTTTCCGGACAATGGACACGGGGTGGAATGCTGAACCAGGAGGTAAGCAGCCACCCTCGTGGGCCAGTCGCCCTTGTCCATTCGTCCAAGGGCGTCTTTGGCCGAGCGGACAGCGCGTTCCGCCCGGCCATTGCTGGCCGGATGATAGGGAGCGACGAGGGCATGCCTGATGCCTTGGGTGGCCAGGAAACCCTGGAACACGGTGGACGCAAACTGAGGACCATTGTCCGACACAACAACGTCCGGCAAGCCGTGGGTGGCAAACAGGCGCGTTAGTGCTCGGACAGTGGCCTCGGCTGTGGTGGAGGTCATGAGGATGAGCTCCACCCAGCGCGAGTAAGCGTCCACCACAACCAGGAAAACCTGACCTCGGAAAGGCCCGGCGAAATCCAGGTGGAGGCGTGACCACGGGCCGCGGGGAATCTCCCACTCCCGCGGCGGGGCCGCCGGAGGCGCTGGACGGGAGACCTGGCAGGTCGAGCACCTGGCAACCCAGGTAGCTATCTCGTCGTCCAGACGGGGCCACCAGACATAGCTGCGCGCCAATGCCTTCATGCGCGCTATGCCAGGGTGGCCCTCATGGAGGCGAGACAGCACCTGGTCACGCAGAGTGGGTGGAATGATCACCCTGTCCCCCCACAGGAGGCACCCACTGTGAAGGGACAGCTCTAACTGCCTGGCCTTGTAGGGGCGGTGGCCGTCGGGCACCGGCCCCCCAGGCCACCCCCGCAGAACCCAGGTCATCACCTGGGAGAGGGTGGGGTCGGCCAGAGACGCTGCCGCCACATCGCCCGCAGAGAGCGGCAAGGCCAGGTCTGCAATGGCCAAAACAGACAGGCAAGGCACTGTCTGAGGGTCGGAGACGGGCAAGGGGCAGCGGCTGAGGGCATCAGCGTGCCCCAGCTGCTTGCCAGGGCGGTAGACTAGAGCATACGAGTATGCCGCTAGGAACTCCACCCAGCGTGTCATCCGGGGTGACAGAATGGGAGGGGTCGGACGGTCACCGGCCAGAAGCCCAAGGAGCGGCTTGTGGTCAGTGAAGAGCGTGAAATGCCATCCGTAGAGGTATTCGTGGAACTTTTTAACCCCGGACACGGCAGCCAGAGCCTCCTTGTCGATCTGGCTGTAGTTTCTCTCCGCTGGAGAGAGTGTCCGGGAATAAAAAGCTATGGGGGCTTCCGAGCCGTTGGGGAGGACGTGGCTCAGGACCGCCCCCAAACCCACGGGGGAGGCGTCACACGCCAGAGTCAGGGGCATCCTGTCACTATATTGGACTAGGACTGCCTCTGACGTCAGCATGTCTTTGACAGCCGCGAACGCATGCGCTTCACGGCTGCCCCAGCGCCAGGCTGCCGATCGGTCGAGCAACCGATGCAGCGGCTCGGCTAGTGACGCCTTGTGCGGCAAAAATGACGCGTAGAAATTTAAAAGCCCCAAGAACGACTGCAGCTCCGCCTTAGAGGCGGGGGTGGGGGCGTTCTTGATGGCTGCGACTTTAGTAGGGGTGGGGTGGATTCCGTGGGCATCAATGGAGAAGCCGAGGAATTCCACTTTAGGCACAGCAAATGAACATTTGCTGCGCTTTAATTTGAGACCCGCGCCCCTAAAACGGTCGAGGACCTTCCCCAGTACTTCGAGGAGTCCTGAGCGGCTGGATGCAGCGATCAGGACATCGTCGAAATAGGGTACAACGCCAGGGAGCCCATGGAGCAAACGCTCCATGAGGCTCTGGAAGATCCCCGGGGCCACGGAAACGCCAAATTGGAGGCGGCGGCAACGGAAAGCCCCACGGTGGGTGACGATAGTCTGCGCAGCCGCCGCTTCGTCATCCACCGGGAGCTGCTGGTAGGCCTGCGCCATATCCAGTTTCGCAAAAATACAGCCCTGCCCCAGGGAGTGGAGCAGGTGCTGTACGACAGGGACTGGATAGGGGTTTGCCTGAAGGGCCAAATTGATGGTTGACTTAAAATCGGCGCAGAGGCGTATGGAACCATCGGCCTTCACAGGGACCACTATTGGGGTCTCCCAACGCGAGTAGTCAACAGGCTCCAATACGCCCTGCGCCAACAAGCGGTCAATCTCCTCATCAACTTTGGCCCTTAAGGCAAAAGGCACCCTGCGGGCCTTCAGCCTAATGGGAGCAACCTGGGGATCTAAATTAAGAGAGATGGGGGTGCCCTTGTATAGTCCCAGCTGGCCGTCAAAGACGTCCGCGTAGGCGGAGATGACAGCAGCTACGTCAGGGGGCGTGTCTGAGATGGAGTGCACCCCCTGCACGGAGAGACCAAGGGCGGGGAACCAATCTAGCCCCAGTAATGCGGGGAGGGGCTTCTCAACCACTAGGATTGGCAGGCACCCCGAAAACCCCCCGTATTCAACCCTGACTGTGTGACAGCCCAGGGTTGGGATAAGTGACCCCTGATAGTCTCTTAAAGCCACGGGGCTAGCAGACAACTGGCGTTTAAGGACGCCAGGGCAAAGTTTCTGAAAGTCTGCCCAGGCAATCACGGAGCGGGACGAGCCGGAGTCCACCTCCATTACGCAAGGCGCGCCCTCAATGAGGACTGACGCCTTGATTCTGTCCGCACCTGCGGAGGCCTGGTAGATCGCCTCAGCAGGGGCGGCTGCTGGGCCTGGCTCCACGGTGTAACAGCTGGCTTTCGATCGCGGCTGGCGACGGGGCTGCTGCTGCGGTCCGGCTGTCATCTGCTGGCCTGTGGCTCCCTGGGATGGTGGTGGTGGTAGCACAGCTCGGCAAACTTGGGCCAGGTGCCCTTTCTTCGAACACCGGCGGCAGATGGATGCCCGGAATGGGCAGGCGGACCGGTCGTGGCTGCCTCCGCAGCCAAGGCAGGCTGTCACAGTCTGGCGCGGAGGTCGCGGATTGCGGCGGCTCCGCAGCTCTGCCAGACGAGCCACGAGTTCTTCCTCTTCCTCAGCCGGGCTCGGAATGGGCACCAGCTGATCAATGAGGCAGGTCTGCGCTGGGGAAGATTGAAACGGGTGGCGGTCCATCTCAGCGACGGATTGCTCCGACAACTCCGCCGCCCGTGCCTCAGCGACCGCCTCTGACAGGGTGATTTCCGGCCGAGCCAGGAGACGCCTCCTCAGCCGGCGGTCCCTGATGCCGCTCACGAATTGTTCCACCAGGTTGTCCTCCAAGTCTGGGAACTCGCAGGGTATGGCTGTGGTCCGCAAGGACTGGAGGAACTGGCTGACGTCTTCGTGCGGCTTCTGAACGCACTGGCGGAAAACGTACCGCCTGGTGATTTTCGATGGGGTCGGGGCGTAATGTCCCTTCAGCTTGGCCATCAGCGTGTCCCAGTCGAGGTCGTGGACTGGCACTGGGGCTGCCAACGCCCGGGCGGCGTTGAACATCGGGGTTCCGCAGCTACTGAGGAAGAAGCTGCACTTCTCCTCCATCGGGATACCCCGTTTCCCGTTGGCTCGTAGGAAGCACTCAAAACGCTCCAAAAATCCCGTCCATCCCTCTCCCTCGGTTCCGAAGGGAGCGAACGGGGGAAGCGAAGACATTGCGGCTTGAAGTTGTGCGGCTCGGGGAGCTAAACTCAAGCGGCTGTGTAAAGAGGTCGGGTTCCGTCAGGGTCGTCGCCTCAGGAGGATCCCATCCTCGTC
This sequence comes from Natrix helvetica, assembly GCF_964273705.1. Classification (NCBI taxonomy): domain Eukaryota; kingdom Metazoa; phylum Chordata; class Lepidosauria; order Squamata; family Natricidae; genus Natrix; species Natrix helvetica. The sequence goes on from NC_138548.1 coordinate 48,047,125, forward strand.
GCCAGTGAAGAAGTGTGGGGAAAGATGAGGCTTGACAAACTGTGGAACGTCCAACTCTATTTTATTTGTAATAACAGCAAGAAGTCATACAGGAGAGAATCACCCGTTCCTTAGCCTGACAGCTATTTAAGGGAGAGCTGTCAGGCCGAGGAACCAATCAGGAGATCAGATCAGCCCGCCTTCAGCCATGCCGCGCCTGATTGGCTAAGGCGCAGCATGGCTGTTGCTGGCTGACAACAGGGGGAAATTCCCCGGTCGTAAGTCGGGGAGGAAAGAATACAATAGTCTGAACAAAGTCAAGGTTTCTGAGTTGCAGAAGTGTTGTATTAAAACATTTCTGTCGTAAGTCTGAGTTGTTGCAGTCAGTTGATGAGGCACTATACCTCTTTTAGAGGGCCTACTGGTGTGGCTTGCCTTCTGTCAGCCCTCTCAGGTAAACCAGACAGGAAATACCTGTTCCATCACATTCAATAAGAACTCCAAGGCAGGCAAATTCAAAGAACATTTTATTGGCACATATCAAATTGGCACATTCCTGCTGGAAAAATGGCTCTAAGTTCCCACCGGTTTTACACCCAATTAAAAGTAAAACTTTGTCACTTCTCCCCAGAGTCTGCAATCACATGGTCCAATCAGCATACAGTCCAGTTGCTAGGTGACCTCAGTCTCTACCTTTCAAACACCTGCACCAATGCCCCTGATTCCCAGGGGAAAGAATTTTATTTAGGTTGCAATACCCCGGCTATCTCTACACCCCTCTCCCTGGTCCCTTCCCTCCAGGCTGTGTTAGCCCTGAAGCAGTGAGAAGAGAAACCTCCCTAGAGAAAACTACCAAAAAGAAAATGGCCACAGTTCAGCCAACTTCAGGATTGAAATACCACTAGATGAGTTAATTCTACTTTATGTAAGATCATATTAATGGAATATTGTAAGTCTGAAGGTACAGATTTCCTGCTGCCATTTTTAACTGCCTAATGAATTATGGCATGTCCTTCCTAAGTTTCATCCTCTGGCCATTAAAAACCGGGAACTGCTCCTTCTCTTATCTGATTGTTTCCTAGGCAGCATTTCCCCCCTTGTCCCTCAAGGTTATTCTTACATAACATTATACCTTCCTTCAGCTTTCCTTTGAGGAAACCTAGTTAATCTTGCATTCAAACCATATTCCTCTCTGGTAACTGCTTGGCTATCTACTGAAGACTGGCTGAAAGCTCATTTCTGCATAGGAGGACATACAGGATTCACACATTGTACTAATCCCAATTTACAGATAACAGTGACTAGGGATCATAGCACATGGAATGAAAATCAAGGATGTCACATTAAGACATAGTGTGAGGTATTAACCTAGCCTACTGAAAAAAGATGAAAGAGAGCTGAGCCTATCTATGCTAAATGCATATGTGTCATAACAATACATGTATAGTTTTTATTTGTGTAAGTATAGTTTGTTACAGTATTAATATTGCTAAATACATTGGTAGGGAAAAGTTACTAAAATCAGATTGTAATTCACACACATTGAGTAAGGAGTTATTTTTCATTTTCTTGAACCATGTTTGCTTTGCCTGTAGAAGTCTGTTCTGCTGGCAAAAACTGCCCATTGTGAGGAGTTTCTTATAAAAAGCATTTTCCTAGAGAGGAAACCTGTCACTGCCTCATTTTTACAAACCAAAGGACATTAACTGGATTGTTTTTAACTCAGCTTCAGTTTTTCAGTACTCTTAATATAGTTCATCAATCTTTTGTAAGATCAAAATGCTGACTCCTGGTTAGCTGAATCTGAAAGCATTTTATTCTATTTGCTCTGGAGTATACATATATGCTAACTATATAAATACATAGAATATCATCATAATTTTGGCCTGATGTTATTTTGTAATTCCATTTTTAAAATCCATGTAATGCTGGATCAATCTGTATTTGAATACAGACTGAAGGAGGAGGAGGACCAATTTAAAAAACTGAATGAAATCAACCTAAGAGCTCTCCCTGCTTCTTTGTCCATGTTTAATAAAGTGTAAATGAGAAGAATGAATGGTTCCCTGTTACTACCCAGAGCTTACTTAGAGCTTGCTGATACCTCAACCCTGGAATTTCCCCTTAATCCTCACTCTCTACTATTTAATATTGTTTCATGCAAGGAAAAATTGTTTTTATTTTTTTATTTTATTATTCGTATTTATAGACCGCCCCCTCTCCCGAAAGGGACTCGGGGCGGTGTACAGTCACTAAAATGCGTTATAAAATACATACATAAAACAGTTAAATAATTAAATATGTAGGTGGAGGAGGTTGCAAGACTGTATATAGAATAATAAATATAGTACATTAAAAGCTCTAATAACCCAGGAGTTAAAATATTACCCAAAATTACCCATTAAAATATATCCACCGGGAGGTAAAAACTAAGAATGTGCCAGGCCAGCTAATCGAAACAGGTGAGTCTTTAATTTTTGACGGAAGGAACGGAAGTCAGTGGTAGTTCTAATGTCGGGGGGGAGGTCATTCCAGAGGGTTGGGCCCATCACAGAGAAGGTCCTACCCCTAGGCGTCGCCCGCTGGCACTGCCTAGTGGACGGCACCAGTAGTAGTCCCTCCCTGTGAGAGCGGATTGGTCATAGGGATGTGTGCGGGAGGATACGATCCCGCAGGTAACTGGGTCCTGTGCCATGGAGCGCTTTAAAGATGGTAATCAATACCTTGAAACGCACCAGAAAAACCACAGGTAGCCAGTGCAGCTCGCGCAGGAGAGGTGTCACGTGGGAGTATCTTGAGCTCCCCATAATCACCCGCGCGGCTGCGTTCTGGACTAGCTGTAGTCTTCGGATGCGTCCCAAGGGAAGCCCCATGTAAGCCCCATGTTTTCCTCTTTGTTTGTTTGTTTCTTGCTTGATTGTTACTTTCTGAAAGTCAATTAATTACAGTCAGCTCAAATAATAGCAATCAATGAAATAAAGCATTCTTTTATCTTTAGCAATGAAATTGCAGTCTATGTTTATGTGGGATTGAAGAAAGGTCAGAGGAGTGAGCTTCCCTGCAGCCTTGATTCCCAGCCCTGTAGATAAACTCAACCTATCTATAATTAGAGTTGACATTGTATTCAAGAATCCATCTTCCATACACTATGCTTGTTTACTGATTGGGTTCACATATCCTACAAAACCTTGGCTTAATATATCTATATCTTGCTTACTAAGTGACAGTGGTTGGATTGACATATCACACTAATCTATATAACCATGATTTCTAAATTACATATTGTACAAAGCAACATCAAGTAAACACAGTGTGTCATTCTTGAATCTAACTATATATGATATGTGATTGTTTAAGAGTTTTGCAAATAAATCCGGTGCTGTGATTTTGCATAATCAGTCTCTGATACCTGACAAAAGAATGTGAAAGTTTCTTTATGTGGAGAAATAGCCAATGCAAGTCGCTCTTATGAAATGGAGTATATTTAATATGGCGATATTAGTCTATCTGGATATAACATTCCTATAGTTCATTCTCATCATAAATATAAAGATTATTTCCATAAAAACCCAATTCATTACAATAAAAAGGAATACACTAATGCAAAAAGATTTCTCATAAATATAGCCCATCATTTCAAATCTTTCTCTAAAATCACAGTTCAATGCCAAATCAGAACATATTAATTTGTTTTTATGGATATGTTCTTATATGTGCAGGAAATGATGGAGAAAACCTAGAAGCTATTTATTTTAATATTAAAATAAACTATATTTCTAAATACAATAGTAACAAACAAGAATCTATAGCACTACTATAAAACAGCCACATCTGATTACATTTTTACATGTAAAAACAAATCATAATCAAGTAAACCCAAACTATCACATTTCCATACTCTTATTGTGAAGTTTCCAAAAGATGACCTAATTAATTTATAAGCCTCGAGACAAAGTTCAAAACAAATCTAGTCATTTATTAGGATCAACATTTTGGCATGTTCTTCTGCGGAGCCGAAACTGATTTTCAGTTAATGGTCTTTGCACTTTACCCCTATCTCTCCCCTCCCTCAGTCTGTGTCATAAATCATATCCACCCATGAGTTTGTAGAAATATGAGATCCGATTCTGGCTGAAGGTATGCATGGAATCCTCCCTCCTGTCCATGTCAACTTGATAATAGTCATGGCAATGCATTACAAGTTGACACTTATTTCTCTGTACTGCCATTTTTCAAAACCTACGAAATTATGCCTCAATAGAGGGAATTACTGCAGATATTATTTAAGTCTATCAATATTTTTACTAGAATTCAAAGTTTCATAGAAACATATTATTTTGCCTTAGAGACAGGCCCTATAATCCAAAGGGCATTTATAAAAATAGATATATATTAATTTAGTGAATTGTAAATACAATATCATTTATTTTTGAATAAATATGCTGTGGAGCTGTTGAAGAGTTGTCTTTCCTAATACCCAGTTGTTTTGAGGAACAATTCTATAGGCATTGGTTTATCACTGATGGTGTTTCCAACAATGATTATGTGTCAAAAGAATGGATTCAGTAATTAGGATGGGTTGGACATGACTTTGAATCTGCTGATTCATTGCCATAAGACTTCAGGATCAGACACTCTCAGTTGCTGTATGTAAAGTTGGCACTGATATGGTTAATGACATGAAATGTGTATCCCATCTTCTGCCCTGGATCGCAAAACTCAGTTTAATTTGGAGGATGCTGTTCATGGTCCCCTGATTCTCTTCCCATTCCTGGTAGGCTTATTTTCCCCATTCTTATGGCATTGTTTCTTTATTTCAAATGTCTTATTTCAAGTTAATATGCTTAGAATAATAGCATTTCAGTAATGATTTGACTACTATAGCAAAAGAAAAAAGAAAGAAAGACAATCTGCTGAGTGAATCAGGCCAGGGTATAATTTCACCTCCTTGAAGATACATTAACAAAACAAAAGCTGATGTTTGATTTAAAAGAATATAAATGCATCCATTAGATATTAATGGAATAGAAATAAACTTCACAGAAATAAACTGCACTGATCAAATTTCCTATGTGATCAAAGATGATTGCTTTGACTAAAAAATAATAATCAGAATACTAAAAGAAAATCAGGACAAATTATTGAAGTCAAGCAATGGGGTTCCGGTTCCGGCGGCGGCGGCGACGGGCAGCTCTTTGCCCGCTCCGGCTCCCCGGTGGGCTTCCCCACTCCTTGGGGGGCACAGGACACCCCGCAGAGGGGTCCTGCCGGAGGGGCGGCATCGCGGGGGTCTCCTGCAGCGGCAGCGGCCGGCGGGGGGGTCTCTCGCGCGCCCAAGGCACCGGGGAGCAAGATCGGAGGGCGCTTCGCGTTTCTGCGCCTCGCGCCTCGCTAAAGCCGACCGGAGAATGCAACAATAGAAGGACGCAGCTGCGGTGCGGTGAGGTTGCTTCTCTCTTCACTCCCTATTCTGCACGAAGGATTATTCAGCTTTCTTTAAAACAACTTTCGGAGCAAGTTGGAGGCGCGGCTGGAGGGAGGGGTTTCCCCCCCCCCCTTGGACAAGTGGCGAGGAACAATTTTGCTCTCAGCCCCCGGGGGAGGAGGAGGGGGGAGAGCCAACGAATGAAGCCTCACCCAGGTTGAGATGATTTTCTTTTCAATTTAATTTTATATATTACTGTGATTTGAGGACTTCTGGAACTTTTTTAAAAACTTTGTTATGCCTCTGTGCCCAAAACTGGCAGGGCAAGATGGCACACTTCCGTTGTCTTTATGAACTGTGAAACCTGACTCCACCTTTAAAATTCAGGCTTCCGGTCTTTGTCTCCGTGTCTCCCAGAGGAAACTCTTGTGGATTGGTATTTTTTGAACTTTCTAGGGGAAACTTTTCATCTATTGCCAGACTTATTAGAGAGATTCTCTTCTGCCTGGTTCTCCTGCTCCCGGAATTCACCTGGCTACCCTTCTTTTCTAACTGTTTATCTTATATATGGACTGAACTTTTAACGTTATAAAGGATGGCATCCAAAAGACCACCTCCTGGAAAACCTGGCTTTGCCACATCTGCTCCAACATCTGCAACATCCAGTCCAGCCACACAGTCAAAGATAACAGAACTGATGCAACCCAAGACTACAGAGATGGACTTTCAACAAATGCTTCAACAAATTTTACAGGGCCAGGAGGAAATCAAGAAACAGCTAAGGGAAATGAAAGATGAAATTAAAGAAAATCAAGCTCAAATTTATAAGAACTCACAAAGACTGAACCTTGTGGAAGGGGGGGTGGAGGAGGTGAAGGGGGTGGTAGAAGCTGTGCAGAAAGGGAACAAAGATCTTGACATCCAACAGATGAAATTAGAATTTGAGAGAATGTCCTATTATCTTAGATTTCAAAATGTTATAGAAGAAGATGGGGAAAATATAAGGGACATCATGACAAACATCCTGGCTGACTACACACACAAAGAAAAACAACAGATGGGGTGGGATATAGACCTGGTTTATAGAGTGAACTCAGCTTATGCTAGAACACACAATGTACCCAGGGAGGTTCACATTAAATTTCTTAGAAAAAGCACAAGAGATGAAATTCTGGGTGTACAAAGGGGGCAAGCATTGACATATCATGATATGGAGATAACCATTCTGAAGCAGATCCCTAAGAAGATTAGAGAAAAAAGGAAGAATTATTCGCAATTAGCGAATAAATTATACCAGAAAGGGGTGTGGTTTAGATGGTTGATGCCTGAAGGTATGCTGATATTCTGGGAGGAGACAAGAATCAGAATCAATTCACCCATAGAGGTGCAGGCCTTTATGGAAAAAAATAAAACACTCCTAGAGAAAACACCAGACATTACAACGGACACGCAGGACACGGGAGGGGCCAGAGCTCTGCCAGTGGAGGGAGATGGGGCAATAGCAAGAAGACTCAGATCACAAAAATAAACAAGAAAATCATATTATTATAAATTGACCGAAAGCGATAATGGAATTATACTTGGATTTTATACTGTAATGTTTAATCTGATTGAATTTAGTAATAGAACTAATATGCTGATTGTAATCAATTATATACCAATGCATTATATATAAATGTATACTTTGGGTATGGAGGGAGGGGCGCCTTTCACAATTTGCAACTGCCAAAATTTGTAGACCTGTCCATTTACCCTTTTCCCTATAAATGTTGAAAACCCAATAAAATTTTATTATAAAAAAAAAAAAAAAGCAATGGACTGGGCCAGCATTTCTTAAAGAAACTATTTGCCAAAATATATATTCCGCATCATTCTTAAGGAGCAACTTTCTATTTCTTTCTTTCCTGCTGTACAAAGAGGAACACTAACCTGCAACATTTCTTTCCATTTCAATTTTTAGTTTCAAAATTTGTTGAAAATTTCTTTTGAACAGTGTTAAATTGTGTGTGTAATACAATGATGAAACTGTAGTCAAATACGCTAATAATGAGGTGGGAACATAATACATATCTCTACAGAAAGAGCATTTAAATGTTAAAGACTATAAAAGGAATATGGGACTAAGTATCAATTAGCAATGTGATCAAATAATATTCACATACTACAGCAGATAGAAGACTTTGAGGGGGTTGCTAAAAATTACTGTAGGAATTGCTAGACTGGAAAGGAACAAAATTGGTTTCCCAGTGGAATACCTCAGTGTATCAATCAGTGCTGTAGATAAACCTTATTTCCTGCCTACATAATCTACTTCTTTGTTAGATTTATATCTATTTTTCTTTTAGGGTGTTAAGATGGCACTGATTCTCTACCTATTCTCAACAACAATAATCCTATTAGATTGATTTAGGCAGCGGTGGGCTTCAAAAATTTGAGCAACAGGTTCTCTACCCGGTTGCTGGGTGGGCGTGGCCATGGTGGGCGTGGCCTTGTCAGCCTCCTGCACTATGGTGGGGGCTGGGGCGTTTTAGCCTTCCCCAGGCTCCGGAGGCTTTGCTCAAGCCTCTGGAAGGGAGAAAACTGCCTCCCCTGGGCTCCAGAGGCCCTCTGGAGATTGGAAACAGGGCCGTTTCCAGCATTCTGGCCCATTTTCCCCCCCTCCTCAAGCCTCCGCACGGGCCCTGCATTTACCTCACATCCAAAACAGGCTGCATGGAGACTCCTGGGAGGGGTGGGGTGCGGTGGGAGGGGTGGGGAGGGCAGGGATTTAGGTTAATAGTGAGTCAGTGACCCAAAGTCACGAAGTTCAAGCATCATGTAGCTGGTGAGAACCAAACATATTTCATCCTGGGTAGCATCTTTAATGATAACAAGGATAAAAACGAAGTCCTGAAACTATCAAAGTAAGCCCTCACTCAGATTATAGCCAGCCAATTAAGATGGAGTCTCTTGAATCAAGTCCCTCCATCCTTTGGTTAAAGTACCTCTTCTCATACCCAATGACCTTCTCTAATCTCCCTGCTTTGTCAGCCCTGCAATGTAGACCAAACCAAGGGAAGTCTCACACTGCTTTTATTAAGATGGAATACTATAACAGTATCTTGCAAGCTCGACTGCTTTACTTACCTCTTCTGCTTATCCTCCTGTGAAACTGTGCAGGAGTCTGTCAGGATTGATGCTCCATCTCTGTCTCCTCTGGAAACAGATCTACCTTATCTCCATCCAGGTCATCTTTCTTATTCACTATAGGTTTGATTCCCTCAATCTTGCATCTCCAAAAAGGCTGCAAGTGGACTTGAACCCGAGTCCCCTGACCTTGGTACATCTTTGCCTCTATGCCACTTGCCTCTTCTTTGTACATCTGCGTACATTACAGAGCTCATTGCAATTCTGCATTCTGGATCTGTCCCTAAAGCACTTAATAAACATCTTAACATGTAAAATTTGAAGCAATCTTAAAAATTTCAGTGCTTGATAAAAGTACAACTGAATAACGATCTCAAGAACGCTGTCAAAATTACTACAGTATGTGCTTATACCACTTCAATGAAAAATGGTTAAGAGAATATTTTTAAGCAGCCGATGCTTAGCAACATTGAGGGATAAACAAGCCAAGACCACCCTCTTCTCCTCTCTGTATGCGTTTTCTAAAATAATCTCTTCTTGTTACAAAGTAGTTTAATACCTTAATAGAGAAGACGTTAATATCTTGGGGGTGGTTACCACACATCTCTAATGTATATTTAATGTGTTGTTTTGACAGTTCTTCAGCAAAAGTTTGCCTGCTTATTTTTAGAAGGAAATGGAAATTTGGTTAGAGAATATAGGTAAGCATTGGCAGCACCTGATGAGTTCTCACATCACCTAGCATCTAGTGCAGTGATGCTAACCTTTTTGTCATCGTGTGCTGAATTGTAATGATAATGCAATGTGCGTGAGCCCCCCTATGTGCCCCCTGCGCATGTGCCCCACTCCCATGCATGTGTCCCATCCCCCACACGTGTGTGCATGACCCCCACGCATGCACACGACCCCCTGCCCCTGCACGTGTCTCCCGAGTGCGCCCTGCCCCCTGTGCATGTGCAGAAGAGACCCAAAAAACAGCTGGCTGGTGGGAGGCCACATGTGCGGTTGAGCTGATCTGTGGTGATGGCTCATGTGCCCCCAGAGAAGCCTCTGCATGCCACCTGTGGCACGCATGCCATAAGTTCGCCATCATGGATCTAGTGCAAACTCAAAGGTATTTGGTGTGGTGTGTTTGTGTATGTGTGTGAGGCCCAAATAGAGGATGTGACCCACAATTGAAGCTTTTGCATGCATCACATACACTGCATGCACACAAAAAGGGATGGGTCTCTGATTGTTCAGTTCTGCTCACCATTCAATGTCTTTGACTCCTGTGTTCATGGAGGATGCCTCTGACTTGTAAAAACTTACTCAATTAAACATGTTGAACAGAGTCAGCGAACTGTGACATATTCAAGAAACTGTGGTTATGAAAGCCATACTTTATTGTGAGGTGTAAAGCTTTTAAGACATCTGGAATAATTTGGAGTATATTCCTTCCTTTTAAATTGAAATCTATTTCCACAATGTCTTTTCTATTACTTTTAAATGTTTTACCTACGTTACTTTAATTTGTCCCCAAACCCCAGGCAACATGAAGCATCATGTGGAAGAGCTACTAAGGGTCGGCTTTTATAAATGATAATCTGGATATTTTATGCCCTTGCGTGCCTGTGAGCATGGGTAATAAGTTTTATAAATAAATTAATAGTCATTAAAATATAAAGAGATAGCAAAGACAGCAAATGCACAAAATAGATAGCAGCAGAGAAAAGCAAACTAAAATGTAACTAAAGCACCCAGAAGAAGAAAACTGAAAACAAAATAGAAAATACTGCTTTGACGAGTTGCCTACTGCTTTTGGAAGAAAAAGAAGCATCCCCTCTCAACCCAGAGGTGGGTTGCTACCGGTTCACACTGGTTCACGCCAGTAATATAAATTGTGACCCGGTCGCCAAACCGGTAGGGATAGCAGGCTCGCCAAGCCTCTGAACTGGTTCCCTGGTTGCCCATGCCATTCCTGGCATGTTTTTTTTTACTCATTTTATAATGTTCTGCTTATGCACAGATGTATAGGCAACTGTGCATGTGCAAGCAAAGCGCGGCGGACACATGAAGTGAACCGGCACTAATGCCGTCAGCAACCCACCCCTGCCCCACCCCCAAATCTGAGGTACACACAGGGAAAAGCAGAGCTTAATATTGTGTATATTTGGTCTACTAGTTAAGGCACCAGCTTAGAAACTTCCCAGTCCCACCTTGGCATGAAAGCCAGCTGGATAACTTTGGGCCTCCAGTCACTCTCTTGCAGCCCAACTCAGCTTACAGGGCTGTTGCTATATGGGGAATAGGAGGAAGAAGAAGTATTAGGAATTTTTGCTATCTTATTTATAAAAGTTATAAATGCAGGATATAAATAAATAAAAGAAAGTAATAATAATGTGAATGTGTTCCAGAATACAAGTGATTCTTATTTTTTTCACCAAAGCTCTATCCCCTACACCAGTGTCCCCAACCTTTTGGGCACTGGGGACTAGTTCCATAGAGAAAGGTTTTCCGTGGACCAGAGGGAGAGTTCTTTCTTTCTTTCTTTCTTTCTTTCTTTCTTTCTTTCTTTCTTTCTTTCTTTCTTTCTTTCTTTCTTTCTTTCTTTCTTTCTTTCTTTCTTCTTTATTGGCCAAGGGTGATTGGACATACAAGGAATTTGTCTTTGGTGCATATGCTCTCAGTATACTTAATAAATTGATAAAAATTGACTTGTGCAGTGTACAGGTCCTCAATGGAAGGCAGGTTGGTTTTGTGTGTTGCCTGCATCCTGTGGATGGGGCTTCACTTGTTCGCATAACCCAGTTGCTGCCAAGCTGTGGACCAGTGCCAGGCCCCGGACCGAAAGTTGGGGATCCATGCCCTACACCAATGTTTTTCAAACTTGGCAACTTTAAGGGGTGTGGACTTCGACTCTCAGAATTCCCAGTCAGAAAAACACTGCCTTGCACTTTTGCCGACTCTCTCCTGACTTTGCCAAATATAATTACTTACATGTAGGAATAAAAAGAGGCTGGCTTGATCGGCCTATTAAATTAACCCACAAAAGCTATTCAGAAAGAGTCATTTATATTCTGCCAAACTATAGAGCACAGTCCCTTCCTCCCTTGTGGTGGCTACTTTTAAGTTGCCGAGAGAGAGAGAGAGAGAGAGAGAGAGAGAGAGGGAGGGAGGGAGGGAGGGAGGGAGGGAGGGAGGGAGGGAGGGAGAGAGAGAGAGAGAGAGAGAGAGAGAGAGAGAGAGAGAGAGAGAGAGAGAGAGAGAGACTGTTAGAATCAGTACTTTTAGGTTTGATTGCAAAGGTGAAGATAGAAGTAGCTGCAGGGAAGCCTGTCAGTCTTGTTAAATGTACTCATATATGCCATCTTCCACGAATGTCATGAATGCCGGTAGAATCTAAAATACGATTAGCCATATTTTAGTACAGAGACAGAAATACGTTCAAGAGCAGTATATCTCTTCTGTATCAGCTTTGTTGCTAATGTATGCAGAAAAAAACAAGAGGGCCAGCCACAAACTGTGTACTCTCTTTCCAGATAATTTGCTTTAATGCAGCAGATGCCTCTCCATTGGTGGCAGATGAGTTGCTTGTCACCAGCTGAGTCCTTCAGCCTTGAGTTGCTGGGCCAAAACCTAGGAAGGAAGTATATAGAGAAGGAGGTTAGAATTGGCTTAAGATTTGATGTTCAGGGTAGGCATACATCGTGGCATCTTTACTGTTAGGTTTTGGGTTGCTAAGACTATCACATTCTAAGATTATTTTATCCGGGCTGCAAAACTCCAAATGACTTATAAATGGCAGCAGAGAGGTGGTACCTGTTATGTATTGTACATAGTATATAGTTGTCAGTTGAAGTTCTCATTCTGGTCCTCTGTTGGAGTAGGAAAATACTCTCTCCTGATTGGTTGTTTGGCTGAACAGTTTCATATAAAAGGAGCTGTGCCAGCCAGGGAGTTCAGTATTGAATAAAGAGCTGTTAGAAATCACTCTGGCCTCACCTCCATTCTTCTCCCAGAACTTAACAGCACCCTAATATTCTTTGAGTGTCTATATTCTCCCTAAAGTTTGGAAAACTGGCTGCAAAAGAATTCAGTACAGTAGGGCAAACTGGATGAGAAATTCAATCTTGTCTTGATGTAACTGTTATCTGTTCCATTTAATAGTAGTTACTTGCACAGTGTGTGAACAAGACATTATTTGCCTTCACTCTAATGCTTATGGAGATATACATGGGGAAAGAATTAAGGCGATTCCTACTCCAGAGTGGGAGAGGCAGTGAGGTAGAACCATTCAGGGAAATCTCCTATCGCCTCAACTCTGGTAAGCAGAGTCCTAAGTGCTCTCTGAGCTTGTTTGCTTGTGCATTGATGATGTTACCTAGTTTGGTAATGAAACGTCTTCAAGAAAACAAGCAAGCTTAGAGAGCACCAAGGATCCCACAGTTCAGTCCTGAGCTATAATTTTTTGCTCTATCTGTAGGTAAGTAGTTACAGTGACATTCCAGATAAATCCTGGGGCCCAAATACTGGATATCAGTAAATTTAATGTGACAGCTTTGTTCCTTGCAGCCTATTTCTTTTACTTCTTCTCTAAGGGGTTGTTCTGAGTATCCTTATTTGATACCCATTTTATTAATAGAAGCTTTACCTTCCCTCAGTGTGCTCTTCTGGCCGCCAGCTAAGAGCAAAAGCAACTTCCATGGTAAAAGTGGTAAATTAAGTTACCATTTAGCCAATTCTTTCCTTTCTTCAGTTTAGAACTAGCTCCTTCCTTTGCAGTTGGGGTCTCAGAAATCAATTAATTTTGTACACAATGCCTAAGAGCAGTGGAAAGCAATCTGTGAGCCACCTGGCTAAGGTAATTAAGCATCTAGGTGTCATTTGGGATGTAACAGCTTTTTCACAGGTTTAGGCACTTTGTTCCAGGCTGAAGAAAATGTACATCACTAACAAACAATAATGTTCATTATTGCTGATAAAAGTCCTTTTTCAAGTTGAAAATACCATTAGTAGTAAATAGGTTTGTATGTACTCAGACTTCCATTGATTTTGCAGTGCGACTTTTAAATCTCTTCACAGAACAGGGCAATTTCTTTATATACAGAGTGAAGTACTTTGCTTGCCTAAAGCTATCTCACATCCATCATACAAATGATGAAAGAAAAATAGGTGGGCACTACAGGAGGAGAGATACAGGTAGTAAATCTGATGAAATCAACTACAGTTCATGAAATCTTATACCTTGTAATTAAAATTTGTTAGTTGGTACCAGAAAGGTGGTACTTGAGCCTTGGTGGCGCAGTGATTGGAGTGCAGTACTGCAGGCTACTTCTGTTGACTGCTGACTGCCTACAATTTGGCAGTTCAAATCCCACCAGGCTCAGCCTTCCATCCTTCCGAAGTGGGTAAAATTAGGACTCAAATTGTTGGAGACAATAAGCTGATTCTGTAAAACAGCTTAGAGAGGGCTGTAAAGCACTATGAAGCAGTATATAAGTCTAAGTGCTATTGCTATTAGTCTTTTTTGCCACTATAGAAAAACATGGTTGGTGAGTGTGTAAAGTATTCCTTGCTTAGTTCTCACTCTCATTAACAAAAATGAGAAATAAAAATCTGTTTCTGTCAAACCACTAACATTTTTTTCAGGTAACTGATAACGACACTGTGTTATGGTTTTAAAATATGAGCACTGCTGCATTTTAAATCCCAGTTATTTCTTCACTGTTGGAAGGTAAAGAAATCTCTGATAAAATAATAATTAAATGCAGAGAGTACTAAATTTCTACCCAGCATGAGCTGCCAGCAGTTACAAGACGAAAACATTAGGTCATTAAAATAAAAGTCTGATTAAATATCTAGGTAGACTTTTCTGATTACCTGTTCTTTTGAGAATATCTAGCAATAATAAAATGATAGCTCTTCAGCAATTGGCTTTAGTCAGGAGAAGTAAATATTAATGTTTTTAAATGACTGCATAACTAATATGGATATATAAGCAAAATATAATATCAGGATCTGCCTTCTGGTTATGGATGTGTGTTCTGTAATCATGTATTCTAAAAAGTCATCTGATTATGGTTTGTATGACTTGATTTTGCATCAAAACTAGCAGGCACCATTCAGAGACTGCTATGGCCCTTTAACAAGGACGTTAATTTACGAATGTTTATTTATTTATCAAATTTATAGGGCCACCCATCTCACAAGAAGTGATTGTGGACAGCATACAGCAAAAAAACAATAAACATGTCAAACACGGTCACATTGTAAATATGCACACATGCGTACACGCACACACACAAGTGCACACACAATTTGATTCAATTTGATCCAATTTGATCCCCCTTTGCAAAAATGGCCATGCATAGCCTTTAGGAGGCTTCCAGAGTGCTCTTGAAGGCTGGGGGGGACAAAATGTGCAAACCCCAGGCCTTTTTGCCCCCCCCCCAGGCCCCAGGAGTACTCTATAAGCCTCCTAAAGGCTATGCATGCCCTTTTTTGACAAAAAATGGGCCTGTTTTTGTGAAAAACTGTCCATTTTTGGGAGGTCCACAGAGTGCAAAAACTTTTTTTTTAAATTTGCCTCTTCAAAATCTTGATGCATCTTATACTCCAAAATATACAGTAGTTCTTGCAGATGGTAACTGGTGGCAGTTGTGGCCAAGAAGGCTTTGCTTAGTTCCATCTGGTGTGCCAGCTGTACTCTTTCTTAGATTGGGACGCTGTTCAGATGGTCATTCATTCCCTAAATCACCTCACAGCTCAACTACTGCAATGTAGTCTATCTGGGGCTGCCCTTGAAAATCACTCGGAAGTATCAACTGGCAGAAAGCAGCAATAAAAGCAGTGAGGGGCATGCCTTGGTACGCCTATGTAGCACTGCTGCTCCGTGAGCTACATTTGTTACCAGTCTGTTTTGAGATATGATTTAAGGTACTAATTATTATCTATAAAACCCTACATGGCACAGGACCAGGTGATCTGAGGGACTTCCTGTCTCCCATGCTTTTTGCCTGGTTGGTACATACTGGCCACATTGGCATGCTCCAGATATCTTCAATTGATCTATTGCCCAACGAAGGAGAAGGAAATACATCTTCTCTGCCCTTTCAGATCCTTTTCTGAAATCTAAATCTATCATGACATTGGTATTCCATAAAGACCTGAAGACCTGGTTATCCTCCCAGGTCTTGGGATGAGAGAGACTCTTTTATACTGTGTCTGTTATTTTTATTTGTAAGCTGTGCATATATACCATCATTTTGGGGGTGGGGGATATTAGTTTTTTATGTTATTATTTATGAACTGCCAAGTTCACAATAGCCAGTTGAAATCAAGTGGTGCCTATATTGAATTAGATAAATAAAAGCCAATTTTCGCACAAATCAGCGCCACAGAATAAAAAATTGTATTTTAAAAAATCTTATTTTTCTAAAGTTCTTATAGCTTTATTGATTTAGAAGAGTATGTGGTGAAATCTGCACTCATGGTAGCCTCTTGAATGGACAATATCAGACATGCTGTAGAAGTAGATACTGTTCCTGAGTATAAAGAAAGATGATATCCTCTTCTTGAATAAGGAAGACTGAGGATGAGGTAAGATTATAAAGGATTAATCTGGTGGCCTTTTCTATAAAATAATTCATTCACTTGGCCATACAGCTTGCTAATGTAGCTGAGAGAAGACCATCCCATATCTGACTGCTGTCACTGAGACAGAATCTCATAGATTATCTTTCTCCACACACACCCTCCCCAAATCTCTCTACTGTGATACTAGAATATAGAACAATAGAGTTGAAAGGGACCTTGGAGGTCTTCTAATCCAACCTCCTGCTCAAGCAGAAGACCCCATACCATTTCAGATAAATGATTGTCCAGTCTCTTCTTGAAAGCCTCCTGTGATGGAGCACCCACAATTTCTGAAGGCAAGTTGTTCCATTGGTTGATTGCTCTGACTTTTAGGAAATTTCTCCTTAATTCTAGGTTGCTTCTCTCCTTGATTAGTTTTCATCCATTGTTTCTTATCTTGCCTTTTGGTGCTTTGTAAAATAGTTTGATCCCCTAGTCTTTGTAGGAACTCCTCAAATATTGGAAGACTGCTATGATGTCTCCTCCTTGTCCCCAACACAGTGTTTTACACAAATGCTGTTTTACCTGGCTTTTGCTGCCTGTTGTAACATCTCAGAAGTGAAAAGAAACACATCATGATCAGAATTTGTTTGGCAGAAACAAAACAAATCAGGTTCCCATCTGGAAAATTAATACCTATTTGAATTACCCATTCTCCCTTCTATTTTGAAGTCTAGTTGAATCTGATTTTCATTCCCAGCTTGATGGCTTTTTTAACACTTGTATTAAAGTTTTCCAAGGGCAGCTGAAATGTTGCTGTTCCTTGGGGAACTGTATAACACAAAACACCACATTCTTGAACATTGTGCAGCACAAAAAGTAATTTCTCAAGGACAGTCTTGTCTATTTAATCTCCAAATCATCTGGAGTTTCTCTGCCATTTCCTCCATTTGAACTGCGTTAAAAGGATAAAATTGTTCAATGATGTATTGTCTATTTCTCAAATGGACAGGCAAGGGAGAATGTTTATTGCTGTATTATTATTTTTTACCAGTACTACATGAGAGTATGGTTTTCTACTGTCAGTCTAATCAGACAAATATATAGGTAAAAATAACATAGGTAAGACCAGAATCTACATATTATCCTGGCAATTACCATGTCTTGAAATACTGTGTGTCAACATTTTGTTTTCAAACTAATGGTATGCAGCAAAATATTCTGATTGGAAAAGTAGGCTATGGATCCTAGCAGGTACAGAATAGGAAGAGCATGTTTGGGGTAAAACTGGGCTTTGATTATACTTGTGGCATACATGAAAATGTATTAAAACTGGCTGTTCTTATCATTATCAAGGAATGCTGTATCTGGCATGGGTATGACACCGGGAATCAAGTCTGGCTGGATGCCCTTCCTGATGCCTATGTGGAGTTCACAGCAAATATTTTTCTCTTCGTGCCCTGATTCCCTTTGTGCCTCTGCCGCTGCCTTGGATTCAGAGCTGTGTTTCTGCCGGTTCGGCCCGGATTGGGCAAAATGGTAGTGGCGGTGGCGGGAGGCTCCACCCATCCGGATGCTTCTGTGCATGTACAGAAGTGTCACACACATGAGCATGTGCGCGTGAGAGGACCGGTAGTAAAAAATATGGAAACCCACCACTGCTAGGATTGAATTCTCAACCTTTGAGTGGGAGGCAAATGTCTTCACCTCTAGGCTATCGTGCCACCGTGTATTGCTAATAGACTTTGCAGGAAGTAAACTGAATATGAACTTCAGAAATAAATAATGTGTAAATATAAACAAACAAAGAAATAAATATTATTAGTGGCTTACTGGGTGCTATATCAAAATGGCCAGCTACTATAAAATCTGTACATTGAAAATCTTTTATCTGTCAATAACAAAATGCCACATTGCTTGGATCCTTACTTATACTACGACAAAGTATTACAACATTCTAGGTTCTTGGGAAGAACTGTGTGTGAATGAAGACCAACACCAGCTAAAGAATTGGTAGTTATGATTTCACATTGTTGTATTTGTAATAGTAAACCAACTGAACGTGGAGCTTTTCCAGAGTATGCAGGGGTTGAGAGCAGATGCTGTTTTAGGATATAGGTTTTTGTAGTTTGGATTCTTATTACCGGTATATGTTATTTCACTATCTAGGAGAATTTGTGATTGTGATTGGATATAAGTGCAATAAATAAATAATAACCAAAACAAAATAAAGTGAATAAGATTCATAACCAACCTGTTTACTAAGCAAAAGAGAAGTGGGAATGGTTCAAGACCCTGAAAGCTGCAGCTTGGTGAAGTTGAAGAAATGAAAAAAGAGAGTACAAAGAAGTTTAAAGAACAAAAGGCAGTGAATGGAAGTGGGGAAAACTAGAATAATTCACAAAGATAAAAAGATATGGATAGGTACAATGAAAAGTGTAGATTCAGATTCAATTATATTTACTTTTCTTATCTTATATGTTTAATTTCCTTGGGTTATGATTTCTTTCTCCCTTTGTTTGCATAGCTTTGGTTATCTCAATGGGAATCTGTATATCCATGATATCCATATTAGACTAAGTGATCTGCCTTAGTTGTTCTCAGTCTGAGATGCACCCACTTATGAGAATGGACAGTAGCATAATTATTTGTTGGCTACTTGCTTGCTTGATAATTCAGTCACAGCAGCACCAAAAATAATGGATAGGTTCACACAATTATGGCAATGAAGTTCTTGTGATGACTTCTTTCATTTTTGTCTACAGTAAAAAATTTAATCTAGCCAAGTCATATTTGGGAGTCTTCTGCCGAGTCTAGCCAAGAATCAGATAAAGGGTTAAATGTCTCAATGCCTGTGATTTACTAGAAACTGGGTATGAGCCTGGTAGGTCCTGCTGAAGATATTTCTGTTTGTAAATAATCAATATATTATTCCTATGGCTTTTTTGTCTTTAAATATGTGACAATACTGTAGCTTTTTATTTCTTAATTTAGGAAACTTTTGATAGTTTACATTTTAATAGGTTGATATATTTTTCAAGAATATTCCATTTATTGGGTTTTGTAGATAAAGGAGCTGCTTATATGATATCTTAATTTAAATTGTATTTGCTCATAACTGGTTTATAGTGCTATTTTAACTATGTTGGGTTCATTTTGGCTTTAAGTGCAAGGCATAAATCCAGATAATTATGGAAATCTAATATAGTTATAATAATTGGACGCTAGAATCATCATTTGATAATTTCTATTCCTATTCTTCTCATTACTATCTTCTGTGAAAGTACTATGGAAAAGGTCTAAGTAAACATAAACACAAATAACTCTAAATCTTTAAAGTGGTGGGATTTGCACAAGTATTTTAATAGCAGAATCAGTATGGAATTATCCTTCAGGAGAACATATATTATTTCAACGTCATTTCTTGATATTGTCTGTTTAAAAAAGTAGATGGTGATATGTAAGTCTTCCATTTCAGACTTCTAGAGAATTACAGACAGTCAAAATAGGAAGGTTATGTTCCTATTTTTGAGAGTTCAGTCTTTTTTTATAGAGAGCTATCACAAAATAGTGCCATGTTTGTAGCAATATTCTATTCAAAAGGTTGAATTTCAAAGATGAAATTAAGAAGAAGAAGAAGAAGAAGAAGAAGAAGAAGAAGAAGAAGAAGAAGAAGAAGAAGAAGAAGAAGAAGAAGAAGAAGAAGAAGAAGAAGAAGAAGAAGATTGTCTATCAGCTTATCATACAGATACAAGTCATTTGATCCTAGTCTTCTCTCCAATGATCAGCTATGCTGTATTTCTTCTTAAGGAAGGTGTGCAAACTGTAATTAAGGTATTAAGGTATTAATATGAGAGAGTTTCAGACAACGAACGAATGTGTAAAAGTTATGAATTGTTTGCTACAGCAAGTATGTAGGGACTGAAATATTTATTTATAGTGATTTCTAAATTTATATCTATATCTATTCTATATACATTTTTGAAAATTTAGAGTTACGTACACATATACATTTCTGATATTCATAAGAGATCTGTTAAGGTATCTATAGCAGATGGAAGCAATGAGCTCCTGTGAGTTAAAGTCTGATTTTAAAATCTAAGCACAGTCAGATCTGATTAATACTTGGATTGGGAACTACCTAGGAATTCTAGAACAATTAGTTAGACTAGGAAGATGAAAAAGTATCCCAGAAGGTGGCTGTGGCAAATCTTTTCCATATTGCTGCCCAGAAATATTTATTGATGCAGTCACGGGAGATTGAGTTCAACTGGAGGATCTGCTTATCTTTCTATCTATCAAAATTAAATTTAACACTTGGGCAATTTCAGTCATTAGATACACAGCTGGAATAGTGGACTAGATTCAAGCAGAACTAAAAGTCCTGGATAGGAAGACCAGAAAAATAATGACAATAAATCATGCCCTTCATGCATGCAGCAATGTTGACAGACCAAGGAAAATAAGTGATATGGAATGTTGCAAGTAGACCAAGGGGTATTGGAAGAATATCTGAAGGACTGTGAAGAAGATACACTGAAGCTAGTGCACATGAAGGCTTTCCGAATACCAGAGAGATCAAGCTGACCTACAAGATAGACAAAATGAAGAAGAGAAAAGATAGGAAAAGGCAAAACATTACTACAACCTAGCAGGGAAATCAGATAACAAGAAGATACCTAAGAGCAGAAAAGTCGAAGAGACTGAGGCACTAATTCTGGTTGCACAAGACCAATGCATTATAAAGCATGAATTGAATAGACAGCAACAGACACCAAATGCCATCTCTGCAAAGAAACCGAAGAAACAGTGGACCATGTGTTAGCCATTACAAGAAGATTGCACAGACTTCTACAAATGACATGATAAAGCATCAACAATGGTGCATTGGAATATCTGCAAGAAATACCATTTGCGTCAAGCAAGAACTGGTGGGGCCACAAAATAGACACAGTAATAGAAAATGAACAAGCTAAAAAGCTCTGGGATTTTAGAATTTAAACAGACAAGCACCTGTCACATAAACATCCTAGACTTAACCATTGTTGCTAAGTAAGACAAAAAAGTCTGGATAGTGGATATGGCACTTCCTGGAGATAATAGAAGAGAAGAGAAAGAATTGGAGAAAACCACAAAATACATAGACCTGCAAATAAAAATAGAACGAGAGCTCTTTGGTGCTCTCTGTGCTCTGATTGTTTTCTTGCACACCTTTCATTACACAAACTAGATAACATCATCAATGCTAATGATGTTACCCAGTTTGGGTAATGAAACATCTGCAAGGAAATAACCAGGCTCAGAGAAACCAAGGATCCCTCATTTCAACCCTGAGCTACAAAAATTACCCTTTATCAGTAGAAGTAAAATGAGTGTGGTGAAGGAAGCAGATCCCATCATGTCTATTCATGGAGTTGCAAAATAAAATATGGAGATATTAAAAACAAGAGAGTACAATATGAACATAAGAATGAATAATAATGTATTGTTAGATGATAAAGGATGGTTTCAGAGCATCTAGTTTTGTGAATCTATATCTCAACTATAACTCTGGACTCCCAGCTAGACTAGTGTTAGATCTGGGCAACGAGAGACAGACTGCGGACACGAAGTGACTTAACAGCTCTTTATTAATAGTAGTAATGATCCAGCTTGCTCTGTGGTCGGAGGGTTCCCCTTTTATAGGGATCGGGTACGCCCCTCGACCAATCAGAACGATACCTGTTTCCCGCTGTAGCAGCGGACCAGAGGGGAGACTTACTACGATATATGCTAATATCTAACAACTAGGATGATCAATACTGTTGTTAGATGAGAATTCTGGGAGTTGTAAGGGAGTTGCAAAAACATTTGGAAGTTGAAGATTTGATTGAAGAAAGCTGACATCCATGGCTATACAAAGTTATTTCTTGGTCCATTATGCTTGTGTAAATGTTCCTATGTTTTAAAGTGGTACTGAAGCAGTGGTCTTCCTTTAAAATATCACTTCGTTATGAAGTGGGTAGGACCGGAAGTGGATTTCTCAGTGATGGTTGTGCTTTATAGAACTGCTTTCCAAATACTCAGCATTTAAAAAGACCTTTAAACACCATCTCTTTTTAACAGAGCTGAAGAAGATTCTTGGATGAGAAGCGAAATGTCTTCTGGGAAAAAACAAAGTCCAATTGCCTTTTGAAAAAGCACTTTTGGGACATCTCTTTTTAATGTTTTTAACTGGTTGTTGTATTAGCCTTATTGCTATTTTATTTATGTTTTATTGCTGTGCCTCTGGAAAAAGATTTTATGTCAGCCAAATTATATTTTAATATTGCAGTATATTTCTGAAACACTGTTACATTAGTCTGTATATTTATATACGTACATATTTATTATCTTCACTGGATTTGATTCAGAAAAACAGTGCATAGTTAAATAAAGCTAAATAATACAATATCCCAAACACCAAGAATATTTTTGGATAGAAATCTTTTTTTTAAAAAAAATCTTCCTCTATTGGCTTAAAATTCTGGAAATATTTAGTTTGCTTATTTTAGAAAGAACAAAAAGATAGATACAGTAATGAATGATATTGTTAGGAGGGAAGAAAGGTTCTGATACGTTACTGACAATATGATGAACACCACTGCAATTACAGTAACTTTAAATTAATTAATAATAAATTCCAGACTTTCCTAAAGTTTAATAAGTTTAAATAAATAAATAAAGGCTCATTTGTGCATTAGCAGTTGCAGTTATGGACTTCAGCTGAGCTCATCAAATTTACTGGGGATCTCCTATGCATATAGGATGGATCATTGATCCACTGATAAGCTGGAAAAACGTATTTGTAATATCTCAGACAATTGGTACCTACCTAGAACTGACTGCTCCCATTGAAATAGCAATCTGTTTCAAAATCAGTGACTAGGTTCACAATCACAGAAGCCTTACGTCTGCCTATTATTATCAATGTGAAATGCTTACCAAGAATAATGGAATATTTGAAATGTGCAGCATAATACCACTATGTTTTCAAACATGCATGTTATTCTCTACATGTTTTTTTTGTCCTCCTCTATTATAGTAAATATTGAGTTTCGTACTTATTTTTGACAGGCTTTAGAAGTCACACCCAAGATTTTAAGAATCAGAAGACGGCTTCTGGAGGGGAAAAAATGGTAGGCTGATATGGGAGAATCACAGAAACATATAGTTGGAAATGGCCAATTAGATATCATGTTCAGCTCTCTGTTCAGCATAGTAATTAGAATTAAAGTATCCCTTTGAAATGTCTATCTTTAGATTTAACATATCTATCAAAGCACACCCTAGTAGATAATTGGTTTTACTGGAAACTTCTCTAGGATGTTTTTTTTCTAACATTGATCTGGAATTCTCTCTCTCTTTCTCTCTCGTACAGAGATGGCTAACCTTTTTGTCATCGTGTGCCACCTTCCCCCAATGCATGCTCCCATGATCCCTTTGCTCCTCCCGCGCATGCGGTTCAAATTCTTGTGTGCCCCCACACATGCACATGCGTCCTTGACAGACACCCGAAAATCAGCTGGCCGGCAGGAGGCACACATGAATGCATGGTGGAGCTGAGCTGAGGCGACGTGCCTACAGAGAGGGCTCTGCATGCCATAGGTTCGCCATCACGGATCCAGTATCTATATCTATATCATCAATCTATCATTTTTATTATGTCTCCTATCTCACTCTGAAAGCAACTCTGCCTTTTTGTAGTTTAAGATTATTATTCATATGTTGCACTATGAGATGTTAAAGAACCAGTTGTTGTCCTCTCAGACTTCTTATTTTCTAGGCTATCGTTACTGATTTCTCTCAATGTCTCCTGCATAAAATTTAATTTTCAGTTCCCTGATCTGGAAATATTCAGAGAGAAGCCCTTCCTTTCAGATAGCTAAATCTCATGTTATTTTAATAAGTCCTACTATATTTATGGAATTCATAACATATTTCAATGTTTACCAGCTTGATGCCCTACAAATAGAGCGGTCTTCAATTTCCATGCCCCGACTGTCATATGGCTGAGAGAATTGGCAAGAGAACAGGTCCGATAAAAGGCTGGTGTATGTAATGTTCACTGCTTGAGATAATTTACTGTCAAAGGAGAGATGTAACAGTATTCTTTAATACTATGAGTATAGCATGAGTTCAGGTAGTCCTTGGCTTACAACAGTTTACTTAGTGACCATTCAAAGTTACAGCAGCACTGAAAAAAGTGATTTATGTCTGTTTTTCACACTTAGGACCATTGCAGCATCCCCATGATCACACGATCAAAATTCAGATGGTTGGCAACTGACTCATATTTATGATGGTTGCAGTGTCCTGGAGTCATGTGATCACCTATTGAGATTTTTTGACAAGCAAGGTCAATGGAGAAGCCAAATTCACTTAACAATACTGTTGTAACACTGGTAGAAATATTTGATGAAGAGAAGATGGAGTAGGGGAAAAAATGTTTATCTTTCCATAACATCTCTGCTTTAAGAGAGTTTAAGAGAGTAGAGTTGGAAGGGACCTTGGAGGTCTTCTAGTCCAACCCCTTGCCTAGGCAGGAAACCCTATACCATTTGTCTGAAATGGTATAGGGTTTCCTGCCTAGGCAGGGGGTTGGACTAGAAGACCTCCAAGGTCCCTTCCAATTCTACTATTGTATTGTATTATTGTATTAATTCCTCCCTGTGCGGCTTTTTTTCCCTTAATTTAATTTAATTTATTTGATTTCTAGACCGCCCCCTCTCCCCGAAGGGACTCTTCTACCTTACTCTGTAAGATTTTAAACTCTTGTGCCAGAATGCCACCGGTAAACTTGTTTACCTCATATTGAATTTAGTACAAGCTACCCAAATTACTATTTACCTTGTGAATATATGTATTAGTTCAATGTATGTATTGCTATTTGAAAAATAATTTTGGCAATTCTGGCCCATCCTCTAGATAACTTCAGGCTGCCAACAAGTCCTTTTTAAAGAAATTGACTTTCCAAACATGACACTATATGTCAAAAGAACTGGTAGGATTTCCAGATCATGTATGCACACATATAACCATGTCCAGTCTACACATACCCAGATCTCACACAATTCACATCACAGGATTGTTGTTGTGGGGAAAATAGGAGGAGGAAAGTGTGTTGGATTGGTTTGCCACCTTGAGTTATTTGTAAAAAGCGTGATACAAATAAATAATAATGGTCTTAAAATGGTAAAATGCAATGACTAATTTTTGTCCAGCTCCCAACACAGTGCTGACAATTACCTGATGTGTGTTATTAGCAGAATGGATATCCTCAATTACCACACTCATGACAAGAAAATGGTTTTGATCAACTGGTAAAAGGTAAAGGTAAAGATTCCCCTCGCACATATGTTCTAGTTGTTCCTGACTCTAGGGGGCGGTGCTCATCTCTGTTGCAAAGCTGAAGAGCCAGTGCTGTCCGAAGATGTCTCCATGGTCATTTGGCCAGCATGACAAAACGCCGAATGTGCATGGAACGCTGTTACCTTCCCACCAAAGGTGAACCCTATTTTTCTACTTGCATTTTTACATGCTTTCGAACGGGACAAGTAACGGGAGCTCACTCCATTATGCGGCACTAGGGATCAACTGGTACAGTTCAACATAAGGTACATGTTTCATTTCTAATAATGAAACTGATACATTTGTTTATGAGCTTAGAAAGATAGGACATCCCTTAGAAATCTCAGCCTAACTATTGGTTAATAGCAATGAAAAGTTAAATTGTCTTATTGACAATGGAGGCGTGAAGTCTCTTTTTTTTTTTAACCTACAGTGAGATTTTAGTAACTGCTGTTCTGAATGGTAGAACAATGATTTCTTTCATTAATGGCCATTTTGTTTTACCAACTGTCTTTGGAATGAATCAAGCCTGTGTTTTATAGCTATTTGTTTGTTATCTTAATGATCCCTGCACTTCAAAGGGTGGAGCGGAGTAGATTTTCATCTTCTTTTAATCCATCAAAATCAAGTTTAGTTGCAACTGATGGGGGGAATCTGACTGTTGTGCCCAGATACATCAGCTCTGAGCTGAAAGTTTGCTGGTTGCTTGGCAACCTTCTTCCGGGAAGATAGATGTCCTGCCATTGGTTCCTTTTTTAGCTGAGACAGAATATATTAGTGATAATGTTCTGCTGCAGACAAAGGGAAAAGCAATTGAGCTTAGCTTGCAGGGACTATTTGTGTCCCTCAATAGTTGCCTCCAGTTTCAGGATTAGACAAAATGTTCCTTTTTAATTCTTCCTTGTTAATTTACTTGACTTCATAATGTAAGGTTCATAACAATGGTGCTAACCCTATTCATTTCATTTATGCACAGTCCGCTCTCCTTCCAGAAATGGAGACTTTAACTGTCCTCTTTTATATGTGTGCATATATGTGTGTGCACATGCATACATAAATACATTGCATGCCTCCAGAAATAAGTTCGGAGTGGTGGTATTATCATCAGCATGACTGGTAATAAATTGAAATTTATATTTATAGGAATATTCTTATATATTGGAAATGTTGGAAATGAATACATTTAATGTTTTCTCGGTACATATTTAGAACATAGAAAGATGCAGAATCTCTCTCTTTCTGGGGCTCATTTTTTTCTGGTTGCTCATAAAAAAAAACCCAGATAAGTAAGACTGGAAAGTATGAATTAACAAGCCTAAGAAAGCAGGAACATCATTATTTCCCCAAAGGATTTTCTAGCTAGGAATTCAAAAAGAAGTCTACTTATTTTAATGGAAAT
This sequence comes from Natrix helvetica, assembly GCF_964273705.1. Lineage (NCBI taxonomy): Eukaryota > Metazoa > Chordata > Lepidosauria > Squamata > Natricidae > Natrix > Natrix helvetica. The sequence goes on from NC_138548.1 coordinate 48,073,980, forward strand.
TACTTACAAGCATGTGTATTCTAGATCCATATACTTCAGAATGAGGGTCATTAAGCTTAATGGGAATTGGTTTTGACCACGTGCATAGGATTGTGTTCTTAGTTTTTCTTCCTTTTCCTTTAACATAACTTCAGCTGTGTTGGAGTCGAAGGAAGATGCTGCTCTGCTTTGTCTGGGTAGCTGTTCTTATTCATGTGTTACACCATCGTGGTCCCCAAACAATGATTCTGGAGATGCAGATGAGCTTGGATGTCATTTGGTATCTTCTTCTCTTGGATGATGTTGATATTTACAAATTTACCCTTCCTGCAGTTTAATTAAGATTTTCTGAAGTCTATATCCAACATACGGTAGAGTGAACTGGTTTGCATTACTGCAGACTTCACCATCTCTTCTAATGCCCAGATCTCAACAGCAGATTTAATGAAAAGGAATACTTGTTCAGCTGGCAGATGCCATTCTGTTGCTAATGACATCAGTGGATATATGTTTCAGAGTAGAATCTGATTTTACAAAGGAAATTGATAGATGTTGCTTACTTCTGTTGTAAATGGATGAAGGGTATTTACAGGAATGAATGAACAAGCATAAAATGATCCTCTACAATTGCATTAATTAGTATTCAGGTGTTCTAGAAACAATAACCTTGCAGTCATATTATCTAGCTTATTCCTGCCATGTCCTTCTTCATCTTACTTTATTGACTTAGATTCACAAAGTTGTTCCAAGTATAACACAAACCTATTAAACTGCCTAAACAGTTTTTTTTACTTGCCCGCATTTCTGTACTCCTGTAATCTGACTAATCAGATTATTACAACATAACCTTTAATAGCATTTAGCATAGCATTTAGATTTATATACTGTTTCACAGTGCTTTTATAGCCCTCTCTAAGTGGTTTACAGAGTCAGCATATTGCCCCCAACAATCTGGGTCCTCATTTTACCCACCTTAGAAGGATGGAAGGTTGAATGAACCTTGAGCCTGGTGAGATTTGAACTGCCAAATTGCAGGCAGCCAGCAGTCAGCAGAAGTTGCCTGCAGTACTGCACTCTAATCACTGTGCCACCATGGCTCTTAATTATATCTCTGGTGAGTGGCTACATTCACAATTATGTCTTTAAATATCAAAATATTTTTGGGATGGAATACACATCACATTAAACCTTATTATTATTTATTTACTTACACATATTATGTACATACAAAAATTATTACATATAATCCAAATTCTGTACTGTAGTCTTGCCTTATATTTTACATACTTCTTCCTTCCCCTGTTAGATCTTCAGCTGCATTTCACTCTCAGCTAGATGCAACAATTAGAGATCTGCATGCAGAAGTGTGTTTTCCACCAAAACACTATGAAGAGTTAATTTAGAGCTCAAGGTCTGGGGGCTGGATCCAGCCCATGGAGTACTTAGATCTGGCCCCTGGGGCTGCCCTGGAAATAGCAAAGGGTTGGCCCACAGTGCTTCTGCTAGCAAAAATGGGTTCCTGAGCTCCGTTTTCAGCTGCCACTGCCTCCTGCAACCCTCTGCCAGGGAGCTCGGGAGTCCATTTTTGCTGGCAGAGCGCTCGGGCCACCACAGGAGCCCCCAACATGAGTGATGTCAAGCTGGCCATTCCAACCCCGGCCACATCCACCCCGGCCATGGTCACCCCAGTCATGTCCACCCCAGCCCCCCCTCAATTAAATTGAGTTTGATACCCCTGATTTAGAGGATGTGAAGAGGAGATGAAATAGATTGCAATTTTGTCAGAAGCCAGAAGAGTTGTTCCCAAATTCCCTTTTTCTTTTCCTGATGCTGCATTTCACCCATTCTTGGATTAGTCTGAAGAATGTTGTCCGTTTGCCAATGAAAATAAATAGTATGTATTCAGACCTACCAGTCTAATAATACTCACATCCACCTAAATAGCTTTATGGAATTTAAAGCACAACTGCATGTATTATGACAAGTATTGGAGGTCATATTTTATTTCGTCAAACAATAATTGAGGTTGTTATGGCATTTAAAAAAAAGTAATTACTATGGAATAATTGAATCATTTGCGATTACACTCATATTAGTAGGAAAATGAGACTCTTCACAGGAATATTGAACAGTTAAGTAAGAGCTAGCTTGTCAACCTTTTAAAAAGCATGCTTTTTAGTGGAAAGCTGTATATCAACTTGTTACTGAACATGTTATTTCCTAAGCATACAACATGTCATCCCTGACTGAAAAGCTCCTGTTCAGGTTTCTTATCCTTCTCTGCTACATATATTTATTTTTCTTTGTTTTGTTTCATATCTCAACTGCCGGATTGATAACTTCTATCAAAGAAATAGCCGAGTTCCCTTAAATGACAGCAGTGCTCCCTTAAATGATAATAGTGTTCCCGGTGCTATTTACGGAGTGTATGAATATTGTATTTTTTGTTGTTGAAAAGACAAGTGTACTTGCCTGTAGAAAAGAATTGAGTCTGACTCAGTAAAATGAGGTTGAAATGATAAGCAGAAACATCTTAACAATTGATGCTGCCTGTTTCTGTGTAGATATATTTGGAAATAAATGGAGACTACATTGAAATTAACCATAATTTTCTCAAACATCTGTATGGGATTTGTACAACTGCCCAGTTGTACTGTGAGCTCTTTGAATTTGAATTATTGTATTGAATGAATCCAACTAATTCTGGTTTATTGACTAAGCCATAGTTAAACAAACCATGTCTTTATGCAAAGATGGGGAATATCTGAGGAATTAGGAGTACAACTCAGCCTCCTATTTATATGAAATGCTGCAAACAGCCATCTGGCAGCAAATAAAATGAATGAATGAATATCAAGTTCCATAATAGTAACTAAGAAAAGTAGATTTTCAAAAGACTTGATGGTTAGATTTATTGCAAGAAAAAAATGTATAATTTTGAAAATTAGATATCTGTGTATTTTGGCCCCCTTTTTTATTAGCAAGAATGTTAAGGCAGGTCAGTCTGGATGTCTTTGATTTTCTTTCTAATTGGTTTAAGAGCTGGATTATCCATTTAATACATGTCCATTGGTTCTCATTTTGCAGTGTTTTGCAAATATCCATTTTTTTTCTCAGACAAGACATTATTACATGGGGGTAGACTAAACATTTTTCAGAGTATTCATTTATTCAACTGAGTTATCTACTCCTCTCAGCTGGAAAGGCAACCCCCCCGCCCCTGCTAGAATAGATTTCTAAAGACACAAAACTCCAAACAAGCTGATTGGTTTACTGTAGGAAATCAAAAGAATCCAGCATTGCTATGAACCAAATGCAATGTTTATTTAGTGTAAAGTTTGATCTTGTATCTATATTAAACCATAGTCTATCAGTTTGGGGGGATACAGTGTGATCTGCTTCTTTTTTCTACTACCCCTGAAATTGAAAATTAACTAATCAAGAAGTGATGGAATTATCATTATCTTTACTTTTCACTTTATTGATGATTAACTGACTTTAAATTGAGGGAACTCTGGGTAAAGTGTCCTCTGATGGACTAGATTTTATTAGTGGATTTGAGAAGGCTTATGAGGGTGTTGATAGTGATCTCAGTTGTACTAACTATCCTAGCTACCTTTCACACTTCAAAAGCAATGCCAGGTCCAGAACATGTGGGAAATGTAAATGGTTGAAGAAATTGATGTAGATCCTGACTGTACCTCATTTTTTGTATTTCATCTATCCTTAATTATTATATTCTCTGTTGCAAGAAGTTGCTAAGATATGGATTCATTGTTAATCCCTCTTTTTAATGGTTTACAGTTATTTGTATGTAAAACTGTAATGAAGATGCTTGTGATCCTACTTTTATTCTGAGCTAGAGGTGCTGCTTTCATAAAATGTGATATTTAGTTGCATTATATGAATTGCACCATTTACATTATTTTTACTTAATTTGAACTCAGAGGATTTTGTACCTGGATCACATACTTACCGAAAAAGAAGAGATTTTTAGCTGTTCACATTAATTCTTTTTAGGTAGCTAGGCATAACTGAGAGTAACCTGACAAACTATTTTTAAAATGTACTTGTTGGATGGAGATCCTACTTCCCAGCTAAAGAAAAGTGCTCCAAACAATTAACAAAAAGATAAACAAAAATAAACCAATAGAAAATCATCAAAGCACAATTAAAATGATAAAGTGTAAACTAATGATAAAACTTAGAATTGTATTAACAAAGATTTCATAAACCTCAGGCATCAAATCATAAACAATTTAAAGATTACGGAAGAAGATTTGGAAAACTCAGCGGTTACAAGGAAAAAATATGTTTTCTAATTAATTTTGACTGATGGAGTATCTTTGGCTAACATGTAAAGAATTTAAGACTTGAATCAGAAACAGGCAAATGAAAGGAAAGCCAAAGACATGCTTTATTAGCCAATTTTTACAACTTGTTTCAAAAGGGATAGTACTTAATAGGTAAAGTTAGGAGTTTGGGGCAATCAGTCAGTCAAAAAAAATCCAAAGGATGCCCTATATGGTCTTAAGTCTATATAGGGCATCTATTGAATTCTTCAGAGTTGGGTGTTTAGGACTTTGCCATTCAAATAAGCTGCAAAAAGAGAAATTTAGATGGTTTCCCTCCTGGGCTCTTGACAGATGAGATTAACTCCTGCATGTTTAAGTACAATTGGTGTGTTTTCCTACTTTTCTGAAATGGATGAAAATGGTCTATGGCTGAATACCTTGTTTCCCTGAAAATAAGACCTCCGTGGATAAAAGCCCAATCTAGCTTTTGAGCACATGCACTAAAATAAGCCCTCCACTGAAAATAAATCCTCCCCCAAAATATTGCAAAACAGCTGCAGCCATGGGGTGACCATGCTCGCCGCCTTCTGCACCTCAAAAATAATAAGACCTCCCTGGAAATAAGGCCAAGTGCTTATTTAGGGGGGCTCAAAAGAAAACAAGACCCTGTCTTATTTTCAGAGAAACACGGTAAGAATTCTTGGGAGAATGTCTGGATTTTGGTGGGATGCAAATACTTTATATAAATAAAATGGAGAAAAGACTAGGCGGAAGCTATTTGGAATTTCCCATAACAGTTTATGCTACAATAAAGTGAAACTTTGTCATCCAAGTATGTAAAAATCCCTTCCTGAAGCTCTTCTCCTCTTCCTTCCCCACGATTTGATCCCTTGACTTCAGAATAAAATGCAGAAAAGGAACTGAATTTATATTACATGCAGGCTTTCTATATGAATTATAAACTGAATTTATTCAGAATGGGATTTAAGTCATGCATGAAAAATTTCCCTTGATCTCCTAGTCAATTTCTCATCCCCCCTCCTTAATGATAGCAAGGCATGATTAAGACATAACCAAAGCCATATGATTGTTGTTTCTTCTGGAGTCAGGCATCTTGTTGTATCAAGATGGGGGGGGGGGGGAAATGACATTGCCCTAGGTCTATACTACAGGCCACCCAACCAAGCAGAGGAAGTAGATGAGCTTTTTGCTAGTCAGCTAACTAAGGTATGTAGGAAGCACACCACAATAGTAGTGGGGGATTTTAACTACCCTGACATCAACTGGGAAACAAACTCTGCACCAAGTGGAAGATCCAACAGGTTCCTAACAAACCTAACAGACAACTTTGTTTCCCAAAAAGTAGAGAAGGGAGCAAGGGGATCAGCCATATTGGACTTAATTCTCACTAACAGAGAGGAAATGATAGAAGGTGTTGAATCCACAGGAACCCTGGGGGCAAGTGACCATGCAATATTGGAATTCAACATTATGCAAACACAAGTAGTAGAATGAAGTAAAACCAGAGCCTTGGACTTTAAGAGAGCTAATTTCAATAAACTTGGGAAAAATTCCATGGATGAGAATCCTCAAGGGGAAAACAAGTCAAGAAGCTTGGGAAATTTTGAAAAATGAGATTACAAAAGCCCAGTCTAGTACAATACCAATGAAGAAGAAAAATAACAGCTCCCTAAAGAAACCAGCATGGCTGCATAAAGAACTCTCTGACAAATTGAAAGACAAAAAAGATAAGTACAAAAAGTGGAAAGGGGGGGACATAACTAAGGCAGAATATCAGCAAATAGCCCGAGCATGTAAAGATGAAGTGAGGAATGCTAAGGCTCACAATGAAGAAAGGCTTGCCATAAAAGTAAAAAATAACAAAAAAAGCTTCTTCCAACATGTTAAAAACAAGAAAAGAGTTAAGGAAACAATTGGTCCATTGCTGGGAGAAAGTAGCTTCATTCAGTTGCATAGATTCATATTTTAGTCCATTCTATCAATACAATACAATACAATACAATACAATACAATACAATACAATACAATACAATACAATACAATACAATAGTAGAGTTGGAAGGGACCTTGGAGGTCTTCTAGTCCAACCCCCTGCCTAGGCAGGAAACCCTATACCGTTCCAGACAAATGGCTATCCAACATCTTCTTAAAGACTTCCAGTGTTGGGGCATTCACAACTTCTGGAGGCAAGCTGTTCCACTGATTAATTGTTCTAACTGTCAGGAAGTTTCTCCTCAGTTCTAAGTTGCTTCTCTCCTTGATTAGTTTCCACCCATTGCTTCTTGTTCTACCCTCAGGTGCCTTGGAGAATTCCACCTATGTCTAGTATTTTAAAAGTATTACAAGGAAAAGCTTGCTTTTCTATCCAGCTGTCCCTTACACACACATATTTTTGTGCAACTTATATGTATGCATTTGTGTGCAGGGTAAAATGCTACTGGTTTGGACCAATTCACCCAAACCGGTAGTAAAAAATGCTACTGGTTCGGGCGAACCAGTATTTCCAACGATCAGCTGGGCGACGATCAACTGTGATGCGTGATTTATATTAGCTAGAATTGTCGGATTTCCTGCTTTCTAGCTAATCTAAATTGTGTGGCACAGTGGATTTCCCCCCCACCCACCCACTGTTCTACTTACCTTTGCAGACTCGGAAGCTTCAAAATGTTCCTTTGTTAGTGCTGTGCGGATGAGCCTCAGGCACGCATGCCCACAAAGTGCATGCTCAATTGCAGATTCACTGAACTGGTAGCAGACTTCAGAGGATTATTCTGCTGGTATGTAGGCATATGCATTTACACATACACATACATATACATCAGAGGTGGTATTCAGCCAGTTCTGACAGGTTCTGAAGAACCGGTAGTGGAAATTTTGAATAGTTCGGAGAACCAACAAATAGGCTGGCCCTGCCCACACTGCCTCCCAGCTGATCTTCTTTTGTTGCCCTGAACAGGAGAACAGAGTTGGAAAGCAGAGTTGGAAAGTGGGGTGGGGAGAGAATGGGGATTTTGCAGTAACCTTCCTTCAGGAGGGGGGAGAGGGGAAGACAGTAACCTTCCCCTGCCATGCCCACAAGCCACACCCACCAAGCCACAGCCACAGAACCGGTAGTAAAAAAAATTTGAATCCTACCACTGATATACATACGTATGCCTTTTTTATATTCCTGGGATTCAAAGTTCCTTGTGCATGAATCTCTGCTGTTTTCCAGCTCTGAAGCTTCTGTTTAGTGGATGGGTGCACCTGCCTCTGTGTCCCAGTGGCAATTGGGCTTTAACAGTTGCAATCCTTTAAATGCATTTAAGACACCAAGAGCACTAGGAATCCATTACCATACAATCTGGCTTTCTGTAATAATTGTGTGTTGTCTCAGAGCCAGAAATCTCAGGTTTAATTATATCATTTTCCCATTCATTAACATTTTGAGCCTTTGAGCTTGTCAGAAACGAATTCAGATTTTGATTTAATACAATGACAGACCATACATATTAATTTCAAGGGCCTCACCCTGCAAGCTGTGCTCATTTTGTAAAATATACCCAAGATATTGTGTGCATATAGGAGTGGGAGGTGAAAGCTTGCTAGGAAATGTCTCTAAAAGACAGGAAATGATTTTTCTCTCTCGACTGAATTACCTGGAACAATTATTCTTTTTAATTTGCTTGCAGTATGTGTGTGTGTCAACCTTACTTATTTAATTTAACCACTTGGTTAATTAATTAATTTGCAAGTTATTTATTGTTTAACATTCTAATTGTGAGCAAATGTCTATAATAAAATAAATAATATTTTTCTTGAGTGTCTATTTTACTTAAGACATAAAAGATCAAAATAGTAAGACCAAAATAATTTTTAATCTAAAAAGCATAATTCCCAAAGCATTAAAGATTAGTGACAAAACATTGAAATCCCACTATCTTTTGAGAATAAAATCTAAACAAGTAGGTTGGTGTGTCAGAAGTTATTCTAAAAATATACATTGATACATGTTTAATAAATTCATTCCTTCTAAAGTTTATTCTCATTCGTTTTGCATGTTAAAGGGATTCCTGTAACTTATCTTACTTCTTCTCCTGCAGATATTGTAAATCTGAATTTTCTTTTCATTTTAGCTACTTACAGTTCCTGACCATAACTCTATTTCTGTTTATTTATCCACTGGAATTTTGGGTTCCTTCCTTCCTTCCTTCCTTCCTTCCTTCCTTCCTTCCTTCCTTCCTTCCTTCCTTCCTTCCTCTGCACCTGCTTTATTTCACTATTCTAAGATGGTATATTAAATTGGAAACAGATGCCAAAGAGAAGACTAGAAAAACAACAATACTATAATTAAAACCTGAAAAAGCAGGTGAACCCTATATTAAATTGCCATGAAAGTTCCATGGAACAAAAACATCTTCATTCTTCACTAGTACGTAAAACTGAGCAAAATTAGGGCTTATTCTTACTATCCTAAGTTTCTTGGTTGTGAAAGATATAATAGGATTCCCAAAGAAAATGTAAATTCTATAAACAGGTTCATAAGTAAAGAGACACTCTGCCTCAGATACCCTAGCTATGAAGATGCCCTACTTCATAGATAAAAATGAGCTTGTTGAATCAATCAAAATCTTGAGCTCGTCTTAAAAATCAAAGATAATCTTGTGCAACTGATGTCAGTTATAATTTATATATATAAAACATGCAACCAGAAAGCAATCTGGGCTGAACCTTTTTGTACCATCTGCAATATCTTATTTTCCTCTGCATGGAATACATTGAAGAAATCCAAATAAGAAAGAGATTAAGGTCTGGGTCACTGTGACCAGACTCATTTTCTCCTGGAATATAAGGCACTGAGACATCATTCTAAATGTACTGCTGGATGTAACACAAACACTATGTTAACTGGATGACTTTTAACCAGTAGTTGTCATTTTCCTGGATTAAACATTTGTTTGTTTGTTTATTTATTTAGTCAAACATGTACAAGATAACAGGTATAAGTATAAACGTGGACATGAACACAGGAAATGGGTATGAATAAATCGGGACAGTAGGACAGAAACGGTAGGCACTCTGGTGCGGTTATGGATGCCCCCTTACTGACCTCTTAGGAATGGGGTGAGGTCCATGGTAGACAGTTTAAGGTTAAAGTTATGGGGGTTTGAGGATGTAACAGCAGTCAGGTAGTGCATTCCAGGCACTGACCACTCTGTTGCTTAAGTCGTATTTTCTGCAATCGAGTTTGGAGCGGTTTATCCTGAGTTTGTATCTATTGTTTGCCTGTGTATTATTATGGTTGAAGCTGAAGTAGTTGACAGGTAGGACGTTGTAGCAGACAATTTTATGTACTACATTTAGGTCAGACTGTAGGCGACAGAGTTCTAGGTTGTCCAAGCCCAAAGTTTCAAGCCTGGTGGCATAAGGTATCCTGTTGTGAGTAGAGGAATGGGGTACTCTTCTCTGGAGTCCAGAGTCTTCTCTGGACTCACTTAATTGTATTAATGTCCGATGTACAGTGTGGAATCCAGGCAGAGCAGCTGTATTCGAGAATTGGTCTGGCAAAGGTTTTGTATGCCTTAGTTTGCAGTACAATGTTACCGGAGAACTTCTCAGTCCACATCCAATCTCTTGTATCAAAAAGCTGCAATGAAGGAATTAGAAAATCCCATGAACAATAAGCAACCATGGCTTTTCTCTGGCATCTTCCTCCAAGTTTAAAGGCAGCAGGGCTCTGAATGCTGGTCACTGAGAAATTGCAGAAGGAAATGGTGGGGGCCCTCAAAGAGGCTTCTTTTATTTTTTATCACTGCTATGATCATATTGAAGGGTAGTAAGTAAGAAAGAATGTTCCTATTTATTTTAATCTACAAAATCTCAGAGGGCATAGAAATTTTAAGATCTATAAATAGCAAGGTAGAAGATAGTGGGGGTTGCTTTGCATTTAGCTGAACAAAAACCCTATCTAATATCAGATACTTTCCTTTGTTGGTAGCAAATTTTCATCTGCCAGTTGATTATTAAATTAAGAACAGACTTTCCTCTTCCTACTTGTTACTAAATATTTTGAAAGATTTTGACTTATTTTCTGACGCGGTTAAAAAATATCCAGGGAGAGTTTTCTCTCTACGTTGCTTACTGCAGTAGAAGAACATTGCAAAAGAACATTGTGAAGCCTCTAGATGGAGCTTCCAACAATATAAGTCCCTTGACAGCTCATGGTGAATGTGTGGTGATAATCAGCAAGTGTTTAAATCCTAGCACAGTGATTACCAACCTTTTTGGCACTTTGTGTGCTTGTCTGGACCATGACCAGGAAGAGAAGCTTCTGGTTGAACTTCTGATTTCCGCTGCATGCATGTGCACTGGCCAGCAAGTCTTCTGGTTACTGCCGTGCATGCTCACATGCCAATCAGCTGGCCAGTGCGCATGCTCATGCTGGAAATGGAAGACCAGCTCTTCTGGTTTCCAGCACTGCCACATGCATAAAGGCCAGCTGATCAGCACATGCACATGGGTGCCAGAAACCCGGAAGAGGAACAGGTGATGCTACGCATGCCAGGCGACATGGCTCCGCATGCCATTTCAGGCACGCATGCCACAGGTTGGCCATCACGGTCCTAGGAAGTTAATTAGAATCAAATGAAGTACCATTATTATTGCAATAAAACAGATTGATTGACTGGAGGAGCCTAACAGTACAAATGTATTGATAGGGTTAAATGCTACTTTTGTAAAAACCTATTGAGGGTTAGGGAAGTTAGCAAAATTACATACTTTGTGAATTCTGGTATGATCTGCGCTTTCTAAACAAATGGACAGGTAGGAGTTTAGGTATCCATTCCTTCACACTTTCCAAATGTTCTTAGCAAAGAGAAATGTTCCAGGACAAATTAATATATGCATATGTGAAGAGGGAAGAAGGAAAGAGATGGAGAATAAGTTTATTTGGGGATAAAAATATATTTAAAAATTCATATTTGGGGAGAAAAAATATTTGAGTGAGCATTTTATGTATTTATTTAAAACTGAAATGCAGGCAAGAAAACATATTATTTTATGGATAACAATAACAGACATGCAGGTGGTAACCTTAGAAATAAGTAGCTATGCCCATCCCAAGTTGTATTGATTCAGAAAGCTGTAGGTCATGGCCCTGCATTTATGGCTTCAAAGACTTCATTCAGCAGGAAAGAAAACAGGATTCAATCCCAATGTTTCTCTCAAATAGATAATCCAAAAGATGTAATAGAAACATAACATTCTTCCTTATATTTAACTAGATCCAGGAAACCATAGTCCTATCAGCCCGACCTCAATACCAGGGAAGATTCTGGAAAAGATAATCAAGCAATGAATTAGCGAACACCTAGAAGTAAACAAAGTAATAGCCAAAAACCAACATGGGTTTGTCAAAAACAAATCATGCCAGACTAACTTTATTGCACTCTTTGACAGTGACAAAATTAGTGGATCAGAGGAATGCCGTCGATATAATTTACTTGGACTTCAGGAAGGCATTTGATAAAGTAGACCATAACCTACTACTAGATAAAGTAGAAAAATGTGGGTTAGACAGCATCACCACCAGATGGATTTGAAACTGGCTGACCAACCACACTCAACATGTAGTCCTCAATGGAACTGCATCTACATGGAGGGAAGTATGGAGTGGAGTACTCCAAGGCTCTGTTTTAGGCCAGTACTCTTCAACATCTTCATCAATGATTTGGATGAGGGGATAAATGGGGAACTCATCAAATTTGCAGATGACACCAAGCTGGCAGGAATAACCAACACTCCAGAAGATAGGCTTAAGATACAGAAGGATCTTGACAAACTTGAACACTGGGCACTATCTAACAAAATGAAATTCAATAGTGGAAAAAGTAAGGTTCTACATTTAGGCAAGAAAAACAAAATGTCAGGTACAGTATAGTGGTAACTGTGAGAGGGATCTTGGAATCCTAGTGGACAACCATTTAAATATGAGCCAGCAGTGTGCAGCAGCTGCCAAAAATGCCAACACAGTTCTAGGCTGCATAAACAGAGGGATAGCATCAAGACCACGTGAAGTGTTAATACCACTTTATAATGCCTTGGTAAGGCCACACTTGAAATACTGCATTCAGGTTTGGTCGCCACGATGTAAAAAAGATGTGGAGACTCTAGAAGGAGTGCAGAAAGGAGCAAGAAAGATGATTAGGGGACTGGAGGCTAAAACATATGAAGAACGGTTGCAGGAACTGGGTATGTCTAGTTTAATAAAAAGAAAGACTAGGGGAGACATGATAGCAGTGCTCCAATATCTCAGGGGTTGCCACAAAGAAGACGGAGTCAAACTATTGTCCAAAGCACCTGAGGGGAGAACAAGAAGCAATGGGTGGAAACTAATCAAGGAGAGAAGCAACTTAGAACTGAGGAGAAATTTCCTGACAGTTAGAATAATCAATCAGTGGAATATCTTCCCTCCAGAAGTTTTGAATACCCCAACACTGGAAGTCTTTAAGAAGATGTTGGATAGCCATTTGTCTGAAATGGTGTAGGGTTCCCTGCCTAGGCAGGGGGTTGGACTAGAAAACCTCCAAGGTCCCTTCCAACTCTGCTATTGTATTGTAGATCTTTGTTTCAATATTCCTACATAGATTACCCAACAACTATATTTTGATGTGTGGGTAAGGTTTTGGCAGCCCCACCTGGACACACTGGATTGAACCTTAGATTTGGAAATCATGTACTCTATCACAAAATATTGACCTCTTTTCTAGCATTATAAATGTTTAGGCTGTATAAAAAAATAAAATTGGGCACAAATATCTCTTTCTATCCCTCTTTCTCCTTCTCTTTTGTGCCTTTGAATCAATATTGATGCCTTGTGAGTGCCTGAATTTTTCCCTGCAAGAGTTTGGGAAGTTGCTTGTCATTGCTTCCTTCTTCCTAGAGCTTAAAGAAAGCAATTTGCCTATGATCAAGCAATGGACTTTGTACCTAAGGTGGGACTAGAACTCACTATCTCCTGGTTTCTAGCCCAGTTCTTTAACTACTACCCTACTGTCCAAAATATCTTAATATGTAATAACTAAAATAGTTATAATCTATATTAAACATGCCCATTTTTAACTGCTATGAAATTTTTTGATGCTATGATCCTATTTTTCTGATCACACTTGACTTTTCAATCGTCTCATGAATGCAGCTTTGATTCTTGATTTCTATAGCTGCATCTTGAAATTTGCCCAAGGTGTCTTGTTTCAGCCTAGGACATAAAGATGGAAGAGTTTTAGAATCATGATGAGAACTTATACAAACTAAAGTGAATAAGGAAAAATTCAAGAACACATCAAACTATGGTGAGCACACCTACAGTTGGTTTTTTTGTCAATTTTATTCAGATCATTGATGCTTCTAATGAAACTTTGTTCTCACCAAAATACTCAGTTCTATGATTAGATATAGAAGTGTGTTGTGGCCCAGCAGGAGCCGTTGGAGCTGCCACCAGACTCCGACAGTGAGGGTCCCTATGAGTCAGCTCTGGAGGATGTGGAGGACCCTGGACAGGGTTCCGACTCCGAGCAGGGATCAGAGAGGCTGGTTGGCCACCAAGAGGTGCCTGACGCATGGAGCAGTGGTGAAAGTCAAAGGGAGTGTGCTCCTGATGTCATGTCTTGAAGCAGTGGGGAGGAGACAAGGGAGTGGTTTCTGGATGCCAGGCTCCTCTTGAGGCTATTTAAGGAGGGACTTTCCAACAGTTGTTTTGCAGAAATCAACTGATCATTAGAGTTGGAGACGCTCTCAAATCTGTGTCGTACCTCGGCAGGCTGGATTGCTGCCAAGGTGGTATCTGGACCTCGGCAGGCTGGATTGCTGCCAATGTGCTATCTGGACCTCAGCAGGCTGGCTTGCTGCCAAAGTGTTGTCTGTACCTGGATTGCTGCCAAGGTTTAAACTGTATGTAAATAAAACATCTTGCAGAGACCTTGTTTCGGAGTGATTTGGTATACGAGAAGGGGGAGTCAGAACAGAAGTGTATCTGCTGTTTCTTATGACAAAACATAACCCAGATTGAGATGAAATATGTTCATTATGTCAACACTGTTTTAGTAATCTAGGACAGGAAGAGTGATTTCCAATTTTGAGAAACAAATACTTGCAACTTAGGATAAAATACATTACAGTATGAAGCAAGCAGATGTCTACTAACCCAGTGGAATTTTGCTACAGAGGGACTGGAAATCATTCTGTAAATAGAACTTATTGTTTTCTTGAAATTCCTCATTCTGCCCTAATTTTTAATCTAATGAATTTTAAAGATATGTTTATTTCATCAATATTAGAAATTGAAATAATTTTTACTATCCTTCAATCAAGAGACTTTGCTGCCAGCTTTGTAAATAACTTAATTTGTTTACTTACTACTTATTTATTTTAATTTATATGTTAAATTTAGAAACTGCCTGTCTCTCTCAAAAAAGCAATTCTTGGAAGTATACAAAGAAAACATATATTTTATATATATATATATATATATATATATATATATATATATATATATATATATATATATATATATATATATATATATATATATATATATATATATATATATATATATATATATATATATAATGTTGTAATTGTACTGATAAATAAATAAAGGGAGACTAGGATAGATCTATTTCGCGCTAATTAGCTCTCATCAGCTAGCCATACCCTTACTGGGATTAGAACCCGGGCTGTATATATCTTAGGCAGGAGTCTTAACCACTAAGCCACGGGTTCTCTTCCTTATCAGTTGAGCCAGGGAAATAGGTATGTATTTGTGTTACAACCCCTGGTATGACTAAATATGGGAGGAAGGTCACTCCTTCCTCTTTCTGTCCTTCGGCTTATCACAAAGACCATGCAGGCAGAAAACCATATTTTTATTTTTACTGTTGCCTTTTTATATTTGTGTTGTAATTGTACTGATAAATAAATAAAGGGAGACTAGGATAGATCTATTTCGAGCTAATTAGCTCTCATCAGCTAGCCATACCCTTACTGGGATTAGAACCCGGGCTGTATATATCTTAGGCAGGAGTCTTAACCACTAAGCCACGGGTTCTCTTCCTTATCAGTTGAGCCAGGGAAATAGGTATGTATTTGTGTTACAACCCCTGGTATGACTATATATATATATATATATATATATATATATATATATATATATATATATATATATATATATATATATATATATATATATATATATATATATATATATATATATATATATATATATATATATATATATATATATATATATGGAAGGTATTTATATATAAATGTTATATTAGTAGTTAAAATTCAAAGTTAAAAAGGGTGGATTCAAGGGTCTAATCAGCCCTACTGGCTTCAGGTTTTTGTTACTGGGGTGGGGTTTTTTTTGCATTGTATTCTACCTTGGGGACCCATCTGAACTAGAGGGCAGGTATGAGCATTTCTGAAAGAGTATTTCTGCTATGTGTTTAGCATGGTTTGCTAACTCAGGATCTGACTATTTCAAACATAAAAATACAATACTCTTTGTCAGTGAAGTAGCCATGTCCTTCATGTGTGAGGCATAAGAGCAATTACATTCATTTTCAGAATATGTCTTGTTTTATGTTTGTGTATCCTACTTGCATCCTGATAACATAATCTTTCCTGTCCTGGTAATAGTAAAACACAATTTAAAAAATAAACAATAACTACTGTGTTTTGATTTTGAATAACATCACATTCACAGGACATAGCTACTCACTCACCCAACTGTTGTTTTGTCTTTCTAATTGTTTTGTGGAACACAATTTTTACAACTTTCAAAACTTTCTCTATCTCTATGCATGGGTATAACTTTTATAGTGATATTATCATTCTTTTATCCCAATCTTCACGTAAGGTACAAGCTTTAAACTGAATTGTGTTGCATTGATTCAACGGGTGAGAGGTTTGAGGAACCTCTATGTGTTTACCTACTTCTTAATTTTAGACTCAATAGGACTAAAATAAAATAGTACAAGCACTGGTTAATTCAGTAGTAATATATATTATTAGACAACCTGTGACCCCAAGGGGTAATTGTTTTAGAGGTATTGTAATAGAATGGGTGGATGATCTTGGGGAACAAAGAGAAGAAATGCTGCCTAGGAAACAATCTGACAAGGAACGGTTCAAGGGTCAGAGAAGAAAGGAAACTTAGGAAAGGCCCAGCCTAATGGATTAACCAGTTAAAGGTGATAGCAGGAAGTTTGTACTTTCACACTTGCAAGACTCTATTAATGTAGCCTTGCAATAAAATAGAATTAGTTCATCTACTTGTGTTTCCTATCTTGTTTACCTAGGACAGCAATGGTGAAGCTTTTTTGGCTCCCATGCCAAAGCGGAGGGAGCGCTAGGAGGTTGTGTGCAGGTGTGCCACACCCATAATGCAATGTGCGACCCCTAGCACGCATGCATGCATGACCAGCACTACCCTCCATTTTTTCCATGCTTTTTTCACCTTCCCCAGGCTCCAGAGGCTTTATAGGAGCCTGGGGAGGGCCAAAACAGCCTCCCCTGCCCCTCTGGAGGCTTCAGGAGCTTCCCTGAAGACTCCGGAGGGCAAAAAATGACACTACGAGCAAACTGGAAGTGACTTCCAGGTTGTTCGTAGGGCCACTTTTAGCCCTCCGGAGCCTTCGGGAACCTTCTGGAGACTTCCCTGAAGGCTCCGGAGGACTAAAAATGGCCCTATGGGCAAACTGGAAGTCTGTTCCTGAACTTCTGGTATGCCCGTAGGGCCAGTTTTTTGTGCTCCGGAGGCTTCAGGGAAGCTCCTGAAGCCTCCAGAAGGCTCCGGGGGGGGGGGGGGGAGACTGTTTTCGTCCTCCCCAGACTCCTATAAACCTCTGGAGCCTGGGGAGGGCAAAAAATGGCCTCAAAAAAAGGGTGAAGCCTCTCGTGCCCTGACAAATGGCTCCACATGCTACCTGTGGCACAAAGCTAGTGGAGCATATAATTCAGCCTTGCTGTTGCTATCTTTTTGTTCTTACATCTTCCATACATGTTCCTGTTTTGAGGAAATGGCTATTGTGTAATTTTTTTTTAATGATGTCTTCTCTACCCTTGAAAGTGAAGTTTTTTTCTTCATGCTCTCTCAAGTTAAGTGTTGACAAGGTGTAGGAAAATAGGACTTCTGCTGTTGGTTTAACACATGGGGTTTACGTTTTTCAATCAGTGGGTATATATTCAGGTATCGCTAAGAACACGTCCATCTCCATCTGTAAAGTACATTTGATAACACAGGGAAGAAAATGAAAGCAGTCAGAGACAAAAGGAGACACAAGATGAATGCTAGTTTTCCCCTGGGGTTCATGGTTGAAGGAATTAACACAGCTTGGCACTCTAACCTAGCTGTGTTTGTTTCCATGGCAACAGCTACGTACGTGTTTCATAGTATCTACAGTGACACAGTTGCAGAAACGGTAGCTTGCAGGTTTCTGATATCGCATCAGTGGGCTAGCAGCACATACACTGTCTTAAGTAAGTGTAGAAGAATTTTACCAGTCTAAGCCTCTGGATACAGATAATTTAAGATGCATCTGGCATGAGTTAACTTAAAGGAAGAGGGCTGGACCTTACGTGCCACTCTACACGGGATGCCACCCTCAAAACCGAAAGTTGCAAGAAGCTGTTCAAGCAGTTCTGCGTTGATTTGAGCAAAGCAATCAAATGTGAGTGAACCCAGCTGGTTTAAAATGTGGGCAGTAAATTTTGAATGAAAATTTTGAGGAGTAAATAGTTGTGGCAAGACAGAGGATGTTCTTTTTCTTTTCTTCGATTCTCTTTTCTTTTACCTTCATTCACATGCAGACAAATCTGCAGATTTGTCTTAGTGCAACAGAATGTGAAATCTGGGAAGATTTTAGACTTCACAGTTGCTACGTTGGGATTTCTTGAATTGTAAGTCTGATTGCAAATGAAAATGCTTGAACCGTTCGTTGACCAGCTGCTTAATTTGGGAAGATTTCAACCTCTTATGTCCTTCTTTAGAGTTATTGTAAAGAGCAGAACTGTGTCAAAGCATAATATTTAATGACCCTGATTTGTCTTTGACATTATACTGCTGTTTTTTTTTAAAAAAACTATTTCTTTGCTTCCCCCACTCCTCCTCTTCTTTTTTTTAATCTCCATTGTTATTATGACCAAAAGAAGAATATCCTGATATTCTTACAATTATATTCACCTCAACATATGCATGATCCAAGTAGATATTGTACTTATCTCCCAATTGTTTCTGCATCATGGAGGAATGCACAGATATAAATGAACATTAAAGTAAGTTTTAGCTCCATAGATTTTAGTAGTAGTAAAGCAGAGGTGGTATTTATTTTTATTTTATTTATTTATTTATTTTGTCAAGCATGTATAAGATAACAGATATAAGTATAAACATGATTATGAATGCAGGAAAGGGACACAAATAGGTGGAAACGGTAGGACAGGGACGGTAGGCACATTGGTGCGCTTGTGCACGCCCCTTACAGACCTCTTAGGAATGGGGTGAGGTCAACAGTAGACAGTCTAAGGTTAAAGTTGTGGGGGTTTGGGTATGAAACCACTGAGTCAGATAGTGCATTCCAGGTGTTGACCACTCTGTTGCTGAAGTCGTATTTTCTGCAATCAAGTTTGGAACAGTTTACCTTAAGTTTGTGTCTATTGTGTGCTCGTGTACTGTTGTGGCTGAAGCTGAAGTAGTCATTGACAGGTAGCATATAATTTTGTGTAGTATGCTCAGATCAGACCAAAGGCGGCATAGTTCTAAGTTGTCTAAGCCCAAAATTTGAACCTGGTAGTAGGGAAGGTAAGTGAATCCCACCACTGTAGTTTAGTTTATGAAGCCGAGGGTGTTGGTGTTCCATTAGGACTGATTTCTTTCAGCCTGGTTTCATTTGTTTTGTGGTTTCACTATTGTAAAAACAAAACAGGGCTTTTAATTTTGCTGATTAAGTCTAGAGGGTACAGTCTAATATCTGCCTTTGCTTCCCTCTTCACCTATTCTGTGTACATGCTTCTCCACAAATGGGAAATCCCTTTTATTGGTTCATTCAGACCAGAAGCTAGATTGTATTTTGAGTTAGCGTATGAATGTTGGATACACACATACCCCAATGTTGTGAGTCTTCAGCAACATGGACATACGCTGATGGTGACAGTCACTTAATTGTCAGCATACATAATTACACTGGGGAAAAAAGAGAAAGGTCTATTTCCAAAATAATATGTAATTACAAGCAATCAAATATGGATTCCAAGATTGACCAATTTATGGTTAGTCATTTTGATTCCTTATCCCTATTAACAATAACAATCAGTGTTAAAAATAATTTGGAAAATCTCTCTCTGATTTGCCTGTTGCATGAAAAAGTGATGTGTTTGTCTTTCTAAGACTTTTTTTTTAAAAAAACCCTAACTTTCCCCCCCTAAAATTCTAATCTGCAGGTAACAAACTACATAATTTATTATGAGCATCCATTCTAGGTAAAAAATAGAATTGCATTAATTTACCAAAGTTAATCTGTGAGTCATCCACATTTGTGCGTAGTACCAGAACCTGGAAAAGTTAGCAACTGCCAAGGTTGTATAGATATTTGAAGAGCCTCACTGTCCAGTCTTCAAGCTGGCAGAATTCTTCAAGCTAATTCTCCCTCCATGCTTTTTCACCGGCATTTAGATAATAAACTCAATGATCATCTCTTATATTTATGGAGTTATACATTACCTCAACATTATTGGCTGAGGAGGGACTAAAACAGCCTTTCATGCTGGTTGGGGATTTTGGGAGTATTGGTTTCTCAGAACATTTATTTCCCACTAAACTGGGAAATATTAGACTAAATAAAGAAAACTAGCTTTAAAAACGATCCCTCGCTGAAGATGAGGATGAGAAAATGACTCTGCCATCAACACTGAACATTCAGAGTCCAGTATGTAAGAAAAAATGTGAGAGGGTACAATTTTAAAAAAAACTTTGCATAGAGAATAACTCCCCCCCCCCCCATGGATGAAGGTTGCAGAATTAATTTGTGTGTGTAGATTTTGTGTTTTTTAATGGAATGGTGAAAGATAATATTTCTGTTCACTTTTCTAAGAACTGAGAGAAAACTCTCCAGATTTATAATGCCCTGAATATTTCTCTGTCTGCCAGAATTACATTCTGAACTACTGATAATTTGGGAGTACCCTTATTGGGATGAACATTACAATCACCTTCTTAACTCTATCTAATAAATAGCATATCTTATTTCAGTGAATTTTCCATGCTGGAGAATTCTGTAACAGTGCATCGAGAACTGGGTTGATACATTTAGTTTTGCTACATTGGTCAGAAATTCTGCAATTCTCTTTGTTCCTAAATTGGCCTAATTATGAGCACTAACATAGTGCAATATTTCTGCTAACGAGAAGGACATATATCCTAGCAGAACTAATCTTTATAATTCTTAGCAAGCATGATCAGTTTAGGACAGAGGTGTCAAACTCGCATCGTCACAGCAGTAGCACATGACATATCATGACTTTCCCCCCCTTTGCTAAACCAGGCATGGGCTTGGCCAGAGCATAACACATCCAGGCTGCAGGCTGCAAGTTTGACACCCCTGGTTTAGGAGGAAAATAGGAACAAAGTCTAACATATCTGAAAGACCATCATAAAGAGCTAATAGAAAAAACTGAATTATAATAAACTGAATAATGTTTAATGTGGAATAATGGATTTAGAAGAAATATCAGAAATTATCTAGTCCAACCCTCCCCTCAGTGTAAAATTTGCTAAAACATTTCAAACATTTCAATCCAACAACTATTGAACATCTCAATGAAGGGAGGCTTACTTCCCTGTAATTTCAACCCATTAGTTCTGGCCCTGTCCTCTGAGATGATAGAAAGCATTCAAAAAATATGCTGCAGATACTAAGGCCTTCGAAGAAATATTCAAATGCTGTGATGTGTCTATATTTGCAAAGATTAGAATCACGCAATCCATGGTATTCCTTGTGACATTATATGGAAGTGGAAGTTGGACTCTGAAGAAGCAGATTGATAAGAGTATTGACGCTTTTGAATGTTAGTGTTGGAGACTCCTAAGAGTATGTGGACCAAGAAGAAAACACAAATGGATCACTGAAGAAAGCAACCCAAAATTCTCACTCAATGACTAGGCTCCAGTTGACAGATGGTATTCAGCAGGTTCCGACTAGTTCTGGAGAACCAGTAGCAGAATTTTGAGTAGTTTGGAGAACCAGTAAATACCACCTCTGACTGCCCCTGCCCCCATCTATTCTCTCCCTCCTGAGTCCCAGCTGATCGGGAGGGAATGGAGATTTTACAGTATCCTTTCCCTGCCATGCCCACCAAGCCACGCCCACAGAACCAGTAGTAAAAAAAATTGAATCCCACCACTGCTCCAATTTATCTTACTTCAGACAGATTGTGCAAAGATTTAAACTCTCTGGAAAGGGCTCTAATGCTGGAAAGAATGGAAGGAAAGAGAAGAGGCAGGAGGTGGGTGATCTCACAGTGACAATGAGTGTACCATTGGAAAACCTGAAAAAACAGGTTAGGGACAGATTGTCATGGAAATAAAAAAATCTATGTGGTTGCTAAGAATTGACAATGAATTGATGGCAATCAGTCAATTGATCAAGTATTTACAGTCTCCCATTTTTCCTTCTAGGAAATGTTACAAATTACATATTACCAAATTACATATTACCAATATGTAATAACATATTTGGTATCTCATTTTGCAGAACTTCTCACTTTTTGTGAATATCTTTCTCCTTGTACTGAGTGTATCAAGAACTACACTCCTGAAATCCCATAGAGAACCTGATTCTTCTGCATTCTTCCTCCCCTTGAACTCAAGGATAACGTGGTCTTTTTCTCCCATGTTTCCAATCACCTTCACTTTTACAACCATTTCCTTTTGGTAAAATTAGGCCCCTTTATTACTTGTTCTACTTGTCATCAAGAAAAGATAGCAAATTGTAAGATCTTTGACTTTTTCAGATTGTTATTGCAGTATTGAAAGTTTGATCATTTGACTCAAAAAGGCAGAATATTTATTGCCATTCTAAGTAATACAATAGCAGAGTTGGAAGGGACCTTGGAGGTCTTCTAGTCCAACCCCCTGCCTAGGCAGGAAACCCTATACCGTTTCAGACAAATGGCTATCCAACATCTTTTTAAAGACTTACAGTGTTGGGGCATTCACAACTTCTGGAGGCAAGCTGTTCCACTGATTAATTGTTCTAACTGTCAGGAAATTTCTCCTCAGTTCTAAGTTGCTTCTCTCCTTGATTTCCACCCATTGCTTCTTGTTCTACCCTCAGGTGCCTTGGAGAATAGTTTGACTCCCTCTTCTTTGTGGCAACCCCTGAGATATTGGAACACTGCTATCATGTCTCCCCTAGTCCTTCTTTCTCTTAAGCTAAACATACCCAGTTCCTGCAACCGTCTTCATATGTTTTAGTCTCCATTCCCCTAATCATCTTTGTTGCTCTTCTCTGCACTATACACTATACACTATGCACTATATAGTGATCTATATTAGACTCCCACAACAATATCATTTTTATTTTTAAACAAAATACTTTCAACAGGATTTTTATGCTCCCGTTCATGAATTCCTGCGCATGCATGTACTTTATTTATATACAGTGCAGCATCACCTCCTTTTCTTTCTATTCTCTTCCTTTTGAATAATTTGCACCTGTACAGGTCTACAGTATATTATAATCATATGCCAGCGATTCCTGTGCTAGCCTGTGATAACTACTAATTCTACATTTAAGATATCTTAATGCTGATTGAAAACTATCAAGGAGTCATAGGATGGGTGCAAATAAATTAGGTTACAGCAATAAGAAGCACATATACTTGCCACTAACTTTAAATATACTCTGTCTCTATCCTTGAATGCTACCCTCAGCATTGTTGCAAAAATGTTCCAATAAATCAAATAATTTTTACTTTCAAGCACCTTTTCTCTTTGGAAGCACCGTGGAGGATGTGTTTAACTACTTCGTCTGAATCAGCGTCTTCTCTTGTCTTACTTACTTACATATTCATTGTCTGCTATAAGCACTGCTTATAACTTCCTCTTCTTTACATGAAACATTTCCTGTGAGAAGCATGATATTTTGATCTACTCCTCCAGTGATGATGCATCCATTTTTAGATTCAAGGATTGTGAATATATCCCACATCTGATTTTGGACTGCAATTGAAAGATCCTTTAAAAGCTGTGGTGCCACAACGAAACTCCAGAATAAAGTCTGCTTTGTTAACTCCACCAATGAGAAAAATTTACATTATATATGGAATCTGAAATGCCTAAACTTGACATATTGCCTAAAAGTTTAACGTGTTGCCGGTTTTGCTTTGGATTTAAGACTTATGTTCTGTGCTCATTGCAGCTATCTGCATTATGTTTGCATTATGTAAATGACTTGTGTTACATATTCTAAGACAGGGGTGGGCAATTAATTTTTCCAAGGGACCACATAAGAAATGGAGACTATTGTGGAAGGTTGAAGCAACAGGGCTATGAAAGTGTGCAGGCACGCATCTACACACATACATAAGTTGGGGGGAAAATAGCAGTTGCTTTCAAAATGAAAGCAATGCAGTTTCATTGCATGCATGGCATACAATTATTTGCATTTGATTTTTAATTTCTGATTGACCTCACACAGACCAGACAGAGACAGAAAAGGGGCCAGATGTGGCCTAGAAGCCATAAAATGCTCAGGTCTGTTCTAATTGCTTTCTGCCCTTTCAAAATTGTAATCCAGTTTTTTTATTTTGTGTATTTTCAGTCCTGGAGTGGACTCTACAAACAAAAAATAGTTGCCTAATAGCTTGCCTTTCATTGGATGGCTGTCCATTATTAAAATATGAATTGTGGGGTAGATGCATCCATTATAAGGAAGTGAACAAGAAAAAAACACACCGATACCTGAATAATTTACCACTTTTATTGTTACTTGCTTGCAGTGGTGGGATTCAGCCAGTTCGCACCACTTCAAGACAGATGGGGGTCCTCCCAGTTCGGCCCAGATCGGGTGAACTGGTAGAAGCGGCGGTGGGAGGCTCTGCCCACCCATCTGGACACTTTTGCACATGTGCAGAAGTGGCGTGCGAGTGCGCCTGAATCAGTAGTAGAAAAATTGGCAGCCCACCTCTGCTTCAGGAGAACAAGTTGTTAAGTTTCTGAACAGTTTGGTGAACTGGTTGTTGGAAGAAATCATTAGAGCAGAGAACTGGTTGTTAAATTATTTGAATCCCACCACTGCTTGCTTGCCATCTACACATCTGAATATTTTATGCTTTGATTATATTCAGGCTTCAAATATTATTGTAATCACAAAATACTATATATGTATAATATTTAGTGTTTTATGCAGATCCACACACAACATTTCTTTTGATTTTTTTCCTATTGTAATAATTGTAAGAACATATTTCACCAATCTATAAGAGGACAAACCATGATGAAGCAAACGTAGTGCCATTTTCCATATTAATTTCAGACATTTTAGAGTCATTTTTTAAAAAATGTTAAAACTTTTAATGACAATTTCATGCACCATGGGGTACTTTAGCACAGAGTTAATACTGTACTCAGTATGAAGGGTCATCGGTGCAGGCTATGAATTACCAATGCCAGCCATTCAGCCTAGGTCCTTTTCAGTAGATTACACTCAATTCAGTATGAATATGGCATCCATCAAATCTGTTTTGAATTCCCCCAAATCTCAAGGACCAGTTTATGACATCCATGGGGTGGTGGTTGGAGACAGTGAATAAGGTTGCTCCTTGGCAAATCAGCCTTGGATTCAACCCAATTTTATGGACTCACTGAGACAAATTTAGAATGTAGGAATCAGAATCATTGCCAAATATGGCAACTTCAAAAAAAAAAAAAAGGGATATTCGGATGAAAACTTTTTGTTGAAAGATTGTTACGTTTTGTTAATTAAACTGAAGCAAATTTGAGAAACAATCTTAATATACCCAACATAACTCTTTTTTGATATTTTAATTATCTGCCTATAATGAGAGCATTTATTAAAATATGATATATTTTATTTAACTAATCTTGAAATAGCATTAAAAAACATCTCTCGAAATATTTGAAACAAATATTGCAATTTCAGAATGTTGTTTTAATTTTTAAAAATGAGCATTCTTCTTTTTAAAGACTTGATTTCTGCTTTACCACTGCAGATGGGAAGTTTAAAATATATTTTCTCATGTGGAGGCCTTACACTGCTGAAACAGGGAACAACTTCCAGTACCCCTAGCAAATTTTACCAGTAAATTAATTTAGTAACAAATTTCCTATCCTGGGTTAGAAGTTAATTGATTTCAGCCCTATTAGCTACACCAGATCAGGAATCACTTCCAAAGGAAAGTCCCAAAGGTGCTTTTTTCAGGAAGCAACTGGACTTCCTTGTTTTTTCTTTTGAAAACGTTTCACTTTTTATCCAAGAAGCTTCTTCAGCTCTGACAGGATAGTGAGGAATGGAAGGATTTATATTCCTTGCAGGCAGCTGGTAATCTGCATCATTTTAGAGAGTCATTGAAGCCCTTGGAGGTTTATCTGTGTCCTCAGGGTCACCTGAGTAGATGCATT
The DNA here is from genome assembly GCF_964273705.1 of Natrix helvetica. Lineage (NCBI taxonomy): Eukaryota > Metazoa > Chordata > Lepidosauria > Squamata > Natricidae > Natrix > Natrix helvetica. The sequence goes on from NC_138548.1 coordinate 48,099,957, forward strand.
TTTTCTCTGGAAATCCATTCCTACTCCCACACCATTCAAAGGGTGTTCATCTCAAATTGTATAGTTAAAAGTTTGTAGAGATTCTCAGTCATCCAGGTTATGTTTGTCCCAAAGGTGCTTTTTCAGGAGGCAGTTATCCAGTTGTCTCCTGAAAAAGCACCTTTGGGACAACCATGACCTGGATGACTGAGAATCTCTACAGTCTTCCAAAGGAAAGCTAAATCTACTTTTATTGAGAGTGACTATAATGATGGATGTCAGCCCTCAGGCTACCATCCAGGGGGACCCTGTCCATCACCATGCCCACCATGCAACGCTGCCACGTTGATGTTGCCTCTCTGATGTTGATTGAGCCTGTAGCTGCATGTGGCTCTTCTACCCAGGTGCAACTGCCTCCTCTGATGTAACTCTTCTACTCGGGTGCAACTGCCTCCTCCGATGTAACTCTTCTACTCGGGTGCAACTGCCTCCTCCGATGTAACTCTTCTACTCGGGTGCAACTGCCTACTCCGATGTAACTCTTCTACTCGGGTGCAACTGCCTCCTCCGATGTAACTCTTCTACTCGGGTGCAACTGCCTACTCTGATGTAACTCTTCTACTCGGGTGCAACTGCCTCCTCCGATGTAACTCTTCTACTCGGGTGCAACTGCCTACTCTGATGTAACTCTTCTACTCGGGTGCAACTGCCTCCTCCGATGTAACTCTTCTACTCAGGTGCAACTGCCTACTCCGATGTAACTCTTCTACTCGGGTGCAACTGCCTCCTCCGATGTAACTCTTCTACTCTGGTGCAACTGCCTACTCTGATGTAACTCTTCTACTCTGGTGCAACTGCCTCCTCTGATGTAACTCTTCTACTCGGGTGCAACTGCCTACTCTGATGTAACTCTTTTGCTTGGATGCGGCTAACCAGGAAAGAGGCTATGATGACACTGAGTGGGGGTGTGGCTGGGGGTGTGGGTTATAGTGATTGGTGATGGTGGGTGGGTGTCATCTGGGTGGAGTTGTGGGTGGAGCTGGATAGGGTAATGGTATATATATATATGGGTGATGGTGTTAACTTGGTTAGAACTGACTTGGATTTGATTACCTTTGTATCATTGTCATTTAGTGCTGGTTATCACATAGTTTGTTAGATAGAGATAAAAGTTTTTCACCAAACAAACTGAATCTCTGTTTGTATGCAACGTGAATGCCGGAACGTGACAATGGAATTTTGCAAGTTGTATTATGCTGTACCTCTTCCCCACCTTCTTATACCCATGTTAATTAGGGAGGTGCCTACCTAAGCCATTTCTGCATGCTTTCTGCTTGGCTGAGTTTAAACTATGTTTTGATCCTTGTTACTTTGGTAACAGATTTGGCTTTTATCTCCACCAAGGTTATCTTCCTTGCTTCCTGAATTGATCCTCTCACTGGCCCTTTAAATTCTGCTAAATCATTTTTGAACTTTTGACCTTCTAGGAACACTGTCCACATCATCTGTCAAGAAATTGTTGAACATCTGTCACATCATCGCTGCATTATCTGTTTCAGAGAGTCATTGCTATAGAAGAATATCAAAATAATTTTTATTCTGGAGTAGATGGAAAATAGATGTGGCTGTATTAGTAGTTCTCTATTGGTGGGTAGGTTGTTTTTTGAGGCTCTGTATATAGTTTAATCAAGGCTTTAGTTGCTATTTTGATATTTTGAAAAAGAGAGTAATGGAAGCTTTGGATCAGATTGCATCTGAGTGGATTGCATCTCTTTGCATGTGAATCAGGGGGAGCGCCCTAGTTTTCAAATGAATTATGGGTGATAAAACAATATAAGAGAGATCTAAGATACCACAAAAAGAAAACAAAGAACATAGAGACCAAGTACATGTAAGAGCCTTTCTTAGGTGTTATCCTGTGCAAATAAGACTGACAAAATGTAATTATTTTTCTGTCCATATTGTGTCTGTGGAGAGCTATTTAAGGTGACCCAAGTCATCCTGGATAAGAAGGGTCAGACGAATACTTGCATGGCACAGTGAGGACTATTCAATGAATCTGTTACAGCAGTTTCCTTATGAAACATAATTTCCTTGGAGATCTGGATGGACCAGCTCTTTGCCTTTCATGAGTTATTAAGGACCAGGATGTTCTCTCAGGAACTCTTGAAGCTTTTTTCTTGGGTTGTTCCTGAATTCAGTCCTTCTCATTGCCTCTATTTTTGACCCATGTTAATTCCTCTATCTCAACCAACAGAATACTTTGGGGGGGGGAGATAACAAATGGCCCTTCAAAATGTCAATATTCAACCTGTCTGATCACTGACCATGCTGGCTGGAATTCCCGAGAAGTGTAATTGTGAAGGACTACGTATAAGTTGTCTAACAGTACTTTTTTTCCCTTAAGAGATATGTAACAGTAGAATGACTCATTTACTTGTGAAACACGTGCCAATTATCCTATGTTCTGTCCTTCACTTCTTGTGTACCATCTATCCACAGAATAACCTATGGAAAAATTGCATGGGAATAGTATAGCCAGCAAGAAATTTGCAAATACACAGGACATTCAAGCAGCCATTTATGGATGCAAAATATTAATGGGCCCAGACTGTTGGACCTCAGCTGGGCAGCTTTTTTTTGACTCCAACTGACTCAATACACTACTTTTCAGCTGTTTGACCTCATTTGATTTTAATCTTTTGCTTAAAGGACTAAAGCTCACTATAGAGCAGATGCAATTAGTAGCAGTCTATATAATCCAGATTATCAATTAACTTTAGAAATCCATTTGTAATACCAGTTTAACAATTTTAATTTTTTGTATTTTTATTTGCACCATTATTATGTTATCACTGTTATTATTTCTTATTTAATAAACACATATCTTGCGTGCAAAATATTCCCTGTTCTTTTTCCAATTTCATTAGCTGAATAGAGGAATAGGGGAAAATAGTATCTTCCAGTTTGCACAGACACCTCTGGCTGGATAGACAAATGCCCTGCTTCATCATAAAACATCTATGAATCCTTAGTCTTTGTACAGTATAAAATATACTGTAATATATATATTACATATGTATGTACATATATACATACATCTGTGTGTGTGTGTGTGTGTGTGTGTGTGTTGCATTTTTGCTGATAAATAAATGAAGAGAGACTAGTATAGCTCTATTTCAAGCTATTTAGCTCCCATCAGCTAGCCATATCATATCCTTGCTGGTATTCGAACTGGCTGTTTTTACATATTAGGCAGTTATATTAACCTCTAAGCCACAAGCTCTCCTCCCTTATCAGCTGAGCTAGGGGAATGATTAAGGTGGTTTGACACACACACACACACACACACACACACACACACACACACACACACACACATATATATATATATATATATATATATATATATATATATATATATATATATATATATATATGTTGTATTTGTGCTGATAAATAAATAAAGGGAGACTAGTATAGATCCATTTCAAGCTATTTAGCTCTCATCAGCTAGCCATACCCTTACTGGGATTTGAACCTGGGCTGTATTACATATTAGGCAGGAGTCTTAGCCACTAAGCCACAGTAAGGGTATGGCTAGCTGATGAGAGCTAAATAGCTTGAAATGGATCTATACTAGTCTCCCTTTATTTATTTATCAGCACAAATACAACACAAATATAAAAAGGCAACATTAAAAATAAAAATATGGTTTTTATTGTATAACACAAATATATATATATTTGCTCTCACCCAATCAGCTCAAACGCCCACTGGCAGTTAAAAAGAGGAACTGGCTGAGATCTCACATTGCTCCTGCAAGCACCAAGCCGGAAGCACCAGCCTGAAGATGATGAATGAGACTTCATCGAAACGTCGTGAAGATACTTCCAATTCTACGCAGGAGAAAACCCGAACAACCAAAGACGTGTATGTATGTGTGTGTGTGTGTGTGTGTGTGTGTGTGTGTGTGTGTGTGTATATATTCACGGGTGTAGGTATGTTCGTCTTGACGTGTAAGATTGAGATTGTCTTGGCAATGTTTCAGCGAGGTCCCATTCGCGATCTTCAGGCTGGTGTTTTCGGCTTCGTGCTTGCACGAGTAAAGGGCTTAGTGGCTAAGACTCCTGCCTAAGATATATACAGCCCAGGTTCAAATCCCAGTAAGGGTATGGCTAGCTGATGAGAGCTAATTAGCTCGAAATAGATCTATACTAGTCTCCCTTTATTTATTTATCAGTACAAATACAACACAAATATAAAAAGGCAACATTAAAAATAAAAATATGGTTTTCTGCCTGCATGGTCTTCTGTGATGAGCCGAAGGACAGAAAGAGGGAGTAGTGACCTTCCTCCCATATTTAGGCATACCAGGGGTTGTAACACAAATACATACATACATACATACATACATACATACATACATACATACATACATATATATGTTGTAATTGTACTGATATATATATATATATATATATATATATATATATATATATATATATATATATATATATATATATATATATATATATATACGTTTGTGTGTATATGTATGTATATATATATATATATATATATATATATATATATATATATATATATATATATATATATATATATATATATATATATATATATATATATACACGTTTATGAGAGGGTGTAATTTAGTTTTCAGGTAGTATTTGTTGTCTAGGCGTTTGGTTCTGGAGATGAGGGTCTTGGCTACAGAGTTGATCTGTGCAGGGTGGTGATGGGATTGTGTGTTTAAGTAGCGGTTGGTGTATGTTTTTTTCTGGTAGATAGTGTGTTCCAGGGAGCCATTGGGTTTTTGTAGATTAGGACGTCCAGAAAGGGAAGGTGGTCCAACCACCCTTTAAGACCAAAACCCAGCCTGAAGATGGCGAGTGAGACCTCGCCGAAACGTTGCCAAGACAATCTCAATCTTACATGGGAAAAGACCCTAATGCAACAAGACCAGCATACCTACACCTGTGAAAATCTACGAAAACAAATATCTTACCTCTATGGGGAGGAAACCTTCCTGCTCACCAGGACCTGTGAGAAACCTGAAGTCCTAAGAGCCACCATCTTATGTGACCAACAATTCCTATGCAACTGCCGAGACAAAAGTCTGATCCCTACATGCTTCCAACTAAAATTCCATTCTAAAACCTCAGCCACCGAAAGGATCCTGAAAAGAACTGAATTAGCCCTAATCAGAAACAAACTCCACAGGAAAAGATTCCTACTAGACCAAACCAACCGGGACCTATTCATTCTTCACCTCAAACTCAGCAACAAAATCCACCCAGCACTCTGGGACAAATCCAAACAACTAGCCTTCTGGAGAGCCAAAACAAAAACCTCCTACAAGACAGACAAACAGACCAACAAACTCCACAGACTAGAAAAACAACAGAAGCCCAACCCCCCTCCACAGCAACTCCTCACCAAACAACTCCAACCCTATGCAGAATCCATCACCTCACACGTACAAAACTCACTCCACTTCATAGAAACAATAAAGAAACAAAACCTACAACCCAGCGACCTACTCCTGAGCTTCGATGTCATATCCCTCTTCACTCAAGTGCCTATAAAAGAAGCCTTGACAGCCATCCAGAACAAACACAACCCCCCTAAACACATCCTGGACCTGACCAACGACTGCCTAACCAACACATACTTCATCCATAATGGACAAAGATACAAACAGATAGAAGGAGCACCCATGGGATCACCCCTCTCACCTGTCATTGCAAATATATACATGGAACATTTTGAAACTAACACCTTAGATAAATCTGAACACAAACCCAAACTCTGGCTTAGATATGTTGATGACACTTTCGTGATTTGGCCACATGGGAAAGAAAAACTGGACAACTTCCTCACACATCTCAACAGCCTACACCCCAAAATACAATTCACTATGAAATAGAGGCAAACAACCAACTTTCCTTTCTGAATGTACTAATCTACAAAAAACCCAATGGCTCCCTAGGACACACCATCTACCGGAAAAAAACACACACCAACCACTACTTAAATGCACAATCCCACCACCACCCTGCACAGATCAACTCTGTAGCCAAGACCCTCATCTCCAGAATCAAACGCCTAGACAACAAATACCATCTGAAAACTGAATTACGCAATCTCAACAAACGTATTAATCTCCAACAGATTCCAAAGAAAAACAATTACCACCTAATTCAAAGGGAGACTCCTCCCAAAACCCAAGACACAGAACAGAACAACGGCATCGCCCTCCTCCCTTACATCAAATGCACCACAGATAAAATCAGCAAAATTCTCCACAAACACAATATCAAGACAGCCTTCAACACTGACCAAAAAGTAGCCAACATCTTAAGAAACCGCAAAGACAAAATCCAGCTAGAAAACCAAAGAGTCTACGAAATACCATGCAAAATCTGCCCTGCAACATACTTAGGACAAACGAACAGGAGAATAAATGCACACATCGCAGAACACAAGAATGCAGTAAGAAAAAAGAAAAGAAAAGACTTCCTTCCTTTTCCAGCACCTTAAAGCTACAGGACATGAAATTAATTTTGAAGGAACCAGGTTAATCTCCAAAACTGAACACTTCAACAAGAGAATAATTATGGAAGCTGTCGAAATAGAGAAACACCCCCACAACATGAATAAACGTGATGATACCCCTCTCTCTCCCTCACACACACACACATGTTTGTAGATTTTCACAAGTACAGGTATACAGGTCTTGCTGTATTCGGGTCTTTCGCCATGTAAGATTGAGAGTATTTTGGCAATGTTTCAACAAGGTCCCACTCGCCATCTTCAGGCTGGTGCCTTCGGCTTTGTGCTTGTGCGAGCAAAGCGTGATCGGAGCTGCCGTCTTTCTATAAATATTGGTGTGGGTGTGTGGAGTGCTGGCTTTGTTGCTGTAAGCGGGTTGGTTGGCTGTGTTGCTACATCTTGATTAGTTGATGGAGTTGATGTATGCAGATTAGTCGGCTGTTTTGTAACATCCTGAGTGGCTGAGGTACTAGCTGTGTGCCCATTAGTGTTTTGTGTTGGAATGACCTAATGGGCTGTGTGATGACATCCTGAGCTCTAGTGTAGTGATATCCTGAGTCCTGTGCTGCAACATCCTTGGAGGTTGGCTGCATTGTAACATCCTGAGCCTTTGCGTTGTAATCTCCTGAGTTCTGTGATGTAATGTCCTGAGCAGATGGCTGTGATGTAACATCCCGGGCTTTGGTTTGGCTCCGAGTTTGCGGTTCGGCCATGTGTTCATGGCATGTGTCAGTTTGCTTTGTGTGGGAGTCGGAGGGGGGTGCAGCAGTTGGTGATGCAGCCGTGGTTTGGCAATCACCATCCAGAAGCCAAACCGTTTTTCCGGTAGATCTCTAGCTTAGATATGTTGATGACACTTTCATGATTTGGCCACACGGGAAAGAAAAACTGGACAACTTCCTCACACATCTCAACAGCCTACACCCCAAAATACAATTCACCATGGAAATAGAAGAAAATAACCAACTTCCCTTTCTGGACGTCCTAATCTACAAAAAACCCAATGGCTCCCTGGGGCACACCATCTACCTGAAAAAAACACACACCAACCACTACTTAAATGCACAATCCCATCATCACCCTGCACAGATCAACTCTGTAGCCAAGACCCTCATCTCCAGAACCAAACGCCTAGACAACAAAGACCAACTGAAAACTGAATTACACAATCTCACAAATGTATTAATCTCCAATGGATTCCAAAGAAAAACAATTACCAAACTAATCCAAAGAGAGACTCCCCCCAAAAACCGAGACACCGAACAGCTTCTACAAGCAGATATATTCCCATGTAGCAGCCTGATCTTTCTTCACTGTAAAATACCACATTTTGAATAAATCACATAGTCTAAATATGTTTAATTATGTGAGACTCGATTGCTTATATTAGTAATGCAGCTTCTGAATTAAAATCAACAATAGTTACACAACCATAATCTGAAAACCCACTTGCAGAAACAATGACAGGATAATCACAATAATATTGCTAGCGATCAAATTCTGACATTTCTGTAATTAATCTAGCTGCTATACTGGATAACAAAGAAGTGGACTCAGGCACTAAAATTAGGAATTGTTGCACAGTAACTCATTCTCTAAATAATTTGGTCTTCCGCAATTATAGTTAAAATGTTTATTTTGAGGTTTGGTTTTGCTCCACACTTTTTTCCCCTACAATCATTTATTTTAAGCAAACATTAAACTTGACAGAATACCTTTCAACTGGAATTGTTGTTTTGTTGTATAGCCTTATGTTCCTCTTGTCTGATAAAAGGCTAAACTACAATCCAGGTTTTAGAGCGGAATGCCTGATTAATCTGTCTGCTAGCTACATATGGAAATAAATTAGCAAATGGTTCATGTGGGACTGAGCTACTACAGCGATGATAAATTATTGCCCTCTTCCATGGCTATATTACTGAAGCTTCAGTGGTTTCTCTGTTCCCATTGTAAAGATTGATAACAGCAAACCACTATGGTTCTGGAAATAAGGCAGCATTTGAAGTAGTGTAAACGGATTCTGAGCCTTATTTTTGTAAGCTTTGTGTAGGCTTTTTCTGCTTTAAACTAAGTTTTTTTTTAATACAAGAGCAAATATTAAATAAAAAGATTATGACTGAAAATATTTAATCAAAGAAAAACTATCATCCAGGGGGAAAAAATCTCATGAAAAATCTCATTTTATGACACCCAGAGTCCCCTTATTGGGGAGACAGATAGCATAAAATTTAATAAATACATAAAAATAAATGCATTTATTTTTCTCAGCAACAATTCAGAAATGGCTTGGTTGACTTGGCTTTCTTCACATATTTTTTTAAGTTGTACTTTATATTCAATCTTAAAATTTCCTGGAGGTCTCTAACCAAGTCAGCTTCCTGACCTTGTTAAAGATCAGCCAAGATTATGTGATGCTACATAGCAATACATAATCACAGACAAAATTCAAATAAAATTTCAGCAAATTGCTTGAAAATCCTCTTCACTGCAATTGTATCTATATTGTGTGCATGTATCCATGTACTGATACAATTGTATTGCAATAGGCATTTGGGCTTTGTGTTCATTGCACACATTGGGGAGAGAGTTAGTGTTGGCCTTTCAAGATCTAACCCAAAGGTACTTTTTCCAAAAGGGAACTGGACATTCTTGGTTCTTTTCTTTGAAAATATTTTGCTTCTTATGCAAGAAGCATCTTCAGAACAGATCTAATGTCATACTGGAGTAGTTTTTGTAGTTGCCACTGAATTAAAAATATTGCTTGGGTTTTCAAATCTAGGAGTAAGAAGTGGGAAATTAATTTTTTTTGTCCTGCCACTTTATTTCTGTGGAACTGGAAATAATGCCTTGCAAAGAAATGAATAAGTTGATATGCCTATTATTTATACTGAAGAGCTGACATCAAGCTGAGATACAGGGTCCTTCTCCAACCGCACACAAGCATACCAGAAATATTTAGATTGTATTCAGATAGTTGAAAAGTCACAAACAAATTCCAAACAAAGCAGTTTACTAAACCAATGATGAGCTGAAGCAGTGGGCTCTTTCCCATGCTCATTAGATCAACTTTTCCTGTATAAGATTAAGGCTACGATTGGCCATAATACTATCCAAATCCTGATGAGAAACTAAGACAACTTGGCTTCTATTTTCTGCCCTACATATAAATATATATAAAACATATATATAAAATGCATATAAAAAAGCGCTCAATGAGAGCTTTTTGTGAGACAATTTCAATCAAGTATTCAGCCTTCCAATGACTTGATGGGCTCCAGATGTCTTCCCAGTCAATATATACAGCATCCAGTCAAGAAACAATTTCTTGACTTAGAATACAGGAAGCATCATAGAAGACGACAGACTGCTCAGAATGGTAGGGCTTTAGGGAGATGGAAGGATGAAATGATAAGTATATAGTTGAAAATTCTGGAAGTTGTAGACCAATACTTCTCAATCACAGCAGAGCTACTATTTTATTCTGTAGTACATTATTGATTTCTGAGAAAGAAAAGGTTACATGTTTACACATTTTCCGGGATGCAGTTAAGAGCAATTGCTTACTAAGAATAGAACAGAACAGAACAGAACAACTGTGTTTGAAGGTTTTTTAGGCCAACCCCCTGCCTAGGCAGGAAACCCTATACTGTTTCAGACAGATGGCTATCCAACATCTTCTTAAAGACTTCCAGTGTTGGGGCATTCACAACCTCTGGGGGCAAGCTGTTCCACTGCTTAATTGTTGTAACTGTCAGGAAATTTCTCCTCAGTTCTAAGTTGCTTCTCTCCTTGATTAGTTTCCACCCATTGCTTCTTGTTCTACCCTCAGGTCCTTTGGAGAATAGCTTGACTCCCACTTCTTTGTGGCAACCCCTGAGATATTGGAACACTCCCCTAGTCCTTCTTTCTATTAAACTAGACATACCCAGTTCCTGCAACCATTCTTCATATGGTTTAGCCTCTAGTCTCCTAATCATCTTTGTTGCTCTTCTCTGCACTCTTTCTAGAGTCTCCACATCTTTTCTACATCGTGGCAACCAAAACTGAATGCAGTATTTCAAGAGTGGCCTTACCAAGGCATTATAAAGTGGTATTAACACTTCATGTGATTTTGATTCTATCCCTCTGTTGATGCAGCCTAGAACTGTGTTGGCTTTTCTGGCAACTGCTGCACACTGCTGGCTCATATTTAAATGTGTGTTCTAACTGTATAGTCACCATATGGTTATGTAATTATTCAACTATACACATGCATCATATATAGTTTATAAACAGAGCAAACATATGGGATTCACATCAATGTGAATGTCGATCTCCCTTACCTCATCCCCTCACTCCCATACATTAATCATAACCTGTGAAAGGCTTTCATGCATAAGAGTTTTATGCTCATGGGAAGCTTGTTTTAAAAAGTCTGTTTTTTAAAAAAAGTCAAGAGTCTATTTCTTAAGTTAATTGAATGTGCACATACGTACATCTAAGTCTCTGGGATTCCTTTTTTCACTGTTGTTATTTGGTGGTATATGGTCTGATGCAGTAGTATAGTGATATGGTCTGATGCAGTAGTATAGTAAAAATGTTGAGATGGATGATCTTAGACTGGTTGTTATCAGACAAGGAGTTGCTATTGTGTGGATAAAATGAAAGGAGACTTTAAGTATGTATTCTCACACTTCATAAGCTACTTACAACTCTGACTATACAGTCAGCTTTCAGTGGTATATCAAGGTTTTCACTGAGTAAGGTATTTGTCAAACTGGGAAACACCCACTGAAGCATATTAATCTCTTTGTTTGACTACATCACTACTTGTCAATAAGACCCCATTCTCTCTCTGTCTCTGTCTCTCTCCTCCCCCCCTCTCTCTACACACACACACACACACACACACACACACACACACACACACACAAAGGGGAGAGAGAAAGCTTTGTCTCTGTAGTTTTATTTGGAAGTTTTCTTTCAGGCTGCATTGTATAGCCATTTACATCAGAGTAACTTCTATTAGACATAATAGGACTTACTTCTGAATGGATGACCATAGGATTACACATTTAGACAATCAATGAGCTGCTAAGCATTTCTTAAGATAATGCCAATTCAATAAATGTGTGCCTGTTCAATGGTAACCTCATGCATAGTACTTGACTGTTTGTCCTGCCTTGAGTGAAAGGATATGTTGATGAAAACCTTACGTGGGTTTTCCCAAAGGAACCATGGAGCAGATAAAAGAATTTCCATTTTTATTGGAAATGTCCAGTCTCATCCAATAAACTGACCAAGAGCAACTGTTTCCCTATCTAGTCTATCTATTCAGCATCCAAGTATTTATTGAAGTTATTATCTGGGAGGAAAATAAACTTTCCTAGTGACCATATTATAACAAGCTATGAATGTTTATATATTAAGAGTTATTGTGTCTCTACAGTTTTCTTTAGAAAGTTGGACTGTGCGAAAGGTATTTATAATTTGTATTTTTGAGAGTTGCTTAGACAGCCTAAGCTTGCATCATTCCAGAGTAAAAAAATGAACTTCAGTGCTATGTATAGTGAGCGTGAAAGCCAATTTAACAGATTGCTCAGCATCTGATAACAAATGAGCCTCAATTTTGGGTTATTTTCAAAATATTTATAGCATGTTTTATTTTGGTTTAGTCTCTTAAATTGGTTTGCTGTGGTTACTTGTACAATCTGTTTAAAGGCCTTCCAGGTCCTTTCCAACCCTAAGATTCTATGGAGGCCACATGAAAGCCATTTATAAGGTTCCATTTCTATGCAGAAACACCTCTAGGTGAATCACAAGAGCTGATTCAAAGAGAAACAAAATAAAATGCTTTCTGAGGCACAATTCATATGACTAGTAGAGCAGGTTGACTTTGCGTTCCCTCAAATGAAGCAGGGTTGCTAGTATGGACCAGTCTCTTGTGAATCAGACTTGCAGGTTCCCCCTTCCTTGTTGGGGTTGCTGCAGCTGCTATGTCAATGCTTCTTTTCTGTCACTAGGTGTCACTTTAGCATTGCTTCTGAAGAAGGCAGTAGTGCAGGGGTACCAAGATGTGTCAAAATAAAGCAAACATCCAAGGTATATTATGAATATGGATAATGGTACATGGATATGAATGACCTTGGGAGATGTGGAAGGTAGAAGCAAAGACATGCTGCCTAGGAAATGATCAGTTAAGAGAGGGTGTAGCCTGCAGCTACATAAGGGGCAGAGAAAGAAACTCAGAAAGGATCCACCCTAACTTGTGAGACTGTAAAAGAGATGGCTGGAGATTTATACTATTAGACTTGCTAGATTCTATTTATGTAGCTTTACAATAAAGTAGAATTAATGTATCTGGTCCTGTCTCCTGGAAAAGGTGATAATATGTTAGTAGGGATCAGCGGTGAAATCCTCTGAAGTCTGCTCCCAATTCGGTGAGTCCGCTACTGAGTGTGTGGTTTGCGCACATATGTGTGCTTTGTGCGCATGCGTGCCTGAGGCACGCCTGTACAGCCCTAAAAAAGGAACATTTTGAAGCCTTCCAAGTCTGCAAAGGTTAAGTAGAACAGTGTGTATGTGTGGGGAGGATCCTTTGTGCCATGCGAATTAGATTAAGTAGAAAGCAGGAAATCTGATGATTCTAGCTAATATAAACTGTTGCGTCAAAGCTGATTGTCGCCCAGCTAATCATCAGAAATACCAGTTCGCCTGAGCCAGTAGAATTTTTTACTACCGGTTCGGGCAAACTGGTCCAAACCGGTAGCATTTCACCCCTGGTAGGGATATATACATAAGTAGCTATTAAAAAGGTGTGCTGATATTTTTGGATCGCAGAAAGGAAAGAGAAAAATCTTCAGTTTTTAGACTATCCCACCAAATACAGGGAGCCTTCGACTTATGACCGCAATCGAGTGCAAAACTTCTGTTGCTAAGCAAGACAGGTGTTAAATGAGTTTTGCCTCCTTTTGCCACCTTTCTTACCATGGTTGTTCAGCGAATCACTGCAGTGGTTAAGTGAGTAACCTGGATAATAAGTGACGCTGGCTTGCCCATTGACGTGGCTTGTCGGAAGCTTGCAAAAGGTGGATCACATGACCTCAGGACAGTGCAACTGTCATAAATGTGAATCGCTTGCCAAGTGTCCATATTTTGATCACGTGATGTTGGGGATGCTGAGGGATGGTCATAAGTCATTTTTCCAATGCTGCTGTAACTTCCAATGGCCACTAAGCAAATTGTTGTAAGTTGAGGACTACCTGTATATTCTGACTCCACTGCCCTACCATATTAAGACCATGCAGTTTATTTAGTAAAAATTATATAATTCAGGCTAGCTTGGAAACCCATGATAATGACATCACAGAGCATTCTTGAACCTTACCTGGGTATTAAGGCCTTTGGTTACTAGCAACTTGCTAAGGTGGTGAGCTGTCACCTTCAAGTTGCAAGATTTCCTATGGATAAGGAATGCCATTGCAGATATGAGAGCCCCAAATTCTAATTCCAAAAACGTAATCAAATTAAACATACCCTGCTTGGTCTGTTATTTTCATCTATTATTAATGTTTCTGAAACAGCATATCCATTATCCATCCTCACATTACTAGGTCTAAGTGAACATACATAAATACATATTCTGGTATTCTTCCTTTGTCCAACATTCTCATATTCTTAGATTTTGCATCACTGATGAATAACTGAAATAATTTCTCACAATTAAACAATTAAAGAAAGAGGGTGCAGGTTAATTTTACAACCCAGCCTTCATGTTTGTGTGTGTGCACCTTGTTTAGTACCTGAGCGAAGAATCCAATGTGCAAACATTATTTTGTGAGAAGCAGATATTTCAATCATTTCCAAATGTTAATGTGGTGAACACAAGAAAATATCAATTTAAACCTTGCTCTTGCCGAAACTCAGAGCTACAAATCACCGAGAATGTCAGGCTGTACATTAAGAACATGACGGGCCTTTTATTTTGTTTACTAAATTGCTGCTGAAGTGAAACCAGCCTAAGCAAAAATACAATACGGGAGAGAAAATAGTTTAATCCCCCTTAAAAGGGAACCCCCGCATCTGCAATTAATATAACTATGCAGGAGACTGTGTGCCCTACTTTTTTGGGGGAAAGGTAGTTCTCTGTTTGTTGAAAAGCATTCTCAATTTAAACTTTCCTTCACCTTTTTGTTTGGACTATAAAGCCGATTGTTTCCAGTGATTTGGCCATGCTGATTGAAATGGATACTGTCTTTTAAGGGCTGTATAGTCCAAGTGAACTAGATAAAGAATTATTAAAGGGGAGAGCAAGAGTTTCAAGGTAGCTCATTTAGTTATCATATCTTCTGGATCCAGGCTGAACAGGTACAAATTGAACAAATTGTCTCAAGTCGTAGGCTTCTCCAAGAATCAAATAATTGCTCATTGGAAAGTAGGTTGGAGGTCTTCTAGTTCTAATCCCCTGGTCAGGAATCTTCATACCATACCAGATAAATGGCTGTCCAACATGCTTTTGAAAACTTTCAGTGATGGAGACCCTATGACTTCGGAAGGCAGGCAGTTCCATTGCTTAATAGCTCTCACAGTAAAGAAATTCCTCCTTATTTTAAGTTTGGCTCTCTCACTGTAAAACGTACTTTCCTCCATTGGTTTTGTCTTATCCTAGGGTGCTTTGGTTATCCTACCAGTGATATCTTCCCTGTGACTTCCCCTCATGTATTAGAATATAGCACTTTTTAATAATAATTTTTCAAAATTTACTTTTAATGAATACATGCAAATTAATATTGGCACATGAACACATTCCTATATTGTACAAATTTGAGTCCACTTATGAATGGCTTGGGTTACAGACTGAGCTCCAGTTACTTGTCCCAGCTTCTGCCAACTTAGCAGTTTGAAAGCATGTAAAAATGCAAGTTGTATGTTTGCAATTCCTTCAGGAGCCTCCATAGTAAGATTATAATTATCAAAGAGAAAGAAACCAACATGTGAGAAATGGAAGCCAAATTAGATCTCTCTAAAAGAATTGCTAGATCAGTGGCTGAGACGCTGAGTTTGTCAATCAGAAAGGTCGGCAGTTCAGCGGTTCGAATTAGCTCCCATTACTTGTCCCAGATTCTGCAAACCTAGTAGTTCGAAAGCACGTAAAAATGCAAGTAGGAAAATAGGAATCACCTTGGTGGGAAGGTAACAGCATTCTGTGCACCTTCGGCATTTCGTCATGCCGACCACATGACCACAGAGACGTCTTTGGACAGTACTGGCTCTTTGGCTTAGAGCACCGCCCTCTAGAGTCGGGAATGACTAGCACATATGTGCGAGGGGAACCTTTACCTTTACCTATGAATGGCTTGATGCTTTTCTTTTGATTTTTTGGCAAGACTCATGGTCACCATGTTTAATTCTACCAACCAACCCAGCAACTACTCTTGCATGAGCAAAATCCGAGACCAAACACAAGTCTTCTTCAGCTATTCCCAAATGGAGCATAAAAGGGCTAGCTCAGAATAATAGAAGCTCAGGGTAGTCAGTCTATTGACTGTAGCTGATTCTACAATGGAGCAGTACACAAATCCATTAATGCTTCTTCTCACTGAAGATTAGCATAGTGGTGAGCATGGCACAAAGAAGTTGGAGGATGAGTTCCTATTTTCAGATTTCTAAACCTGCATTAGTTTACACTAATGCTAATTTCTCTATTTGAAACTAGGCTGGAGGAGTGACAGTTGTTAGGATTTCAAGTCAATTATGAGTTCAGCAAAATGTGATCTATGTTGTTGAAGAAACAGGGTCATCAACAGTGCAGCATTGTAATATAGTGAATAATAAAATGATCTTGGAAATTACTGTCATTGAGGATAAGTACTGGAAGTAATGAAACCTGACAAATTTGAATTTAATAGGCCTTTCTTGAGATTAGCCTGTTCCATTAGATTTGACTCCATCTTTCTCTTAGCCTTGTAGAGTTAAGGGCTTTCTAAAAAAACAACAAATTTAATAACAAATGGTATTAGGGCCGTCAGTTGAGGACTCCACCTCTGTAAAGTGAGAGGAAATGATCTTGATTTATCTAATTTTTAGGAAGTGAGATCAACAAAGGTTTAATATGACTTGAACTTGTTGAGCAGAGATTGCTTTTCTTGTGCCTAGTCATCTTAATTTAAACACTAGGAAAAAATGGAAAAAGCAAGTGTAGGTATCAAAGCTAGTTCTATACCTCATAACTCGGACGATCACTGGTGTTATTAGGTCTTTAACGTCCTTTATTAATTAGAATTATATAAAGGAAACTAGGGACAAGTGCATCACATCCTGACTGCTCCACCCAAAATTTTGGTGTCTGCACAATAGGACGATTGTTGTTTTCATATAGATAGGGGAGTAAATTATAGAGATACACACGTCAAGCAAATTCTGTGCTGCATATGATTGCCATATAATCTATGGGTGATGTAAGGATCATGAGCCCAGCCCATCAGTTCCAGCAGAAGAGGAATGCTATGCCATCTGTGAGATGGGCAGCATCTAAATAAATAAATGAGTCCAGTCTGCTAGGGAGGTATCCTTGATAAGACCCAGAAGCTTTTTCTGCTCACCTTATGGAACACCCTCTCCCACCTCCCACACAAAGTGTGTAATTCCATTCACTTGAAATACAACACAATCAACAAGATGATAAAAAAAATCAAATACCCCAAAAGCTGAGAGGTAATGGGAAATAAAATTAAAAACCAAATGACTAATATAAGGTTTAATAAAAACTGATCAGGGAAAGCTTCTGTTTCCACATATATACATTGCTGTAGAATCTAGGGCTGTCAAAGACTGGATGGGCTGGATGCGTCATGTGCAGGCCACACCCATCCCATCTCCGTGATGGGGAAAATGTCACAAAATGTCATATGATGGCAATGTGACGCCGCGAATTTGACACCCGTGCTGTAGGTAAGTAAACATTTTGGGCTGAGAGTTGTATTTAAACTGTTTTGGAGAACTGCGAATTGAATGGGAGTGGGACAATGGTGCAAAATCACCATGTCAAGATTATGTCATGCAAGTAGACAAAGTCAGTACTTTCTTGAACTATGAGAAAAAATACCTTGTTTATTATTTAAAAGTTCAGCCAAGTAATCTGCAGATATTTAATTATGTCTTGTTCACATTTGGCATTGTTCATAGAATGATACAAACTCTGTGGAAACATTTTTTTTGCGGGTAAATGTTCCTGTTTTCAAAAGATACAGAAAACCACAGCTTTCTGGTCATACAGCTAATGCGCACATACCTTTCACCTTGATTATCTTCAAACATACAGAGCATTCCAGGACAGGTGAACTGAAAAAGTCAAGTTGATATAATTAATACTCTTTCCCCTCTTTGTATGTCAATGTAAACATTTTAGGGCAGATCTGTTGTTGTTGCAACTGCACTTGACTTTGAGCACTTTGGATCAAGGACAGCTTTGAATCTTGCCTTTTTGTTTTGACTTTTTATAGGAATGACATAATTAAACATAGCCAGTGGTATCTAAGTTTGCAATGTGGAAAAGCCAAAGCTGGAGTGAGTGTTATTCTTTACTTTCATTCAAGGGAGACCACCTATATATTTATGTATGTGTGTGCATGTGTGTACGCACACTTACCTTTACATATATAATGTGTGTGTCTGTGTTTCTAAGGTTACTAAAATGTAAGATAAGTGTTAAACTCTATTTCATGTTCCCCAAACAACTTATTCTGTGATATGGTTGATATCAGCACATTGCCATGTTTACACGGAGCTGCCCAGTGAGGTTAAACAAGCTTTTCTCTACCTTTACAGTTCACAAGAACTGCAAGTGAGATTTTATTTCCTTTGGATATGCTACTTGCTTATTCATCAGAAATCTCTGGAAAAGGATTGCATGACTAAATGAAACCACACGATAAAATTCACCAGAAAGAGACAGGGGGGAAACAAATGCTTCTCTGCCAGTAGCATTAATCGGAGCATAGGAATTTTTAAAAATGTCTTCATTTATACAAAGAGAATACTGCATTAGCAGTTGGAATTTATATATATATATATATATATATTTAAAGGCAGGTCATCCAGAGGTGGAATTCAACAGGATCTTACCAGTTTTGGAGAAGTGGCAGCAGAAATTTTGAGTAATTCAGAGAACTGGTAAATATCACCTCTTACTGGCCCCCGCCCCCATCTATTCTCTGCCTCCTGAGTCCCAGCTGATTGGGAGAAAATGGGGGTTTTGCAGTAACCTTCCCCTGGAGTGGAGAAGGAATGGGGATTTTATAGTATCCTTCCCCTGCCACGCCCACAAAGCCACGCCCACAGAACCAGTAGTAAAAACTTTGGAATCCCACCACTGGGGTCATCCCAGGATCCCTTGGTAGAGTTCTAGATACAATACAAAGTAGTTCAGCTCCTAATTTTAACACCTAAGGTCAATTAGAGTGGTAATTGAATATAGGCTTAAATGGCAGCCATCACCTGCAGCATCTCTCTGTGATTGTATTTACTTTCATTGTGCCTGATGAAGAATTCTGGAAGAATTTCACACCTGCACATTAGTTGAGTTGATGTTTCAAAGTGATGCACAATTACACTTTTTGCTATTTTTTATTTCTTTGGTTGGCATAATAATCTTTCCTTTAATGGAATTCAGCAATTATCCCCCAACATTAAACAGAGTTGTGATTTTTTTAAAATTTTCTGATCCCATGTTAAAGTGATGGTAGGAAAAACACTTTATTTTGATTATTAGAATGATTCTTCCTAAGCACTAGACTGTTATATTAATCCGAAATATGTGTCTACAGTTCTAGGTCTCTTTTAAAAATATAATTTGATCACCATTGAAGTGGCAGCAACAGCTGCTGCTTTGTCCTCAGTTGGAATTACACTGTGTGTGCTGTTTCGTAGATGTATATAGCTATATGGCCCTTCAGTATTTCTCACAATGGGCCTGGCTGGCTATATTGCTTGGAATTATAGTAGCATTATAAGGAGGATTACGGATTCAACACATGGTATATTTATGGAACAGCATGGCATTTCTTGGGCCCCTGAAAAGGCCACAGTTGATCATTGTGGGCAATCTCAGACGTTTACTGGGTGATTTTGGGCTAAACTCAGGGGGAAGATTTAACTCAAGTTAAAGATATACCGTAATAGAAAAATATATCAGTAAATTTACATGAAATACCTCTCCAGTTGCAATTTATATAAACTACCTTGTGTATTGGTGTACTAATTAAGATTTATACATTATTACAATAAACTCATGATCTATTTGTACTCAGTTAAGAGATCAAATGCTATGCACCCTAGGAAGAGGTTTACATGCTGAAATAGAAAATACGAGGGCTGTAATCCAAAATAAGAACACTGTTATTGTAAAGACAAATGTGCTAATTGAGAAAAAAAATGATGATTGATCATATTACTTGCAGAAGTAACACATAGCACTTTTGCAGGATATGTTAAACCCAAAAAAATGGTTGACACAAAAGAGCATCATGAATAATTGAAGCTAATTTGCACTTGTTAAATAAACTAGCCAAGTGCATCGAGAGATACATTATCCATGCTGTTAAGTTGTGCGCTTAGGTCTCCCCTTGTGAAGCTCGTCTGCAGTCTTTATTTATTTGTGTCCATGCTTTTATAGCACTTTCATCTACATTTTTCCCTCCAGCCAAGGAAAAGAGGTTGGCTGAGAGAGAAACTCACTGGATCAAGTTCCTCCCATGAATTCAATTTTTTTTATAATAGTCCTTAACCAACATCAGTATATTTTGGGCAGCAAAACATATTTCTGCTAATGACAACAATCTTAGTGCTGCAAGAGAATGGCAAAAACCAGTGCTATGCTACTAAGTCCCTTATCTGAACTACCTTCTTAAATTTACCATTATAGTGCACTGGTGATTGTGTTATCTCCTTCCTTACTTTTGACCAACCTCCATCTTCTCTATCCTGAACAATGAGATGTGGCTGCTTCTGGTCTTCAGCTCACATTGGTGGTGGTACTTAAGCTGGCAGTGATTTGGGCATATGGAGGAGGTATATGAAGCAAATTTTAATTCTTCGGAATTACAAGGATCCAGTTTACCAGGGTACCAAGACATTTGTATAGAAGAACAGAGTTCCTTTGTGTGTGTATCTGTGTGGGTAAGGGAATCAAACAACTTAAGTATCACTGTTCTAGAGAAAAATGTAGCTACGTGAGGTTGCAATCTCTGACCTAATTAGCATGGTTTGAATAAACTCCCTGTGAAGAGTGTTGTGTTGAAGAGGACTCTAAATGAAATGCAGAAATTTAGATAAACAGGTAGTCTTCAACTTATGATCATTCATGTAATGACCTTTCAAGTTATAACAGTGCTAAAAAAAAAATTTCTGGGGAACAACAATCCCCAACGTTGACATGTTTTAGTCATTTTTAAAAATTTCACCAGTGTTGGCCTTTTCTCTTTAACAATATTTCTAAAACTTTTAACTTTGGTTTTGGTTTTAGTTTTTCCTACTCAGTGGTGGGTTTCTGCCGGTTCGCACTGGCTCGGGAGAACCGGTTGGTGAAATTTACCGATCCAGTGAGAGGAGGTTCGACCGGTGGACCTGGAAGTAACTTCCGGAACACCTGCCCCGGCCCTGTCGCTCGCTCACTCACCCCGCCCATCCGGAAGCCGCTCCATTGCTTGCTCCCCCACCACCTGTCCACACTATCCTAGCCCAATTCAGTGTCAAGTCCCATACCTGAGAGTGGAGGTGGTGAACAGAGAAGCATGGAGAGATTCAGCGGCACCATCCACCAGACAGCAGCGGCAAGCTCAGGAGTTTTCTCCTGGATTCCCCTCTGTCCCGCCTTCTCAGATCTCCCTAATTTAGGCCCTTAATTCTCCAGTTGTCTATTTTTGGGAGGTTTTCCCCTCTCTCTCACCCCCTCCCTTCATAGGAGTCCCAAAAAAAATTGCCACATGGCTTGGGGGTGGTGGTCAGGTGACTGAGTGTGCATGAGTGATGTCAAGTTGACCATACCCGCTCGGTCACATGACTGCCAAGCCACACCCACAAAATAGGCCACACCCACAAAATAAGTTCTAATTTTTTTTGAAACCCACCACTGTTCTTACTGTGTTATTAAAGTTGTCATATCTATTGCAAACAACTTTAGGATTTTTATAATTGGAAACAATATAAAAATTCTTGGAGTAAACATGTTCTGGCATTTTACTACCTCCCTTATAATTGCACCCGGACAAATAATATTTCAAAAAGCAGATGTCTCTGTTTAACCTAAGGGTACAGCCCAAGAAATCTAAGGTTCTGGGATTAGCTGTGGTCCCAGAAAGCCAGACTCAAAAACTGCCACTAATTGCAATTTTTAATTTGGCAGAATATATGACTGCAGCATAATCATTATGCATATACACTCACCATGATATTTCTTTTCAGGGTAAATAAGGCTATGCCACATGAAGAAAAGTATAAAAATGCAGCCAGTGAGATGAAAGGGGGAAAAGAGAAAAAAGGAAAGAAATCTAAATCTAATTTAAACTCACACCATTCACTATACTTCTCTATAAATTTCTGTCTTGTGAACTGTCCTTGCTTTATTACATCCACATACTGTTTAATATATTGCATTTTTCTTTAAATTTCTCCTCCTTCTTTCAGAAATCTCATCAATTCTATGCAATTGTGTGGGTTTTTAAGCTCTTCTAGTCTTGACCCATTAACTCTTCCTTTATATATTTGTTTTACAATTCAATTTTCATTCATTGTCTATATGACCAAACGACTACGGTGTTCTTCTTTCATAACTCTCACTTTATATTCAGTTCACATTAATTTATTACCATTCATTCTTAACTTTACCTGTTTTGTTTGACCATACAGTTACAGTAAATGCTCCATTGCCAGTGCATTTTATGTCATTTCCAATATATCCAATCTAATGACATATAACACTGTAAAATGGGCCATTTTTTAAAACAAATGTTCAGTTTCCAGTTCCCAGTCCACATGTATGCACTATGTTTCTATTAGCAGCTGTCCAATTTAAACTTTCTTCATTCACTTTCTCAACTCTTGTTTGTATTCTTTTTCATAATTTCCCTTAGTGTAATTGCATATACTTCAATGTCACATTGCAACATAATTCTTTTCATTCTGTTCCAATCAGTTACTACATTTTCTTTTGTTCACATTCTGTTCATTCTTTTGGAAGATTAATCTATTTTATCGTATTTTTCCATATAAGATTTGTTCTTTTGCTTCCTACAATTGTTGCATTGTCATTCTGATTTCAATTTGCTTTTCTTCCACATCTGTTTTTCGAAGATTTACTCTTGATTCTACCAACGAATGGTTTGCCCCACATTCAAAATCTCTCAACATCATCATATTCTTTACTAATTCTGTCAATCTTTTATCATTTTATCATACATCAGATCCCTATTCATTCCTTTACCACAGGGGCATATGAATATAGTTGTGCCTTCACCCATTTACTTACACTAAACATTCACCTTTCTCATTCATTTCTGGGTTTCTGAATGAACCAATAGCTGTTTCTGTACTCTGTCATCTCATTCCCATCAGCCATTCATATCATCTGAGAGGGAAACTTTCCCTTCTGAAAGGAATTCATTTAGAATATTGTATTTTTCCTACAAAACTCATCTCTGTTGTTCCATTATCACTGTTCACTGGAGTATAAAATACAACTGTGACCAGTCTATGATTCTTAATTTTATACAAATACACAACCTAGATGATGCCAATTAATGCTTTCAAAGACTTTAGCCTTTTGATTCATAAATACTGTAAACATATATCTTCATTTAACTGCATCCAGAAAGTCAGACCAACTCATTTAATTTCTATATATTTTCCTCCATTTTCACATAAACACAAGATATCAAATTTTCTTTCATTAATTATTTTGTTAATTTATATTCTTTATAGGTTACTCCACCTATATAATCCAAATTACAATCCACCATAGGCTATGGTAATCAGGAAATAGATGTTGCTATCCATCATGGTTTTGGTCAAATCAGGCTTTCATATAACACTTTTGAGTAAAATAGTGATGGTGTGGCCTAGATTACTAGACTTAGAGATGCTCACACTATATGCCACGTTCACAATTAAATATACAAACAAGGTACAATTTAAGTAGTGTGCATTAAGCACATTGGAAAAACAAAGTTTATTCCGCTTATAGTATTGTATGCAAACTAGGATCTCTAGATTAGACTAGAGAGATTGATTGCTGTCAGGATATGAATTTTAATCGTACTACTATAATTAACTAATTAAATTAGTGTAGAACTATGGGCTCCTCAACTTGAGAAGGTTTTACTCGTCTGTCCTATAGAAATTAAGAAAGAAGTTAGTTCCAAAAGGTTGACGTCGTTAGAAATCGAAATTGTATCCTTCAGTTTAACTCTCACAAATCCCATTTCCATTAAAAAAATCCGGAGAGAAAATATTGTCATTCATGGCAATTGACTATTGAAATCCATTAAACATTTATAATTGACATTATGAGAAAAAGTGCAGCCCCTTTCATTAGTCATTATGTTTTCTCTTAATGTCATCATTCAGTTGTATATGACTTAGATCTATAGTTGTGCTGTGGCTACTACTTGCAGGATTCCTAACCTTGTAGTTATTCTGGAATTTATTATCTCAATGCATCTGGAAAGCCTCTTGGATTAGGGATGGTCCACAAAATGGGAGGAGGACCTGACATTCTTTAGATAACATCACAATGCCTAAAATTTATAACAGGTGGCCGCACCATTATGAATCTCAAAAAGCTAAACAGTGTCAGGACTAGCTGGGACTTTGATGCGAGTATATCAGGGAATCTCAAAGGTATAGACCAACCTAGGAAGCAAAAGAATCCTGAAAGAAGGCAAAATTAAGTAACTTTCATATTGAACACAATGTATGTGGATGCATAATTGTGAAGTCACCAGGACTTCAGCTTATCTTGACATAGACTTTCCATTTCCTTACAGCCCTAAAGTTTGTTAATTCATTTTCAGTAAATGATATCTGGCATTTATTAACCAGAAGAAAGCCTTTAAAATACTTGTCCCTGGATGGATGGCAACCGACTCAAACTCAACCCCTCCAAGACGGAGTGGCTGTGGGTACCAGCTCCCCGGTTCAGCCAATTAATTCCATCATTGGCCATCGGGGGCATCCAACTCGCCCCCGTGGAGCGGGCGCGCAATTTGGGCATCCTCCTGGATGCCCGGCTGTCCATGGATGACCATGTGACAGCCGTGGCAAGGGGGGCGTTCCACCAGGTTCGCCTGGTGTGCCAATTGCGCCCCCTACTGGACCGGGATGCCTTACGCACAGTCACTCATGCGCTGGTGACGTCTCGCTTGGACTACTGTAACGCTCTCTACATGGGGCTTCCCTTGAAATGCACCCGGAGGCTACAGTTGGTCCAGAACGCAGCCGCGCGGGTAATTATGGGGAGTACTAGGTACTCCCATGTGACACCGTTCCTGCGCTAGCTGCACTGGCTTCCTGTGGTCTATCGGGTGCGTTTCAAGGTTTTGATAACAATCTTCAAAGCGCTCCATGGCTCAGGACCTAGTTACTTGCGGGATCGTATTCTGCCCCATACATCCCTGCGACCAATCCGCTCGCACAGAGAGGGTCTCCTCCAGGTGCCGTCCACCAGGCAGTGCCGGGGGGCGGCGCCTAGGAGTAGAGCCTTCTCTGTGGCGGGCCCAGCCCTGTGGAATGACCTCCCCCCCGGATATTAGGAATACCTCTGACCTCCGTTCCTTTCGTGTAAAGCTCAAGACCCACCTATTTCAAGTAGCTGGCCTGGCTCAACTTTGATCCAACTATATCGCTCCTGACGGGTTTTTTATTTGGGGTATTTTAATTGTATTAAATTATTTAGGGGTTTTTAAACATTGTGTTTTTAATTGTTTTTTATTCATCAGCTCACCTCCTCCTTGTATATGTATATGTCTTGGTATATGTTTTTGTTATATGTATGTTTGTTTATATATTTATTTCCTATGTTTTATTGTACGCCGCCCCGAGTCCTTCGGGAGAGGGTGCGGCTAAGAAATAAATATTTTTTATTATTATTATTATTATTATTATTATTATTATTATTATTATTATTATTATTATTATTATTATTATTATTTAAAAATGATATATATTCAGATACAAATAAATGCATGAAACCTTGTGTGTGTGTATCTTGTCTCGTCCAGTCCTGTCCTATCATCATCTGATAAATGCTCAAAATATAAACGATCACCCTTCAAACTAGTAACAGCCTACAATGTATTCTTTTCATAAAGTACAATCTTTACATCTAGTACTTACCCAAGAATAAGGATACTTTCATAAGGATTTGCACAGGTCAGAGATCAGCTATGTAGCCTTGCACTCTCATAAAATGGTCTAACTTGGCTGGGTGAATTTACTTCCAGCTGAGCTGAGCTATGGAGTTCATTTTCAGATAGAAATGTTGGAAGATGGTAGAGCATGAGCAGAGGCTATTTCCTGATTACTTCATTCCTTAATGAAACTTTTGTACTTTAATTGCCCTAGTAAGTTTTGTAAGTTGAATGCTAGCTTGAAAGATCTGTATTTCCCCATCAATGGCCCAGATGAAGTAAATAGGGTAAAACAAAAATTCTGTGAGTGTGAGTTTTTCTCTTCTGTTTAATAGATTCAAGTCACCTGCAAAGCTTCAGGTTGCTTGGATATTTTCTTCTTTCTCTTTCAGTTGGCATGGGAGATTGTTCTTACTCCAGGAACTGCAGTAACTTCACGGCAGGTACTGATTCATTCTCATTCTCATTCTTTCTCTCTCTCTCTCTCTCTCTCTCTCTCTCTCTCTCTCTCTCTCTCTCTCTCTCTCTCTCTCTCTCTCTCTCTCTCTCTCTCTCTCTCTCTCTCTCTCTCTCTCTCTCTCTCCCTTCTTTCCTTCAGCCTTCAGAACATACTGCTTATTTTATGTAACAGAGAATTATACATTTCCTTTCCCAGAGTGCTTATCACTCTTTAGTCCACAAATTTGATTTTATTACTTTTATCTGAAAGAAAGTCATGTCACATTTGACTTCTCTCATTTTGTTTCATCCTCTGGCTTTTCAGGAAAAATATTTGATGTAAATAAATGAACTCAGTGATTCTAGCAATGGCTCATCTATCTCAGTTGCTTCGTTCTTATACTGACCTTTTACGCTTTTGCAGAGCAAGTTGAGTTGTGTATGTGGTTGCACCTTCACCGGCAAAATTGAAGGGTTCTACCTCTTATCAGTTTATTTTTTCCTTAATCGTGTTGTGTTGACTATTTTGAAAAGAGTACAATCCATATATACAGACCAGCATAAACAGAAACACACATATATCCATAGTACAGAAATAGTTCTGATCAGAGGTAGGTTGCTCCAGGTTCGGCCCGGTTTGGCTGACCTGGTAGTGGAATTCAGGCCTGGGTCTCAGAACCAGCAGTGACTCAAGTCTGCCACGCCCCCGAACTGGTTCCCTCACTGCCACTGGGCCACCACCATTTTATATATTAGTGACCGCGCTCGCGTAGTTCACCGTAAATTGTTCTGCGCATGCGCAAAGAACAATTTATATTGAACAGTGCATGCACACACACACACACACACGCCTGATGCACACGGGTTGCGAACCAGTAGTAAAACCAGCATCAACCCACCCCTGGTTCTGATACAATATTAAAATATTCAATGAAAATATGCATTTGGCACTAATGGGTTTTTTGTTATATTTGGTCATGGAATATATAATATATAGGCTGTTTTGCATAATATTTTGCATAATTCATGGTTAAACTACGCATGATTTGCTTGATCCAATTTTCTTGGTTAGTACAACCACAAACTAACAATGCAGACTTCATTCCAATTGTATCTACATATTTATAAAATGCATCAAGCATTGCAATAGATTCAATCTTCTCTTCACTGATCCCCTGCATGACCCCATGTCCACTTTAGAGGAGCAATATATGGAAATGGGAGGAGACTTCTTGTTTGCAAGAAATATATAGTGATGTGTAACATTGGAAGGATTGGTTCTGAACTGATATGTCTAAGTATTAAAGTTCAATATAGCTTATAAAGTTTATACAGCTCTTTTCTCAACTATCACTGAGTGATTGTATAATTAGCATCTACTTAGTAGGTTATTAATTTTTAAATAAGGCTGTTGATCTATCTAGAACTTCATATTTCTTCCCAGAATGACCAATCAGTTATTTTTGAACCATGTGTCTGGCAGGTAATCATGCAAGCAAAAATATTAAATGCATTAAATAGTGTTTAGCTATTAGTGGCAAGAACTGAAGTAGGTTTATTTATTTATTACATTTATATACTGCCCATCTCACTATCACACAGCTCTTTTGCATGAATATAATCCCATATGAAATTGAATATAATGAGAAGGTACCGTATTTCAACAGGCATCAAATTTAATTGTATTAAACTTGTTTTAAATTTGCACTTCAACTTTCCTGTGTTTTGCTGCCTCAAGGTTCAGTCTGAGAGGCATCATGGACCCAGCCAGAAAGGTGTGACTAAATGCATCCCTGGAGTTATGGATTGCCCTTTTCTACTATAAGATTTAGCATAGTAGGCATGTTTCTTCTCCATTGTGTTACCCATGACTGTTCATTTCATTTATTTCTGGTATTATACATGGAACATTTGCCTTGGTCCTTCCTATTCCACCAGCCTCCTAAAACTTAAATATCTGACATACTTTCCTGAGGTGCTACAGCATTTTATGTTCACTTGGCTGTGATAGTGATATTTCACGTCCTTATATTTTTCAGGTTATGTGTTTTTCCTATGGGTACAAAAAATGTGGAGAGAGAAGCAAATAATATCTTCTTATATTCTTTGTATCTTACAAAGAATGCTGATTTGGTTTGCATTATAATAAGCTGCTTCACACAATGCTTCTGGAAACAAATGCACTTAAGTAATTTGATGGTTGTGTTCTTATTTCTTAGATCTTTGCCTCTGAACATGCACCATATTGACTATGTAATGTCATTGACTGTTTGATGGTCAGGTTTTGTTTTAGGTTGAAAAACCTAGTTAACTAATATATAGTTAAACTTTAACTTTAACTATGAGGTTGACAGATTGCATTTAGGTCTCTCTCCTTCATTGCTCTATCCATCATACAGACTCCATAGTGAGAGTACAAGTGTATCACGTTTGAGCTTATACTGCTCCAGAAATAGACAGAAAGTCAGCATAAGCATTTAAAAGAAGGCTTTCATATGATTGAGACAGTACCAACAGCAGTGACTGATTTGAGTAATGCAGAGCTGAGTAGTCAGGAGAGACCAAATTAGACAGTTGAAACATAGAAAAGGAGAGCTTGAAGCAAAGTGAAGAATATCAACATAAAAGCAAAAGTGATCTAGTTTTCAGTTAGGCTGCTAGTGCATTTAGCTTTGCTAAAAGACTGGCAACAGTTTTATGGGTTTTAGTCCTAAATATAGAGGCAGGGATTGTACTGTAGACAGGTAATGGTCTACTTATGAGCTACAATTTTTCCCAGATTCTTTGGGGAGTACAGAAAATAATAATGACAGGCCAATTATCCAACTAAGATAGATTTTGGAAAAGGTCCTGTCTATGTCTGTGAGGCTGGACCTATCGCATGTGTGCCAGCGGCTACACGCAGAGCCCTCTCTGTGGGCATGCATGCCATTGCCATGCTCTTCCAGGTTCCGTTACATGCATGCACGCCAAAACAGTTGCTCTTCTGGGTTCCGGTACGCGCACGCGCACTAGCCAGGTGGTCTTTGCATGAAACTGGAAGATAGCAGCTGGCCCGGGGGGCATGTGTGCAATAGAACACAGAAGTGCAGCTCTCCGCCACATGCATGTGCACTGGCCAGCTGCTCTCTTCTGGGTTCTGGTGCTCGTATGTGCGCATACACACAGGTATGAAAAGGTTAGCCATCACTGGTCTATGTTGAATGAATGAATCTGCATGAATCAGTTTGGTATTATAAATGCATTGGAATTATATTAATGCATTTAGTATGCATTAGACTTTTAATTGACATTTCTTATTAATAAAAGTATTATTATTATTTATTAATATATGATTTTTTAAATTATGGAATACCAAGCTTCTAAATTGCTTATAAATTAAAAAATAAAATAAAAAAGGCTGAAATGAATTAAAATAGATAGACATTAAAATATGTTAAGAGGGAAGTGTTTACAATTCTTTTAAATAGCTTGTTCAAAAAAAAATACTAGGAAAAGACATGGCTGGTTTAAGGAATTGCAGACAGATATTCCTGTGAACTCTTTTCGATATCTAATTTCCTCCAGGGTCAGTTCTAGGGAGTGTTGATAAGGGGAACAGATCTAATCTATGGTCCATACTTTGCTTCAGAGCCCAGTGTTTCCCCATTCCTGTTTATCATCTATACGAAGTCTCTGGGTGAGGTCATGTACAGGTATGGGATGAAGTATCATCAATATGCTGATACCCAGATTTACATCTCTGTCTCTGGCTAACTATGTGGAAGTTATGTTTTGGTGTCTAGAGGCTGTGGGAGTCAGGAACAGACGTCAGTTCAACTTTTTCAAGACTGAATGGATTGGGGGGAGGGGGGGCTGGATCCAAGAATTTGCCATCTTGTTCTGGATTGGATAAACAACCTGGGGGGCTAAATTGTATTGGACCTACAACTCCTACACAAGGAACAATTGGCAGTTGTGGTCAAGAGGGCTTTCAAACAACTTCACCTTGTGCACCAGTTGTGCCCTTTCTTGGACCAGGAGGCTCTGCTCGTGGTTACTTATGCTTTCGTCACCACCTGAGTGGGATCACTGAAATGCGCTGTGCATTAGGCAGCCTTTGAAGAGCATCCAGAAGCAACAGCTGGTGAAGAATGTAGCACCAGAGGTAGTTATAAATGGAGCTCAGTGTATAGATATTTCTGTGCTCTAAGAACTGCATTGGTTGACAGTGTGCTTCTGGTTGCAATTCAAGGTTTGGGTTGTCATCTATAAGAGTTTTTGTGGTACACGGGCAGATTATTTGCTGGACTGCCTCCTGCCAGTCAACAAGGCAAAAAATCTGCCTCTGCCTGCCAGCAATTTGCTTCCTTGTAGCAAACAGCAAACAGTACAGATGATATACACTTTTGCGGTATATTTCTGTACATGTGTGCCTGACCCATAGAAATAGCAAAGAATTGGAGAAATGTACATTATGGCAGTATATTAATACCAGAAAGTTTTCTTAAATGCAATCACACTAACTCTTCCCAATTATTTAAATAGATTTACTCCAAACATGACTAAGTCAGCATCTAACTCAGCTGCCTTATCGTAATACTACAACAGGACACTGTTACATTTCAGACTGTAGTTGTACAGATGCTGTTAAAATTGATGAGACTTTCTGGAAATATATTCTCTACTATTTAAAAAAAGATACAATAGCACTGGACCTCTTCAGATCAAGCATTTATTTTAAAAAACTTCTTCATTTTGTTAAGTTGTCTACAACAACAATAAAGCAGTCTTTAAAAAGTAAGTCTAACAATTTGAACATTCTATAGCATGTATAGTTGACTTGCCTCCTTGCAGTAAACAACCAGTTTCAGTTTCCTTATTTATATAATGTTGCCATTTTTAGTACATATATTTTTACTTCAATAACTGCCCCAACAGACCAAAACCCAGGAGCGAGGTTTTCTCCATAACTTCAACAAGCCATACTTGTCTTAAAAATACAGATTGGTGGTGGGGAGGCAAACCTACATAAAGAACTTATTAAAGCTCCATGTCAGAATATAAACAAAGAAGTCATGTAGAGTAGGCTACCTAGCAGAGACAGAAAGTTGCAGGCTTCTTATGTTGTCATTCCTGGGCATCTGATTACAGAGCACTGCCTATGACACATAGAGTAGTATGTGATCATTACAAAGAATAGCCACTGATAGCCTGGCTACTCATGAAACTGTTTAAATGAGTGACCATTGTCATATCTGATGGCAGTAAATTTCAGTTTAATGTTTTGATTTGCTTTACAGTTGTGTTTGATTATGCTTCTTGGTGGGATAAGGTTCTGTGGATGGTAGATTCATAAAGCTGACATTTTGAAAAAGTGAGAATTGTGGTAGAGTATAAAAAATTGAATGAGGAAATAAGATATAAGAAACAGATATAGAAAACAAGGAACTAAATCTTTTCTAGATGTAGAACTGAAGTCTGATTTCCATTCTTCCCATTGAAAATTCCACTGAATGACTTTTCTTATGCCCTTCTTTTATACCATAAAATTTTAAATATTTATTATATTTGTACATTATTACATCTTCCAGTGGTTTATAATGATAAATCAACAATTAAAATATTGGAAGAGGTAACAGGATTGTTTTTACATTGGTGCAAACTCACAAAACTTATTTGGCAAAGGTAGAAGAATTTATATATACAACTAGTGGTGCCTCCTCAAACTACCTTTAATTAAATAACTATGTTTACATGATATCCATATTCAACATCAACTGAGTATGCTTAGTTAACCAATTTTTCTGGATTTACTCAACATACTAAACCATCAATTAAGCAGGCAAGCTTGGTCATGCACAACACTAGGATTAAAATATAGTTGGCTAATTTATGCTATGTTAGGCAAAACACAGCCAGTGTAAAATATTATAATCTCTTCAATGAAATAGGCTGCGCTTAGAATCAGTAGAAATTAACAGCACAGTAATAAAAAAGAAGAAAAATATGGTGCCTTGCTGTGGGGAAGTAATGTTTTCTTGTAGTGAATCTTCTTTTCTTTTCTTTTAAAGGTATGCACCACAATCTTATGCATGTCTGCTCAGAAGTAAGTCCCACTATGTTAAATGGTGTTTACTCACAGGTAAGTGTACATAGGACTGTAGCCTTAGAACAAACTTAGATTTGATTTCATTTTTGTCTTTATTATGTTATGGCTACAAAGCAGGGTTCCCCAGGCCACGCCCCGTTGGGAACCAGACCATGCAAGCAATGGGTGACTGTGTGAGCACATGCACAAGCAATGGGCACATGCACAAAACCACCTTTCTCCCCCTGCTGGTCTGTGGAGCCAGAAAGGTTGGGAACCGCTGCTCTATAAGGTAGACAAATCCCATATTCTGTTGCCATAGGCCAGGCTGTCTGGGGCTGAAAGGAACCCAAATCCCAAACTTCTGGATTTGGCCCAGGCTATGACATATTGCCAGTTCTTATCCACCTTCTATTCAATAATAGCAGAGTTGGAAGGGACCTTGGAGATCTTCTAGTCCAACCCCCTGCCTAGGCAAGAAACCCTATATACTGTTTCAGACAAATGGCTATCCAACATCTTCTTAAAGACTTACAGTGTTGGGGTATTCACAACTTCTGGAGGCAAGCTGTTCCACTGATTAATTGTTCTAACTGTCAGGAAATTTCTCCTCAGTTCTAAATTGCTTCTCTCCTTGATCAGTTTCCACCCATTGCTTTTTGTTCTACCCTCAGGTGCCTTGGAGAATAGTTTGACTCCCTTTTCTTTGTGACAACCCCTGACATATTGGAACAGTGCTATCATGTCTCCCCTAGTCCTTCTTTTCATTAAACTATAGACATACCCAGTTCCTGCAACCATTCTTCATTTGTTTTAGTCTCGAGTCCCCTAATCATCTTTGTTGCTCTTCTCTGCACTTTTTCTAGAGTCTCCACATCTTTTCCACATCGTGGCAACCAAACCTGAATGCAGTATTTCAAGTGTGGCCTTACCAAGGCATGATAAAGTGGTATTAACACTTCACATGATCTTGATTCTATCCCTCTATTTATGTAGCCTGTGTTGGTTTTTTTGGCAGCAGCTGCACACTGCTGGCTCATATTTAAATGGTTGTCCACTAGGATTCCAAGATCCCTCTCACAGTTACTACCATTGAGCAAGGTACCACCTATACTATACCTGTGCATTTCGTTTTTGTTGCTTAAATGTAGAACCTTACTCTTTTCACCATTGAATTTCATTTTATTAGATAGTGCCCAATGTTCAAGTTTGTCAAGATCCTTCTGTATCTTAAGCCTATCTTCTGGAGTGTTCGCTATTCCTGCCAGCTTGGTGTCATCTGCAAATTTGATGAGATCCCCATTTATTCCCTCATCCAAATCATTGATGAAGATGTTGAAGAGTACTGGACCTAAAACAGAGCCTTGGGATACTTCACTGCATATCTCCCTCCATGTAGATGCAGTTCCATTGAGGACTACATGTTGAGTGTGGTTGGTCAGCCAATTACGAATCCATCTGGTGGTGATGCTGTCTAACCCACATTCTTCTACTTTATCTAGTAGTAGGTTATGGTCTACCTTATCAAATGCCTTACTGAAGTCCAAGTAAACTATATCAATGGCATTCCTCTTGTCCACTAATTTTGTCACTTTGTCAAAGAATGCAATAAGATTATTCTGGTATGATCTGTTTTTGACAAACCCATGTTTTTATCTTTTTTGTTTTTCAATTTGTCAGAGAGTTCTTTATGCAGCCATGCTGGTTTCTTTTGGGAGCTGCTATTTTTCTTCTTCATTGGTATTGTGCTAGACTGGGCTTTTGTAATCTCATTTTTCAAGATTTCCCAAGCTTCTTAAGTTGTTTTCCCCTTGAGGATTCTCAACCATGGAATTCTTCCCAAGCTCTCTCTAAGTTTATTGAAATTAGCTCTCTTAAAGTCCAAGACTCTAGTTTGACTTTGTTCTACTACTTGTGTTTGCATAATGTTGAATTCCAATATTGCATGGTCATTTGCCCCCAGGGTTCCTGTGGCAATTCTTCTGTAGTATGATTTCTCTTCCCATGTTACATTTAGCAGAGCAACAACAACAAACTTTTTTTTCTTGGACATCCTACTCCCTCTGCTCTATCCATTGTTTTGTTCATCTTTTTTTATCTATCTCATGGCTTAAGGCAGGAGTGACATCATTTGCAATTAGGTAAATGAAGAAGTAGCTATGGAAAGAGAGGGGTATTCTTCTGTTTCTCATCAGTGAACTGAGAGGTGAACTCTGCTAGTCAAACTGGTTATTGAGAGAAAATCATGTGATACAGTTTCAGAGCAGTTTTGCCAACACCCTTCAACCCCATAAACATGACTCATCAGGTGCAAAGCTTTTGATGAGTTAAGACTTGTGAATATGTTCACAGGTTGCACAATAATTGGCTGCTATTATCTTCATCCCAGCCTTTCTCCCTTTTACCAATTGCGAGGACAAGAATTTCAAAATCCTGTTATTCTGCCGTTCAAAAACTGAACAAATAAAATTATATTGCAAGCTCAGGTCCTGTTTGGTGAATCCATGTCTTTACATTTCAAGTATGCTTCATTTATGTACTATTTTTCTGCTCAGAGGAGCACTACATGTGGTTGCTTTTATAACAGCAAAATCAAAATGCTACAGTATTAAACTATATGCAACTGGATTAAACTGCTGATTTCTTCTCATATACCACTTACTTCTTATTTTTTAAGTGTCAAGAGCACATCAAGTGCCATAATTTTATGAAATTTGAGGATGGATTTTGGCCTACTGGTTCATTATTCAATTTTGCATTCCACACATTAACTAACACAAGGGTTCAACGGTAATATCTAAAGGCACACGAATTGCTTATATAAATTAGCAAAAAGAACTTGGAACTGATTTGCTGTGGAGTTATGCAAAACCCCAATCAAACAGCTATGTTACAATAAATGCTTCGATATCATTTACTACAATTGGATGAATTGTAAAGCACATAGACAGCTCCTTTGAGATTAACAAAGGGATGAATGTACCTGTTTGTAAATAAAGAAGTTGGAAATGCTGATTCTGGGGAAAATGGGGATATTCTCATTTATTTTTAATAGTTTTCATTTTTTTTATTTGTGTAAACTATCATGAGAAACTTGTCACCAGTCCAGGTAGGATGGCATTTCTGTAATAACGTTTTCCCTTCACAAGGTATTTCCAGCTGTGCTGAAGCAAATGTAAAATGGGGTAATCAAGAGTTAAAATAATTGAAAGCAACTGTCCTTTTCTTCCTAGCTGTGGTGCTTTTCATTAATCAGGTGTGCATATATGATACTTTTGTGTGTAGAGCAGGGTTCCATTTTAAGGTCACTTATGCCATTCTGGAGAACATAATTTAATGCATTTTATGGTTGCCTCCCACTAGGAAGAGGAGGAAGAAGATCCACTTTTCTTTAACAGAGGAATAAATGTGCAACAGCTGGGCCTACTTTAACTTAATTAAAGACACTAAAGAAAGGGTACACATAAGAATGAGTCCGGATAAAAGAGCAGAAGTGGGCTTAGAATGTGTTTTATTGAAAACTGTTTTGCAAGCCTAAGTTCAGGTCCTCGGAGCCCCCTACTCCATCCCGATTTCTAAGTTTAAAGTTTACTTTGCAGTTTGTCTTCAGTGGGGTCAGTATTGTAGTGAATAATTTATAGGCAGGATGAATGAGCTCATTAGTCACCTTTTCAAAGTTTAAATGAGTTTGGTGCTTGTCATTACATGGGCCTTCTGTTCAGCCACATGGCAAAATGACAGTTTGGCAGTTAGCTTCTTTGTAGTAGAGTAGACTGTCTCATTTTAGAGCTGCCTTTGCTTTCAGCCCCATCTCCCTCCTATTTGTATCATCCAACGCTGGTCCAGTAACTCTTGTGCTTCTTGGGTTTTTTTTAAAGGCAAAGAGTTGGTAGCTATTGCTGACATTATAGGGATCCTGAGACCTCTTTTCCATCACAAAACTCTTCTATTCTTCTAGATTATCTGCCATTTTCATTTATTTAGCAGGAAAGGGAACTAAGGAATACAGGAAGAGCAAATGATATTTTTAAACATAGGTTAAAAAAAAATCCTTGTACAAGATGGAGGCATCAGAAAGGTCAGATCCACTCAAACATCTGCAAAAAATATAAAAGTATTTATTAATCATTTATTTATTTATTTTATTTTGTCAAGCATGTATAAGTTAGCAGATATAAGTATACACATGATTATGAATACAGGACATGGATACGAAAAAGGGAGCACAGTAGGACAGGGACGGTAGGCACGCTGGTGTGCTTATGCACGCCCCTTACAGACCTCTTAGGAATGGGGTGACAACAGTTTAAAGTTATGGGGGTTTGGGGATGAAACCACAGAGTCAAGTAGTGCATTTCACTCATTTACCATTCTGCTGCTGAAGTTGCATTTTCTGCAATTGAGTTTGGAGTGGTTTACCTTAAGTTTAATCACATTTATGTAGCCACCCATCTCACAAAAAACGAGACTGGGTAGCGTGCAACAATCAATAAAATAGCAAATAAAAAGATAAAATCAATCAAAATTTAAAATATACAAATCACACAGAGAGTAAAAGAATCAACTACGAAGGAGCCATCTTAAAATATCTCCAGTTTCCTGGGACCCCCAGGCTTGGTGAAATAATTAGGTTTTTCAGGGATTTCCAGAATGATAGTAGGGATGGAATTTACCTGGTTTGGGAGTGATAGGAAGAATGTTTCATGGGCAGAGAAGGCCCGCCTCCTGGAATCCACCAAATATAGGTCCCTGACAGATGGTATCTGCGCAACATGTCTTTTCTGCCAGATCTAGTGGAATAGGCAGATGTAATTGGGTTAAGCTGGTCCCATACTATGAACTATCAGCTTGAACTTGACCAGAAAACAAACTGACAGTCAATGCAGCTCACACAGCAGAGGTGTAACAGGTGTGATTTTGGGAGCACACCTAATACCCCGGCTGATGTATTCTGCATCAGCTGAAACTTCTGGATATTCTTTAACAGCAGCCCTAAGTAAAGCATATTACGGTAGTCTAGAAACACTTTAGAAAAAAAATATTATGATGCTGACCTTAATTCTCCCCAATAAAGGCTACAGTACTGGAGATTAATGTATTTTTGGAGCATGGAAAATGGGTTCAAAACATCTGAGAGAATAGATAAAATCTCATACAAAAGGATAGTGTTTGTTGATCAAAATCTTGCACAAAGCCATTTCCAATCATTATATTCTATGCATCTTTAATAATTCTGAGTAAAGTGTATATGTAGTAGCTAAAAGTTGGTATCAATTAGATTATCACCTATTTTATGAGACACCATGGAAGACTATTACAGAATAAGAGAATATTAGCCTACACCCATCATTAAGTAAACATAATCTGTACAATGGCTTTTCCTGATTGCTATGGGTGCAACAGTCCTACCTAGAGGATTTCTCCAAACTGGGAACAAATACTGAGAACGCATGAGGGATATTAAAAAATAGAATGGCCCCACTGAATCAGAGCCAGAATCTGCAAGTAACATCTTATAGCCTTATATACAATCTTGTGTATTGTGTGTGAATTCAACATTCCACTGCTCAAACTCTGTGTCTGATCACAGTGATGTCAAAATGATTATTTATTTATTTATTTATTTTGTTCAATTTATAAGTCGCTCCCTCTCCACGAAGGGACTCGGGGCGGCGTACAATTAAATATATAAACATATGGCATGGAGGAGGTATATACATAAAACATTTTTACAATTCATAAATAAAATAGCCATAAAGTTAAAAAACAGTACAATAAAATTAAAACAATTAAAATACCCGAAATTTACCATTTAAAATTGTCAGGGGGATTAGAGAATATAGTTCTAATTTAAGCCAGGCCGGCTAGTTGGAACAGGTGGGTCTTGAGTTTCTTGCGGAAGGAGCGGAGATCGGTAGTTGTCCTAATGTCGGGGGGGAGGTCATTCCAGAGGGCTGGGCCCATCACAGAGAAGGCCCTACTCCTGGGCGCCGCCCTCTGGCACTGCTTAGTGGACGGCACCTGGAGGAGTCCCTCTCTGTGAGAGCAAATTGGTCGCAGGGATATATGGGGCTGGATGCGATCCCGCAGGTAACTAGGTCCTGTGCCATGGAGCGCTTTAAAGATGGTAATCAACACCTTGAAACGCACCCGGTAGACTACAGGGAGCCAGTGCAGCTCGCGCAGGAGAGGTGTTACATGGGAGCACCTCGTACTACCCATAATTGCCTGCGCGGCCGCGTTCTGGACCAGCTGCAGTCCCCGGGTGCATCTCAAGGGGAGCCCCATGTAGAGAGCATTACAGTAGTCCAGACGGGACGTCACCAGCGCATGAGTGACTATGCGAAGGGCATCCCGGTCCAATAGGGGGCGCAATTGGCGCACCAGGCGAACCTGGTGGAATGACCCCCTTGCCACGGCTGCCACATGGTCATCCATAGACAGCCGGGCATCTAGGAGGACACCCAAATTGCGCGCCCGCTCCACGGGGGCCAGTTGCTCACCCCCAATGGCCAGCGATGGAGTCAACTGGTTGAACCGGGGGGCCGGTAGCCACAGCCACTCCGTCTTGGAGGGGTTGAGCTTAAGTCTGTTGTCTCCCATCCAGACCCGTACGGCTTCCAAACACCGGGACATCATTTCGACGGCCTCGTTGGGGTGGTTCGGGGTGGAGATGTACAGCTGCATATCATCAGTGTACAGATGGTATCCCACCCCAAAACCACGGATGATCTCACCCAGCGGCTTCATATATGTGTTGAACAGGAGGGGCGAGAGGACCGACCCCTGCGGCACCCCACAAGTGAGCGGCCTCAGGGTCAACCTCTGCTCCCCTGCCAACACACATTGCGTCCGGTCGGAGAGGTAGAAGCAGAACCACCGCAAAACGGTGCCCCTTACCCCCAGCCCCTTCATGTGACATCATGAAGCTCTGCCTTTCTGTAGGGTTTTTTTGTGTGTGACTTTATATGTCATTACATGTCTCATCCTGCTTCTGTGGACATCTAGGTCAAAGGGTTACAACTTAAAATTTGAAACTAGAGAATGCATAAGAAAATGATAATATCTTCCTTTTATTACTGAGGAATACATACACACAGACAGGAACACAGAGATGATGTATAACTGAACAAAGGCTTCCATTAGGGCTGAGTGTACATTAAATATAAGTTGATTAAGAAAAGATGTTATAAACATTCTTGATTTGGACTAAAGTTCTTTTTAGATTTAAATTCAGTTCGTTTTTTTCTCTATTTTCCTCGGGTTTCAACTATATTGAAGATATTATTTTTTTTGCTAGTAATTGTACTCCTAGTTAATAAGAATTAATGTAAACAACTTCAGTGGAGAGAATAACTTAAGAAACACATGTATCCATTTATTTATTTAACTAAGCTTATATGTCATTCCAATCGTCAATCAATCTTTAGGGGTTTACAGTCTTGCCATATGGAAACAAGATTAGATATGGTAACCAAAATACCCAACAATAAACAATTACATATTAAAACATTCCTGTGCCAAGAAATCATGCTCATATAGTTGTATATCCTATTTAAGAGGAATGTCTCTTAAATCATTGCTTTTTCAAAGCCTTGTTTGAATTAATTTTTACTTACTTTACTTTACTTACCGAGTCCCTTTTTGGGAGAGGGGGCGGTTTAGAAATCCAAGAAATAAATAAATAAATAAGAAATACTTCCCAAAATTTCAGTAATGTTGAGGGAGATGGGTTGTTCTTAAATATGACAAACAAATAAATAAAATTGAATACTCCAAGGGAATAAAAACATAAGAAGTGTCCTGCTGGATCAGACCCAAAGTCATCTAGTCTAAAATCAGTTCTCACAATGCCCAACAACTGCAGAATAAAACCCACTAGTCCCCCAGCAAATGGCCTCCAGAGGCAGTCACACTGACATCAAGTCATTGATCCCCACAATCCTCATGACTTATATAATGTGGTTCAACCTTTTTAAAAAACTAATCAGGCTGGTAGGCAACACTATTTTTGCTACAGAATCACAATGCTGTTTTAGAGAAGGGGGCAACAATAGAAAAGGGTACTTCTTCACAGAACAATTCTTTACCTGGCATTAAAGAGGGAGCCTGAAGGGAACCATCTTTCCTGGACTAATTGTACTGTAGCAATCAGGAGAAGGCCACTGTATAGATTATGTTT
This sequence comes from Natrix helvetica, assembly GCF_964273705.1. NCBI lineage: Eukaryota > Metazoa > Chordata > Lepidosauria > Squamata > Natricidae > Natrix > Natrix helvetica. Next base: position 48,140,581 of record NC_138548.1, read on the forward strand.
GCTTAATGATGAACACATTTCTTACTTTAACCTTGTTCAAATAAACCAACTTTATGAGTGGTTCTTGGTGCCCTCTGAGCTTGCTTGTTTTCTTGTGGACATTTCATTACCCTAACTAGCACTAATGTTGCTACCTAGTTAGGGTAATGAAACATCTGCAAGAAAGCAAGCTCAGAGAGAACCAAGGACCCCTCATTTCAACCCTAAGCTACAAATATTCTCCTTTATTGGAATCAAGTTTATATTCCTTCCTTTTGCCTCTGAAAAAAAGGAATCTTTAGTTCATCCAAATACTGTCCAAATATTTTATTTCTCTTCAATTTTTCTTTGTCCTTTTGAATAGGCTTCTTCAAGACTTTAACAAGCTTCTTTTGTAAAAATAAAACAAAACAATTGTATATAACTTCTATGGGTTGCTTTAGCAATGCAGATGAAGTTCCCATGACTTGGGATATAGATGAGAATAAACAGCTGAAGCCAAGCAAGATGGAATTGCTCCATTTTCAGGGAGATTCTCTGCTAGCTCTAGTGTTCTCTCTTGAAGGAGCTGAACTGCTCTAAGAAGTCCTCCCAGATTCATATCAATTGTTGGTTTGGGAGGTGGAAACTGTGGCCAAGAAAGCCTTGCCATAAATCTGGTACACCACCTGGTGGTGGTTCCATTCCAAGTGGTAGACCATCAGGCTGGTATACCACTAGGAGAGAGCAGACATTATAAAAGTAATTCATGTATTCATCAACTGGCTAAACTACTGCAGATGTCAAACATTCAAGGTATATCAGACTGGGATCCAGGCTCATGTAGGTTAGAATTACTATTGTAAAGTTATAGTAACCAAATCTTGTGGGTCTGAATGCACTTTGCTCTTCTCTCTATCTCTGTGAGAACCCAGGAGGAGCTTCACCAAGACATTAATTAAATTTAAACCTGTTTTTAACCTTAAAGTACTATATGCCTTGATACTAAGGTACCTTCAGAACTATATGCTTCAACAAGAATTTATGAATTATTTGAATAAAAATTACTTGTCCCCAACTATGATGAAATTAGGGGGCTGAGGCCAGAAGAAAGTGGCCATTATTCTCCGGAAAGTCAGATTAACCTTAGAGTTATCCTTTAAGAAACAAGTTTTAAAAATTCTACTACAGGGGATGTCAGACTTCCCTGGTACACCAGCAAGGAAACCTGAACAAATGAGTACATTTATTTTATTGTAAAGCTACATTAACAGAATCTTGCAAGTCTGAAAGTGCAAATCTCCTACCTTTTACTTCTAACTACTTGCTCCATTAGGATGGGTCCTTCAGTTTCTTTCTCTTTGTTTTAACAGCAAGCTTCATCCTCTCCTGTCTGATTGTTTTCTAGTCTAGTCTTCTTCCCTTTTCTCAAGGTCACCCATGCATTCCATGCAGACCACACCAAATGGATGGGTTTTTTTTTATTTTGAGCACCCAAAATCACCTAGGTCCTAGGGTGCTATAGAAATGTAATAATTAAATGAAATGTTTACATTTATCCAATTAGATTATTTGTTCTAATTTTTTATTACATTGTGATGATTACACTGTGGTTGTTTTATGTTCATGTTTGCAATCATTCTTGTACATTACTGAGTTATATAAATGCAGTGATTTAGAAATCTATTAATATATCACAAATTAAAGATGAGAGGGGGAATTTTTCTTTCAGGCCAGCACTCAAGTCAAGAGTGAATCACATGTAGTCCTTGAATCAATTTCTTGTATCCTTCAACCTAATTTCAAAATTTCTCTGCAAAAGATCCATTCAGATCTTTCATAAGTGTCCTCTCTTTATTCCTGCTCCTTAAAAGGAAAAGCTGTCATCTGGGGGGAGAGAAATGCGGGGGGTGGGGGGAATCCTACCAACTTTGGCATGATGCAAGCAATACCCATATATATGTCTAGATGGTTTGCAAATATTTAAGTTCAGCAAAAGCAAAATCTGCTTTTGTCCTAAAGTGTTAAGTCCTAAAATGTTAAAGAGAGGTATAGCCTCTAGTCTAGTACCTAGTAGGGTTTTCTGTAGTCCTCTGTGTCTCTCTCAAATACTTCCAAAAATATTGTAATTATCTGTAACAAAATTTGATGAGATTCAGTGGTATGAACAAGGCGGTCTCTCTCTTTCTCTCTCTTCTCCCCCCCCCCAATACAGATTATCCTTTGGGGTGACTAGATATGTTCAGATTGGGACTAAATCCTGTCTGGAAAAGTTCTTCAAGATAATCTTCAGTCCTACTTGCAATAGCCTTATCCATACAGCAACCCAAATAGATTATCCCTGAGGGGAAATAGTGCTAGACAGAAAAAAGGTTGTTCGGACTTGGGATGAATGTACCTGTGACACAGCTGGAGGAATTACAAATCTGACTAATAATTTATGGTCGTACTGGATCACTCCCATTTCAGTTTTCTTTAGGCTGCCTTTCATATATAAGGAATCATGATATTTTTGCCAAATGTAATTGTTGCTCAGAGACACGAGCAATTACAGTATGCAGTATTCCTACTGAAACAAAAAGCATCACAACTCTGAAAAAAGTAAGAGGTATTAAAAAGGTTTACAGCATGGCATTGCACATTCCTGTTTCCACAGCTTTGTCTGTTTATTTTTATTCCAATATTTGTCTGAGGCTATATATCAATGATTTGAGATAAATAGTCATGTGATACAGGAAGTATATTTGAAAATGAGTATTTCCTGTCAGTTCATCTTTTCCCTTCTAAAGAGCTAATGAATGTCGTCCTATCCTAGTTCACATTGACTATTTTTTTGGGGGGGGGGATTGTTTTGTTTGTTTGTTTCAATGCTGTTTTCTGCATAGGTGCCCTGTTAGATCGGGTAAAGGAAGGCACAAGAGGCTAGCGATAACAGCTCTTTATTCAAGTATGTGCAGACATCCACTGGGGAGATGATCCCCTTTTTAAATGGTAGCTGTCCGGCCCTTCAGCCAATCAGGTTCCCCTCTGTTCTCGCCAGCAATAGAGGACCTGAATGGAGACTTCCATTGTTTAGCAGCACTAGAGGGGGAAGTATCTAACCCACCTCCCCTTTAGGATGGAACATCCTAACTGGTGACGTAGTCCCGTAGGTAGGCGGGCCTTTGTGCTGTTCTGCTGGACCTGTGCAGTTCAGTTTGCTGGTTGCCCTCGCACAGGTCGGCGGACCTGTTGTTTCTCCGGACCCGCCTGGTGAAACCTCCTGGAATCATTCGCCGGCCCTGGCTGGAACTTCTGGTGGTGGATTCCCCTGGCCCTCATCGAATCCAGATAAGTCACACGATGTTCCTGGGATTATCTAGGGGTGTTGATATTCGGGTCACGAGGGAATTATGGTTGGTTGTCTGAGTGGGGAGCAAGTTAGTCGGCCACGTAGCTGGCCGATGTGCCTTCTCCAATGACGGATGTCCTCGAGTCTCAAGGAGTAGGATCGCGGGCCGGTAATGCCAACTATGGTGGCAGGTACCCACGGGTCGTCCCCCCTGGGTAATTGTGTGCATATACCGGATCACCTATGTTGAATGATCTGACCCTGCTCGTGGAATCAGGGGGTGTTTCTGTTTAATAGTTGGGGTGTAGATGGTCCAGGTGGGACCTGAGACGGTGCCCCATGAGGAGTTCAGCTGGGCTTCTCTCCGTGGTGGCGTTGGGAGAGATATGTTGTATTAATAGGTAGTGGTCAATTCGCGTCAGCCAGTCGCCCGGGCCCATCTTGTTGAGGCCTTCCTTAGTGGATCTTAATACGTTCCGCCTGGCCATTGGAAGCCGGGTGGAACAGCGTGACTAAGGCTTGCCTGATTCCCTGTGCCACTAGGAACTCCTTGAATGCTCTGGCTGTGAACTGTGGGCCATTGTCTGACACCAGCACATCGGGAAGTTGCGAACAGCTTCCATAGTCCCTTGATGACCGAGTCCGTGGTGGTGGATGTCATCAGGACTGGTCCCGAGTCCAGGCAGTCAAGCAGGAGCACCAGTGCCTCGGGGGTGGGATCAGCGAGCAGTTCCGGTAGGGGGCAATGCATCTGGCCCTAGAGTGGTGCCCGGGCGGTGGATGAGCCGATAGGAATAGGCAGCCAGGAAAATAGTCCATCAGGTCATGCGGGGGGAGAGTGAGACTGGGGTGGGGCGGTCCCCAGCCAATAGTCCTAGCAGAGGCTTGTGATCTGTAATCAGTTCAAAGTTTCTACCATACAGATATTCGTGGAACCGGTTGACTCCCGCTACTGCAGCCATGGCTTTGCAGTCCAGCTGGCTGTAGTTTCATTCCACCGCGGACAGTGTCCTCGAGTAGAACGCAATGGGGGCTTCCATGCTGTTTGGCATCTGATGGCTCAGAACGGTGCCGACACTGAAAAGGGAGGCGTCGCAGGTCAGCACCAAAGCCAGGGTCTGACTGTATTGTACTAGGAATGAGTCCGCAGATAACAGTCCTTTCACAGCGGTGAATGCTTTGGCCTTGGTTTTGCCCCATGCCCACTCCGCGTTCTTCACCAGCAGTCGGTGTAGCGGCTTAGCAACAGTCGCTTTCTGCTTGAGAAATACGGCGTAGAAGTTAAGGAGCCAGAGGAACGCCTGTAACTCGGTCTGGTTCCTAGGTGTGGGGGCTTTCTTAATAGCTTTTACCTTTTGGTTCACGGGTGAATCCCCAAACCATTGATCATGTACCCCAGGAACTCTACTTTTGGTGTGTTTATTTTACATTTCTCTTTTTTGAGACGGAGGCCCTTGTCTCTGATTCTGCTTAGGATGGTGCGTACTCACTTTAAAAGTTGCACTTCGTTTACGACCGATACCAGTATGTTGTTGAAATAGGGGACGACTCCTGGTATCCCCTGCAAAAGTCATTCCATGATGCTTTGGAATAGTCCAGGGGCGATGCTAACACCGAATTGTAGTTGCTTACATTTGAATGCCCCCCTGTGCATCACGATGGTTTGGGCTGCTGCAGTAGCGCAAACCAAATCTAATTTTGCAAAAATCTTTCCCGGACTGAGGGAGTGTAACAAATGCTGGACTACCGGTACCAGGTATGCGCTTTGTTGCAACCCCTTGTTGATTGTGCATTTCTAGTCAGCACATATTCTGATAGACCCGTCAGACTCAACGGGGGTCACTATGGGCGTCTCCCAGCGGGTGTGATCGACTGGTTCGAGGATGCCCAGGCTTACCAGTTTATCGATTTCTTTGTCAATTTTTGGCCGGAGAACGAAGGGTACTCTCCTGGATTTGAGTTGAATTGGGGCTATGCTTGGGTCTAAGCTAAAGGAAATTGGGTCCCCCTTGTACTCACCCAGACCGGAGGTGAAGACATCCTCGAACTCCTTAAATATGGTTTCGGCGGCGCTCCCGGTGGCGGTGGCGGCTGGCCCTTCTCCGGTCTGTTTCTCATCCATGGCGTTCTTCGACCACAACCATCCCCAAAGCCTGAGACCAGTCCAGTCCAAATAGGCTTTGCAGGTCGTCCCTGGCCACGATCATGTGTAAGTTCTTACTGATCTTCTTGTAGCGCACCCTGAATGTGCCTTGGCCCACGATAATCACGAAGGCGAATGTCGCGGCTTCGGAGGTCCTTCTTTTGTATTGACGGGATCATTTTTTTCAGTACCGCCCATGAGATTACTGTTAAGGATGACCCGGTATCAATCTCCATCTTGCAGAGGACGTCCTCGATGAAGACGGTGACCTTTAGTTTCTTGGGTCGATTTGTTCAGATGTGCCTCACCGGAACGGTGATGTTTGGCTTTTTGGTACGATCTGGGTGGCCTCGGCTGGTCGATGTGAGGTTGGCGATCCGGTCGTCAGCCTCCGCCCTCCGGGGGTACCTCTGGATGGTACGTTGCCTTCGGCCCGGTCCTTTCTCCGTCCTCTCGGGTCGATCGGAGGCTGTGGGGAACTCGCTGCGGCACACCCTGGCGATGTGCCCCTTCCATTCGCACCGCTGGTATGTCGCGTCTTGGAAATGGCAGGATGACCTGATGTGATCCCCTCTGCAGCTAGCGCAGGCCAGATTTTGTGGCTTGAATTTTCGCGCCGGCATTGTTCGGCTACTGCGCATGCAATGGCTGTCTTCCTCCTTGCTTTCGGAGGCCTCGGGTTTCGTGGTTTCGCGGTGGACTCGGGCGTGTTTTGTTGCCTCCATTTCTGCGTTGTGGCACTGGAGGGTCTCTATGGACTTGTTAGCCGATTCTGCCACCCTAGCCTCATCGAGTGCGATTTGTAGGGAGAGGTTGGATCAGGCCAGGAGTCTTGCCTGTAGACCCCGATCTTGGACTCCCAATATTATCCGATCTAGGAGGAGATCGCCCAATTTGCAGAACTCACAGTGGACTGCGGCTTTCCGGAGTGCTGCCACGTACTCATTTATGGATTCGCCTTCCCTCTGGTTTCGTATATTGAATTGGTATCGGCGAATGTACTTCAACAGCTTTGGTGCGTAGTGTGTCTTCAGCGTTTGCTGCAGTGCAAACCACGAGACGTCATGCAGGGGTACCGGCTCTGAGAGGTTCTTTGCTGTCTCCAAGACTTCGGGTCCACAGTACCCTAGGAATAGGTTTTTCTTCTGACTTTCTGGAACGCCGCCGAGATAGTTCCCTTCTAGGAAGACTTTGAATCGCAATAAGTACGTGTCCCAGTCATCTGTGCCTGGTTGAACGGAGGTGGTTGAGCGTAGGTGGCCATCCCAATCTCTCTGGGTTAATTGATTCTCACTGGGAGTTCGCGATGGCCCTGCTGTTGCCTCTCCTGCGCTCTGTGCGGATGTTGCTGTACGATAAGCTCTCTTTGTCTGGAAGATTTCGCTCTTTGTTCGCCTAATTGCCTTCTGATCCCACTTTCGTCGCCAGTGTTAGATCGGATAAAGAAAGGCACAAGAGGCTAGCGATAACAGCTCTTCATTCAAGTACGTGCAGACATCCACTGGGGAGATGGTCGGACAGCTCCCCTTTTAAAATGGCAGCTGTCCGGCCTTCAGCCAATCAGGTTCCCCTCTGTTCCCACTGGCAACAGAGTATCTGAGTGGAGACTTCCATTGTCTAGCAGCACTAGAGGGGGAATTATCTAACATGCCCCTTTCCCAATATGGCCAGTTTCAGACACCTTTTGTCTATTGCCATCTATGTGACAGAAACCACTCTTATAAGGAAATTTAAATAGAGCATGTTTTACCAGAAATGTCTTGATTATCTCAAATAAAGTCTTGGTTATCTCAAATAATTGTCATAAAAATATACAGCTAATGGAAAATATCACCAGAATGAAATGAGAGATTAGAATGTGTATCATGCGATTCCAGAAATAGATATCACAGTACTCTGTACAATGTGTACATCTATCCTAGATCTATATACTTTTGATGTAAGACTTATTCCAGGTTTGGAAGAAAATATACAAGGCTTAAGTGCTAGTCACAGTACTTTTGCTTCAACAGGCTGTGTCAACAAAAGATTAAATTCTAATTTTTGTTAATGAAAAATAAACAAAATATTTCATAAGTCAGCTTAGGAGAGAGACTAGTTTCTGGCTGCACATTCTTATATATGTGCTTTATTCAGCCAAACAATATGAATCCTCACTGTGGAGTGTTAAAATATTCTAGGTTGCCTCCAATTGTGTTCCATTCACTAGTGAATGGCACAACAGGCTACCTCTTTTCCTCTCTACTTTTCACATTTCCCAAAGCAATGCTGGAGGGCTGCAGAGGAGTGATCCTTTACATGAGTAGTCAGTTTATACTCTAGTGCTAGATTCACCAATATACTGATCATAAGAATGCTAATATGATCCTGGATGTCTTCTTAATATTCTGCTGGTTCCTTGACTATTTGTGTTTTTATAGTTAAATAAAACTACATAACTAAAAAGAAAAAAGAAAACTGACATTCTATAAAACAAAGGAATGGCCTCCATCACCATCAGCCTTGCTTCCAAGAATAACTTGGGATATTAATTATAGTCCATAGGTTTTGCTAGACAGTGAAAGTGATGAATGGCTGCAGCACAACATCTACATTTGGAAATGTGACCCCCATCAATAAGCTACATATGGACAATAAGAAAGACTGCCAAGTTTCCATTCAACTGAGAGCTTCTTATCTAGATCAGGTTGGGGTCAACTGCCAAGGGAATGATCTTACTGGGTTATTTCATTGAATATTTTAAATATTTCAGTACACTATTATTTTATCTTATTTTATTTGATATGGTCATTATACTAATCAATAACCACTTGAAAATGTGCCATCCAGAAAAAAAGAACAGAGTACACTTTAGCAAGACTTTTGCAAAGACAGTGGATTCCAGAACAATATATTAAGCTATGATTTCATTGAGGATATGCTTGTCCTGTTTATCTTTTAAGATACAAGGGTGTAGGTGTTTGTGTGTGGGTGTTTGCTACAGTGGAATAATATGACTACCTGTTTGCATTAAGAAAAGAGACATTTCTCCATGCAAAATAATTTATCAAAATTCAATCTAGTTACCAGTGTACCTGAATTAGGTGGCTGGTATCCCGTATGTTTCAGAGGAAATGACAAAGCGAGAACTTGTTCATAATTGAGTTCTTGGCAAAATCTCTGTGTAGGCAAATGTTGTGTCATAAATCTCTGTGATTTGGCTGCTATTGTTGTTGCTGTTTTGCTTTTTCCACTTTGCTACTATTTGTGTGTATTTTCTCCATCATTCATGAGTCAATATATTCTTGATTAGGTCTGTAATGTTTACTGACAGTCTGCCACAAGTATGTAATTTTAGGGCAAAGTGTACAGCTTTTCATTCTAAGTGGAAAGACATGTAACTAGACTAGCAATATTCATCTAAGTAGGTTGTAGGAGACCATTATAGAAAATGCTTCACAGCTTCTTTATTGCATGAAAATCATTTTATAATGTACAAATTGCAGACATATAATTTGTTTTTTTTATGATAGTTGGTAACCTTTTAGGTGCTAGCTAAGGATCTGCTATGATATTTTTCCCATAAATTTAAGTCTTTGTAAATTTTGCTTGCATTATCTTGTGTAAATAATAAATCAAATGAGCCTTCAAAGAAAGCATTAAGGTGATTGAATAATTTTGGTTATATGCTATACATCAGACACTGAAGGTGCAATTGCAAATAATTCTTACTAGAAAGAAAAAAGGAAGACCTATGTGGATACAGGATTGATTGATAATGTGCCATCAAGTAATTGTCAAAACTCAGCAATCATGTAGACTTTTTTTTCCCAGGACAATCTGCCCCTGAGCTGGTTTTTCAGGTTTTCCAATGGTGCACTCATTGCCACTATAAGTGACTCTGTCCACCTTGCTGCTGATCATCCTTTTCTTTTCTTTTTCTTTCCTTCCACTTTCCCCAATATTAGAAGCTTTTCCAGATAGCTAGATCTTTGTACAATGTGCCTGAAGTAGATAAATTGGAGCCTGGTAATTTGTCCCTTGAGTGATAATCTTGATTTGTTCAATGATCCATTGGTTTGTTTTCTTGGCTCTTCACAGTACTCTCAAGAATCTTCTCCAACACCACCAATCTTCAGAAATGTCAATACTCTTCCCACCCTACTTCTTGAAAATGTAACTTTTACTTTCATAGATTGTGACTAATCATGCCTTGCATAATTCTCATCTTTGCAAATATAGATGCATCACAACACTTGAATATCTTTTCCAATGATCTTGTAGCCTCTCTACCAAGTGCTAGTCTGCAGCATATTTGTTGATAGCTTGTTTCTTTTCTGTTGGTGGTTGATTCTAAAAGGGAGAAGCTATCTACCATTTTGATATCTTCATTGTCAATTATAAGTTGGCTGGTTGTTCAACCTGTTATTATTAATTTGGTCTTCTTTATATTTAATTTTAGTTCCAGTTTTTTCAGTATGCTCTTTGACTTTTAGTACTAGGGCTTATAAATCTTCTGCATTCTCAGCTATCAAGGTATTGTAATTAGTACTTTACAGGTTATTCTCCAGTTTTAAAACCATGCTCATCTTTTTCTAATCTGCTCCCCTTAATATATATTCAGAATACAGGTGAATAAATAAGGGGAGTATATGCAGCCTTGTGACATTGCTTTACCAACCTGGAGCCAGTTTGTTTTGCTATGTACTGTATATACTATAGCTTCCTGACATTCGTTGAGCGAGGGGTTCCTACCAGCCACCTTGAAAGAGGCGGTTGTGAGGCCCTTACTCAAGAAGCCTTCTCTGGACCCAACTGAGATAGCTAATTATCGTCCTGTCTCCAACCTTCCCTTCTTAGCGAAGGTTGTAGAGAGTGTGGTGGCTATACAGTTCCCACGTCACCTGGAGGAAACTGATTATCTAGACCCGCGCCAGTCCGGCTTCCGACCCGGGCACAGCACAGAGACGGCCTTGGTCGCGTTGGTAGATGATCTCTGGAGAGCCAGGGATAGGGGCTGTTCCTCTATCCTGGTCCTATTAGACCTCTCAGCGGCTTTCGATACCATCGACCATGGTATCCTATTGCGCTGGCTAGAGGGGCTGGGGGTAAGGGGCACTGTTTTACGGTGGTTCTGCTCCTACCTCTCCGACCGGACGCAATGTGTGTTGGCAGGGGAGCAGAGGTCGACCCTGAGGCCGCTCACTTGTGGGGTGCCGCAGGGGTCGGTCCTCTCGCCCCTCCTGTTCAACACATACATGAAGCTGCTGGGTGAGATCATCCGTGGTTTTGGGGTGGGATACCATCTGTACGCTGACGACACGCAGCTGTACATTTCCACCCCGAACCACCCCAACGAGGCCATCGACGTGATGTCCCGGTGTTTGGAAGCCGTACGGGTCTGGATGGGTGACAACAGACTTAAACTCAACCCCTCCAAGACGGAGTGGCTGTGGCTACCGGCCCCCCGGTTCAACCAGTTGACTCCATCGCTGGCCATTGGGGGTGAGCAACTGGTCCCCGTGGAGCGGGCGCGCAATTTGGGTGTCCTCCTAGATGCCCGGCTGTCTATGGATGACCATGTGGCAGCCGTGGCAAGGGGGGCATTCCACCAGGTTCGCCTGGTGCGCCAATTGCGCCCCCTATTGGACCGGGATGCCCTTCGCACAGTAACTCATGCACTGGTGACGTCCCGTCTGGACTACTGTAATGCTCTCTACATGGGGCTCCCCTTGAGATGCACCCGGAGACTGCAGTTGGTCCAGAATGCGGCCGCGCAGGCAGTTATGGGGAGTACGAGGTACTCCCATGTGACACCTCTCCTGCGCGAGCTGCACTGGCTCCCTGTAGTCTTCCGGGTGCGTTTCAAGGTGTTGATCACCATCTTCAAAGCGCTCCATGGCACAGGACCTAGTTACTTGCGAGATCGTATCCTGCCCCATACATCCCTGCGACCAATTCGCTCTCACAGAGAGGGACTCCTCCGGGTGCCGTCCACTAAGCAATGCCAGAGGGCGGCGCCGAGGGGTAGGGCCTTCTCTGTGATGGGCCCAGCCCTCTGGAATGACCTCCCTCCCGACATTAGGACAACTACCGATCTCCGCTCCTTCCGTAAGAAACTCAAGACCCACCTGTTCCAACTAGCCGGCCTGGCTTGAATTATAACTACATTATCCAATCCCCCTGGACAATTTTAAATTAATTCTGACTTTTTGGGTATTTTAATTGTTTTAATCTTACTGTGTTGTTTTAACTCATGATTATTTATTTATGTATTGTAAAATGTTTTGTATATACCTCCTCCTCGTCATTTGTTTGTATATTGAATTGTACGCCGCCCCGAGTCCCTTTGTGGAGAGGGAGCGGCCTATAAATTGAATAAATAAATAAATAAATAAATAAAATATAAATTTCTCATGAGGACAATGAGATTTGCTAGCATAGCTTGGTTAAAACCTTTCCTGTTTCTTCTTCTATTGCTTGCCATTATTCAGTGGGTATTCCATCAGTTCCTATAACCTTCCAACTTGTTAGTGATCAGAATACTGAAGTAACTTCAATCTGATATGAGAAAAAAGAATTTGAAGGTTAATATGTGTTTCATATTGCTGCTTACAGTAATGCAATTGTATATTCTAGAAAAGAAATTGTATATTCTAGAAAAGAATATACAATTTTGCAATCAAATTATCTTTCAGGCTCTGTCTTGTATTAATAAGCGATATAAATGGCATGAAAAGGTATCAATGCGCATCTAAGTATTTTGATAGAAAGTATTTCTTGGCAAAATTATGTTAAGCATAATTTAAGTGAATGGTTTAATGAATTAAGTTGTGTAAAAATACATATTATGTCTTCCGGGCAGAGTGGGGGAAATCTTTATTCGTATGTAAGAAGAAAGCTTGATATGGGTTGAAGGACAGGATGAAATCAGGTATGATATCCAAAGACAATTGCTTTAGATCAGATTTCCCCAATGTTTCTAGCTTTGCAGACCAATGAGCGGGGGAGCAAGGGGGTAGTTCATGTGAGTGGCCAGCAAGCGTGTGTGTGTGCAGCTCCATTTAGGTGAGGGACATGCACGTGTGCATGCCATTCACTTAAATGGAGCATGCGTGCATATGTGCACACTTGCTGCTCGCATAAGTGAGGATGCACATGTGGGCGCTTGCCAGTTGTTTCTGTGGCCCAGTTGTGGGCCACAGAAATGGTCCATTAGTGGGCTGCAGCCCACAGGTTGGGGACCTCTGATTTAGATAATCAATTATGAACATGGGACTAATGTCAGCAATTGGAATATTGAGGATGTCATTCTTAATCATAATTTACCACAGAAGCCTCCTTGACTCTAGTTCACCCATAATTCTAAGATACGGTGTGTTTAAACATTTACTGAATAATCCAGAATTGACTGGGTTATCAACAAATTGAAAGAAAACCAAACAAACCACAATAGGGCTTTGCATGATATGCAAAATTATTTACTGTGGCATAACTTCCAAGTAATCATTCTTAGATCAGTCCGACTCATAATTCATGTAGGACTCTTTCTGCTGTTGCTTTATTTAGCTTTAGAATTTTCCTCTCAACTCATTAAAATTAAATATATATTTTGCCTCAAATATCAAATGGCATAAAACCTTATTTACCACAGGAACATGCCACTTTTAACTCTTTTAGCTAAACATTTTTTAAAATATACATCCAAACATCCCCGAAGAGTTCCTGTTTATTGCCACTGAAAACAGTGGTTGCTACATTGACCTACATGTGTGTGTGTGTTTTAGACACTTGACTTTTGACATCAGTCGCAAACAGAGAGAGAATGTCTCATCTCTTGTTGACTTACCTACTTATCTCATTCTGAAAGACCTCTCAGAATGCTTTGAGTATATGTGTTTCTGTGGGTTTGGTTAGCATTTTGTAACTTGGGTTGTATTTTAAAAACAGCAAAATGGCCATGAGATAAGCGTTGTTTGACTTACTAATTCAAGGTCTGCTTTAGTTTTAGATAAACAGGCATGGTTGCAGGGCGAGCAAGGATAAAAGAACAATGGCATTTTGCTTTATAAGGGCCATATTTTTAATTACTCATCCCTTTCACAAGTAGGTTATAAGAATTCTGGATATATTGAGCTGGCTTTGGGTACCAGTAGTTCTTATAAATATCAATAATTCAGTTCAGCTACTGTGCTGGACATATACACCATGTGATTCATAAGGAGTTCCATCTTAACATTATTAGTCATACAACTGAGAAGGAAAGCAAATGATACTTAATATTTACTCACAGACCTATTCAAAAGGGTTCCAAAGGAAGACACTGTCTCTGGATTACTGTGATTGTTATCATATGTTACTATTTATTTGTGTAATTTAGAAACTTAAATGCTGCAACGATTTTAAATATGGTGATTCATTTTAACAATGAAATGTATTAGTTACATCCATTTATTCAAAAGCCTCTGAAAAATAATGATTTGCAGAAGCATGTTTGTATGAAAGTTACTTACGTTAATAAGAAGAAACAAAAATGCATGGATTCAATGGGAAGCCTAGCTAATCCAGCAATCTGTTGCATAGGGGCAACCAAATGCCTTCTGGAAGCCTCTAAATAGGACCTGAAGAACCGCACTGTCCTGCTTTGTTTCCCAAGCAAATCATATCCATAAACTCATCTGATTCCTGCACCACATCAGCTACTGTGGTTTGTTTAATTCTGGCAATGTGTTATCAGAATCAAGCCACTGTTATTTATGATTATCTTGTTGTGAAACTCATTTTGATGTATAGTTCGCTCAATAAAATATAATTAAATAAACTGTGGTTTAGAATGCTTTTGAACTTTGCCACTGCTCCAATAAGATAAAGGTAAAGGTTGCCCTTGCACATATATGCTAGTCGTTCAAGACTCTAGGGGGCGGTGCTCCTCTCCATTTCAAAGCCGAAGAGCCAGCTCTGTCCAAAGACGTCTCTGTGGTCATGTGGCCGGCATGACTAAATGCCAAAGGCGCATGGAAAACTGTTACCTTCCCACCAAGGTAGTCCCTATTTTTCTACTTGCATTTTTTACATGCTTTCAAACTGCTAGGTTGGGAAAAGCTGAGACAAGTAACAGGAGCTCACTCCGTTATGTGGTGATAGGGATTCGAACCACTGAACTGCCAACCTTTCTGATCGACAAGCTCAGGGTCTTAGCCATTAAACTACTACGTTAATACTGCTCTAATACTGAAGAACAAAACACAGTCTTCATCACTGGTAGCTAATGATAACCGTATCATTTATAAATTTCTCTAATGTTTTTTGAGTCAATTAAGTTGAGAATGTCTTTTTTTCTTTGATTTCATACATGACACAGTTCATACTAGGCTTAATTGTACTATTAAAATAAATGAACATAAAATTTACTTGGGAATTAGTTTCACTGCATCCAGTGCTTTTTACTCTCAGATGATTATTAAGATTATACAGTCTCATTCCTGATGTAGATAGCACCTGGTTGCAACTCCATAATTTTTCTTTTGGATTATGCTATTGCTGCAAAGAGCAGTCATACCATGCCAGCTGCTTTGAGGAATTATGGATAGGTGCCATGTGAGCATCCCATGTACTCCAAAATACTCTTTTATCTTTAAATCAAAAGGGTTACGCCTATAACTTCATTGAGCAGGGGCTTACAGATCAAATTGCTTATCAGCAAGTTATGAATATATGTGAATAAGAATTCCAATTTGTAATTATATATACATATAGTCCTTAATATACAACCATTTGTTTAACAAGGGTTCAGAGGGAGTTACAACCTGTTACAACTGTCCCACCACCCCCAAAAGCACATGATTGTGAAATGGGCACTTGGCAACCGGTTTGCAATGTGATCCGTTGCAATATCCTGCAGCCACATAATTATGATTGGGACCTTCCCAGTAAAGTCAATGAGGGAAGCAGATTCACTTAACAACTCCACAAGTCTTAAAGTTCCCAAGTTTGGACACCCCTGATTTAATGGCTACAGTAAATGATCATAAAATTGGGTGGTGGTGTAATGACTCACTTAATGAGTGCATTACTTAATGACTAAAATTCCAATCCAAACTATGGTTATAAATTGAGGACTACCTGTATGTGGGGGTATTTTTGGCCTAGAGAAGAGACATTAGGTTTTGTCCCAAAATATTGCTGATTATTAATGTTATCTATTGTATTTTTGCTACATAATGGATACCATTTGAGTTGTGCCCTTAAAACATCAGATTACATTGCTGAGTAATATTGAAAAAAGTTAAAATTATGTTTTTGTAAAAACAAAATGTACACACAAAAAGAAAATGAAACTTGGACCTATATGTATACATCTATGTATAGATTATATGTACAGACAAGTATTTATAGGACCAAGTTTTATTTCCTTTTTTTTCAGTTCATTTTTCACATCTTTTTAATCAAAGCAAAACAAACAAACAAACAAACCCTGATATATGAGCCATCTTTGAAACGAAATTTCAATGACAATCTGTCACAAGATCTCTATTTGTCCTTGCATTTACAGGAGGCCAACCTGGGTGCCTTCTTGATTTCATCACTTTCATTTTAGTGATCAGGGATTCTGAAAACTAGAGACAAAAACAACTTGAACCATGTGACCACTTATAGTTTATGGTAATATCCGGGTTTATAAATTTTATTGAACCCAACCCAAACAAACCATGCTACAGTTTGGAGAGATTGTGAGCCTGACTTTTTGATCTTCCACCTGGCCACTTTATACACCTAATGAAGAGAAGCAGTAAAGTAAGTGTCATAGTGTCCCACCGGTCATGTTTACGGGGCACACGGAACACCACCAACTAGCCAGCTACATTTTAATCTGACTGTGCAAACTTTACGATTCTCTGTATCAATCAATGTCAACATTGGGCAAACATTTTTACACTAACCAAGGGTAAGACTGTCAGGTGGGCAGAGCAACTGCGTTCAGATACAGCTTGTCCCCAGTTCAATTCCTAGAATTATTGCCTGTATCCCTATTAGTTTTACTTAATTAGGAGCGAGATCTAGTGAATTCACGGGGACTTACTTCAGAATTGAATTGACCCTTCAGGAAGTGTTGTCTTTTAAGATGCCTCCCCACTCACCCACCCACCCACCCACCCAACTATCTCCCTGCGTGCGTCTTTTCGTTAAGCAGGTGCTATCTCGTAGTTGCCGTTTTGGAAAGGCAAAACTGTCTATATTGTTTTTTAATTATTATTTTGTAACGCGGAAGGGTGGCGCGCGCGCTCTCTCTCTCTCTCTCTCACACACATCCTGAAGTGACTTTCAGGCTCACCCACATACCACGTAGGCTGGTGGGGAGGGGAAAGAAAAAGGGAGAAGCCAGTCAGAACAACCGGAGGAGGAGGGCATGTGCAACGTTTGGGACTCTCCAAGTGGTGGAAGGAGAGGCCGAAGGAGGCGGCAGCCTGAGAATTTCTGAGGGCTCACACAGGCCTCTCTGGCTGGGCAGCGGGGAGAAGCGAGAGCCGGGGAACGCGCGCGCGTGGGTGGAAACGCCGACCTAACCCCGCGCTTGTCTCGCAATTAGGGTCGCGGAGCAATAAAGCCCCCCTCTTTTCTTCTAAACCCCCCCTCTCACCCACCCACCTCCGCTAGCCCTGCCTTCTCCTTCCCTCCGTGGCGGCTAGTCTCTGCTGGCCCTGCCCACGTTTCCCTCTTTCCCTCCCCCCCGCGGTCATGTGTTGCCTTTTTTTTGTTGTTTGCAGTGGAAACAATTTCGCCGCCTTCTAGCACCTCCGACCCAAACCGCTACTCGCTCAGACGGGGGGGCTGGAGGGGGTGGGGGGGAGAGAAAAGGAAGGGGAGACGACGGCTGGAGCGTTGAGGCGAAGCAAAGAGGGGCGGCGGGGTGGAAGGGGGGTGAAACTGCAGTAGGGTCCCATGCTCGCCTCGGATTTCCTTTTCGGCTCTGGGCTCCCCTCGCTCTTTCCCTTCGGCCACATTGTTGGCTTCAGGCTGGGGGAGGAAGCAATGCCTTGTTCAATCGGATGAAAAGTTTGCATAATGATCAAGGGAAAGGCGGCAGGGAAAATCTAGAACTCATCCAGGACAGGTAAGTTTAGATTTTTTTTAACATACGTGTGTGTGTGTGTATGTGCGCGCGCGCGCGTGTTTAGTATATATGGTCGGGGCGTTTTGTCTTCTGCTTTCTGGGTAGACTCTCTTTTCATTTCAATCGTAATTCCTTCGCTGGGAAGATTGCGTAAGATTCTCTGCATTGGAATCGAAAGAAGGGGGGCAAAAAAAAAAGCACAAGAGACGAGAAAAAGGTGAATTGGGCGCAAGACGCAGTAAAATCAGTTCGGAATGTCTAAAAACAACTTCCTGTTCGTCTTGGAAATAAGGGGATGTAAATTCTCCCTTCGTCAGGTGAAGCGGGTCGAGCCGAGTTTGCAGGCACGAACGTAATTTTGTTATAAAGCAGCAAATAAGGACCTTTGACGAATAGAGTTGGCATTGTGTTTTAAAGTTGGGGGGGGGTGGAGTTTGAGGACGAACTCAACCTTTACAACATTTGTAATCATTTTTTTGCGACAGTGATTGCTTCCAGTTGCTTCCTGTAGTTTGGGGGAGCATTTCTCTCTTAAGTTTTAAAATCCCATCGTTATTGTTTTTTTTAACAAGTAGAATGAGCTTCAGCATTAAGACAGCACGTTTTTGAAATGATTTTTACAGAAAGAGAGCGTAAGCTTTTTGGGGAGGGGGCGCGTATATATGATGGCGTGGTGTAAAAGAAGATAGGCCGATGCAAAAGGTTTTAAGATATCTGTCCAGCGTTGAAGGTATGTTCGCTGCAAATGGCACTGTATAGACATAAAGTGCAGTTTTCTAGTCGCCTAGCAACGCTATTGATTGATTTGAATCCCAACCAATCAGCGGCCTCCTTCTCCCCTTCAAATGTTTTTGACAAGTACAGTCAGTAGGGAGTGTAGGCAAAGTGCAGTCTCCCTGACTGCTCTCTTCTTCACTTAAAAATATTGGCCTGTTGTTTTATTATTTCTTTAAATATACATGCGTTCAAATGTAGCTTTCAAATATAGGTCACATATGTAAGTTATTTGGAGAAAGAGTAATAGTAATTAGTAATTCTTCCTTTTTGTGTATTGTGTCAGTTTTACAACTCTAAATATTAAAAACTGGCTCTGCTCAAGCAGCAATAACGTTCATATTTCACACACTGGTGTCAAATTCTGAGGGCCTCTGGTAGAGTTACCTCTACAAAATATTTGTTGCCAATTTGTATATAATTGTTTGGTTAGAATTCTTCAGCCTCCATGTATTTTGTTAATTAGAAATGGCAGGCAGGTTATTCCTTTGAGATGGAGTTCAGCTGAGGAAAACTCAGCTGTGTTTCTAAAACTTATTTTGCGGTATACTTTTTTCCTTCATGTAAATCTAAACTAGAATGTCTCTTTTCCATAATTCATATTAAGTTATGAAATTGTCTGCTATTGTTTCAACTGAAATGCTGCAAACATGTTCTCGAAACGGTCCAGTTAGGTCTACACTACTCTGGATACACTAGAAATACTTAAGCATTTCTTTTGCATCACTTCTGGAAACTTATCCTTGTGCACATGAAAGAGGCACTTCTTATAGTTTCCAAGCTGTTGATGTTGAAATGTAAATGGTATAATGCACATTTTTTTAAAAAAAATCTCTCCTTCAGCCATGCACAATATTTCTCATTAATTTATATTTTTCAATGATTATTATTAGAATCCATGAGAGATTTCCAGCATGATCAGAAGTGTGTCCTGTGGCATTCAGTGGCTTTTACTCTACATAAATATAAATAAAACCACATGTTTAAAACATGTAGTAAAGTGGTTGTGGCTATTAATCCAAACATAAATTGTTTGGTGGGTTATAATTTTAATTAACTTAGAGCATGTTGAAAACCATGAAGTTGACCCCGTATCTATAGAATTGGAAAGAGTTGCCAGTCTAACATAAGCTTTTAGAAAGAAGTCCCTAGTTTTTGTGTGAAAATAGATGGTATTATATAGTCCTTTGGGGGAATGCTGGCAAGTAAGCAAATTAAACTGAAAGAGAGCAGCATGTTGTCATAGCAACAGAGCAATTAAATTATGTTGTCAGCCATGATATAATTTTCCTATTTAAAAGCTTGCTCATGGGATATAAGTTCTCTGTACTGAATGCATTTGGCTACATTGCTTTCAACTAAGGGCGGCGAGATTAATGTTTTAGGGATACACGTTGCAGTAATCTCCCTTACTTCCATAACAGTGTCTTCACTAGGTAGCATTTCTTCACACTGAAACAGCATTGTGAAGAAAAACAGCATTGAAAACCCTTATTGAGCAATGTTTACGGGTATTCTCACTACTTCTCCCCCTTCTTTCAAATGAGAGATATGTAGCTTCCAATTTTGTAATTTTCAAGAACATTTTAATCACATTTTTGTTAATTGTTGAACTTTGTTTTAAGTGTTATCAATACATTTTCTCATTGGTAGCAATGATATGATATAGATTCACTTAACTTTTTTCAACTATTTTAATATTTTCCTTCAACTTCAGCTTCATTTTTATTCAACCTTTATCTCCAAGAATCTTGGGATTTTTGTGTTTTTTCTTCAACTCCCCTTAATGACCTCTTATGTAGTTATAATTTTTCTAATGTTTTGAAACATCTTAACAACATCAAGCCTTTTACATAGGTTTTTGACATGTCATATTAAATTATTGTGAAGTTTTTACATTGAAGATGTTTCTAATAATTTTTCATTTTTTAAAAAATAAATTCAACGGCTGAGTGTTGTTTAAGCTCAAAATCTTCCCCAAAGAGTTTCTCCTAAGAAGTTTTAGAAATGGTATATGCTGAAGGCATTACATTGAGGAAAGCCTGGTTATATGTTTATATAAAAATGTTGCATGCATTATATAGGGGCTAACCATTTAAATCTTCATGTAATGCACTAACACTATATTAATAAAATATGCTGATCATAATTGTAATTGATATAAATAAAAGAAAATATTCTAGAAAAGTCGCACAAAGGTAAAAGGCTTGAATGAAGCTCAGATATGAAACTAATTGATAACTCTTTTGTCAATAGTACAGAAATGTTTTGATATTGCTTCTGTAGATTGATTTTTTCAGTGTCCACATCTAACATGCAACTTTAGGTTTTCTAGTTGGTCTCCTATTATTTTAATTTAGAGATCCTTTATAGTGAAGTGGGAACATGCTTGAACTTTGATTATATTTGTGGCATACGTGTCAAACTGCCAAAACAGACCAATGTCATGGAATTTTGCATGTGGCATAAATACAACTAACACAAGCAACTTAGCCTATACTTTCTTTATCTTACTATAAACCAGTATGTAAAAGCCTTGATTGACCAAAGCCATGATGTGGCATGGTGGTCAGTATCTTGGGGATGACAATAACATATGGAATACTGATTGAAGATAGATGAAATAATGAATAATTGTTAATCAACTTGTTTCAGATAAAGTGTAAATGGCTTAAGATGTGGCTTTGATTACTTAATCTTGATAGCAGAATTCAGGTTTAATTAATGTTTTTCATACTTTCTCAAATATTTCTCTAAAATATCAGATAGTCAGGCAATTTATTTGTACACATTTTCTAGTTTTGGTGCCTTTTGCTTTTTAAAATGTAATGTAGCCTGATCTATTTTTGCATACTATTCTCTGAGCCCAGTATAGCAACATCAGTATCTACTGATCTATGTATGACATCACTATTCATGCTTTCTTCTAAGTCACGCTTGTCACATTCATTGTTTACTGTAATTTCAGCTAAATTTGTCATTGTGGGGCTGAATTCTTTTTCTGTATATGCATCTTTTCTCTGCTTCTCTAACTTGTATTTAGATCACTAAAACTTAATACTGAATGCATACCACAGATTTTATTGCAATTTCTTTGGGAAGCTGAGTGAATGCTTGGTTGTAAATGTATGTGTGTGTGTAAACATGGAGTTTTGCCTGTTTGTGTATTTAGCCAAAGTTACAGAGGCTATAATTATAATGTGGCTGTGTTCACATTGGGAGTGAAACAGCTGAAATTAACATGAAGCAACTGGTCTTAAGCTCTCAATTTTGTATGCTTATTACAAACAATAACCGTTATTATGACCAGTGATATTGGAGTCCATATGATGTGCTAGTTCGGGAGAAAATACAATTGATAGCATTTGCTTATTTCTCAAATTCATGAATAAAGCATGATGATTTTTAAAAGGGTTTAAAAATCAACCTATTTTTGTTGTTCATAGGCAGAAAATGTATTTCAAAAAATACAATAATGTTTATTGCAAAAATTAAAATTCCATTGTTGTGTGGGAGGATGCATAGCCACTAGACTTTTTAAAAGGCCATAATACAGACTAGGAAAAGTTGCTTGAATGTCATTTTCTTTTTATCTACCTAACCCTTTTTTGTGTATTTTATTAGGAGCCTCCGACTAAATGGGTCCAGTTATGCCTCCTAGTAAGAAGCCAGAGGGCGCAGGAATTACCATTTCCAGTGGGCTGAGCCAGTGTTACACAGATGGTGACCTATCAAAAACTCTACAAGATGAGGAGGACTTAGACTTTTCTTTGCCTACTCTTCGACTGGAAAAAGATCCTATAGAAGATGAAGAACTTACTAATTTGAATTGGTTACATGAGAGTAAGAACTTGCTGAAAAGTTTTGGGGACTCGGTCTTAAGAAGTGTTAGCCCAGTTCAAGACCTGGATGATGATACCCCTCCATCTCCTGCTCATGCTGACATGCCCTATGATGCCAAGCAGAACCCTAACTGTAAACCACCTTATTCATTTAGCTGCCTCATATTTATGGCCATTGAGGACTCTCCAAACAAGCGGCTTCCTGTGAAGGATATATACAACTGGATTTTGGAACACTTCCCTTATTTTGCAAATGCTCCTACTGGATGGAAAAATTCTGTGAGGCATAATCTGTCATTAAATAAATGTTTTAAGAAAGTGGACAAAGACAGAAGTCAGGTGAGGCTGGAATAATGTCTGTAAAATCCATTTAGTCTTCTAATCTTTATTACTACTTTGGGTTTTGGGATGTTTTTTTTTTCTAGTTAAAATGGATCAAGCAATCCTATGTTTTCTCTTTCCCCTCTCTCAGTATTGCTCCATGCAGTTGAAGAAATAGTATTTGATCTCAAGTGGTTCATTCATAAAACATTGCATTTTTTGTCTAGACAGCTATAAGATATTGTTTGTATAAATATGTAGTATGCATTTTAAAATTCCATGTTATACGATACCAATATAGGCTATTTTGTTTTACTGGTGATTTTTAGACATACCAGGTGCATGTAATCACATAGAATGAGTTGAATACCGTATTTCCCCGAAAATATGACAGGGTCTTATATTTTTTATATTTTTTGACCCACAAAATATGGCCTTGGGCTTATTAAAAGGGAGGGCTTATTATTTTTGGGTTGCCGGGCGGCTGCTCCCTTGCGACTGGGTTCCTGAAGAGCCGGGCACATCCACAGGGTCGAATGGCTGTGTTGCGCTGTCACAGAGGCAACACAGCAGCCATGAGGTGACCAAGCTTGCGAGCAGCCGCCCAGCAACCCCTCTTTCCAGCCGGGTATAGTGCCGCTGACCGACCTTGCAGTAGCCGGAAGACACCAAGCAACGCGACGGCCTGTTCACCGCCCTCCGCCTCCGTGGCTCGGTGCCTTCCGAATGCCCCTAGGTGAGTGAATGGGGCTCTGCATGGCTGGAGAGGGGGGTTGCGCAGTGGCTTTTCCGTTCCCCGCTCGTGCGAAGGGCACCTCGGCTACTGGCGCCGCCCGCCGCCTGTTTTTTTTTCCAAAGCACGGAGGACGGATGTCGCTCTGGGAGTACGCTCTATAGTTGTGGGTTGCAGATCATACAACCATAGTGCGTACTCCCAGAGCGACATCCGTCCTCCATGCTTTGAAAAAAAAACCCAGGCGGGCGGCGCCAGCAGTGGAGGTGCCCTTCGTGCGAGCGGGGAGCGGAAACGCCACTGTGTAACCTCCCTCTCCAGCCATGCAGAGCCCCATTCACTCACCTAGGGACATTTCGAAGGTACTGAGCCGCGGGAGGCGGAGGGCGGCGAACAGGCGCTCGCGCTGCTTGGTGCCTTCCAGGTACTGCTAGGTTGGTCAGCGGCGCTGTACCCGGCTGGAAAGGGTGGTTGCCGGGCGGCTGCTCGCAAGCTTGGTCACCTCATGGCTGCTGTGTTGCTGCTGTGACAGCACAACACAGCCATTCGACCCTGTGGCTGTGCCCGGCTCTTCAGGAGCCCGCTCACAGAGAGCAGCTGCCCAGCAACCCACCTTCTTCAGCTGGGCACAGTGCCACTGACCGACCTAGAGGTACCCTGAAAGCACCAAGCAACGCAAGCGCCTTTGCCCCTACCTCATTCCCACGGCTTGGCACCTTCGGGATACCGCTAGGTCAGCGAGCAGTGCTCTGCCTGGCTGGAGGGGGGGTTGTCCGGGGAGCTATTTTTGGGGGTGGGCTTTTATTTTTGCCCACGCGAAAAATGTGGCAAGGCTTTAGCTTCAGGACAGGTTGTATTTTCGGGAAAACATGGTGCTATGCTTGGCTTTTTATACATCTCTGCAGTTTTTGCTTCTCTTCCACTTTAATTGAATGTGAAGAAATTTATTTCTTATGTCTAGTGTTGCATGCGCAGCAGACCTTTGCAGTCTTACAGTTTTTTGTTTATTACAAAACAGTAATTTTATCGTATTTCCATTAAGATTTTATATGAATATTTCATCTGCTGTAACTTTGGTTTATTTTGGGTTGCTTCCATGCAAGGAACTGGTGAGATCTGTATCTTAAATTCAGTGAAATTCACAGATTGACCCATGGGGAAAAAAATCTAGGAATCAAAGAATATGTTTTTGGCTTGGTTTTTTGCTTGCTTAAATTTGGACTGGGTATTTGAACTGAGGAAAAGTGAAAGTCTTAAGTTTTGTCAAACAAAAACAAAAGCACTCTGAGTTAAGATAAATAGCTTATATACAGATTTTCCATCCAGGATTGCATTTTACAGAAGATGTTTCCATGGACTTAGTCTTTCTGGTCAGTATTTTATCACTGGCAGCAGATCTGCAGGTTTAAGCACCTGCTGCCTAATAGTTTGCACTAAAGAAGCAAAAATTGAATGTAGGACCATCTTTATACCAAGCTTGTTCTCTCTGATTGGAGAATGATCTCTTGCCATTGCTTTAGTTGTTGAATTATATCATCTAGCCTTTTATTGAATCTGTTATGATCTAAATCTTCTTGTAGCTGTTTCTGAGACAAACCAGTATTTCTATTAGATGGTATCTCTTGTTGATAAAATGTGGAAGTTGAGATTAAGAGTGATTTGAGGGATGTTTGTATCTTGCACAGCTGTGTTAGAAGCAACACATGAATGATATTTGTGCAATACACATGGTGTTACTATGATTGATGCCTCCTTTCTATCAAATCTAATGTATTTTTGACTTTCTGTGACACACAGCAGTTAAAAGTCTTAAAGTGCATGCATATATATATATATATATATATATATATATATATATATATTTGTGTGTGTGTATGTATGTATGTATGTATGTATGTATGTATGTATGTATGTGTGTATGTGTGTTACAACCCCTGGTATGCCCAAATATGGGAGGGAGCTCATTTATTTATCAGCACAAATACAACACACACACACACACACACACACACATATATAGTGTGTATACATAATATACACACACACTTTTCTTTCTCCATAACCTAGTGAGTTATTGTTAACCCTGTTTGACGAAAAGACATTTGATATTCAACAGGCTGAAGCAAATGTAGATTATTTTGAGCATTCTGTTGGATGTGTGGGTGTGTATGTGTGTAAATATCAGAAGAAAGGAATAATGTTAAGTATAACACATTACTTTTCAGATGTTTTTCTTTCAACCATTTTGCTGTTGACTTTCTGTATTCTTGCCCCACTTTCCTTTGGGATCAAGCAACCAGATACTCTTATTTCTGTTGTGTTAACGTCTCTTCCAGCTGTTTATAGTCTCCTACAAACTGATGAAGGTTTTAAAAATGTGATATTAAGTTATAAGTGGAGTGGATGTAGTGCCTTAAAAATCAAGGTGATTTAGTCATGATATGAATTGTTAGGAAAAAATAAAGAATACCTTTAAATCAAGATTCTAGTTTGCACTTTCAATATTTCTTTTAAAAGATTCATTGCGGTTGCTAGTTGTGTTTTGATTGTTTTTATATCTAAATAAAAATACATACTCTGGTTATGTTCACATGTTACACTGAAGTAAACTGAACCAAAAACCAATCAACCATATCTTAGCCTAGTATCCCAAAATAGGACAAATTCATTTGTTGTCAAGTTTTAGAAAACTGAAGTGAGTAAACTATGGTTAGGTTAACCAGTATAAAATATATTGTACAAATATATATCCTCTGTTAAAAAAAAAGCATGTAGTTAGTCTGTGACTCATAACCAAAATTTGTGCTCCATTATGGTCATGGGTTGTAATAGTAAGTTGAGGCATCATGTGATTGAACTGAATTTTATGACTCTTTTTATGATGTTCGTAAAGCAATTCACTGTTGGTAATTGGTTAAGTGAATCACATCATTAGGGGAATCCAGCATATACAGTGGGTACTTTTTGTCATGTTTCTGCTGGAAAATGGCAAAAAGTCTCAAGTTGTGTCACAAGACTGTTGGTTGCTGTAGTCAGTTGTAAATGTGTATGGTTGCTAAGCGCCTAAATGCAGTCATGTCATGTGGGTGTGTGTCTGATAGTCACTTTCAAGGATAGGCAATAAGTAGCTGTTTTGAAATCTAGCCTAACTTTGAATGGTCATGATGCAACTATAAATTGAGGACTATTTATCTGTACAACACATTCCATATAGATAGTGTTATTTAGGCCATGAAACAGTTCTGTTTCTCCAAGGGATGGGAATGGTTGCCCTACAAGTTCTAGGATTCTAAGCAACATTGTCTATGTTAGATGGGATATGAGTTTGAGGACTTCTAGTTAAACTCAAATATAAAGTATTGGCTTGGGAACATTATGTTACAATCAACTTACATCAACAAACAATGTATTCATTTTTAGGCCAAGAACCTAGATTTTCTTTTTTTTTAAATGCTATTAGTTACTACAGTGCTAAGGTGCTAGTAATCCCAGTTCATAAATTGAAGACCAAACAAATTGCAGAACTCATTTAATTAGCATTCATAAAATAAGAATGTATGGCCTCAGTGACAATATGCCTTGATACTTTTACATTTACATTACCAATGTTTGTCTTTTTACTAAGCTTTGAAAAATACTTTTCCATACTTGGAAGAAAATAGAAATATTCTCATTCTAAATAGACATTTACAATGATTTGTTTAGCAAACATTTGAAGTTACAATGGCATTGAAAAAGTTCCCCCATGGTCATATGATCAATATTTGGATGGTTGGAACTGATTCATATTTATGACATTTGCAGTGTCCCAGGATCATGTGATTACCTTTTGCAATCTTTTGCAACCTTTTGACAAAGTCCATGGGGAAGCCAGATTCATGTAACAACTATGTTACTAACTTGACGACTGCAGTGATTCACTTAACAAATGTTTCGGTAAAAATGGAGCAAAACTCACTTAACAAATGTCTCGCTTAGCAACTTGAATTTTGGGCTCAGTTGTGATTGTAAATCGAGGACTATCTATACTATGAATGATTCCATTATGAAGTCTAATTTCCATGATGTTATAATGGATGTAAGATGTTATACAACCGTATCTTATGCATTTACGTTGTCTTTGAATATTTTTCTGTTAGTCATTGTGCGAAATAAGGTAGTTGAGAAAAATAAAAAAGAGTAACAATTTTATGAAATCCTTCCTTATGAGTAAAGTTTACCTAAAGGCAACATATGCCACTAGATTTTACACTGGATTTTCCTTTACTTCTTTATATACTTCTTGACTTTTATAACATTTGTAGTGGTAAAATGGTTAATCTTTTTATCCAGAGTTGTTATTTCCCTAACTGCCTTGTTTTATTTTTGTTGCAAAGTGTAATTTGAAAACAGGTTTATCTTTATTCAGAATTTGAGCCATGTAATTCCTAAAATAGAAGCTTATAATTTGATTTTGGCATGTCTAAAGATTTTTTTAACATGCAACTCAAAACTTCTCTAAAATAATAATAATAAAGCAAAACCTAGCCTGGATTAAGTTATACATAACACTCAAAATCTCTTTAGCATTTGAATTATTTTTTTTCTTTTTTCTTTTCTTTTAAAGTTTTTATTCTTTTGGCAGTTCAGACTCAGTTTTGTTCAACTGAAACTTTTCAGTAATTTAATGTTCTGTTGAAATTCATTAGAACTTTCTGTTTCAGAAAGAGCAAATTGAGGTACACAAAAATTAAATGGGAAACAAATGCTCATTTAATTTAGACTTCTCTTTATAATTTGTCTTATTATCCTGAGTATCTGTATTCGTATGCACTTTGATGGCTATAAAACATTTGGGATGCTGCAAGAGCTGGTGCAGCGAGGAGCTTTTTTAAAGCAAACTCTAGAAAATGGCTTTCATTAACCTTGATTTTCAGAGAATAGGATGTTTCTGCTTGTCTTTTTCCTGTTCGATTTGTTCCAAAGAGTTTAAGGATATTTCCAGTAGAACAGAAGTGGGAGGCAAGCTATAGCAGAAAGGAAAAATTTCTAGAATCAAGAACACCCCCGCCCCCTTGCTCAAGCATCTTTTATTTATCCTTTGTCAATCCTGATGTTTGATCCAAATGTTTTAAGGAACTCTAAGAATATTGGTTTGCCTTTTTGATATATTTGAGTGCAACAAGTTATATTAAACCTAAGGTTTAGCTTTACGGGGATAGGCAGAACTGTTAAAAGTGAGCAGGCTATGAGAGTTTTTAAATTGTCTATAGATTCAGTCTCTACTTAAACAGCAAGAAAAAAATCTCACAGAACTGATCTGGAAGGGAAAACAGATTGAATTGTGAATAGCAAAAGTTACAAAAGAAGAGTAAGTGGATAAGCATATGAATAAGTTTGGTCTACCATGAATTAAGCCAGATAGGATATTTTCAATACAGCCTGTTACACAGCTGTAGTCTCATGCCTTTCTGATAGTTGCCTTTAAAGAAAAGGAAGTTGCTATCACTGCTTAGAGTGTTGCTTACTCCTCTCCAGTGGAGTTCCCCAATGGGGAAGCAACTAACCTATCAACTCCAGTGATTCACTTAACAAATGTCTCATTTAGCAACAGAAAGTTTGGGCTCAATTGTGATTGTAAATTGAGCACTACCTGTACTTGAAATATTATACTTTAAAATCCTTTTAGTTCTGGGGATTTGTGGGTCTTTGTAAACTGATGTTGATTCTTACAGCTTTTTTCCAGTTATGAACATTATTTTCACTTTTGTAATAATATGTAAAAGAAATGCTTCTTGGGTTTGGAATGCTTTGTTATTTTATAAATTTAGTGGCAAGGCACACTTTTTAAATACTTGTTGAATAAAGCAACATTGGTTAGAGGTATACACTGTATTAAGCCATAGGGTTACACAACATACTGGGTGAAAACTGTATCATGACTTGATCTATTATAGGAATCTAACAAATCTCATGCAAAATGTTTCACTAGGTTTAAAACCTATATTCACTTGTTGGAAGATGACTTTTCTGAGCTGCAACTTCCTCTAGCTTAATGTCTGTATTTTGAGGACTAATGTTTCCACTGTAATTAGAGTTTCAGAATTATTTATTTGGACAACATAGTTTGGAAAAGTTTAAGTGATAATACGATTTTAAAGGGTGTCCTGTATTTAAATGTTTTTAAAATGTGGTATTTATTTAAAACATTTTTACTCTTCAGTTAAAAAAATACATGTACTACGAAAAGCAGTGACATAATAGACCTAGTCCTCAAAAATAAACTTAAAAACACACTATTTGAGAGCAAGATTGGAAAGGGATGGTAAAATGAAGAAAATGGAAGCTCAAGGGGTAATTCCTAATATTAAAGCATAAGTAGACCCCATCCAGATCAGATCAAAGGCTTATCCACTCCAGCACTCTCTTTCCATGTGATAGAAATATGTGAGCTGGAATAGAGACAATTCAGGTGGCATTGTGAAAGGCAGCCATTAGGTAACAGTTCTTGAATGGCCAGTGGAATTGCTCTAATTACCAGTGGAATTGCTCAGCCTCTCTTCTTGAACTACTTTTTGCTGTCTGGTGGAATCACTTTCCTTAAAATAGTGCAGGGAATAACTGTGTTTTTCAAGCTATGAAAACTCTATTATGGCATTGGATATATTAGTAGCTTGCAAAAATTGACCAGTCTCCTAGGCTCAACAAAGAAAAACAAAAACAAATGCATTTTGTGCTAAGCATGAAAAAGGGACCTTCCAATCTGGTATCTATCTGCGGAAAAGGGATATGGTGTTCCTCCTTGCCTGGCTAGCCTGTTGAATGCTTAGATGCAATTTCTGGTTGCCTGTGGCTACCAGTCTAGTACTTAAATACAAGGCTATGGGGAATACTCACTGACTTGTAAACTGCAGCATAGATATAGAGATGTGAGATTGTTTTAACAACATCTCTGAGATCAGACATCTGAATCCCAAAAGTTGCTTAAGCATCTAATGTGTTGGATGCTGTGTACCTGTGAAGGATAACAAGCATGGCAAAGATACAAGTAATAGAATAAATAGGTGCTGAAATACAACTTTTAGGAGTACTGTATAAACTACACTAAGATGCAATCAAGTGTTTTCTTGAAAATTCCTAACTTAAAACTGCCAAGGTGTGGGAGTCATTCATCTAGAAATTTGAACAATTATTGCTTTTAATCTCAAGAATAAAAGCTTGGTATATTGGACATGAGTGACTGATTTTACATTATCAGTTGGCTAAAGGAATTGTATCTTCTTTCCTTCAGTATTCTTCATTTTTAGTACAAGTTTTGTGCTATTAAGTTCAAAATCATGCTTCTTCTGTTTCATTTTTGTATTAGATCTATAGCTCCCAAAATTCCAGGCATTCATCCTGATTGTGAATTATTGGAGTTGAAATTTGCAATATCTTAAGAGGGCATCAGCTTTGGAAAGGGGGATGGACCATATTTCCATATATAGTATTTCTATTTCATTGGGCACTCTAATGACTAAGACTTATAGCTAAATGCTTCATTTTAAAATATCCATCTCCTCTGTTATCAACTGTAATTGGACCAGGAACTCTATTGCTAAGTGATGCAGTTATTAGGCACATAATATGAATGCATTGGGATAACAGTTCTGGCAGTTCTAGTTCACATTGTTAGGTGAACAATGTTGTTTACCTAACAATGTTGTGCATTTGCAGTAATATTCAGTGACGTGATCACCCTTTGCAATTTCCAGACTGTTACTCCATTGACTTTTGCTTGTTGGAAACTGACAGTGAAATTTGTAAATGGCAGTCATGTGATTGTAGGATGCCTCAACATAATTGCAAACTTGTCACCAAGTGTCCAATCATGATTACCTGACTATGGATATACTGTGATGGCCAGAACTATGAGGATCTATCCTAAGTAACCTTATTAAGTGCTATTGTAACTTTGGATAGTTGCTGAACAAGTGGATATTAAATTAAGACTAATAGTATATATGCTTTTAGATTATGTTAACAATTTACTGTTCCCATATTTAAAACTCTTAAAACACATGATATAAACCATGAAGAAGAAAATCAAAATCAAGGAAGTGAAATTGAGCATTGAAATTGAGAAACATGTTTGATTGGAACACTATAAAAGGCTACATAAACATTTGGTGTCAGTTCTTTTTTTTCTATAAATTATGTCAGCTTTTTTCCTTCCAGCTTTCTCAAAATGTGAAGTTAATGTAATTGTAGTTGATAATGTTATTGAAATATTGATATTTTTTTATGTGTAATTTTTGCAGCCTCAGGTCTGCAGCTTTGATGGTAGTGGGAGAAGAATGCTTGATATGCGTTTTAACACATGCAGATGGCAAAAAAGATAATAGGAGGCAACATTTTTTTGTTTGCTCAAGAATGCTTAGGTTGGTCATTGAATTCCCAAATCTTGCTGATAGAATGTAACTTCCAAGATTAAGCTTCTTATTCAGAGTAGTCAATTTAGCCATCTGCTTTGATTAAAGAAAAGAATACAGTTAATTTTGTTTCTACTTGAAAACCGCTTCTGGACTTAGTGCTTAAGGTGGAAAAAATAAAATTTTGATTTGGGTTTTGCTGATTAGATAGATTTGTTGTTATAGAAATGGCTAGTATATATTATCATATACAAGTGAAAAATTGGGGTTTTATGTTACTACCTTATTCTACTGCACCAAAAGGATTGGAAGTCAATGATTTTCTTTTTCTTTTCACTTTTCTCCTATACTTCTTTCGCTTCCCCTTTTCCTCCCTTATTTTAACATTATTTTCATTTTTCTTTCTACTTCTGTATTTTATATTTTGACAAACTAATATAATACTAAATAAATAAATACAATTCTTACAAAGCTATGTCAAGTTTTACAGGAAGGACATTTGTGTGCCTAAAATCTGAATGGATGATTTAGTTCTGTAACTTGGGTCTTGCAGGCATGTATTTTTTTCTGTGAGTGAACCCATCACAATGTGAGGTCTTTCTTGCACCCTCGTTAACACAGGAGATGTTAGATTGAGCGAGGTTTTTTTGGCTAACAGAACAGTCCTGCCATACTTGTAGAGAGAAATATGTATTCCTTAATTTCTACGCTTTTTTGGGTTATTGAGATTGGTCTGACTCTTTTGTTTATCTCCAGTGGGAGGTAATTAAGTATTCTACCTCTTGACCTGGCATAGTTCTTTTTATGCTTTAGGGATGATTGGAATAACACAAATCCAGAATGCTAGCAATCCTGCACTGCATCTAATACGCCTTTGATTGTACTCAAAGTACTCTGTTTTCAGTCAGCACATCCACCTACTTCCAGGTTTTGATAGTGTATGGGACTGCTCCTTTAAGTCATTGCCTATTTTTGTTGCTAGACTGGTATTCTCTTTATAGGTATATTTTATGTTACTTTTTAAAATATATATATTTTATTCTTTTATTTCTTATGAAGCTGCCCCCAGAACATGTTATTGGGTGACTTGGGTAAGTAAGTACATTTATACTTACTTTTTATTTACAGATTTTAGAGTGATCTGTTTTAAATGCATGCATATTATAGTCTAGGTCTGAATCCAATAGCTAAGTGCCACTTAAAATAAACAGTAGTTATTTTCTATTTAATCAGGATTTAAATGTCTCGTTAATTTTTATAAGGATTTCTATCTTGCCTTTGTTTTTTGTTTTCCCCATAAAGTAAATGTGAAACAACTCACAGTCATATATTAGATAGAAACACATCCTTAACAAGTTTCTAATCATAAAATATCCTCAAAGAATAATTGAGATAGCTATTGTTATAAATGTAACAGAAAATAAACAAGGAAACAAATTAATGTTTTGTCCAATAAGTGAGTCAAAAAGTATGATATAGTTTGTACTTTACTTTCCTAAATCCCACTCTTTGCAAAGGAGCTTCTAGGAAAATCAGGCGTTATCCTAAGAAGGATATTGCCTTCTAACATTTTCTTCTGTTTTATGGAATAGGCTAGGAGCCAGCAAACATTGTGTACTCACTATAAAAAATTGTTAAATACTGGATTTCTCTGGATGGCTGAGCAACTCTCCCTCATGTTGTTAAATAATGTTAGATTTATGCTATGTGCACTGGATTTTCATTGTAAAACGTCTTCAAAAAGCAGCTTCGAGTTTTCTTCGTTTGGTGAAGTGTGCTATCGACAGTTGTATACTAAACAAGACTGACGCTAAAGTTGTTTTAGATAGAAGTGGGGCATGGTTGGGATGGCTGCTGAAAAACGTTAGTGTCATCACAAAGGTCTTTGTCAGTAAAATCAGCTTGTATGTACAAGCCTGAAGTCTTAATGATGGCATTGTAACTGTGACATGGGTGGTTTCTCCCCTTTTCTTCCTTCTTACTAGTAGAATTCCGTATCCATTTGCTTTTGTTTCCATCACTTGAATGCACTAGTATGTCACCACCCGTTTAGTGCGATCCCTTTAGTCTGTGCCTTTCGTAGCTTTGCTGCCATCTGGTCCTTGGCTATAGAGAGGAATTTTTCTTGTATATGTGACTCTGTAACAATGAGCATGCGGTTGATATGGAAAGTAAGCAGTTGCCTTAGCAACAGAGTTACTGATGTGGCAGTTCCTCTCCTTGCAGGCAAAGGATCGTGTTTAGTTCAAATGCATTATGCGGTTCTGCTATAATATGGTTGTGACCACTAGTGCTGTTGCAGGTAAGACGTCTGCAAGCATCTTGGTTGCAGCAGCTGAAATGTTTTTTTTTCTTCCCTAGCTAGCCTTCAGATAGGAAGAATTTGTCTGCTGACCTTATGCCGTGGTGAATTTTATAAAATTTAAACCAAGTTTTAATACCAAGAATGTTTCTTTTCAGCCCATGGCTTTATAGATGGGAGCCTTCCTGAGTCTGTTAATGCAGAGGTCGCCAATTATATGTTTTACAGTGCTATTTCTAGTTGTGTCCATCTTCCTCCCAACTATTCTTCCTATGGCTTCTTTGAGCTTTGAAGAGTCCTTGCCTCTGATGTGACATTCTCTACTCTTCCTTTCTATAATATCTTGGAGTGTGTATAAACTACTGAGAAGTTGGGGAATTCCCTGTTAAGTACTACATAATTCTAGATCAAGCCCACAGTTAAAACTATTACATTTTTAAAACAGAAGCATAGTATTCAGATTGGTTTTTTTTTAAGGCTAGGTTTTGACAAAAGCACCTTTTAACAAAATCTGACAGACCTGTTAACTGTTTTGCTTTCAGATTAATCTTTGAGTTCTTTCTCCGTAATTGGTTTTTTGTTTTTTGGTTTTTTGCTTTAGCAGAGGCAATTGTTTATAATTGGGTATGTTAGGGAAGTTGCATATTGTATCCTGGATCTGAAAAAGACATATAATAGAAAGACAATTCCATAAGCTTGTTATGAGTACTAAATTTGTCCTTATTTTGTTCATAGAGACAAGGTACAGTGATACAGTTTTAATATTTCTTTTTTAAAATATAAGCAAGTCCATTGCCCTAATATTAAATTCTAAATGTTCTAAAAAGGGCTGTATCTTATTATATACTACATAGATATTATTTATAGTTATTGAAGTATTTGTTTTAACATGTGGAGTTCCAGATAGCCCCAAATGGTATTTTAGTGGACTTTAATGCACCATTTGATTACAATTGTCTTGAAAATTAGTGGCATTGCCAAGGATAAAATCTATTAAAATTGTAATATAAATTGAATAAAGTAGGTTTTTAAAAGCAACCACTGATTTCTCTCTAAAACCTAATAAAAACCTGGCCACTAATATTTTTGTGCCCTTTTCAATAATGATTGCAATCTCTGACCATCAAATAATTGTGTTTCTACATATCCATGTTTCAATTGAACGACTCTTAAGGTAAATCATGAGAAATTATTATTATTCAGGTTCCTTAAACAGATGTACAGAGACATGCTGCAGTCAGTTCTGTAACTTGTGCATGACTTTCTCAGAACAATGGCAATTAGAGGCAAGATGAGAAAAGCAAACTCCAGCATTTTGAAGAAACTTTTTTCTTGCTGAACTTCCCTTTGCTATGATGCCCTTATTAAAGAGAAACAAAAATATACAGTGGCCAAAATTCCCTGACTATTGGAAAAAGCTGTAGAGCATTCCTCCTCGACTCTGGAAGTCCAGGACAACTGTAGTATCATCGAAGATATGCTTCTCTGTTTCACAAAGTATTCACATATGGTAGTTGTATGGTAATGGTAATTTGCACCTGCTCTTTGGAACATCTCCTTCCCCCTCCCATGAGATCAGCTCCAACCCTCCTGACCTTCCATAAGACCTTAAAAACCTGGCTCTGCCAGTTTGCTTGCAATGCCAATGGAGGGGCTTCATTTTGGTGGTTGATTGATTAACACTAGATCCCATCCTCTTCCCCCCCCTCCATCATATTCCCTCCCTCTCATCTTTTTAGCTAGGTTGATTTTATAGTATTGTATCTGTTATTATAATTTGTACAGTTTTATCTTTTGATATTGCAATCTACTCAGTTATCATATAGCAAGATAAGCAGCTAATAAATATTACAAGTAAATAAATAATTGCAAATTCGGTGCAACAAGACTTTTAAGATTGTTAAGATTACAGGTAGACCTCGACTTACGAGCACAATTGAACCTAAAATATGTATTGCTAAGCCAGACACTTGTTATGTGAATTTTGCCCCATTTTAGGACCGTTTCTGCCACAGTTGTTAAGCAAATGATTCCAGTTGTTAAATGAATCACGTGACTGTGAATCTGGCTTCCCCTATTGATTTTGCTTGTCAGAAATTGTCTGGGAAGGTTATATATGGGCCTGGGAAAGTGCAACTGTCATAAATACATGCCAGTTGCCAAAATGCCCAAATTTTGATCACTTGACCATGGGAGTGCTACATGGTTGATAAGTGGGAAAAATGGTCATGTCACTTTTTTCATTGCCATTTTAATATTGGTTACTAAATGGATGGTTGTACGTCAAAGGCTACTTGTACTTTGTACTGCAGATATGTCCCACAGATGACAAGAGTTGACTATCAATGTAATATTTGAAAACCTGTACTTGTCACTCTATATTGCTATACTTTTTCTTTATAATTCAGATTCATCACGTTGATCTGCGTTGTCCTTGGTAGTGATACAGAGGTAAAACCACAGGTAATAGTAACATAGTTAGGGACTGTCTATGTACTGAATGAGCTGGTTTATGCAAAATAACTACTGTGTTCAACAGCAACAGAATGAATTTTCTGAAAAAAGTTGCCAATGACTGTGTATGACTCTAGCAGGTTGCTTGCATGGTAGTTAGTTGGAGGAGGTTAGATTTCTCCATTTTGATGCCCCCCAATATGGGAATTACAGCTCCAATAAGGTCGAAGAGTCAGGTAGGCTTATGTCTACTGTAGTAGGTCTTAGTCTTAATTATGTAGGAATCCATAGCCTTTTTTTTAGCTTGTATTCCAATAATTTTTCTCTTCCTTTTCCCAGTTCTAGGTTCAAGTCTGATGGAAAGCATAGCAGAAAGGATTGTTACTGGGTAATGGAAACTGTATAATCAATGAAAAAAGCTTTCAATAGAAAGAACATATTTTAAATTTCACAGAAACAAAGTAGGAAAGGATGCCATTTATTCATTTTGGACAGGTAGCTAAAAAAATTGAAGAATACCTATAAAAATAGTAGTCATTATTTTGTGACTATTTTCAAGTATCCAGAACATAAAATCTCCTCCTAAGCAGTAAATATTACATTGCACTATACTATTTAAATTAATTACATTTTCTTTCCCAGGCCATAGAACAGTGATGGTGAACCTTTTCAGCACTGAGTGCCTAAACTGATATGTGTGTGCGTGTATGTGCGTGCATGCGGTGGAGTGCTGGAAACCTGAACACTAGGTGGTCATCTGGTCTTTGTGTTTCCGGCATGCGTATGCACACTGGCCAGTTGGTGTTCGCGTGCACTGGAGCGCCGGAAACCCAAAGACCATGCATGTACCGGCCATCTGGTCTTCAGGTTTCTGGCACTCCGGTGTGTGTGAAGACCAGCTGGCTGGTGCACATGCATGCATGCACACACTGAAAATCAGAAGAGCAGCTGGCAATGGCACATGTCCCACAGAGGGCTCTGCGTTCACCATCATGGGCATAGAATGTAGTGCATGTTCTCCATAGTGAGGGGAGGAGTATCCAGGATGGGGTTGACTTTGCTTACTTGATTGCATTCACTGCCTCCTTGTCTGAGTGAGTAACTGGCTCTTGGCTGAGTCCCTGGCTGGGAAGAGAGAGAGAGAGCCTGCACAGCAAGCCCTTCAGGGCAACACACAGCCCAGGTCATAAAGAGAGACCTATGGCACTAATCGAGACTGCGGGCGAGGGGACGCTCCCCTGGAAGCCCCGGGAAGGCAGTTACGTCAGAGAAGCTCAGCTGGCACTGGAGCGTTCTGCTCCCCCCCAGGGGGTCGAGCAGTGAACCGTGGCGTTTTAAAACGCAGAGGAGCACCCGCACCTGCCTGCGAGTGCTGGAGAGAGATAGTGGCCCGCAGGAGCTCACAAAGCTCGGAAGAGAGCGGAGGAAGCGAGAGAGAAAGCTCTCCAGCGGCACCGGAAGCCACACGGCAGCCCCAAAGGCGCATGCCGCTTCCACATGTTCCCAGGGGAGGAACTCTTTGAATTTGGAGCTAGCGGCCATTTTGGAACCACATGATCCAAGATGGTGGCACCCAGCAGCACAGAGGATGCCGGCATGACTCAAGCCTTCAGCCCAGCAGCCAGCAGCCCCACCGGAGGAGCAGAGGAGCAGCTAACCAGGTCAGAGACTGCTACAGAGGCTGCTAAGGGAAGAAGAAGAGGCAAGGCAAAGGCAAAGAGAAAGCATGTCTCCTCCAAGGTGGCTAAAGAGGCAGGCTGCAGCTCCAAGCCCCCAAAATCTGGCTCCAAATACGAAAGACGGAGACAACGAGCCTTGGAGTGCATTTGCCACAACGCCAGCAGCAAGAGGGCTACCCCTGGCCAGGAACCTGGGGAAGGATTTCCAGGGATTCTTTCTGGCAGGACTGCAGGTGGGGAAATCCTGCCCCCCCAGGTGAGGATTCCCTTTGATACTTCGGGCATCTGGGGGGCTGCACAAGGATGGCAATCACCTCCATGCCTCACAGCAGCGGGACCCTCGCCACAGCTCTTCCCGTCCACACCTGCTGGCTCAGGGGCAGGAATACCACCCACATCAGAGATGCCCAACTTCCAGGATATGATGATGCAGGCCTTCCAGCAGTGCATGGCAGCAACCTTGCAGCAGCCACAAATCCCGACCCAGGCAGCCCCCGTGCCTAGGGTCTCGGAAGGGCTAGAGACTCAGGAGGAAGATTTTCCAGAATCACCTGCCTCCTCCCAGGGGGACAGCATTTCGGATTCCGAAGAGTGCGAAATCAGAGAGGATAGACTCTCTGAGGACGAAGGCATGCCTCCTCCCAAACCTACCTTCTCCGGATTGTTCCAGCCCTCTTTGTACAGATCCCTTACAAACCCAGGGGTTTTCAGCAGAAAACATTTTCGAGGAGCAGGCCATCAAGGTAGACACGGTGCCCACACCCAAGTCTTTCCTAGACATGATCAAGCGGCAAGCGGCCTCTCCCACGGCAGGCCCCATGCCCACTTCCATGGACAAGACTTCTTCAATATGGACAGGGACATGGCCCAGGTGCTTTCATAACCCACCATCGACGTGCCTGTCATGGCCCTGCATACGCCTACTAACATGCCTGGGGAACCAGAGGATGTCCTGAAGGCGTAAGACAAAAAAGCTGACCTCACTTTACAGAGGCCTGGGCAGTGAGAACAGCCACCACTGCCTCCTTTTTCAATCGGTCTTCTCTGCTGTGGTTGCAAGACCTTAGCAACGAATCCCCATTTCAGATGGCAGGGCCCACCAAGACATCAACAAGCTGGTGGCCGCCACCCAATTCTCCTCAGATGCTACCTTAGCTGCAGCCAGGTTTGCTTCCAGGGTGATCGCCTCATCTGTGGCATCTTGCAGGCTGCTTTGGCTGAAGCAGTGGCAAGCAGAAGTACGCCACAAATGGCACCTGACATCGGCCCCGTTCACGGGAGAATCCCTCTTTTGAGCAGCCCTCGATCCATTCCTTGTAGAGAACAAGGACAAGCGGAAGGTGCTCCCCACCGTTCACAAGAAGTCCAACTTCAGGGCGGCGCCATACCCTAGACGCCCCAACTCCCAGGGGCATGATTTTGGGCCGTCCTTCCAGGGTCAGGATTCCTTCAGGGGATCGGCGTTTGGGTACTCGGGCCCCAGGCAGTACCAAGGAGGTTTTTCATCCAGGCAGAGATACCCAGATAGACAGCAGAGGGACAGGCAGCAGAAGAGGCCCTTTCGAGGGGGCAGAGGAGGCGGCGGCAAGTGCTCCTTCCGCAAGTCCTAGACCAAGCTCACCTCCCATTGGGGGGGGCACTTGGCGTACTTCACCGACCGCTGGGACTTAACCTCCTCTGACAAGTGGGTCCAGAACACCATTCGGTATGGTCTCTCACTCTAGTTCCTCTCCAACTCCCTGACTTCCTTTCGGAGCTGCCCTGTCTCAAGCAACCAGACCCAGAGGTTGCTGATGCAGGAGGCCATCCAACACCTGTTGGACATCAGGGCCATCCAGCCAGTGCCTCCAGAGCAGCAAGGCCAGGGGTATTACTCTATTTTCCTGTGCACCGCTTGGAGAGTCTAAGCAATGGGTTAATTCAGTCTGCTTGCCCTTTGGACTGAGGAACTTTTTTTCCCTTTTGACCACACCTCCTTGTGTAGCCACTCCCCAGAATTTTTCCTCAGTGAAGCCTGTTCGGATGCAATTTCTTGAGTTCCAGCTGAATTAATCCACTTTTTTTAGCTTGGACTCTCCATTCCTTTCCCCCCCCCCCCAATATCTCCCCGTTTTATCCACTATCGGAGGTTTAAGATGCATTCACTGCATTCCATCCTGGAAGGGATTAGGCAGGAAGATTTTCTCACCTCCATAGACCTCACAGAGGCCTACCTACATATACCCATAGCCCCAGAACACCGTAAACATCTCCGGTTCTGCTACCTAGGGCACCACTTCCAGTATTGAGCCCTGCCTTTCAGGTTGTCATCCGCCCAGTTTTCACGAAGGTAATGGCGGCATTGGCAGCTCACCTGAGTCAGGTTCCTGTTCGAATTCAATGTTATTTAGATGACCTGCTGTTGCAGTCGTCCTCCTTCAAGGGTGCGCTACAGGATCTAGACACTACTATGGCAGTCCTTTGAGACCACAGGTTTTCAGTAAACCTGGCCAAAAGCCACCTTCACCCCTCCACTAGTCTGGTCCACCTAGGAGCCCTGATAGATACAGAGGCTCGGTTTCTCTGTCATCAGAAAGACAGCTCTCTCTTAGGCAGCTAGCCGCTCAGGTAGCCAGGGGACATAGGGTATCCTTAGCCACACTGTCCAAGTTGCTTGGCACCATGGTGTCTGCCATTGGCATTGTCCCTTGAGCTCGGTTTCACACCAGAGACCTCCAATGGTTCCTTTTGCCTTTCCAGCAAAGGTGCATGAGCTGCTCCTAGACCAAGGTTCTTCTGCCCACAGAAGTATTCCACTCACTGACTTGGTGGATGTCCCCGGCAATCTCCAAGAGCGAGATCTGCAGAACTCCAGACAGGGTGACGGTAACAA
The DNA here is from genome assembly GCF_964273705.1 of Natrix helvetica. Classification (NCBI taxonomy): domain Eukaryota; kingdom Metazoa; phylum Chordata; class Lepidosauria; order Squamata; family Natricidae; genus Natrix; species Natrix helvetica. Next base: position 48,181,471 of record NC_138548.1, read on the forward strand.
CGGACGCAAGCCTGTTCGGATGGGGCGCCCATCTGCCGGCTCAGATGGCGCAAGGACAATGGAACCAGGCGGAACTGACTCACAGCATAAACTGGTTGGAGTTCAGGGCTATCTGCCGGGCCCTCCTTCAATTTCGTCACCTTGTCAGTGGCAGCCACATCTTAGTCCTCACAGACAACATCACTACCAAGGCTCATATATACAGACAGAGGGGGACTAGATCGAAGGCCCTCATGAAGGAGACCAAACGATGAGGGCAGTGGGCCGAAAGGAACCTTCTGTCATTGACTGCGGAACATATAGCGGGGGTAGACAACATCAGAGCCGACTGGCTCAGCCGGACCGAGGTGGACAATTCAGAGTGGAGGCTGCAGCCGGCGATATTCGAGGAAGTGGCAAGGCACTTCTGACGCCCGGAAGTCGACCTATTTGCCACTCCTCTCAACGCCCAGCTCCTGAGGTTTTATTCCAGGTATCAGACATGGGGGGGCGGAGGGAGGGACGCTCCCCAATGCCCATGGCCCTGGGGGCTCCTCTATGCCTATCCACCATTACTCCTGATTCCCAAGGTTATACAGAAAATCCTGTGGGAGGCGGCGGAGGTGGTGGTGATTGCCCCACACTGGCCCCGGAGGCCTTGGTTTGGTCTCCAATCTCTCTTGGTGGACAGGCCCCGGAGGATCCCCCAGGAGAGGATTTCCCTCAGCCAGGGATCGCTGGAGCATCCGGACCCTCAGTGGCTTCAGTTGACCGCTTGGCACTTGAGCGGAGCATCCTGAGGGAAGGCCACTTCTCCAGGGTGATACAGACTATTCAGGCGGCTCGCAGACCTTCCACAGAGTGCATTTACGGTACTACATGGCGTGCCTTTTCAACATGGTGCAGCTCCAGGGGCCATGATCTGTTTCGAGCCACGATTCCACAGGTTCTGGACTTCCTTCAGGCGGGACTGGACAGAGGGTTTGCTCCCAACACGATTAGGAGACAGATCTTGGCCATCTCATCAGTACTTCTGTGCGGTAGGTCTCAGACCTTGACTCACCACCCTATGGTTAGGCGATTCCTCAAGGGGGCATCCAACCTTAAGCCACCTACGGTACACAGGTACTCCTCCTATTGGACGCTCTGACAGGCCCTCTTTTTGAACTCTTGCAAACTATGTCTCTTAAGTTTTTGACTCTTAAAGTGGCCTTTCTTGTGGCCATCACCTCAGCCAGGCGGATATCCGAACTACAGGCTCTGTCGGCTAGAGAGGATCTCTGTGTGTTCCACCAGGACAGGGTGGTACTAAGGTTGGACCCCTCCTTTATCCCTAAGGTGTGCTCCTACTTCCATCGCTCGCAGGAATTGATATTCCCCAATTTCTGCCTGGACCCCTCTCGCCCGTTACAGAGGAAGTGGCACACCCTAGACGTAAGGAGGGCTCGAAGATTTACCTCAGAAGAACCTGGCCGAATAGGAAGTCTGAAGCCCTTTTTGTCTCTTTCCAGCTGGGATCCCTGGGGAACAAGGTGACATCTACCACCATAGGCAGGTGGTTACGAGCCTGTATTGTTATCGCCTACCAAGCACGTGGTCTGCAAACACCAAGCTCTATTACAACGTATCTCACACAAAGTGCGGCCACCTCAACGGCTTGGGCCACTGAGATCTGTAGGGCAGCTACATGGTCTTCCCCCTCGCCATTGGTGAGGAACTACAAACTGGACTCCTTTGCCTCTGCAGAGGCTTCATTCGGGCATAGGGTATTGCAGGCTGTGCACAGGGCGGAGGTGACACCTCACCAGGCATAAGGTTTGTGTGAGCTCTTAACATGGGTAACCCTCCCTAGGGACGTGTAAGCTTTGGTACGTCCCATCCTGGATACTCCTCCCCTCACTATGGAGAAAGGGCGTTGGTACTTACCTAATACGCCTTTTCTCATAGTGGGGGAGGAGTATCCAGCCCCTCCCTGATATTGTTATGTAACATGAGCGTTATGTTCGATGGTTCAGCTGTTCTGTTGAAGAAATAAATAAAGGTTGAAACTAAGATAAAGTCTGGGGTGGATGACACAGCGAGTCGGATAAGGTTCTTCGCCGATAACTGGGTGGTACCTGGTGACCAGGGCGTGGCCCAAAGAGCTTATCTGACTCAGCCCAATCAATGAGAGGACAAGTTCAGCCCCATCCTGGATACTCCTCCCCCACTATGAGAAGAGGCGTATCAGGTAAGTACCAACGCCCTATCTCAGTGATGACTATTGTACAGCTAAGATAATCAATACTTGATATATTCTGGTTCTTTCACATTGCTGTTTTTCATGAAATATCCCTACATTGATCTATCCCAAGAAACACCTTTCAAAGGATGCTAAGCAATCTAAATGAATTTATTCAGAACTTGTCTGAGTTTATTAAATAAGTCCTAGAATGTGTGCAAAACTGAAGCTTTTAATCTTCAGAAGGGTCATTTAAGGTACATAAGAGAATTAAGCTTCACAGGAGTGTATAATATCCCTGTTATTGTCTGTTATTTCTTTTGTATGTGGTGAGAAAGAAAGCACACTTAAACTTCAATTAAAACTAAGCATTTTATGAAGTACTTGGAATATTTTATATCTCGGCCTTAAAGGAGGATGAAGCTTCAGTGTCTGTAATGAAAACAAAAGAAGTAGAAACTCAGCAGTCTTGTTCTGACTAATTTTGGCTTTCTACTCCAGGCAATATTTTTACACACCATACTCATTTTTGCTGTTTTCATCCCTTTCACAGGTATGTATGTGTGCTCACTAAAAATAAATGCTTTTTTCAACTACAAGTAGCAAGTGCGAATCTTTAAATATGTTACCCAAGTCAAAAGCTGAATGGTTTTATCATTCTCTTTTTTACCACTCAACTGCCATCACGGCTTTTTTCCAAAATAAAAAGGGTATTTTGAAAATAGCTAATTTCTCTTTTAGTTCAAATATATATCTGTCTTGCAAGGGTGTGATTGTGATATTAATCATTTTGGGTGTGAAATTTTACGTTGTGCAGTTTAAAGGTTGATATTTGTAATGTTAAGCAAATACATTTCTTAAATTTGTTTTAAATTTAGTTTTGGGTAATTTATTTGTGAAGCAATTTTGTGTAGATTTAATCATTCTGATTGTTGCATTATTGTTGTTAAACAGCATTGCAAGAAAAATGACAGCTGGTACAAAAGAATTTTAAAAAGTGCTTGACTTAGGACCATTTGTTACCATCACTGAATGAAGGGACTTACAACTAGTCCCTGAATTATGGTCATTTCAATGTCCCCATGATCAAAATTTGGGTGCTTGGCAGCTTGCCAGAACTTATGTTGCAGGGGGTCTTCAGCTCCCCCACCCTCGTACCTTTTCTCCATCCAGTGGTGGGTTCCAGATCCCGTTACAACCGGTATGTTGCAACGGGGCCGGGCATCCCCCACATGATTGCACAGTACACGCGTGCAGCACGCACATGTGTACTAACTACCCACGATATCTCCGCGACGCTCCAGCTGCTCGGTGGAGCATCGCGCAGGCACCGTACACTCCATGCATGTGCGCGGAAGCCCCGAACAGCTCAAATACAGGTAAGGAGCGTGGGCGGGTGGGCCCTCTGGAGCACCGTACCGGAACGGTACCTGGTGCTCCCAGCAGGTACCAGTATACCCGTACCAGGGCTTACTGGTCATATCCCACCACTGTCTCCATCTATGTCTTTTGACATTCCACAGCCCTGCCATCCTAGCTGTCCTTCATTCTCTTCTTGCTCTCACTGCTGACCAGCCTGCCCACCTGACCCTTCACAGACAGTTGCTGGCTGCATGGGGCTTCTTTGCGGCACCTGGAGAAAATGGCCCACATGGTCAGCATCTGCCTCATGAAGGGCCAGGGCATGCAAACCTCGTTAGCAATGAGAGCAAGAAGATGCGGAAGATGTGCTCGTGTTAGGAATGCATGATGTTGAGAATGACTGGGACTTGGACTCAGCTGTGTCTTCCTGGGGCATTGATGCTGTGGACCACTGATAGGGGTGTCGTGGGCTTTGCATCACATTGTGGGGCTGCTGAGCCTTCTAGAGGTGGCTATAATCTCAATCTGGCATTCTTAGGGGGGGACATAATTCTCTGTATATATCACTTCCTACATTTTAACGTCTGTTGAATTATCTTCCTTAGATTGTTGTTGCAGCAATGTCCTTTCTTTCTTGTTGAAAGTAAAATACTATGGAACTAAACTGCACATTAGTTTTTAAATGTATTAATTGATGGATATTTATTTATTTGTGAACTTTATTCATTGTCTGAATCCTAAGGGTCTCCCAGTGGCTTACAGAACTTGCAAAATAGAATACTGTGCAAAAATCAATATTATAAATTTTAAAAATAAAATCCAAAATTTATTTGCCCTACAATTAATGAGTTAAAATTTGTTTGACATGGTGATATTGCTTATAATAATCTCTGAAGGTGTTCGAGAAGAGGCAGATGCACCTGGATCTGGAAGGACATAAGGGTGGAGGCCAGCCTTGCTTCAGGGGACAATCTACTCTAAAAAGAGGATCTGTTATAGAGTTAACTGCAATACTTTTTAGAGTTTCATAACAGAGTATTTAATTTCCCCCCTGTTAATTTATGGTTGAGATAGTGTGTGCAATGTTAGCTCTGTTAGAATTTTATCCCTCAGTTAGCCTCACAAAGTCTTTTATCTCATTTAGTTCTCTTTCAAATTAAAATCAGTGCAAAGGCTAGATGCTAGATGGGTCCCCTGTCTGTGTTTGAAAGGTATTACTGCTTGTGAGGCAGATACGTATGCTGACCCTGCAATTGTACACCAATTTATTTTTTTATTAATAAGTGTTTTACCTGTTGGAAAAGTTGATGCAAATTGTGTACATTCTCCTAGGCGCTGCTTGGAGAGTCCAAGCATGGGTTAACTTCAGCTTGCTGCCCAAGGACTGAGTTCAAAGTTTGTGTAGCCACGCTTCCTGCTCCTCATAGAGGCCAGTTTAAAAAACTCAGTCACCCTAAAAGCATGCAGTTTGGGGAGGTCCAGTACATGAGCAGCGAAGTTGGACTCTCCAAACTGTAGTGTAGCCTTTGTTATTTTTGTATTTAGTTGAGAGTTTAGGGTTTTTTTGCCCTTTAGAATTTTTTTTCCCCTCAGCTCTTCTCGTCATGTGGAGCAGGCTGCTCGGTGCGAATCTGCCTTCCATAATCCACAAGCGGCTTCGTTGCTTCCATGATCATCGCGGTTGAGGCACCAGCACAGGAGGCTCGTTCAGCGGCTGCTGATGAACCTAGGGACAGGTAGGAAGCCTAGGAATGCCCCAGAACTGTCGGAGGACTTCCCTTCTTGCTCCAGAGGCTCCCCTGAACGCTCCAGATTGCCGACAGTCCCCAGTGTTGCTCAGATTCGCTTGGTGGCTGGTTTGGACGGTTTAAAATTGGCACGCTTTTCTTCTTGGCCATTTGCCTTGCCGCTGCCTGCCTCCCAAGCAGATCGCCGCTGAGAGGGGTATTAATTTACTGACCTTGCTCCGGGCTTCCAGATAGGTCTCCCTCCCCAGGAAGAATGTTCTGAGCGGCTGCAGGGTGTTTGGCTGTGTTTGGCCATATCCTGCTTTACATTTAGCGTGGATTTGAGGGCACTCTGGACCTTTCCGATAGGCGCCAATTTATTCCTACTTGAGCTCTTCATCGCCTCAGGCAGTGACTGTTCTATTTGGGACTTTCATTAATTTGCTTCGGCCTCAGTGGCAGCAGACCTGCAGTGAAGGACAATTTCTTGTGCCCTGATCCCTTGGCAATGGCAAGCAACAGCACAGCCGAGGATGTTGAGCAAGCAGGTCCTTCCACCAGTAAGCGCAGCAGACCTGGTCCTGCTGGCAAGGGTGAGGGTACTGGGTGTACATCTAAGGGGAAACAGCCCAAGCCTAAGAAGGCATCCAAAGCTGTTGAAAAAATTGCTGAGAGCCGCCAAAGGGCCCCGGAAAAAGAATTTCAAAAAGCCCAAAGGCTTGCCAGGGCTCCTTCTCCGCCTGTGGAGGCCTCTACAGGCCCTTCCCTGCCCACTTTCCATCAGGATATTTCTCCATCTCTAGTGGAGGAAGGAGAGCTTGACTTATCACCTGATCCATCCAGGGCATCCCCTAGATCCCTCAGTCCATCCTTGGTTGAGGATTCAGTGCATGAGGCCTGTTCCTTTATTGAGGAGGACCTTCCATCCCCTAGCCTTAGAATCAAGGGCCATTGCCCATCTGAGGATCAAGGCCCTAACCTTTCCCATGAGATGAAGGAGGTCATTGTATGTGCGATATCTCAGGGGATTGCTGAAGGCATCCAACAGCTGGGTCGCAGTCTGCCTCACCAGGGTCGATCTAGAACTAGGGCATACGCCTCCAGTTCCAAAGACCAGCCATAGGGATCTTCATCTCCTGCCTCTTCTGCTGTCAGTGAAGGTTCGGAGGTGGAGGAGGGTGGACAGGAGGCACCGGATTTGTTGGAAGATGAAAATCCAGCTCCTGACATGCCCGCCTTCTCAGGTTTATTCAAATCCTTGATGTTCAAGGCTATCCTCACAAAAGCCAGAGCATCCACCCAAATGGCCACCCAGAGCTGGGAAATAAGGAGGCCATTGGATCTCAGGATCCAAGTGCCGGTCTCTTCAAGGAAACCACCCCAGGAATTGGTTCCAGCCCCTCAGCTTTTCCTGGATGTCATCCAGCATCAGTGGGCGCAGCCTGGGTCAGTGGCCAATCCTAGTGGGGTGTACAAGAAGCTCTACTCTATGGAGACCAATATAGAGGATCTCTTAAAGCTTCCTCTCATAGATGATCCCATTGTAACCCTAACCTCCAATTCTGTACTTCCAGCTGGAGGGCCTTAAAGCAGAGGATAAGAAGGCGGAGAAGGCCTGCCACAAGACCCACCAGGCTACTGCGTGGGCCATGAGGGCTGCTTCTTCCTCCTCCTCTTTAAATAGGGCATCCCTCTTCTGGCTGCGTAGATTGCAATCCAAACTGCCAGCAGGCGACACTAGGTTGCGCCAGGACGTTAACAAAATTATTGCAGCAGTCGAATATTTGGCAGATACCTCACTCAATGCCAACAAATTCTCATCAAGAGCCATAGCTTCCAACATGACCTTGTGTCGCCTGCTTTGGCTCCGCCACTGGCAGGCGGACAGGAAGTTGAAGTGGAAGCTTGCTTCCGCTCCCTGCAAAGGGGGAAAACGTTTGGGGAAGCCTTGGATTTATTTATGTGATTTCCATTTGCCATCCTCACTCTGACTTCAAAGGTCAATGGGGAAGCCCCCAGGGAATATTACAAATGGAGGGGCTGTTGGATATGAGGTGTCTGAAATCCTTCCACACACTGGAAGAACGGACAGTGACAGCACAAGCACTCTGAGCCTTTCAGAACATTGGCATTCACTACCATTTTCTCCTCACCTTCGTGGGGTAAAGCTCTAGCTAAGGGCGGTGTTTTGAAAGGCTCAGAATACTGGCATTTGCTAGCATTTTCATCAACCATCCAGAAGACTCAGAAAGGCTCCAGAAGGGAGGGCAAAATGCTAGCTCAGAATGCTGGTGCTTCTGTTCCTCTAGAGGGGAAATCCTTGACGCATTAGAGGAATAGACTTTAAATCTGGCAAAAAGATAACCAAATACCAGTGTTCTTGTGACCAATCCCCACCCTGCTATGCCTGGGAGGCCTAGCCATCTCCCTAGTGCTCCTCTTAGCAACCTGCGTAATTGCTTAACAACCACACCTGCGAGAGGTGGGTTTGCAGTTGTTGAGCAGAGTGGTTACATGGCATCTTGCTTAACCACTCCTTCCCTCAGTGACCAAGATTCTGGGTCTAATTGTGGTCCTATGGGGAGGACTTCCTATACAAGTACTATTTGTGGTGATTGAGAACAGTGAAAACTCACTATTTGTTTCAGTGAAAGCTTTTTTTCCTTTTTAGCAACCTCTTTATTCTTTTTTTCAACAGCATAAGCTTTCCCCCCATTTTAGAAGACAGTTTGTAACTCTAAAACCCTCTGTTCTTTAAAAAAGGATTATGTATCCAGAATACAAAAGGCAACTGAAATTAATTTTTTTATCAAGGCCCTTTGAAGACAATCTCTTCTCTCTCTCTTTTTTTTGTCAGATTGTACCCACACTCTTTATTTTTGGTTATTAATCTTTTGAAATGGAAGCACTATGTGCTAGGAACTCAACTTGCAGCCTTTTACTTGTAAAATACATTCTGTACCACTTAGCAATGATTGTTGGTCTATGCTTCCTGGCTATTTGTTTGCCAAGCATGTGAAATATAGAAGTGGGTTTGTAAAATCTTCCCCTTTGATCTCTAACCGAAAGGTTGAAAACATGGTTGTCATTGTATCCTCCCTGACTACCAAATGACATTTAGAGGATATGGAGGAACAGTTGGATAGTCTATCACTCAGAAGGCCTGTGAGCTTTCCCCAATAGTCTAGCTGTCACTCCTTTTCTTTGCATCTTTTTCTTCTGGGGTTAGATGCAGAAAGCTGGCACTGTAAGGATTGGATTGTGCTCCAATAATTTTAGTTTCAACCCTCTCTCCTTAGACTTATAGTGTAGAGGGCCCGGGTATCACTGCCAATTAGTGTTCACTAGTGTATCACTAGCACTAGATGCTAGTTTTCAATCAGTCATCTGAAACTGTGGTAGAACTACATTTTAAGTACTTCAGTAAAACAGGTCTATTGCTTGTCAGTTTAGAAACCTTGCTCCTGGCTTCCAAGAAAATTTTGCCTCCAGCTACTGATATTTAAGCAGTATGTTTGTCTTCAAGCTATAGTTGAGTACTTAATTTTGAGTTTTATTTATAAGGAAAACCAATTGCAGTCTGGGCATAAGAAATCCCAAAGTGTATTTTTTAGCATCAGATACTTATTTCCCATTTTTCCTGCAAGGAGATCAAAGCTAGCCATATAAACTCTCTGTCACTTCTGCTTAGTAGTTCTAGAGTTTGGCTGGCCTAAGGGTTATCCAAGTGAGCTCCCTGGTTGAGTGGGAATTTAAACCTGAACTTGCTTAGGCTTAGCCAAACTGTGATCACAGCAACTCATTGGCTCTTCTTAAAAGAACTATATAAGACAGTATCAATTTTAAATAAATTGTTTTTAAATAAATTAGGAATTCCTGTGCCATGTGGCAGCCTATAAGTATAAAGGCATGGAAGCATTTTGAATGTTAATTCCTGCTCTAGGTCCCCAAATATGTATGAACTAAGTTATAGTCATTTGAATATTTCTCATTTCTAAACGTTTTTACAGTGCTTGCTGGGTTCTGATAGTCAACTTTTTAAAAAAGGTTCTGTTAATCTTAAATAGATAGTATCAAGTAAAGAAAAATGTAATATGTTGATTTCATAGCCTTGTCTCTTAAATATTATTTGAAATATTTGTAATATAATACAGATAAGCCATCCCAGATAATCAACTGTATGTGGGCCTCTATGGGACCTGCTTTATGGCCAAAGTCCAATTTGTAGTGAATCTGAGTGATTTCATTCAGCAGATAACATATACCTCACTAACATATACTGCAGCTTGACCTCCAATTCAACATTTCCTACAGGGGACCATGTCACTTTAAACAGAGTTGCTTGATAGCTTTCTCTATAAGCAATAAGAGTAAAGAAATATTGAGATTTACCCATTGCCCATTATCAATCTGAGGGACCACTTTTAATAGTGACTGTAGCTCTTGGTCAGTTGGGTTCGATCCTTTTTATTCTCCATTCTTCTCTCATTTCATTTCTCTCAATTCCTTAAAAAACCAAGGGAACTCTGGCCACCATAAGGGGAGATAGAGTGCATAGGCATGTTCTCTCATTCCAGGTGATGCCTAAATTGGAACATGCACTAAACTTTCATCTTTCTCTGAAACCCAGTAGAATCCATCAGCTGTCTGTGATGGGCCAATCAAATAAGCCCTGCCTTCCTGTGACAGGAAGTAGCACCAGAGCATTCCAAGGCAATCATAAGTGATCTGACCATGCTGAAACATGGCAGACAGATTATGATAATCTCCAAATTCAGATCACATTGCAACTATTCTGACAAATAAAACCTAAATCCAGTGAGTGACACAATTGTGTGTTGAGTCTTCAGTGATCTAGATTGGGTCCATGGCTGTTACAATGGCCATGAATTCCTGAGCTACCTCAGATTTTGTCCCCAGAGAAGGCATATAAATTATAAATGGTGCTTTGGAGCACCATCTCTGACCACCATCAGTGTACTGGAAATGGCCATGTTTCAGCTTAATATTCATTTTAGTTTCACTTAATATTCAGTTTCATTTTAATATAATTTTCCTGATAACAGAGAACAAGAATATTAAATATGTATTCTTTTAAATATTGTTGGATTATAGTTCCAGTGCTCTCAGTGTTGATTATATTGACTGGATGAAATGAGAGCTAACTTCAGTAACAACTGGAAAGCCACTTGCAGTGAACTTATCCAAGAAGCTGGCGTATATATTGGCCTTTCTATTGGAATGTTGGTATAAAGCTCTACCTGATGCAGCATGAGAAATGCTATAATCCCTGGGAAATCCTGATTCATTTTGTGAGAAATTTTTGGAAGATTGATACTGGTGTTTGAATTTACAGTAGACTTGGGTTTGTTGTTTATAACCTTAGGTTTAATATTAATATTGCAGAATAACAAAGGATAAACTTCTTCTACAGGATCTCATAACAGAGGAGTTACCTATAAAGGCCAGAATTTGGGCGGGGAGGTGGTAGGCAGAGTCAGTTGTACTTCTAGCTAGCATTCTATACTCCCCCATGCTGGTAGCTTTTTCTAGTGCTCATCAGAAAGGATGTGGGCAGCCTGGTAAGAGGAGGTGTAGCTGGGTCCATATAGGTAAGTCTCATTTCTGTTTCCATACATTGGCATGGATAACGTTGGGGTAAAGTTTTTTAACTGCACTGCTTATAACTAGAGTGCTGCTTTAATATTAGCATATTATAGTATACAGCATTCTCCTGTGCATTGCTTGGAGAATCCAAGTATGGGTTAACTTCTATCTATCTGCCCAGAGACTGAGTTGTAAAAGCTTTGGTCACACCTCCTCTGCTCTACTGAGTCCAGTTTTCAACTCAGTCTAGCCCAAGAAAGACGTATTTAAAACTTCTCTACAGTTTCTAAGCAGATAGATAGCTTGAATTCTCAATTTTAGTTTATTTTTGTTTGTCCTTCTGTTACACTTGGCAAGATATTTACAGTTTGGGTTACAAGAGGAAGCATCATTGGAGGGGGCTTCCACCACTGTCTGCGACTTTAGCTGATTCCTCTCAACTGCTGGTGCGTGGGTGGCCTTACCAGGTTGCCAGTGGGCACACCACCACCGACTTCCAAAATTACAGCAGGCAGCTCTAGAGCAGCGCACTAGATCGAACCCCTATCTTTGGCATTCCAGCGAATCCTTTCATCAGCGCCAGGTATGTCGGATTCAAATTTCACACCAACAGCAAGCATGCCTCTTTGCCTTTTGCTGCATGTGCGTGGATGGGTCAGCAGGGCTGCCACCCCCCCACAAATTTAGCGCTCCGCAGACATTGGCCAGAGCCGGTCATACTCCGTAAATTCAAAGGCTGTTTTTTTTGGCACCGTAGAGCCGTTTGCTGGCTCATGCTATTTTTCTTTCTCCATGATTTCAGTGATCTGGTGAGAGGAGCTACAATTTGCAGGCCCTCCCCCCCCGGGATCCAATTTAAACACAGCAAGCCCTGAAGTCTTTCCCAGTCCAACTGGGCCTCATTATTGGCCAATTTGTCCTCGTGGTGACAGAATCAAGGCCTGATTTCCATTTCAAAATGGCGAAGAGAGGCCTGTCAGGGAGCGGTGACCAGGCCAAAGCATCAACTAGCTGACACCCAGTCCAAGCACCCCACCCTAGAAGAGCTGGTGCAACTACCAGTGAGGCTTCGAGGGGAGCTAGTCCCCAACGTTCTTCCAGAAAGGAATCCACGATCCTTGACAGAGATTCCAAAAGGTGCCAGAAGGCCTTGGAAAAGCAGTTTGCAAAGGTCCAAAGACAAATCAGAGCTAAAGCCCCACATGATATTTTACCTGGGGAGATGGAAATTGACTGTCCTTTGCAATCTGAGCCTTCCCCTTCCTTAATGGAGGAAGAACATCAAGATTGGTCACTAGATGGCTCCATAAGGGCCCATGGTTCTCTAGCCCCCTCTCCTGTGGAGGAATTTGCCCTCTTTGCCTGCATAGCAACAACAGAACTGGAGGCAACTGGCCCAGTTAGACGTCTGTCCCCAGAGGCAACATTCACTCCCACTGCGGCGGGCTTCTGTCCAATAGGGGATCAGGGCCCGGCTGTTTCACAGGAGGTGCACAATATCATCTCCTGGGCCATTTCTCAAGGGATTGCTGAGGATCTCCAACAAAGAGACCAGCACCCTGCCCATCTTGCTCCTACCAGTCTGCTAGTACAGGGTCCACATAATAGGAGACTTATACAGGGACCTCCATCTCCATGCCCCTCCCTGTGCAGTGAGGAGTCCTTTTGGGGAGAGGAAGAACTGATCAAGAAGGCTGATCAAGAACTATTGGCGGACAAGGGCCTCACTCTGGACAAACCCGCATTCACGGTCTCTTTAAGCCGGCCTTATTCAAATTCCTTCTGTACAAGGCCAAGACCACCACGCACATGGGTGTGCCAGGTAGACCTGAGGAGGCGACTACGGATCTTCAGGATCCCAGTGATGGTTTGTTTAACGAACCTGCTCTGGTGCAGGACATTATTCCCTCGCCTAAGCTGTTTTTAGACATGATCCAATGTCAGTGATTACAACCAGGTTCCCTATCAGCGCCCAGTGGAAATGACAAGAGGCTCTACACCATTGACCCAAGCCTGGAGGAGCTACTACAGTTGCCCTCCGTGGCTGTCCCAGTGACTTCGACTTCAATTCTATCCTCAAATCTGATGGAAGGTCTGAAAGCGGAGGATAAGAAGCCGGAAAAATCATTTCATAACACACATCAGGTGACAGCCTGGACCATTAAAGCGACCACCGCTGCCTCATTTTTCAATAGGGCTTCTCTTCTCTGGCTTTGCCAGATGCAACCCAGATTGTCCCCAGAGGACACCAGGCTATGCCAGGACGTTAACAAGTTAATGGCAGCAGTCAAATTTTCTGCGGACGCTACCCTCAATGTGGCCAACTTTGCATCCAGGACCTTAGCGTCCAACATTACTTTGTGTCGCCTCCTGTGGCTTTGCCATTGGCACCAGAATTGAGGTCAAAGTGGAAGTTGGCTTCTGCTCCCTTTAAGGGAGGTAACCTGTTTGGGGAGTTGCTAGAACCTATCCTAATTATGAACAAGGATAAGAGGAAGGTTTTGCTCCATACCAACAGGAGAGTAGAGCGTAGAACCCCTCCTTATTTTCGTAGGCAACCATTTCGATCCCCCAAAGCAGGCCTCAATGCTCCTTCCCTCCACCGCCCCTACTCCCAAGGAATTTATCATCCCCAGAACAGACAGTCCTTTCAGGACAAGGACAGACACATGCCACTGCCAGGTGGCCATTTTGAGGGAGATCAGAGATCAGGGCCATAGAACTGGTCCCTGTAGGGTAGGAGGGGCGGGGCTTCTACTCAATCCTGTTTCTAGTGCCAAAAATTTGGGGGTGGAGGGATAGGGAGCTATCCTATATCTGAAGAAGCTCAACATACACTTGGTGTACAAACGCTTCAAAATGCAATCCCTTCAATCCATCCTGGGATGCCTTTGGGAGGGTGACCTCTTAATATCAATAGATCTAAAGGAAGCTTACCTTCATGTCTCATTCCGGCCACCCCACAGAAGGTTCCTGAGATTCTGTTATGCAGGGCACCATTACCAATACAGAGCCCTGCCGTTCGGTCTATCATCGGCACCTAGGACCTTCACTAAATTGTTACTGCAGTTGCAGCACACCTCAGATCAAGACCCGTGAGTCCTCAATGTTACCTGTACGATGTCATCCTCATCCAATCGTCATCCCTCACGCAGGCAAGGCACAACCTCCGTCTTACAATACAAACGCTCCAGGACCACGGATTCTCCAGATACCTGGAGAAAAGCCACCTGATTCCCACCACCAGACTGCTCCACCTGGGAGCGGTGTTGGACACCATATCCTGCAAGGTTTTTTCTCTCCCAGGAATGTCTAGACAACATCAGAATCCTGGTGAACCAAGTTCAGAGTTGCAAGCAATGACAGTAGTATCACAATAGTTCTTGGGCACGTCTACATGCAAAAACCCTCCAGTGGTTCCTCCTACCGCACCAGAGAGCTGGTGCCAGCAGTTCCAGTGCGAAGATTCGCATTCCACCAAAAGTCGTTCGTTCCCTCCACTGGGGGCACTCTCCAGCCATGACAAAGGGCTGCCTGTTCAAGGAGTCTAGCCACTTGAACATTACATTGGATACCAGCCTATTCGGCTGGAGAGCCCATCTCCAGACTCAAGTAACTCAGGGACAGTGGTCCCCAGAGGAACTATTACACAACATCAATTGGCTGGAGCTGAGAGCAGCACAGGTGGCCCTTCACTCGAAGATACTCAGAGTGTACTCAAAGAGAGTATCTCTCTTCAAAATGTTAAAACAGTGGTAGTCTTGCATGACTACTTTAATGTCTGCCCTTAGTTGTTTGCTTATGTATGTGCATAAATAGACAAGTTGCTTCACTTGTGGTCTTAACAGCAGTGTTGCTTGGGCATAAATAACACATAGTACTGGAATCTATTAAGAAAGAATTGAAAATTATTTAACTAAAGGGTTTAGTCACTAATGTTTAGAGGGCCTGTTGATGTGATTTTCTTTTCTTTTTAAGATGTGAATTCCTCTAAAAAGAGTAGGAGAAGGCCAGTCAATCATATTTTATACAAAATAATGCATTACAGCTCTGCTTTTGTTTTACTAGTATCAGGAATTAATGAAATTTACTGTAACAAAATGACTGGAGGTTTTGTTAATTGTGATCTATATAGCATCTATATTGTGCTTCGAATAAGTAAATTTGTAAACTTCTTAAATTGATTTGCTTTTTTCTGAATTTTTCAGAATAATATCAGTTTTGCTTTCTCAGATAGTTTTGCTTTTAAAATAGAACACAATTCTATTTTTATGCATTTTCATGTACATTTCAAATGCATGTATAGGTGTTGGATTTTTTTGCAACGTATCAAATGTATTTAGTTTTTTTAGAACCGTTTTCCCTAATATAATATAACTTTGTGCAGGTATTCCTTGTTTATATTGCATTTATTCAGGACTCCTCAAAGTTATATCAGTGCTGAAAAAATAACTTTACGACCCATTTGTGACTTTCACAGAGTTCTTCAGTCATGTAATTGCCTTTTTAGTCAGCAGGCATTGTACTGTGTGGCCTGTGCTTTTTCTTTTTTTCTCCCTTGTAGAGTAGAGAGATTCCAGGGAGAGATAACAAGAAAGTAAGCTATTTGCTCTTGTACACCTCAAAAGCAATAATATTGTGCTGGCAACCTGGTGCTCGGAGCCAGAGGCATGTTATTCAAATAGTTTACAGCACTTCCTTGAAATCTTTTTCTCACCAATATCTCTGTTCCGAGGAGCTCAAGGTTGACTCAACCTTCCATCCTTTCAGCAAAATGAAGACCCAGATAGGCTGACTTTGTAAACCGCTTAGAGAGGGCTGTAAAGCACCATGG
Organism: Natrix helvetica; assembly: GCF_964273705.1. Classification (NCBI taxonomy): domain Eukaryota; kingdom Metazoa; phylum Chordata; class Lepidosauria; order Squamata; family Natricidae; genus Natrix; species Natrix helvetica. Next base: position 48,197,201 of record NC_138548.1, read on the forward strand.
AGCAGTATATGTCTAAGCACTAAGTGCTATAAATATTGTCTAAAACGGGTGTCAAACTCGCGGCCTGCGGTCTGAATGCGTCATGCATTGGCGACACCCACGTCTGCTTTAGCAAAGGAAAAAAGTCGAAATATGTCACGTGACAACACTAGTTTGACACCCCTGATCTAAAATGTCATTTGTTCTCCACACGTCCTAAAAGAGATAGGATAAGAGATAAAGAGAAATAAAATTAAATAAATGAGTCAAAAGCATTATATTCATTCCTTTATTTGTTGGAAAAAAGAAACTATCCAAAGCTATATATTTATTGTGGCAAAAGTATGTGAACCGCTAGGATTATCAGTTCATTTGAAGATAAAATTAGAGTAAGGTGTTTCAGTGAGATGATAATTAGGTGTTAGTTTGCAAGGTCCTGCCTTATTTAAAGAACAGAATTCTGGGTATTCACTATCAAAGTCTAATCTTCACAACACAGGGATTGGAAGGTATGTCATGGCTCTAACAAAGGAAATTTCTGAAGACCTTAAAAAAAAACAGCTGTTGACAGTCACCAGGCTGGAAACCATTTTCAAAGAGGTTGGACTCCACTAGTCCACTGCCAGAGAGTTCATATATAAATGGTGACAATTTAGCACCAATGTTATTCTTCCCAGGAATGATTGACCAACCAAGATCACACTAAGAGCAAGGTCTTGAAGAATCTCAAGGTAGTTTATAAAGAACTAACATCTCTTGCGTTGGTGAATGCCAATGTTCATGAGATCACCATCAGGAGAACACTGAAAAAACAAAAGTGGGCATGGCAGGGCTGCAAGGAAAAAAATAATACTCCAAAAAGAACTTTGATGCCCATCTATAGTTAGTGAAAGACCACATGGATAAGCCAGAAAACTACTGAAATAATATTTTGTAGAGAGATCAGACGAAAATAGAACTTTTGGCTTGAATGAAAAGCATTACATTTGGCAAAAGGCAGACATTGCATTCCAGGATATGGTGTTGGCTGTATCTTGGTTTGGGCGGCTTTGTTGCCTCTGGAGCAGGATAGCTTGCCATTATTGATAGAACTAAGTGTTCTGAATTGTACTAGCAAATTCTACAGGGAATTGTCAAGATAACTGTCTGTGAACTGAAGCTCAAGAGAAAGTGGGTCATGCAACAGGGCAGTGACCCAAAATACACAAGTCGGATGATTAAAGAATGGTTAAAGCAGAATACAGTTAATGTTTTGCAATGGTTCTGACCGTAATCCTATAGAAATGTTATGGAAGGACCTGAAGCAGGTAGTTCATATGAAGAAGCCCATCAACTTGAGTTGAAGCTGTGTTGTAAGGAAGAATGGGCTCAAATTCCTCTAAGAGATGTACCAGACTGATTCGCAGCTATCGGAAACATTTAATTGCAGTTATTGCTGCCAAAGGTGGGGGACGTTCACTGAAAGCAAATATATGTACATTTGTCTCACAAATATATATGCAGCTTTGGATCATTCTCAAATAAATAAATGAACATATAATTTATTTATTTATCAAATTGATATAGCCTCCCATCTCCCTGTTGACAGTACGCCACACTCTGGGTGGCGTACTATAATAAATAAAACAGTCAATATAAAACCAATAAAAATCTCAAAAGTCACAATAATACAGCATAAAATAAAAATATTACTCTGGATGGAAGATAAAAATGGCCCCTTCCAACACATGTTTCTGACTCATTTATTTAATTGGCCTCTGTTTATCTAGGTTTATGTGGACTTATTTGGAGAATAGATTACATTTTAGGTTATATTCATGCAGAAATATCAAAAATTCAGAAGTGTTCACAAGCCTTTGAGTAACATTGAATGATCTTGTAGAAGATGACCAGGCTGAGCCTGTGGAAGGAGTCAAATGCATCATAAGTGACAAGTCCCTGTGCGCCCGCAAGAGATCTAAGTCCAGCCCACCTTGAATGCGTCTCTTATCTCCGACTCATTTCCGGTAAACACTAGTTGATCAGATTCTTGTAGTGAGCTGAAGTGTGCAATAAAATCTTTATACTTATTTGAACTACCTGAATCTCCTGATTTCTCCGGTGCTTGACACTTCTTCTGTGTCCAAATCAAACTTTAGAGTGGCAAAATGAAGCAATCTTCTTGGCTTTGTCATTGACCAAAATAAGTAATTGTCAGTATAAGTTTCTGGTAAAAGCTGACATACTGGCAGGTAGGCAGGATCTGTGTATCTCTGCATTTACAAAGTCTGTTGTTATCCACTAATGATCTCCACTTGAGCAATAATAAAATAAATGAGTCAGTAAGTCCCATTGATCTCAGTGGAATTTGACTTTTGAATAAATAGGCATAGTATTATAGGTACTTTAGACCACACTGCTATAATTAGCGGTACTTCTGAGTCTAGTAATATGGTATAAAATGATCATAATAATTTTAAGTAACTTCAGATTTTGGCCGAGAAAATGTGTAGTTATATCTGCTGCTTTCTATATTTCATTTTAAAATAGTGGATTGAAAATTGAGTAAATTTCTTTGGGGAAATTGGAAACATTAGAAAGTATTTTTATATGGAGTCAGAGTGTTGACCTCTTCTAGCTAAATATCGTCTACAGTATTTGTTTACTGATAATAGATCTCCAAGATTTTAGACAAGGATCTTTCTCAGTCTTAACCAAAAGATGTTGGGTCATAAAGATAAGATTGTTTCATGCAAGACAAATGCTTTGCCACATAGAAACACATGCCTTCTGAATAGAAACTATGGCATATTTAGATGAGGTATTTCTCTACTACTGGTTTTATGTGAAGAACTGGAAATTCCAGAATCTGTCCATCATGGGAGCACTCCTGATTTTATGACTGTTTTTGCAGTGGACAATTTAAGCAAACACACCAGTTTGTAAAGCAAACATGGCAGTTGTTAAGTGAATCCATTGTCCACAATAGGTGGGTTTTTTTGCCTGAAAATAACACAGGGTCTTATTTTCTTTTGACACCCCCCCCCATGTGGCCTTGGCCTTATTATTGGGGTGGGGCTCATTTTTGGAGTTGCCAGGCGGTTGCTCTCTTGTGAGTGGGCTCCCGAAGAGGGGACGGGAGGACGCGTGCACAGCCTCAGGGGCGAACAGCTGTGTTGCACTGTCACAGCAGTGCAACACAGCAGCCATGAGGTCACCATGCTCACAAGCAGCCACTCAGCAACTCCCTTCTCCAGCCGGGCAGAGCGCCACTCACCAACCCAGTGGTATCCTGAAGGCGCCAAGCCGCGGGAGCCCGGGGGGAACAGGCACTCACATGGCTTGGTGCCTTCTGGATACCGCTGGGTCAGTGAGTGGCGCTCTGCCTGGCTGGAGAGGGGGGTTGCGTAACCGCCTGTTCTGTCCCCTGCTTGCATTCCTCCCAGCCTCACCACGACCAGGGCCAGCTCTCCCTGCAGTGCCAGGGCGCTGCTGCCACCATCTCTGGACTGTGGATGGCTTCTTCTGTGGCTTCCAAACCCCAGAGGTCTGCTGCCAAGTCTTCCAGCAGCTGGCGCAGAGTGTCTTCCGGCAACCAGCCCACAACCATAGAACGCACTCCCAGAGTGGCCACTGCCAGAAGACTCTCTACCCTGGCTGCCAGAAGTCTTGGCAGCAGACTTCCAGGGTTTGGAAGCTGCAGAAGAAGCCATCATCAGTGCTGGGATGGCGGTGAGATTTATACTTGTTTCTAATTCATATCTTATTGTAAGGTAGTCCTCTTCTTACAACCACAATTGAGCTTCAAATTTCTGTTGTTGAGTGAGTTTTGCCCCATTTTACGACCTTTCTTGTTACAGTTGTTAGCAGTCTGACTGTTAAGTGAATCTTGTTTCCCCATTGACTTTGCTTATAAGAAAGCCTTAAAGGGGGAATCACACCACCTGGGACACTGCAACTGTCATAAATATGAACCGCTTGCCAAGTGTCTGAATTTTGATCATGTGGCCATGGAGATGCTGCAAAGGTTGTAAATGTGAAAAATGGTCATAATTACCTTTATTCAGTGCTACTGTAACTTTGAATGGTCACTAAATAAACTGTTGTAAGTAGATGTTACCTGTATACTCCTGTGAATTTGAAATATATTATGTGTATGAATTTCAATTGCTATTATAGTATAGTATATATAGTATAGAATCAATCATCACATACCTATGCATAAAAGTGACAAAATTCAGACCATAGAAGGTCTGATTGGAAACAAGATAGGGAAAGCTTAAAGGACATGGCTTCTGGAAATTTTCTGATACTTTTGCCAGCAATGACTATATGCTGGTTTATGTATGTACACTCAGCGCCAACTACCTGATGGCAAGGGAGGAGTCTTAGAATGGAGCAGCCGTCAATATCTTGAGCCACTCCCCAACTGCTTCTCCTTCAAGAATGCATTTGGGATATTTTTGAGAATCTTTTAATTCAGAGCCCCTCATTTGATTTGGCCCATTCTGAACCTTCAGTTTTATTTTGCTGGCTTTTTTTGGCCTCATCAAAATTCAGTCTTGTTATGTTCTGTTTTCAGAGAATTATTTTGCTGAAGATGGAGAGATATCTGGCCCCTTTGCATAATTCCTTTTCAACATTACTGAGGTTGGAAGGATTGCAAAGATTTGTTCATAATCTATGATTGGAAGGCTTCAAAACACTTGCAACGTCATTATTTTTTGGCAGAATGGGATGGAAATGGTAGGATTGGAAGACTATTTGTATGGAAACACTGTTTAATTTTGGCCAAATCTTCCAGGATTTTACATATCTCCCACTTACCTCTTTTAAGCAGAGATAATAAACTTCAGGAAAAGACACCACAACAGCTTTCAAATTGCCCTTGTTGCCTCAGGTAATGAGATGTTTATTCTGTGATGTGAGAAACGTGGTATGTTTAACTTCTCATGGGAAGAACCTCACTAGCTTTAGTGGGTGCCAAGTTAGTTTAGACGTATGGGTTAAGCTTGAACTAATTTGGGGAGAACTCAGAAGAATGACTTGATTTGACTTAATGAGGTATTATAGCTTTTGGTCCAGGTAACAAAAAGGTTGGCATAACTAGTTGAGAAGTTTGTCTCTTCATGTGAAGGCTTCCCTCATCAATGGCAGAACTTGTAATGTCAAAGTTGTGATTTGCAGTAATCTGGTAAATAATCAACAGAAGAGGGCTGGTATATTGAGAATATAACATAGATGTAGGAAGAGAACAAGTCACATTTATAACCTCACCACTTCTATTAAAAGTTGTAAATATGTAGGGCAACATTTGTAAAACTTGGTACCCATTCATCATTGATGAGTATTTAAATCTCTCATGATGAATTTGAAAGTAAGGTTTGACTGAAGAATCCATACAAGACTTATAGCCCATATTAACAATAAAACTTAAGCCCACATTAACAATGCTGAGGAATGAGTTAAACTAAAATTCAGATCAGCTCTCATCACTCTGGTGTGAACAAATACTAAAACTTGTTGGGGGCCACATTAAAGAGGCTGGGGCTGTAAAAGGGAATACATCCCAAACCAGTGTTTGCTTTGTCATCCTAAAAATGGTGTTACAACTCATTTTCTAGCTATTCACATTAGTATCATAAAGCCTGACATCAGTCAATCTTTCTCATTATTTTTACATAAAAGTTACGTTGCAGTGATATTCTCTGTTACAACCAGAGAACTGCAGCTAGCAACCCCCCCCCCCCCAATCCATTAGATCTGCGAAGTGCATTGAAATGCTTTTCAAAGCCACCTGTTTTGATTTACTACTTCTAAACAGATTCCTGCTTTGGTTGCAAATTGTTTTGATGGGATGATTGAACTGAAGATTTGTTGAATGGAAGTATTACTTTATATAACTCTAGTCCAAAGCCATGAAGTTAAACCCTGCTTTTAGCTATAGTCACACAGTTACCAGTATAGTCAAAAATATTCATTTTAGAAATTTCTCAACTCTGAAGTAGAGGAAATTCCAGAGTCCTGCAGCAGAAGCCATGAGCATAATATTTTTAAAAGTTATTTTTGACACCATCAAAATGTACCCTGTTTCCCCAAAAATAAGACCTCCCCCGATAATATGCCCAATCGGGCTTTTGAATGCATGCACTAAAATAAGCCCTCCTCAAAAATAAGCCCTCCTCAAAAAAATAGTAACTATTCTAGTTACTGCAACCAATCACAAATTATTGGGAATATTATTTTATTCTCAAGTATTCACACATTTCTTTGTGCTTGCCTTTCCTAGCTTGAACAGTCTTTTCTTCAGTAATTGTTATTTGTCCCTGCAGACCTAGACCCTGAACAAGTTGGTTTGCTTAATCTTAGATTTATTTCTGTCTTTGAGATCTGTTTGTTTTATCTTTGCCAATCTCATTTTTCCAGGTTCTTATGAACCATCCTGATTCTTATGAGCTAGAACTCTTGTACGTTAAATTTTATGTATTCTAGTGTTCATTTACTCTTCTCTATACTTAATGGCTTTTTATTTTTTTATTACGTTTATATGCTGCCCATCTCATTCTAAATCAGGTGTCCCCAACCTCCAGTCCATGGATCGTCACTGGTCCACAGCACACCTCCTTCTATCCACAGAAAAACCTCTCTCCATGAAACCAATTCCTGGTGCCCAAAAGGTTGGGAGCCGCTGTTCTAAATGCAACCCCTTTTATAGTTTGCATTCTCCATGAAGAGAGGAAACCGTGTAGCTGGGTACCTATATCTATGTTAGAAATTTTATTGCTTGAGTCTTGTCAGATTGAGTACTTTGGGGTTGGCTGATGAGCACAGCTAACACGTAGGTGCTATCACATGGGTAGAGGTAATTACACAAATGTTGATTAGTGTTAGAAGAAAACCCTCCAGTGTTTTTCTTAAGTTACAAAAGTATTTCATAACCTCTGCCGCTTTAAGATGTGTGGACTTTAACATACTAACTGAGGAGAGGCTGTGGTTAAGAAATGCTGCATTACAATATTCACCAGGCCACTAAAAAATCTTTGTGGGATTTAAATTATAAAAATTATATCTAGATTTTGAAAAGTTCATTAAGAATGGTTTGAAGGTCTGCAGAAATTTTATTGGGTACAAATTGTTTACATTTTGTTGAGTGTTAGGGTACAGTGCATTGAAGTAGTATGTCAACAACATCTGTTTTTCTTTATTGTTTCCTCAGCCGTTGAATTTATTCAGCATTAGAAAATTGTCAGAGTACTTAATTTCTGAGTTCAAATGAATACTTATTTTTTTTAATCAAAGAAATACTGTAGCAGTTGTTCTGTAATCATTATTTATAGAATACAAAGGACTAAATTCAGTTGCTTGGGAAATAGATTCAAATGAATGGGGATGCCTTAGTTCTAATTAAATGTTCTCAAATTTGCAGTTGGAGGTAAGATAGAGTTGTCACACTGCAGTGTTACATAGAGGGCTTACTTAGAACTAAGTATTATAAAGGCTGCAGATTCACTGCCCTCAGAAGAGTGAGGATCCAAACTCTGCTTTTTTATTATGTACTGCTAATTTTGCCAAACAAAATTTTATAACATTAGAAATTGATCTTAGCAATATTTTGAATTTTAAAAATTCAAAACATTGAATTAAAAATCGTTACAATACTCTAATGACTTCTTAGAAACATCCTCATATCGGTTACTAATGACTAGAACAAAGCCATCTATAACAAACAATGACATCAAATTCACATATGGATCACGACATGTCATTTGTGTCACTTGCATGATGATACTATCATACACATATCTGTATTTGCCCTTCTTGTGGACACTTGTGAAAAAGACTACAATATACAATGAGGGCCTTATGCAGTGATTAAATTATCTTAGTTCTACCCTATGCTGGAAGAGACAGGGAAAACAAGCTACTTGTTTTTATTCTAGCTAGCTCTAACTTACTTCAGTCCCATTAGCTCTAGAATACTTTACAGCTTCTGAAGGGGAGGTAGGAAATAAATTAATATACCTTCCATAAAGGATGCAATTATTTGCTAGTAGACATCATTGGTTATTCACAATCACTACATAAGAATTGAAAAGAAAATTAAAAACTTGATGTTCTCTGAAACTCCTGGGCATTGGAACCAGGTTGTTGATTCAGCAATGATCTTAAAGGTTTATTTATTTATGTTTTGCATTCCTCCTTAATTGCACTATTTATTTAAAGCAAGTACTGATATGTCAACCAGTTGTAAATCATGTTTATGGAAGAATTAAATCCATGATATTGGTAAATGTATTATATTTATTTTTTCGTATCATTTGGTTTGGTTAAAGGAAATCCAATCTTTAAGCCTAAGTGCATTTCTAAGAGATTATTGCATACGGAAACTGCAATGGAAAGTTCAGTGTGATATTTTTTTAGGTGTTAAAGAGTCTCTTTCAAGTTACATTATCAAGGAAGAGTAACTTTATACAAAACATATTTATAAATGTGGAAGTGAAATAGTCGGGAGGGGGGTAGGTTTTTCCATGAACTTATTGGCAAAGCCTTTATAGATTGTGAAGATAAGAGGTTTAGTGGAAATGTCCAACTGTAATTCAAATGAACATTATTTGATGGAAGAATAAATGTTGCAGTGATCACACAGCCATAATTTAATGTTGACTTCTGCCTTCTTAAGACATACCCTATCTCTTTGACTTTGGGGACTTTACGTATCAACAAATTTGGTGTGTATGTATTCTTATTATAGCTGCTGTCAAGACAATAAAGAAACACAAACACAAAACCTGTAACACTTAATTCCAGAAGAGAAAATAAGTTTTGCTGATTGATTCAAGTTCTGTATTTAATGTGTTCCTATCATCAGAAACTTGGCCAATATTTTCACAGCTGAATATTTGTTTCAAGGGAAAGTTGAAGTAGGTATTACCTCTGAATAATCCATCTGGCTCCTCTGCTTTGATGATTAAACATGAATTTCAATTTTGGAGACACCCAACATGAACATTTTGCATGCTCAATTTCCAGAATGTCAATCAGAAAGCTTACTATGGTTTTGCTTATCACAATGGCATGTGGGATTATTTCTGTATTATATAGCAATAGCAATAGCATTTATATATCACTTCACAGTGCTTTATAGCCCTCTCTAAGTGACAGAGTCAGCATATTGCCTCCAACAGTCTGGACTCTCATTTTACCGACCTCGGAAGGATGGAAGACTGAGTCAACCTATAGATATTTGTGTAATTCCGTAACTAAAACTAGGTTTTGTAACACATACAGGTGAAACTCGAAAAATTAGAATATCGTGCAAAAGTTCATTTATTTCAGTAATGCAATTTAAAAGGTGAAACTAATATATGAGATAGACTCATTACATGCAAAGCAAGATACTTCAAGCCGTGATTTGTCATAATTGTGATGATTATGGCTTACAGCTCATGAAAACCCCAAATCCACAATCTCAGAAAATTAGAATATTACATGCAATCAATAAAACAAGGATTGTACATAGAACAATATCGGACCTCTGAAAAGTATAAGCATGCATTATACTCAGGACTTGGTTTGGTCCCCTTTTGCAACAATTACTGCTTCAATGCGGCGTGGCATGGAAGCTATCAGCCTGTGGCACTGCTGAGGTGTTATGGAAGACCAGGATGCTTCAATAGCAGCCTTCAGCTCTTCTGCATTGTTTGGTCTCATCTCTCTCACCTTTCTCTTGGCAATGCCCCATAGATTCTCTATGGGGTTCAGGTCAGGTGAGTTTGCTGGCCAATCAAGCACAGTAATCCCATGGTCATTGAACCAGGTTTTGGGCAGGTGCCAAGTCCTGCTGGAAAATGAAGTCAGCATCCCCATAAAGCTGGTCTGTGGAAGGAAGCATGAAGTGCTCCAAAATCTCCTGGTAGACGGCTGCGTTGACCCTGGACTTAATGAAGCACAGTGGACCACCACCTGCAAATGATATGGCTCCCCAAATCAACACAGATTGTGGAAACTTCACACTGGACTTCAAACATCTTGCAGTAGCTACCTCTTCATTCTTCCGCCATACTCTGGGTCCTTGGTTTCCAAATGAGATGCAAAAGTTGCTCTCATCAGAAAAGAGGACTTTGGACCACTGAACAACAGACCAGGTCTGTTTTTCTTTAGCCCAGGTAAGACGCTTCTGACGTCGTTTGTTGTTCAGGAGCACCTTGACAAGAGGAATACAACATTTGAAGCCCATGTCCAGGATCCATCTGTGTGTGGTGGCTTTTGATGCACTGACTCCAGCCTCAGTCTATTCCTTGTGAAAGTCCCTAACCTTTTTAATGGCCTTCTCCTGACAATTCTCTCCAGGCTGTGGTCATCCCTGCTGCTTGTGCACCTTTTTCTTCCACACTTTCCCCTTCCACATAACTTTCTATTAATGTGCTTTGATACAGCACTTTGGGAACATCCAACTTCATTTGCAATTACCTTTTGAGGCTTTCCCTCCTTATGCAGGTTGTCAATGATGGTTTTTTGCACAACTGTCAGGTCAGCAGTCTTTCCCATGATTGTGATTCGTACTGAACCAGACTGACAGTCCATTTAAAGGCTCAGGAACCCTTTGCAGGTGTTATGGCTTAATTGCTGATTGGAATGGGACACTTTGAGCCTAGAATATTGCACCTTTTCACAATATTCTAATTTTCTGAGATTGTGGATTTGGGGTTTTCATGAGCTGCAAGCCATAATCATCACAATAATGACAAATCACGGCTTGAACTATCTTGCTTTGCATGTATGAACTTTTTTGCACGATATTCTAATTTTTTGAGTTTCACCTGTATATGTTACACTATACTTGGTTTACCTTGTTGTATTAATCCAGTAACTGTAGTTAGTTCAGTCTTGATTGGGCTTCTGCAAGTTTTGTTGATTTGTTTTCAAAGCTCTCTCTCTCTCCAGAAAATTTACATTAGGAATTGGTTTAGATTAGCTAAGAGAACAGTCTGATAGTTAACCAGTATACTTGGTCTTTAAATTTTGGTACGGGTGGAAATGTAGTAGTAGATAAATAGTAGTTATGTGTGATCGGTCGCAGGAAAAACACTATTACTCTGCAGGTTGGTGAGACATAGGGGCCTAATCTCTACAGCAGTAATGATGAAGTGTTAAAACTCACTTTTAATCTTTGATCTTCCATAGGCTATGCTGACATCTCAATCTGGGTCAGGGATCATCAGAATACTAACCCCCTCTTTTTTTGGCCTTGAAGAAAAGAGACAGATGGGAAAAGAGAACAAATATAGACTACAAATAAATGAACTAAAGATGGGTAAAAGCAGATTACTGCTGCAGATTTTTCACAGATGAGATTACTACTCATGCTTTGTTTTGCATTGGTTTTGACTCTGTTATTTTGGGGTTGGTTTCTTGAGGGGAGTCCTTTTCAAGGATTTAGGGAGAATTTTGCAAATTGTTTTTCTTTTGTTTCGATTAATTTTTGGGGGGGGATTTATGTTTGTATTCTTTTGTTTTCTGATTTTCTTCCTGATCTTTTAAATAATACATATTTTACACTGCTGAATTTTTGCCTATAATACATGACAGTCTTCAACATGAGATCCACTTCATTGCTTTATATGTATGAATGTAGATGTGTATATTAATAACAATAAAGTGGGTATCATGTTGAAGATAGGGATTAGATGCATAATACCACCTGAAACAGGTAAAGGATGTCCTGGAACACCTTCATGTCTCCCTGTAGAATTCTCTATTTAGAAGCTCGGCGTAGGGAGATACATTTGGGTTCTACCTTCCTGTTGCATGGTACTGAAGTATACACAGTACGCAGCTCTACAATTTGCATTCATTTTTAACAACTTGTATGCAAAACAGCTTTTTAGGTCATGAAAGTGATTTCAGCTACCGAATGGCATAAGATTTTTTAAAGCTTGGAAGTAATGCAATGAAGAGGAATGTAGTAAAAGAGATGCATTATTGATGTAAAACAGATTTTTTTTCTTTCACTAGCACCATCTGGGCATTTCACATTTGTAATATTTCTGCAAGCATATGTAAACTGGCAAGTGAAATTTAAATCAGATGCCAGATCATTACATTTGCCAATTTTAAAATTCAAAGAGCAAACAGGTGATGTAGAATGCTGTCTTAATAGAAGAACTTGATAATCTTGTGAAATACAGTCAGAGAAAATGAACTGCAACCTGAGGCTGGTCAAGGCACACACTTTCTTTAGTATCACTAAGAATCATACTATAAATCTTTTTCTCATGAATACACTTTTATATAAAACCATTATTAAAAAAAATACATGCTGAGGTTGTATTTCCCAAATTGATTGTATATGTGTTAAACGTTCTGGGTTATATTCTTTATTAATATTAATATGCCATTTCTTTCCTTGGACAACCAAAGTAGCTATACATCTGGAGGGAACCAGTTTGGGAAAGGCTGCCTGAAAGAATAACATATCCTACGCTGAATGCTTTTATTGTTGATAGAGAGGTAGGAGAGTTAAAGGATTTCATTCCTTGGCAGATGATAGTACCTGTAGTAAAAAATACCCTCATCTTTGTTATTTGAGTGACACATGTTTTCATGGGATATGCTAATTACTGAAAGTATCAATTGGTCGATAGATGTAAGGGAAACTTTCACCAGAGTCTTTTCATGGGATATGCTAATTACTGAAAGTATCAATTGGTCGATAGATGTAAGGGAAACTTTCACCAGAGTCTTTTCATGGGATATGCTAATTACTGAAAGTATCAATTGGTCGATAGATGTAAGGGAAACTTCCACCAGAGTCTTTGCATGGAATTGAAAGCTGATTTCAGATTATTAAAAGCAATGAATGAGGAGCTGTCCCTGTGTATATTTTTCTGTTAAAAATTGCAAGATCAATGATGCATTGATCCATTGTAGAACTATCCTCTGTAAATTATGCTTGGTCATCTGCCAGAAATTTTTCCAGTTTCAGCAAGTTCACCAGCAAAACAACATATACCGAATTTTTTTGGAGTATAAGATGCACCTTTTTCACCCCAAAAAAGAGGGTGAAAATCTGAATGCATCTTACATACTGAATACAACATTGTTGGCCTCCTGAACCCCCGCCCTGTGCACCCAATTTTTTGCAAAAATGGACACATAGATGGTTTAGGAGGCCTGCAAAGTGCTCCTGGGGGCTGGGGAGGGCAAAAGCAAGTGAAAAGGGACCTGTTTTTCACAAAAATGGAAATGTTTTTGCCCTCCCAAGCCCTAGGAGCACTCTGCAGGCCTTCCAAACCCTTTGCACACTCTGTTTTTTGCAAAAAAAATGGGCCTATTTTTTGCTGATTTTTGCCCTCCCTGGCCCCAGGAGCAATGTTCCCTCTAATTTTTTTTCAGTGTGAGCGGAAAAATATAGTGTTTGAGCAGCACATTTTCATGCCTGAGCACCTGAATTTTTTTCATAGATGTCACCCAAGACAACAACGAAATCAGTGTTATTTGAAACTCAATTCTACCATGTAAATATCCATTAAGTAAAGAAATCTCCCTATACAGGTAGTCCTCAATCTACGACCATAATTGAGCCCAAAGGTTCTACTGCTAAGTGAGACATTTGTTAAGTGAGTTTTGCCCCATTTTACAACCTTTCTTGCTACATACAGTTAAGTGAATCACTGCGGTTAAATCAGTAACCTGGTTGTTAAGTCACTCTGACTTTCCTACTGACTTTGCTTGGCAGAAGGTCGCAAAAGGAGACCCCAGGACACTGCAACCATCATCAATATGAGGCAGTTGCCAAAGATCCATATTTTGATCATGTGGCCATGGGGATGCTGCAATGATTGTAAGTGCGAAGAACAGCCCTAAGTCACTTTTTTCACTGCTGATGTACCTTTGGTCATTAAGTGAACTGTTGTAAGTTGAGGACTACTTGTATTCAAGTTCAATGGATGACTCTGGGAAAAGGATCAAAACTTCCCTCTATCCACATTTTCCATACTATGAATTACTTTATATGCTTTATACTTTCCCCTTTACTATCCAATAGTCTGCAGTGATATTAGCAAGTTATGAATAAATTACCAATTGATGTAGATTAGCAATTGGGGCACATAAAGAAACAAACAAAGAGGGGAGAGGAGGGAGGGGGAGGAAGGAAGGAAGGAAGGGAGACACACACACACAGAGAGAGAGACAAAAAAGGAAAGAGGAGAAAGAGAAAAAGAAAGAGGAGAGGAGGGAGGGAGGTTAAGAAAAAGAGGCAGAAGAAAGAGAGAGAAAGAGGAAAGGAAGAAGGAAGGAAGGAAAGAAAAAAAGAAAGAAAAAAGAAAGAAAAGAAGAGAGAAGAGAAGAGAAGGAATAGAGGCCAAAAAAGCAAACAAGGAAAAGTAGGAAAAACTTTCACTGGAAAACACTGTTTTTCCATCAGCGCAAAACTTTCCTAAACAAGGTTAATTGTCCGGATTTTGAGTTCCTGGTCTAGGCGGACCAAGAAGCCTCTGTTTTCTTTTTCTTTTCCAGCAATCAAATCAAATCAAATCCGCAGAGCACCAGCTCGACTCCCCCTTCCTGCGGAAAAAACCTGGAGCCCCAATGCTCTCAACGCAGAGGCTGGATTCAGACAGGTGCCCACCCGGCGTGGGTTTCCACTTGCTTGCGTGGCGAGCGCCTCCCACACACCCGCATCTCGGAAGTGGAGCCAACAGCGGGGAGCCCAGCCATGGGGGCTTAGCCGACAAACTGCGACGGAAGCATGCTCCGCACGTCCCGCGGAGAGTTTGCTGTTGCCGCTGCTCCCCCCCCCGCCTCAGTAACTTTGATCGAGGAGGGAACGGCCTCTCTGTCAATCAGCCACGCGCCGGCGGAGGGAGCCCAATCATAACCCTAGGCAGCCACATTTCTGTTGGCCAAAGGCCCGCCTTCCTCTGGGTGTGTCCAGGCACTCTAATATCCCAGCCCAGCTGACAGAAGCCTCCTAGCCGCCTGCAGCTTTAAGTCCATCATGCTAAAGATCCCTGCGCGGCAGTTGGAAACTGGTGCACTGTGTTTTGTTGCCACCTGCGCGTCCGCGCACCCGCGCAGCTTAGAGGGAACATAGCCCAGGAGTACTCTACACACCTCCTAAACCCTCTGCACGCCCTATTTTTTGCAAAATCAGGCCCATTTTCCCGAAAAACAGGCCCATTTTTTGCTCGTTTTTGCCCTCCCCGGCCCCTAGAAGCACTTTGCAGGCCTCCTAAGCACACTGCCTGCCCTGTTTTTGACAAAAAATGGTGTGTGCAGAGTGTTTGGGAGACTTGCAGAGTGCTCCTGGGAGCCAGGGAGGGCAAAAATCTTTTTTAAAAAAATTACCTCTTCAAAAACTTGATGCGTCTTATACTCCAGTGTGTCTTATAGTCCAAAAAATACAATAGCTAATTGAGTATATTCATTACTCAGATGGTAATGTAGGGGATGTGTACTATTATCTACTTTGGAAATGGAGTAGACTAATTCCAGTGGATTGGTGTTCAGAATGTGTTTTCGATATAGATAAAAAGGGAGCTCAAAGCAGAAGCCCATCAGTCAATATTTTCAATATAGCTTCTCCTAGCCCAAGGGAGCTTCTCCTAGCCCAAGGGGGAGATTTTAGGAATGGTTTGTGCTTATAAGATCTTGATATACAACTAGAGCCTCTATTGACTCTAGGGTTGATAGCAGATGCTGCCAGAATTTGCAAAATTCATAGGGGACCATTTAATCCTGTGGCTGATTTGAAAACCATGGATACCCTCTTGGCTCCCAACATAAGCTGAATGTGATAGTTACAGTCCAGGTGGAGCAATAAATGAAGATGGTCAGCCTGGCTTAAGTCCAGTTTTTGTTGTGTCTTATTAAATAAATCCTGTGATGTCAACATAGAGTTGATGATGCATAACCTCTAGGTATCCCAATATGTGAATTTTCCCTCTGTAACATTCATGACAACCATTTAATATGCAGAACTGAAGTGCCAAGAGTTTCGAAGTTCCTGGAAACTTCTTATTATGGCTTGTTATTACCTATATATCCCTCAGAGAAGGAGGAGAATAGAATAATGGGATAGTTGGAAGACCATAGAGGTCTTTTAGTCCAACTGTGCTCAAGCAGGAGACCTTATACCCAGGATGATGAACCTATGGCACGCGTGCCACAGGTGGCACGCCGAGCCATTTATCAGGGCATGCAAGGTGTTGCCCTGTCAGGTGGCCAGTGTGCATGCGCGTGCTGGCAAGCTGAATTCAGCCTTTTTAAAAGCCATTTTTCGCCCTCCCCAGGCTCCAGAGGCTTTATGGGAGCCTGGGGAGGGCGAAAACAGCCTCCCCCGATCCCTCCCACCTGGAGGCTTCAGGAGCTTCCCTGAAGCCTCCGGAGGGCAAAAAATGACTCTATGAGCAAACCGGAAGGCACTTCTGGGTTGCTTGTAGGGCCTATTTTAGCCCTCTGGAGTGTTCAGGAGCCTTCAGGAGGCTTCCCTGAAGCCTCCAGAGGACAAAAAAATGACCTTACGAGCAAACCGGAGCTGTCCTCCGGAGCCTTCAGGGAAGCGTCCTAAAGGCTCCTGAACGCTCTGGAGCGCTAAAATCGGCCTTACAAGCAACCTGGAAGTGACTTGACCCACCCTGCATTTCCCCCACCAATGGGACGTGAGCCAAAAAAAGTTCACCATCACTGCCCTATACCATTTCAGATGAATCTCTTCCTAAAATCTTCCAGTGATGGAGCACTCACAAGCTCTGAAGGCAAGTCGTTACACTTATTAAGTGTTCTGCCAGGAATTGTTCCTTATTTCTATACTCAGTCACTCCTAGGTCAGGGGTTTCAAACGCAAGGCCTGGGGGCCGAATCCGGCCCGCAGGGTGCTTAGATCATGGGGCCACCCTGGAAACAGCAAAGGACCATCTCCACAGTGCCTCTGCCAGCGAAAAGGGAACTCAGGAGTTCTGTTTTTGCTGGCAGAAGATTGCAGGAAGCCATTGCAGCCAGAAACAGAGCTTGGAAGGGCTGCACAAGGCCCACCCAGGCTCTGTTTTCGCTGGCAGAGCACTCGGGCCACCACAGGCGCCCCCGACACGGTGATGTCAAGCTGGCCACACCCACCCTGGCCACACATACCCCAGCCTCCTGAGATCAAACACAACTATGATCAGGAAATTGAGTTTGACATCTCTGTCAGACTCAGGAGTCTAGTTTCATCCATTGCTTCTTGTTCTGCCTCCAGGTGCTTTGTGGCAGCCCTTAGATATTGGAATATTGCTATCATGTTGCCCCTAGTCCTTCTTTTCATTAAACTATACATACTCAATCCTGCAGTCATTCTTCATATGTTTTAGCTCTAATCATCTTTGTTGCTGCTCTTTGCACTCTTTCTAGAATGCATCTGTTTTACATTGTAGTAACTAAAAATTGATGCAATATTCCACATGTGGTCTTACCTAGGCACTATAAAGTAGTCCTAACACAATAAATACTGGCCAAAGCAGGAGAAGAGTGCACATCACTAAATTGACCTGCTACTATTAGGGCTAAATTTGAGTGTTCCCAAAGGATTTAGCGCTGTAGTTTTTCAGGTTATCCCAGAAGATGTTGGTGAAGCAGAGCCCGGAAGGAGTTAAACATTAAAATAATGCCCATGAAATTTAGACTTTCTGGATAGATAAATTATCTAAAGGATCTTAAGTTCAATAAGAAAGTTATCTAAAATTTGTGTAGCTACAATATAACATTTTAAATTGATTAATGAATTGTTGAGACTTATATTAATGTGGCCCAAAGTATTGGGATCCTTTGACTTATTCCCAAAGAATCCCAATTTGCTCTAAAATAAATTGAAATTAACACAGGTAAATGTCATCCACCATTGTTTGTTTTATAGTCCATAGAGTAGAGATGTTGTTTTTCCTCCCTGGACATAGCTCCAAGAGAAAAATCAACCCCAGATTGAGTAGAAGAATAGTTTCAATGATTGAGCAAGAAAAAAGATCAAAAAGATCCTGGCTAATCTCCAAGATCAAGATATAACAAGTTACACTATACATTTCTATCTGGCTTAAAGTAGCTTCCATGGTGGAAGAGCCCACTTTTAATAGACATAAAAGATCCACATTGGAGATTCCTAAAAGGCATGTTGACAAAACACAGTCCTTCTGGGAGACTGATTTTTGGACAGACAAAATAAAATTAGAACTATTTAGTAAGTCACAGCGGATATATTCAAAGAAGTAAAAAAACAATGCTTTTAAAGAAAAGTATGCCATCCTTAATGTGAAACATATAGAAAGCTCCATAATGTTATGGGGTTGCTTTGTTGCCTCTGGCACTGAGTGCCTTGAATCTGTGCTAAGACACAATGAAATCAGAAGATTATCAAAGCATTCTGGAGCAAAATATAATACCTAGTTTTAGAAAGTTCTATCTCAGTTTCAGGTCTTGGGCCCTCCAGCAACATAATGACCCAAAACATAACATTTAAGAGAAGCCAACAATGTTGAAAACGAACATTGGATTGTTTTAATGTGGTCTGTTATGAATTCTGGTCTGAATCCAATAGAAAAGAGCTGAAACTCACTGTTGGGAGAAGGAATCCTCCGAATATAAGAAAAGTGGAATAATTTGCTCAAGAATGGGTCAAATTGCCAGGTGAGAAGTCTCCTTCAGAGCTGCAGAAAGCACTTGATTGTAGTTATTGCCTCAAAAGGATGGGATACAAAATATTAGGTTAGGGTTATCAATAATTATGTGTCCATGCCATTGTTTTTCGTTTACAAGAAAGCTACATAATACTGATGATTTATATCCCAACTTTTTACCTAGCAGGTATTCAATAATATTTTTCCATAATACAGGAACTATATAGTAATGATATAGGAATATATTTGTTTATGCATAATACATATACCTTTTAGCCCATTTATATGATGATATATCTTTGTATATGTGCAGTTGAGATAGTTAGAACTTACGCAATTTAATTTATCTTTGTTTCAAAGATAAAGAAGTCAGTTCTTGTCATCTCTATTTCTGAATTTCATTTTGGATTTGAGGAGACCTTAGCTGGCTTTCAGAATTGAAAACAATGGTTGGAAATTACTTTGCTGCCGTTTCCCTCCAAGCTATGCTTTTTAATTCTATGATACAGAAAAAAACTATTTTGATTTTGTTCAAAACCAGAAAATATAATAGGTATGGCGGGGGAGGGGAGATATAAAATTAGATTGTATTCACAGTTGCCAAATCATGGTTTAGTTATTAAGAACCTTTGTGTGTGTGTGTGTGCCCTTGAATCAGTTTTTGCCTCCTAATGACCATCTGAAGAAGTCCTTGCAGTTTTCTTAGCAAGATTTGATGGTTTTCATTTGCCTCCTTCCTGGGGCTGAGAGAAAGTGGCTCGCCCAAAATCTTTAGGCTTCATGCCTAAAGTTGGACTAGCACTCACAATCACCCAGTTTATAGCCTGATGCCTTGACCACTACGTCAAACTGAATCTCATTATGAACATATTATATTTGCTTTAGTCAGGTCTCACTGTGTCTTTTAAACAGCAATAGTTATCATGAACGGGAACCCTGGTGCCTGATGGAATGCATATTCTATATTTTCACATCCATATCCTAACATTATATTTAGAATCATAGTTTTAGTACTGTTTTGTGCTTATGTACAAAAAATGACTACCCAGATGCAGGCCTTACAGTTTACCACCCTGAGTTTCTAGTTCAATATAAGTGACTATATAAATTAAATAAATAAATTACAAAATTAATATCTCTCTGGGGTATGCATAGAAATATATCCAAAATCAATCAATTTGAAAACAAGAATCTTTAGTTAATATAATAATATCCTAATTATGAAATAGATAGAAACATTAGAAATGTTCCAGCTGATGCATTTATTGATCTTATTATATATAATATATTTTATTATTCATTTTAATAATTATTATTTTTTAATTTTTGTGTGTGTGTATAGTCTAAGCTGTCATAGGAATATCTAAATTAGAAGAGCAGCATCAATAATTTAAAAATAAATGTAAAATTCTTATATTTGTGGTTTGCTTACTTTTAACATTGTACACCAATGTTTTGTTCAGCAAATCATGGTTATTAAAATCACAGATTAGCATTAACTCTAAGTGCAGCCAATTAATCAAGTTTAATATGAAAATGTATGCTTTATGTCAGTGGTTCTCAACCTAATAGTTTGCAGAGTTAAGTCTTGGTGGTCCGTGGTTACAAAGGATATTTAAAGAGGGTCTGTGGTGAAGAAAAGGTTGACAACCATTGCACTCTGTACTTTTTC
This sequence comes from Natrix helvetica, assembly GCF_964273705.1. Lineage (NCBI taxonomy): Eukaryota > Metazoa > Chordata > Lepidosauria > Squamata > Natricidae > Natrix > Natrix helvetica. Next base: position 48,217,478 of record NC_138548.1, read on the forward strand.
TTGAATTATTATATAATATTGTAACAGTGCTATTTGTACATTGCAGTGATGTAAGCTCTAGTCCAGATGGAATCCAACAAACTGATGTTTTAAAAGCAGCTGACATAATGAGGGGAAAGGAAAGAGTTGTCATGTTAAAAGGATCATCAATAAGTAACAAGTTTGTTTGTGCTTATGCAATATTGTCCCCATTCTCATATCAATGGGTACCAATTCTAGGATAAACCATATGTATGTATGTATACAGAGATATATACAGACCTACAGATCTGGTCCTGAAATATAAGATGTCTTGACCGCTCAGTATACCAATGCAACACAGCTAAAATTCTCTGAACTGGAAAGTAATCTTTGCAAAAACATTAATATTGCAGGCCACCCAGACTGATAATATTCTTAAATATGTTTATCTACCCGTTTGTTTAGATTATTACTTTTTGAAGCTATGATACTAATCAGACAGTGCAGAAAATTGATAAGGTTTATGGTAAAGAATGGCATTAATGCCTTTTGGCTGTACAATCATAACTACTTTATTTCATAGATGGTTGAGTGTTCAAAATCACTGTCTCCAATTTTCTTCTATAATATTCATAATAGGAGTTTGATATGAGGCGCTTATTCATCATCTGTCTGACTGTGATCCCCCCCCCCCAGCTAAATAATTTGTGGGAAAAGAGAATTTTCTCCGAAATTAGGGAACCAGTTTGATGTAGCAATTAAGGTGCTAGCCTAGAAACCAGGAGATTATGAGTTCTAGTCCCACTTTAGGCATGCAAAACGCCTGGTGACTGTGCCAGCCACCATCTCTCAACCTAATACACTTTGGGTGGTTTTTGTTGTGGGGAAAATAGGAGGAAGAAGGAGTATTGGCATGTTTGCCACTTTAAGTTGTATATCTTTTTAAAAAGAGAGGATAAAAATCTAAACAAGAATAGCTATTACTATTTTTAAATATCAAATAGCCTTAGTATCTTCTAAACATTAGCAATGAAGTGCAGCAGAATTTTCTCTGAAATTTATGTCAAAGAATCAGAACTGCTTTCCTTTATATCAGGAAGAAATATTCTCGGTGTTCTGAGAAATGTGAAAAATATATTATTTTAAAATTATGATATTTTTTTATCATTCTCTGCAGAGTATTGGGAAGGGGTCTTTGTGGTGTATAGACCCAGAATATAGACAAAATCTTATCCAGGCTTTGAAAAAGACACCCTATCACCCATATTCCCATGTGTTCAGCACACCTCCAGCATCTCCTCAGGCATATCAAAGGTAAGAAAACTTGAACATATCTTTATATGAGCATGGCAAAGTCTGTAAATCAGCTGTGTACTGACTTCAGGTTTGCAAATCAATTCATCTGTTCAAATATGTTAAATCTAGAAGGAATGTATACATGTATTTTTTAAATAAGTAAAATATAACTAATGTATGATAAGTGGCTGAAGTAAGAATGAGCAACCTTGCATCCAATGAATGGCATGTAATGCTCAGACTGATAATTTATTTCCTCTTTAGTGTCCAGATCCAGATCCATTTTTAAAAACATTTAGCGGTTACCTTACTATATAAGCTTTAGATTGTATTTAAAAGAATAAAATAGACACTGGCCTCACAATTCTAAGATACCTCCATACAAAAAGTAGGGTGGGGGGGACTAGGAAAATACTGCCCTGCTGTCCCAAAAGTGCTTTTTCAAAAAACTGGACTTTGTTTTTCCTTGAAGAGAATGCAAAATGTTTTCAAGGAAAAACAAATCTAGTTGCCTTAAAAAAAGCCATGGGACAACCATGACCTGGATGACTGAGAATCTCCCTGCTTATGACAACCTCTGAGACACAAATATTTAAAAAAAAAATGTTGGGGCTTGCAGTCATATCAAATGTTGTTCCCACCAATTTATTTTCAAAGTAAGGCTTATTCAGCATTTTTCTTTTGAGTGTATCCAACTACCTGATTACATTGAGTGGTCCTCTCAAAACTATGTGATAATCAACAAAAACTAGAGCCTGCGAATCCCTGTCATGAATGGTTACACTAATTATTAAAAAAGGTTGTTTTAAAGGTCTGTTGCCAGACCATAGGCATTCTTACAGCCCTAGTTTGTACTATAGAATTTCTTACCAGTTTTGATGAAAGTCACATGTCCGCTGCAATTAATTACTCTATGTTGCACTGCTTCTGCAATTATTACCAAAAATCTTGGTCCTCTGTACTTGTGTTAGAAGCTGTGAAGTATAAGATTCCAGATTTTCATGTTATGCTTTCATGAGTAGAAGATTGCTGCCGAATCTTTCTTTCTAATGCTATGTTTGGAAGATTGCCTCATGTAAACTTTGGCTTCCAGGTGATGAAAGTATGTGTTTTGTTTTTTTAAACTGCTGCTGTTGTGGTTACCTGCTCTGCAAAGCAAATGTGAGCGATTATGTTAGTTGCCATAGTGCTTTTCTGTTTGGTAAAAGGGTCAGTCAGGTCTGGTAACTTTAAAATGGCAGGAAATAAAAAACCTTCACGGATGAGTTTGCCTTTTTGTCCTACTGCAGTGAAAAAAGGTACGGCAGATGTAAAACCTGCCACATTTCAAATCTGCTTGAAAATATATGATTTGTTACAGGAAGTTTGGAATCCATAATTGCTGCAGCACTTAGCATGATGTTAGATAGCTATAAATAATAAATGTTTTGTGAAATCTGTATAAAATAGAGCCATGGCATCATTTTTGGCTTAAGTGCAGACATTGGTTACACAAATGATTGTCTGATAGCAATTTTTAAATGCTTACTAAGTTTGAGATTTGGGAGTGCAGTCACACCCTTCAGTTAAAATACTCCTTTAAGAAGTGGCAACTTGCAATGTAATTTCATTCTTGTAACTCTAATAAAGTGCCTGAGCATCTCTGCTGAGCCGTGCGTTCCATCACATGGCCCAAACAATCAATCTTCAGGCAGAGATTGGGAAGAACAGCTGGGCTTTTGCAGGCAACGGCTTGCTAGGCGATTAGCGTGATGGTAACCATAGTAACTAGAAGGCCTCCATAGCAACGCATAGCTGAGACAGGTGCAGTTACATCACAAGGCTGTTTGTTGCCTGGCAAAAGGACAGGCCATTAGTACTAAGACATGCACTGTTGCCTTGGTAACAGATAACCTTACATAGAAACTACAGTGGGTTTGAACATTTTAACATCCTGATTTTTTTTTTAAAAAGGAGGGGGAGACATTTCATCTTTTTTTCCTTATTTTTAATTTAATTATTAAGAACTCTTATGTATGGTCATTTGAAGTTACAAAATGTTTTGTTGTAGTAAAAAAATGAAAGAATAAAGAGCAGCAATTGAAAGTTTTTGATAGCTATAGCAGCTTAAGAATTGATAATAACTTAAACACATTAAAACTATAATCTACATTGTCTTCCTGATCAGTGAATTCTATAAAGAAAAAAAAACCTTTGGTTTATGCTTCATTCTACATTATTCATGTATGAATTTGGAAGCAGATTTGTTTCCCAAATGTGCTGGAATACAATTCAATAATTCAACTAAATCCAGAGATTCACTGGCTTGGAATTTTGGGAATTATGAGCTGCTGCATTTGGAACCAGATTGGAGAAAGGCTGAGCTAGCTAAATATTTTGTAACGTGGCTTGCAAGCATACTAAGCGACATTATATGCTTCAGCAACAATAACTCTCTTCCACAAAGCTCTTGTTATATGTGCCATTCAAATATTTATTTTGATTTTTTTACCCATTAAGGGCAGAATTCAATTGGACATTCGAGAAAGCTTCAGGTAGACTACAATGAAGGGTCATTTTGTCTTTGCCAGTGTACTGTAGGTATCATACTTGGTGTTATCTCAGTTCTTGGATGCAGTAGTGTAGTAGTAATGGTTTAGAAACACTGTATACCCCTCCCCATCCTACTAGTTCTGAATGTTGTCGTTTCATTCCACTTTTTAGTATGGGAAAAGAAGAGAAATCAAACAATGTGACCCTGACTCCATACAGAGGTGTTCTATGTTTATTTGTCTAGGTTTGACAATATGTTTCAAAACATCATTTTAATGTGTTTCAGAATTACTGTCATTGAGAAAATTGACATAATGCATTTTATGTCAAAGCAAATACAGCTTTATTTAAAAGTTTTCCTGTAGTACAAGCAAGCTTACATATCAACATATTTACATTCTTAGAGAAGAAAACAATATGGTTAAAATTGGTTCAGTTAAGGGATATTTGCTGATGCATTAACCAAAACGTTAAATTATTGCTTGGAGTTTCTTGGCCAGGCAGATCTGTGGAAATGAAATGTATCAAGTTGGGTTAATAGTTGTCCCTATTCAGTGTATAACAGTTCTTACCTGATCAGTGAAAATTTACTTCTGTGTAATACATTTTATAGAAAGACTGCTGCATACTTTGGCTGTTAAGTCTTTTGAAGACCTAATGAATAGAAATTGTTTTGTTTATGAAGACGGGATTGAAAATATAAGAAGAGTCTGTATCATTGCAGATGATAGTATGAGCCACAAAGTTTTTTCGAGGGCCAAACACCTATGACAACTTTCATCCGAAAACATAGAGAGAAAGTTGCGCACCGTCTAGTCATACTCAAGGCTGGAACTTGCCCTCTTCCAGGATACTCTATTTCCTGGCTCTTTTGTAGCTTCCCAATCCTTCTCACTTAAATACCGTAGATTTCGTGGTTTTAGGTACCCCATTAAATATTTTCTCGCACCTCTCTAAAGCTTGGGGCTCCTCCAACTTAGTTGAGTCCATCGTGATATGTGCTATTTTGGATATTTAACAAACAGTATTTGAAAATTTGAGTTAGGAGGAAGGGGGAAAACAAAAAGGTATTAATGTACAAATATACATTTAAAGGATGATCTATGTGTAACTATAAAAATGAAAATGAATTGTGGAAGAGGGAATTTAAGATTGTTATGTAAATACAGAACCAAGTTTGCTAGAACACCATCCTGAAAATGCACCAGGTTGAAAATATGTAAATGCAACAAAAGAAAGAGAGAATGGATAGAGGAATAGAGGGAAAGATAGGAAGGAGAGGAGAAAGGAGAGGGAAAGAAGAAAGGGAAAAAGAGGGGAAGAAATGGAGGGAAGTAAGAGTAGGAGAGATGGTAGGAAAGAGAAGAAGGGGAGAAATGTGGGAAATGAAGGGGAAGGGAAAGGAGAGGAGGAAAGAAGAAAGTAGAGAAGGAGAAAAGAAGGGAGGGAGGGAAGGAAGGAAGGAAAAAGAAGTAGGGTTGTTGGAAACTAAGACGGGTGTATGGGATGGTAAAAAAGCAATCTCTATTATATTGTTAACTAGGGGGAAAATGGTTATCAATGTTAAAATATAACACACATTATTAATAATAATAATGAGATTGTATATTTGTGAATAGATAGATAGGTAGGTAGGTAGGTAGGTAGATAGATAGATAGATGATAGATAGATAGATAGATAGATAGATAGATAGATAGATGATAGATAGATAGATAGATAGATAGATAGATAGATAGATAGAGATATAGATATAGATAGATATGCTGGTTTTGTTGTATTCGGGTCTTTTCCCATGTAACATTGAGATTGTCTTGGCAACGTTTCAGCGAGATCGCACTCGCCATCTTCAGGCTGTGGTCTTAAAGTGTGACCGGAGCTGCCGTCTTTCTGTATATCTTGGTGGGAGGGGATGGAGTGCTGGCTTTGTTTCAGTAGGTGGAATGATTGGTTGTGTGGTTGTATCATGATTGGTAGATTGGTGCTGATTGGTGCTGGCTGTGTGTGCATTGTTGTTTTGTATTGTAACGGCTTGGGTGGTGGGTGGTGTTCGTTTATTGGCTAGAGCTGGTTTCCAGATGTCTGGTAGGTGGGAGGTATTGTCACGTTTATTCATGTCGAAATAGAGAAACACCCCCACAACATGAATGAATGTGATGATACATCCCGCAAACCAGACATCTGGAAACCAGCCCAGGGTCTTTTCCCGTGTAAGGTTGAGATTGTCTTTGCAACGTTTCGGCAGGATCACACCTGCCATCTTCAAGCTGTGGGCTTAAAATGGGAACGGAGCTGCCGTCTTTCTGTAAGTCTTGGTGGGAGGGGATGGGGTGGTGGCTTTGTTTCAGTAAGTGGAATGATTGGTTGTGTGGTTGTATCATGATTGGTAGATTGGTGCTGATTGGTGCAGGTTGTGTGTGCATTGTTGTTTTGTATTTTAACAGCTTGGGTGGTGGGTGGTGTTCGTTTGTTGGCTAGGGCTGGTTTCCAGATGTTTGGTAGGCGGGAGGTATCATCACGTTTGTTCATGCTGTGGGGGTGTTTCTCTATTTCGATGGCTTCCATGATTATTCTCTTGTGGAGGTGTTCTGTTTTGGAGATTAACCTGGCTCCTTCAAAGTTGATTTCGTGTCCTGTAGCTTTAAGGTGCTGGAAAAGGGAAGAAGTTTTTTCTTTTTTTCTTACTGCATTTTTGTGTTCTGTGATCCGTGCATTTATTCTCCTGTTTGTTTGTCCTATGTATATTGCTGGGCAGATTTTGCATGGTATTTTGTAGACTCCTTGGTTTTCTAGCTGGATTTTGTCTTTGGGGTTTCTTAAGATGTTGGCTATTTTTTGGTCAGTGGTGAAGGCTGTCCTGATATTGTGCTTGTGGAGAATTTTGCTGATTTTATCTGTGGTGCCTTTGATGTAAGGGAGGAGGGCGATGCCATTTTCCTGTTCTGTATCTTGGTTTTTTGGGGGAGTCTCCTTTTGGATTAGGTTGGTGATTGTTTTTCTTTGGAATCCATTGGAGATTAATACATTTGTGAGTTTGTGTAATTCAGTTTTCAGGTGGTCTTTGTCGGCTAGGCGTTTGGTTCTGGAGATGAGGGTCTTGGCTACAGAGTTGATCTGTGCAGGGTGGTGATGGGATTGTGCATTTAAGTAGCGGTTGGTGTGTGTTTTTTTCTGGTAGATGGTGTGTCCTAGGGAGCCATTGGGTTTTTTGTAGATTAGGACATCCAGAAAGGGAAGTTGATTGTTTGCTTCTATTTCCATGGTTCTATTTCCACCAAGACTTACAGAAAGACGGCAGCTCCGTTCCCATTTTAAGCCCACAGCTTGAAGATGGCAGGTGTGATCCTGCCGAAACGTTGCAAAGACAATCTCAACCTTACACGGGAAAAGACCCGAATACAACAAAATCAGCATATATATATATATATATATATATATATATATATATATATATATATATATATATATATATATATATATATATATATATATATATATATATATATATATATATATATATATATATATATATATATATATATATATATATATATATATATATATATATATATATATATATATATATATATATATATATATATATATATATATATATATATATATATATATATATATATATATATATATATATATATATATATATATATATATATATATATATATATATATATATATGAAAAATAAAAAACTCTTTAGAGAGCTGAAATAATAGTTTATTAAGCAACTGAAGTGATTTTTTCCTATAAGAAAAATGAGAATAAATGGAGATGTCGTTTTTGTACCTGGATGGAAACCATTTTCATTTGTTTCTTATAATACTACAGCACCTTTGACTTGTATGGTAAAGTTATCAAAACTGTGCCTTTAAACTGGAGACATATGTAGTTTCTGGAGCTGACAAGAATCTGCATCTAATTCTTCCTATGAAAATATATTAAAAGCAATAATTAGAGTTTCTGCATCTTTGTGTAGTTCCTATTAACTTTTGGACTGTACAGTATGCTTTTTTTGTTTATTAAAAGCAACAATAATCCTGTTTATAAGAAAAAAGCCCAACAGTCACAATCGGGCAATATCTTTCTGAGAACTAACTAGAATGGCACAACTGTTTTCCTCACTGGGCAAGTTATTTCAAAATGCAAGAGATGGGGAAAAACAAGAAAATCTTCAAATAAAATAAGGTGTGTAATTCAAAGTATGCCTGCAGTTGGAGATTGCAACTTGAAATGTATTAGTCAGTGGTAAATTTTGTTACTCTTGGATTATAACCAGAGTGCCACTTAAGAAAAATTTCTTGGTACCACACCAGGTTATTGTCCTATCTGATTTTAGTTATTATTTTTAGATAGTAATAATGATGGTAGTAATGTAAATCTATATTTCTAACAATTTGTTTAGTTGTCATAAGACTGGCACTGTGTTTTGTTTGGAAATATGTCAAACTCCCAATAACAAAATTCAAAGCTTAGCTGAGGAGTTAGAATAGGAGCTAAAATTTCTGGTGGATAGCATCCTTATCTGTTTTCCTTCTGGTAAATGGATGCTATGTGATTGACTGTTGTGTTAAATCATTTGTGAAAGAATAACCATAAATGTTCCAAATGTATCCATTGTCTCAAGAAGATTGGGAAATGTGGATGACAAGTAGCAGTTGAAGGGAAAAATATCTGATGTTTCCAGCTCTGAAAACACAGAGGCCTTACTCCCTCCTGGTTAATATTGTAATATTTCTGCTTCGTTGGAAATATTTTAAGGAAGATGAATTGGGAAAAAGAGTTTTAAAAATTAAAGTCTTTCCCCCCCCTCACTTGGGAAGCTTAATCAGTTCTTATTTAAAATACCAATAAAGTATTTGAAGTAGAGTATTGGATTAGCTCATGAATACAAAATACACATTGCTGAAACTGTTCCTATTATATAAACTTCTATTGGGAGGTCATTACAAGGCACTGTTTGAAGTTGAAAGCATTTCATGAAATACTACCTGCAATTTCTTAAATAATGGATTTAGCATATGTGTATGTACCTGAAGCATTCATTCCGTTCAGATTCTCTGTTGTTGAGAACCCGCAGAACTAGTTTTCAGAAGTGACTGAAATCTCCAAAAGAGAAAGCAGATTCTCTCTTGCAAGTCAGCATTTTGTAATAAGACTATGATTTTACGTGAACAGATGCTATCTTCAAGGAGAAATCAAATGTCAGCATTCCACTGCATTCCCCAAAATGCTGGATCTTGCTACATAGTTCAAACTACACGCAGAATGGCTTTAACTCTTCCAGTAATAAAAAGCCTCTAGGGGGTTGGATTAAGAGAAGGAATTAGAAGATTTATACAGCTTGTTTGGCAGGAAACCACAGAGGGAAAGTGACCCACTGTTCATGTCTTTCAAACTTTAGAAAGAAATGCATTTGCCGAGTTTGACACACAGTGTTTTAGAGCTTATTCTACTCAGCTGTTGCTGTGGTGCACATATTCTTTTTCAGTTATCTGGGATCTGGGTGTAGTATGACCCAAATATTGCAAGCTTCACCTGATTTAATGTATGTTGTAATCTGAATGCAGTGCTGTTTATGCATTGATTGCAATGGTTGCCAGTAATTTATATAAGATTCCAGTGCTACCAGGACAGGCCAACTTTGGCCAGCTTTTCTTTTTGTACTATTTTACTGATTCAATTTTATTTATCAGAATAAGCATATTTCATATACAAAATCAATAAAAAAATAGACAAGCAGAAGATATTTCCTGTAGGACTTTCTTTTCTTATTTTTCCCTAAGTAGAATTTAAAAGCTCTAAAGCAGGGTTGGACTGGTTAGTATTTGATGGGAAATCCTAAATCTTTGGTGTAGATTGGAAAGTTTAAAAAAATCCTGAAAGAAAACAAAGTAAATCAGCTTCATATTGTTGCCAAGATAATTGCAGGGGCTTTCCCTACAACTGTGATTTGAAGCATAGAACCACAAAAGCACATATTTTTAAAAAAATCAAAAGAACAAAATGCTTGTTTATTGATGGTACATATACAATTCAGGGAAAAAGTATTTAAATCTCTTTTGGATTTTCTGAATTTTTGCTTAAATTTTGGCACTTAATGTTATCAGAGCTTCATGGAGGTTTATTGATATCTAAAGAGAATTGGATCCTGCTGATATCTTACCAGAATCTTAGAAACAAACAAATAAATAATTGTTTCATTTGACTAAACAGAATAATCCAAATGTAGTATGCTAGTGTTGAAAAAAAATAAACTTCCCTGTAGTTTTAGTCATTGATTGTAACATCTTTAGCAGCCATATATGCAACAAATTGTTTCCTGTAAATGTTTATCAATCTCTCATATCTTTGTAGGAATACTGGTCAATTTGTCTATAGCAAACTGTTTCAACATTTGTGGGATTCCTAAATTGACTTCCATGATTTTTCTATGAGGTTTTGGTGTACAGTTTGACTTAGCTATCTCAGACAAGCACCAATGTTATACTTAGTGAGTTATGGCTTCTGCCTTAATGAATTCCAGGTTTACTTAGCATGCTTAGATGCAGTAGTTAAGTGAGCCATCATGTAACTGTGACTTGTTACTTTCTCTGCTGGCTTAGCCATTGACTCTACTTGAAGGAAATTGGTTGTCAAGCTCACAAATGACAGCCACATAACCAGAAGACTGCTACAGGTTGTGAAGTGCCGAAATCTCAATCATGTCATTATGGGGACACTGCAAGGTTATAAGTGTGAGAACCAGTTGTAAAGTTACTTTTTCAGTGCCGTCATAGCTAAACAGGGAAATTGTCAAGCAGTCATAACTTCAAATATTAGCTAAGCAGCGCAATTGTTAAAGATGACTGGGTGGGGTGGGGGTGGGGGCTGAAGGTTAAAACGTATGAAAAATGTTTGCAGGAATTGAGTATGTCTAGTCTAACGAAAAGAAGAACCAGGGGTGACATAATAGCAATGTTCCAATATTTGTGAAGTTGCCATAAAGAGGAGGAGGGTCAACCTATTTTCCAAAGCATTAGAAGGCAAGAAGCAATGGATGGAAATCTGAACAAAGGGAAAAGCAATCTAGAACTAAAGAGAAATTTCCTGACAATAAAAACAATCAACCAGTAGAACGGCTTGCCTTCAGAAATTGTGGGTGCTCCAACATCAGAGGCTTTTAAGAAGGAATTGGACAACCATTTATCTAAAATGGTATATGAGGTTGAACTAGAAGACCTCCAAGGTCCCTCTTAGTCCCTCTATTCTGTTAAACAAGGTCTATCTGTACATTTCTTCATGGCAGGGTCATGAATGCCGACTTTAGCTAAGACAAGAAAAACCTGTAAGTATTTAGATGTTGTTCTTGAATTCTTTGTGAATGCTTGAACAATTTAATACTGTGCTTTTGTAGTGAATTTATTATGACCACCATTCTTGAAAAGATATACTATGGCCCCAAGTTGTCCTCATTACAGACAATTTATTTGTTGATTTTCTACTCACTGCAGTCAAGAAATACTTGGTCACTTAAAATATAAAATACATTTGGTATTAGACTGCATTGGTGGAGCTTCAAAACTTTATAAATAGTTTTCTAACCTTTTCCAGACTAAAGGGCATTATTATTTTTTACTGAGATTTTCAGGAATTTCTTTTGAAAAGTATAGTATGATATAGATCTAAAATGTGTGTTTGTGATAGAGGGAACAATTATTTGTGAGACTGATACAAAGTAGTGGTGGTCCAATTCAAACAGCCACTTTTACAGCTAATTCTACTTATGATAACTTATAAGTTTAATTGAACTGATTGAAGGAACAATTAATATTTTTTCACACTGCAATATAACATGCTGAATAGCTTTATTTATGACATAAATGAAACAACTGATTTGGTATTGATTGTTCACTCATATGTGCTTTGCACATTATAATTTTAATCATAATTTAAATTTTAATCATAATTTAAATTTTTAATCATAATTTTATAAATTTAAAATTTATAAATTATTTATCATTAATGATGTTTATATTTTTATCCTACTGTACACGGGTTTTAGTAGTATAGACATAAAGTTGCAAACCAAGAGACGAGTGTGGAGTGTGTTCTTCATTTTCATGCCAGGTTCGCAGTTTTTAATATCAGGAGAAAGCTAGGATTATCTTTGAAACTGTTGTAATAAGACCAAGAAAGCAGCTCTTCATATCATATATAATAAACTAATGAAATTTCCAACCAGAAAATAAGGTTATAGCTGTGCTCTTTGATAGCTTTCAAGAAGTGTTAGGTTAATATATAGAAGACAAACATTTCGGTGCTTTTAACTTTTAATTTTGAGAGCATAACTTCTTTTGAGTCATAAATAGTATACATCTGAAAAACAAAGAAGAAGGCAATTGCTTCCACATTGTAATAATGAGCTTCCCATAGTTGTATCCAGGAAGCTAAGCTGATCTATCAGGACTCTGTTTTTTTCATGTAGATGTATTTTTATATATTCTTGTATATCAGAGCATGTGTTTTCAAAAGCTTTTCCAAGCTTTTCTTAACTACAATGGTCTGTATCATGATCAGCTCACGTAAAATATTTCCCTACATGCTTTTGAACATTTATTCATAATAAAGGTAGATGTTGACTTATGACCGGTTACTTAATTACTATTACCATTACCATTAGAAGTGCTATTACTATTACCATTAGAAGTTACAACAGACTCAACAAAAGTTACTTACAAAGCATCCTCAAAGTAAGGATTGCCACCATCACTATTGCCCTGTGGGTCACATGATCACATTATTTGGTGATTGGCCACCCAGCTCACATTTACGATCGACTAAACCATGTCAAACTTGCAGCGTGTCAAACTTGTGGCATCACATTGCCATCACAATGTATCACAACATTTTCCCTTTGTGGAGCTGGGGTGGGCATGGATTCAATTTCAGGATCTCCTCAATGAACAACAACTGTTAAGTGGAAATGACTTTTTCAATAGATTTTAACCTCTCTTTCAGTGAAACACTCATAACTTCTTCAAACGGTATTTTATCCTACACTTAACCAGATTTTGTGATCTATTTTGGTTCTCACATTGCTTGTTAATTGTGTCAATTTAGCAATTTAGGGTTTTGCATTAACCAAATTAAGATCTCCATTTAGCCATGAAGCTCACTGAATACTATGGTGCCAGTTGCATTTTTGTAACCTAATCTGTTTCTGAGATGTTTACAAGAATAGAAATGGAGAGGGATGACTTTTTGAAGATGCATTCTGTTACAAGCATAGTATAAAAAGTTAAAAACCAAAAAACAATGTAAATTTCTAAAGTTTCTTTTTTACTTTCTATTTTTCTAATCTTGCCAAATAGAGCATTACTTCATTATACTCCTCCTTCTTACCAGTGAAAAGATGTCTACTTTGTCCCAGCCCCATACATCTACCTCTACATTTAATTTAGATCCCAAACCACTTGATAAATGCTGTTACTGTTTTGTCTTTGGAAAAGACAAAGAAGTTAAAAAGCATATATTTGACCCATTAATAAAATTGAGTTGTGCATAGCAGTAAGTCCTTTTCCATTGTCCTCTATGCTGAAAATGCAAAAAGCCAAAACATTCTTCCCTTCTTCAAGTCCTTAATTGACAGTGAAACATGTCTCTGTAAAACTTTGATGCTCAATCAATTAAAAAAAATACTTTCTGCTGATTATTAAATTACACCCACAGGGAAGCGAGGTGTTATAGATCCTGCTCTTCTCTGGGCATTCAACAACGTTGAAAAGGAAAAGAATACAAATGGCAAAGCAAAGTAGTCCTGGCACCAATTAGTCTTGAGATTGTTTAAAGTGGATTGAAATTTGAAGGCCAAAAAAGAGAAGGGAGTGGAGCAGAAGGTCATGAAAAGTGGCTATGAATCTTATAAAGAGCTTTTCTTTTGTTAAGAATAATTCAACAGTTTTGTTCAAACTAACGAGCCAATTCAGTTTGGAAAGCTTGTGAGATCATTGTTCTGTGAATTTGGAGGTGCAGCTAATCCTTATAAATGCTGAATGTACTTTATAAAACAGTCTTGAGGATACAGCTTGGGTGGAACTATGATGACCCCCAGATCTGTGTGTGTGTCAGCTCTTGTGCATGACAATTTCCCTCATAGTGTTGCCCACTAGATGTCATGGTCTTTTAAAGCAGTATTCAGGGATGATGAATGGAAGGTACAATCTAGGAATGAAAATCTTTGTCTCAGAGATCTAATCCTAGGTACAAGACTTTTCCATCTGGTCTGTGATACTTTTCGTGAGAAACTACTGCCCAAGGCCCATTCTCCATAATTGCTCTATACATTGTCCCTTTTATTTGAGACTATAGCATGTAAAAAGCAGAGGAGTGCTGACAGAATTAGGTCATCTTTGTGTCTGCCTTTCCCAATGCAGGCAAACAGTGGGACAGAGATAAAACTAGCTGGAGTTCATCTAGTCAGCACACCTGAAGGACTATAAGAAGGATTGGGTCTCTTCATCCTGTCTCTTCACCCTATCATGTCATTCCCTCTTCTTTTCGAATAGTGGACCATGAGAAAAAATAATATTTAAGAGCTTATATACATGTTCCTGCTTCATCCAGTACGCATCACTGAGAGAAGACATTCATCAGACATTGCTCTTCTCTCAGTGCTTGACAATATAAGGAGCAATGGGAGGAATCTGAGAAGGAAAGAATGACATTATGGAATAGGGCTTAACTTGTCATAAAACACCCTTCAAGTTCTACTGTTTGACAACATCTGATCCATCAGGTCAAGTAGCAGAATGAGACCAGTACTCTCAGCCAAATCTGGTTGTCCCTCCCTAACATCATTAAAAATTTCTGGAGGTCATCCACTGAAGAAGACTGACTTATGACAAATATCTGAAGGGGACAGAGCTTTTTATGCGTGGCTTCATTTCAATCTAGAATCTTACAAAATTTAGTCAAGGTCCCAGAAGCTCCATGCATAGTAATTTATGCACATAGAGTTTTATAGAAATTATACTTTATAAAGTTTACATTTCATGTATAGAATTATGTAAAAAATGATACCTTTCTATATGAACTGTGCATATTCCAGGTCTGAGTTCTGCAAAAATATTAATTTTACAGATAGCCTTCTTTCTTTCTATTTTCATATGTGACTTTGTTAACATTTAGAGTAAAGTTTTCAAAACAATTAGCTTTAATAAATGAGGGAGCAAAAACCAATTATCTCTTCAGAATGTGAAAGGAGAATTTATATTCATCTTATCAGGGGGTTAGCCTTTTTCCTAAAATAGAACCATGCTGGAAATTGGGATGAGGAATTTGAAAAAGAGTATTTTCAAAGAAGTTGAAACGTGGAAAATGAAAGTTACATTATCAGTGAATTACTTATAGTCATGTAATTAAATTGATTTATAGTTGGGTAGTTTGTGAATATAACGAAAAAAGAAACTTTTTCCTGAGGATATAGCTCAATCTGCGTTTTGATGCACTTGTCCTTTATACATAACTATATGTAAATAATTAAGATTTCAAACAGTATTTATAAATCAGTACAGATTCTTAAATTGACTTTGGAGTTTTTAATATAATTAGTTCTGTTTTCTCATTGAAAATTTATTTTAGACAGTTGTCTGATTTTTGAAGACATTGATACTTTATAAATACTATTTTGATTATTAAAACTGTGTGCTAGCTTTGTATTATAAACATTCTGTTAGCTTACAATGGTAGAAATTTTATTTATAGGTGAAATAAAATCAGAACCATGGAAGTAATTGTTTATGATTATCCTAGTGTCATGCACAATGGGACTGGAGCATATATGCAACCCTGCTGTTCTTTTGTTCTTTGATCTGGCTGATACCTTCTCACCTTGTTTTTATAATGATAGCAAAGGGAAAATTCACAAATAAAAAAATTGGTAAAAATTAAAATGAGGGTAATGGAAATTAGTACTTAGTGGAAAGTAATATGTGTCATAGATGTGGAAGAGATTTTCTGTAGCTTACTTAGGCAAAGCCTTATGATGCATAATAGTAGTTGGGGGAAGGGAGGAGAAGTAGATTAGTCGAGATACTTGCATGATGTGCAGTATGACCCCTTTTTCTTTTTGATATTTTACTAGTCATCTGAAGAATTTCAAGGAACAGAGAGAAAGTTGACCTCTGTTGCGTTCATTATGGAAAGGTCACTACTGCTTAATGAATTACTGCATTACCTTTGTAATTAGTGTCATTTGTCTTGGAAAACACTAATACAGTGCCTTCTCTTGAATTTAGTAAGGAAATAGACTTTTAACATTCTCAGAAGGCTGACAGCAGTACTGAATAAATAAATCTAAATTTCTTTGTAGATGAAGACCGGTCGTTCTTCCCTTCTAGAGATACATGTTATATTTCATTACAGACACTTGTCTAGGAATTCTGGAAGTTGGATTCTAGAACCTGGAAGGCAAATAGTGATTTTAAAAATTGCTAGTATGGAAAATAGTCTTCTCATTTCATTTCCATCTCTACATCAGAACTGGTCTCTGTATGTGTATCATTCATTTTCATACAGAATTTCTCATTTTTGAGAAAGGACCCCAGGTTTTATACATGTAGTCTTCAACTTACAACCATTCATTTAGTGACTTATGACCATTTTTCACACTTATGTCTGTTACAACATCCCCTTGGTCATGTGATCAAAATTTGGGCACTTGGCAACTGGCAAGCATTTATGATAGTTGCACTATCCCAAGGTCATATGATTACCATTTGTGACTTTCCCAGCTGGCGTCTGACAAACAAAATCAACAGGGAAACCCAGATTTGTTTAACCACTACATAATTCACTAAACAACTGGAGTGATTCACTTTACAACTGTGGCAAAAAAGTCATAAAATAGGGCAAAACTCACATAACAACTGCCTTGCTTAGGAATGGAAAGGTTGTACTCACTTGTGGTTATAAGTTGAGGACAACTTGTAAAGCAGATTTACAACAGATCAATAGAATTTCTTTCAAAGATCCTGGAGCACCAGGGAACTGCCAGAGGACTGGAAAAGAGCTGATGTAGTTCCAATCTTCAAAAAATGGAAAAAATAGATCCAGAAAACTACAGACCTATCAGCCTGACCTCAATACCAGGGAAGATTTTGGAAAATATAATCAAGCAACAAATCAGCGAACACCTAGAAGCAAACAAAGTAATAACCAAAAGCCAACAAAAACAGATCATGCCAGACTAATCTTATTGCATTCTTTGACAAAGTGACAAAATTAGCAGACCAGAGGAATACCATAAATATAATTTACTTGGACTTCAGTAAGGCATTTGATAAAGTAGACCATAACCTACTACTAGATAAAGTAGAAATATGTGGTTTAGACAGCATCACCACCAGATGGATTCGTAACTGGCTGACCAACCACACTAAACATGTAGTCCTCAATGAAACTGCATCTGCATGGAGGGAAGTATGCAGTGGAGTACCCCAAAGCTCTGTTTTAGGCCCAGTACTCTTCAACATCTTCATCAATGATTTGGATAAGGGAATAAATGGGGAACTCATTAAATTTGCAGATGACACCAAGCTGGCAGGAATAGCCAACACTCCAGAAGATAGGCTTAAGATACAGAAGGATCTTGACAAACTTGAACATTGGGTGCTGTCTAGCAAAATGAAATTCAATGATGAAAAAAGTAAGGTTCTACATTTAGGCAAGAAAAACAAAATGTACAGGTACAGTATGTGTGGTACCTTGCTCAATAGTAGTAATTGTGAAAGGGATCTTGGAATCCTAGTGGACAACCATTTAAATACGAGCCAGCAGTGTGCAGCAGCTGCCAAAAAAGCCAACACAGTTCTAGGCTGCATAAACAGAGGGATAGAATCAAGATCACGTGAGTAAGGCCACACTTGGAATACTGCATTCAGTTTTGGTCACCACGATGTAGAAAAGATGTGGAGACTCTAGAAAGAGTGCAGAAAAGAGCAACAAAGATGATTAGGGGACTGGGGGCTAAAACATATGAGAGCGATTGCAGGAACTGGGTATGTCTAGTTTAATGAAAAGAACTAGGGGAAACATGTTAGCAGTGTTCCAATATCTCAGTGGTTGCCACAAAGAAGAGGGAGTCAAACTATTCTCCAAAGCACCTGACGGCAGGACAGGAAGCAATAGATGGAAACTAATTAAGGAGAGAAGCAACTTAGAACTAAGGAGAAATTTCCCGACAGTTAGAACAATTAATCAGTGGAACAACCTGCCTCCAGAAGTTGTGAGTGCTCCAACACTGGAAGTTTTTAAGAAATGTTGGATAACCATTTGTCTGACGTGGTGTAGGGTTTCCTGCCTAACCAGGGTGTTGGACTAGAAGACCTCCAAGGTCCCCTCCAACTCTGTTATTCTATCCTACTCAACTCTACTCTACTCTACTCTACTCTACTCTACTCTACTCTACTCTAAGATCTACACTAAGACAAAATATGAATATGAAAGCACTTTGGTTTTGGATAGAAACTGGTGCTTATTTACATATTTAAAAAGCGTATATGCTGTATTTCTAAGCTGTAATTTTTCTAAAAATAGAAGGTGGATAAAATTCATAATAAATTAAATAATAATGGTCTATAAACCTCTGCTTAAGCATAAACTATTTTCTGTGAACAGTGTTAAATATACAACTTAGGGGATTCCAATAAGTGTATGCATTCAGATTTCCTGTTCTTATTTTCAATTTCATTTTCTGCATATTTCATATTCAATAGGTCTTTCATTCATCTTACAATGGAACATGTGAATTGGCTACAATAATATCATGTGAAATTATACATGTGGTTTCAAAAATAAGGTATATAAGGCAATTTTCTAACCTGTAAAGCAAAAAGGAATAAAATAATTGTATTCACATTTTACAGATTTTAATCCCTAAGTAAGAAAGATTTTCAACTGGCAAGAGATTGGCTTTACTAATTTACCAAGTCATCATAGTAGAATCTGTAAATTTATTGAATAACCTGAGAAACATTAACAGGGACTTCAATGGATATATTCCACATACAGGTACTCCTCCACTTACAACAATAATTGGAATTGGAGTCTTGGTCATTGAACAAAGCAATCATTAAATGAGATGTAATGTGACTGTTTTGCTAAATGTCTGTAATCGGGACAGCCCCATTATTGGTTGTTAAATGATCTTGTAGGTTGTTAAACAGACAGCATCTCAAGTAAGGAGTGCGGAGTGCCTCAGGGTGACACAGGGTGGCACAGGGTATGCTGCAGTCCACCAGCACAAACAAAATAACCCATTTGCAATTGCTTTCCTGTTGCTGTCAAGATTTTCAGCAGGATTTTCATTCCCAGAGCAGAAGGCAAGAGATGAGAAGGAGTCCTCTTGGCATTGGTAGTGGTTTGTGACCTTTCCTACTAGCTTCCTCATTGACTTCCTGAGTACTCCGCAGGGAGGATTACAAAGGGTGATCACATGATCTCAGGGCAATCATGGCAATCTATTATAAGTGCAAATGGGTTGCCAAGCACCCAGATTGCAATCACACGACCATTGGGGTGGTGCAATGGCTGTAACATCAGGCATCAGTCATAAGTCCCTTTATTCAGTGCCATTGTTAACTTCAAAAAGATGTTGAATGAATGATACCAAATCAAGAACTACCTGTGTGTAAAAATATTGCTGCAAAAATATTGACAGTATTTGAAGAGAAATTGTTGCATGCGTGAAAAGTAATATCAACTATGATTAAATTAACTTATTAATTACAAATACATTATATTAAATCACATTTACCTATTTCTTTTCTTTATTCGAAGTTAATTTGGGGTATATGGCCTTTGATCTCCCCAATCAAAACCATAAGGATAGCCATTTGGATTTAAATACTTAAGTGGTTCAAAATGATGCTAATTAAAGCTTAAAGCCCTCCATCCCCTAGATTTTTTTCTAGAGAGAGAAAAAACAAATCCTATCAGTGATACTACAGTTTCCACACCCAGTTTTTCAAGTAAGATGCAGTTCGGACCTCACAAACCTAGCTAATTATTTGGATTTGAGACATTGGCCTGCAAATCATTATCTTGTTCTGTTTAAAATGAAACCATAGTTAGATTGTCTAACTGCCCACTTTTCTAAAATACTACTTTTTCAGTCTTTGGAGGGTTTGTATTTTTATGAATAGCCATCTGATAATCAGAGACTGCAAAGCTCTGGTATTTGTCCCCCACCCCCAATGCTCTTCTGTAAGAAGAAAAAAAATATGAATTGCACTTGCCATACATTACCATCACCATGGTTTTTACATACCATTCCTATAACACGATGCAAAGTATGTGTCTGTGGAATATAAACAGACTACAGTCTGTTTGTCCAGTGAGCAGTTGGAAAGCTAGAAAAAAATGAACATTAACAATGGAAGAGAAAAATGCTACCTTTAAAAACTGCTGCACGATGTTTTATACATGGCAGCTATTTTTTAAAAAATTAATAAAGGTTAGTTTAATATTGTTTTCTTTCATGATTATGGAATATGTTCATGTAGAATGGTGCCAGATGTCAAAAGTGGGTAGTTAAAAAGCTTACTAATTTTTCAAAAATGTGTTACTAAGAAAATTGACTACATAGTTGCATGATCTAGTGTGGTATGTATGAGGTAAAGAAAGCCTGAAACACATATGCTTCCTCTGCTTCACTTTGAAAAATGTCCAAAGTTAGCCTTTGATGGCAAGCCACTCAAAGTTTGAATTAAAATGAGCAGCCATAGAAATATTTAAAATTAAAGAAACAATTTTTACTTTCATTTTGGTTAACTGCTGTTTCTTCACATTCCCAGCATAAATCTTGTGGTTAAAGTTCAGTTTCAAATAAGTCGTAATCAATCCACTTGATTGCAGCATATTGCTTAAACGGTTGGACTGGGACTAAAACTCAAGCTCAAGATCTACCTCAGCCATAGCTCATTGTTTATTTATTTATTTATTTCTTAGCGCTTATAGACCACCCCCTCTCCCGAAAGGGACTCGGGGCGGTGTACAGTCCATATCAAAATACATCATAATAAACAATTAAAATATTAAGTGGATAAATACATAAATAAGAGGAGGATAAAAAGATATACAGAACTGTACTGCTAAGTAAATAATTTAAAATGTACAGCATTTAAACCCCCAAAATCCTATAAAATTAACTTTAAAAGAGCATTCCCCTTAAAAAACCAGTAAAAATATGTATGCCAGGAGGTAGACGTTAAAATTATGCCAGGCCAGCCAGTCGGAACAGGTGTGTCTTCAATTTCTGTCGGAAGGAGCGGAAGTCAGTAGTGGTTCTAATGTCGGGGGGGAGGTCATTCCAGAGGGTTGGGCCCATCACAGAGAAGGCCCTACTCCTTGGTGTCGCCCGTTGGCATTGCCTAATGGACGGCACCAGGAGAAGCCCCTCCCTGTGAGAGCGAATTGGCCGCAGGGATGTGTGTGGGAGGATGCGATCCCGCAGGTAACTAGGCCCTATGCCATGGAGCGCTTTAAAGATGGTGGTCAGAACCTTGAAAGACCACAGGTAGCCAGTGCAGCTCGCGCAGGAGCGGTGTTACGTGGGAGTACCTAGTACTCCCCATGACTGCCCGCGCGGCTGCGTTCTGGACTAGCTGCAGTCTTTGGGCGCGTCCCAAGGGAAGCCCCATGTAGAGAGCGTTGCAGTAGTCCAGGCGAGACGTCACCAGTGCATGAGAGACCGTGCGTAGGGCATCCCGGTCCAGAAGGGGGCGCAATTGGTGCACCAGGCGAACCTGGTGGAACGCCCCCCTTGCCACGGCTGCCACATGGTCATCCATTGACAGCCGGGCATCTAGGAGGACGCCCAAATTGCGCGCCCGTTCCACAGGGGCCAGTTGGTCGCCCCCTATGGCCAGCGTTGGAGTCAGCTGACTGAACCGAGGTGCCGGTAGCCACAGCCACTCAGTCTTGGAGGGGTTGAGTTTGAGTCTGTTGTCCCCCATCCAGACCCCGACGGCTTCCAAACACCGGGACATCACTTCGACAGCCTCGCTGGGGTGGTTTGGGGTTGAAACATACAGCTGAGTGTCATCAGCGTACAGATGGTATTCAACCCCAAAACCACGGATGATCTCCCCCAGTGGCTTCACATATGCGTTGAACAGGAGGGGCGACAGGACTGACCCCTGCGGCACCCCACAAGTGAGTGGCCTCAGGGTCGACCTCTGCCCCCCTGTCAACACACATTGCGACCGGTCGGAGAGGTAGGAGCCGAACCACCGTAAAACGGTGCCTCCGACTCCCATCCGCTCCAGCCGGCGCAATAGGATACCATGGTCGATGGTATCAAAAGCCGCTGAGAGGTCTAATAGGACCAGGATAGAGGAACAACCTCTATCTCTGGCCCTCCAGAGATCATCAACCAGCGCGACCAAGGCTGTCTCTGTGCTGTGCCCGGGTCGGAAGCCGGACTGGCGTGGGTCTAGATATTCGGATTCGTCAAGGTGTGGTGGAAATTGCTGTGCCACCACATTCTCAACAACCTTCGCTAAAAAGGGAAGGTTGGAGACTGCACGGTAATTAGCCAGCTCCATTGGGTCCAGTGAAGGCCTCTTGAGTAAGGGCCTCACCACCGCCTCTTTCAAGGCAGTTGGTAAGGATCCCTCACCCAATGAGGCGTTCACCAGGCCCAGAAGCCAGCCTCGTGTCACCTCCCAGGATGCCAGTACCAGCCAGGAGGGACACGGGTCCATTGAACATGTGGTGGGTCGCAGCCGTCCACGCAACCTGTCCAAATCCTCGGGGGCAACAGAGTCAAACTCCTCCCAGAATGGTCTCACAAGACTCACTGCTGACGGCTCGTCCGGCCCACTGGAGGGGGCCCATCCGCTCCGGATCTGAGCGACTTTGTCCGGCAGATATTCCCCAAATTCCTCTGCTCTGCCCTGTAAGGGTGCCCCCTGTGTCCTCTGTGACAAGAGGGAGCGGGTCACCCTAAACAGGGCGGCAGGGCGGTTATCCGCGGACGCAATAAGAGCGGCACAATGTCTATGTTTGGCCGCTCTCAATGCCACAAGGTAGGTCCATAAATAGGCTCTTACCTGTGCTCGATCAGACTCGGAGCGTGAGGATCTCCACCTGCTCTCTAGACGTCTCCTATGGCGCTTCATCACCCTCAGCTCCCCGGTATACCAAGGAGCTCGGGTGGATCGCTGCCGCAGGAGAGGTCGCAGAGGCGCAACCCGGTCCAAGGCCCCAGCCGCCGCCGTATTCCAGGCGGCCACTAGGTCCTCCGACCGAGCGCGGGTCAGGGCTACAGGTAGTGGCCCAAGCTCCGTCTGGAACCTATCCGGTTCCATCAGGTGCTTGGGGCGGTACCAGCTTGGACAGGCTGGCTCCGCCTCGCGGTGGGAGGTAGCGGCAGGGAAGTCGAGCCGGAGACATGAGTGATCTGACCATGACAGGGGAGTAATAACTAAATCCCCTATTCCCAGATCACTTGTCCACTGTTCAGATACAAAAATAAGGTCCAGTGTGTGACCGCCCTCATGTGTGGGGCCCTGAATTAATTGGGTCAGGCCCATGGCTGTCATTATGAGAACAGTTATGAGAACATAAACAGTGCTCTCCTGGATCAGACCTTTAGCCTATGACTTACAACAGCCTGTATCATATTAAGAAATGTTGGATAACCATTTGTCTGAAGTGGTGTAGGGTTTCCTGCCTAAGCAGGGTGTTGGACTAGAAGACCTCCAAGGTCCCTTCCAATTCTGGTATTGTATTGTATTGTATTGTATTGTAATATTTTTGTGAGAAAAATTGTGAGAAAAATTGGAATGCCGGGCATTTCATCTTTTGCTTCTGAAAGAAACAATCTTTTAAAAATCTCTTATTCTAAGTAGTCAGTTTTCCAGGTAATTACAGTAAACTAAAACCAATATTAAAATTTCTGAGCTGTGAGGAAAGAATGAATGGCAGAAGCATATAAGCATAATATTTTCTACAGTTCATTAATATCCTAGTAAATAAGGTTTACCCTGATGAGTGAAATACAGCAATATGTGTGATTGTAAAAATCTATGTACTTGGATTTCTAAAAAACAGTTTTAGATGTTTTAGCAACTCAAAGGTAACTCTGATTTTTAAATTATTTGCCAACTATTTGATAAGTTGCTTTAAGAAAAAAACTAAAAATAAAATAGAAGGTACATCAAGTTAACTTGATGTTAGGAGCACTTTCTAAGTGCTCCACAGCATCCTTGTGTTTTACCCCTTTATGTCCCCCCCCCAAAAAAAAAAGTTTAGAAGGTATCTGTAGATTACTAAAAAAATGTTAATTACACAGGTTTTTCTTTTATGATTTATTAAAATAGTAACAACACATTCTAATCTAAATTAATTTAAGCCTTTTAAATGCTTTTGACATTAAGCATGTCCTTTAATCTATCCCACTGAAAATATAGCTTTTGTTCCTTCCCGAAATGTCATGGTATAAGCACAGTAAAATATTAAAATACAATTTTAATTAGTCCAGTTATTTTTCTGTTTCTTCTATGCTTGAATTGTAAAGAATACCTGTTGCTAGGTAACTCTTAATTGTGATATTAACTGCCAACAGTTGTCAGAAAGTATAGTAAATTCTCTTATCTTCTTAATAAAAATTACTAAAGTGATTGCTATACATAAATATTCCATTTTAATTTAAAAATTATAATGCTGCAATATAGTTTGGCTTACTATTAGACTATTTTTAAAATTCTGCTAAAGTGCTTTTTCCTGTTATCATAGAGACAGGAGCCAGACTGGGTATGCTCCGTCCATTAACCAGTCGGACTGAGTCTACACTTATGATGTCATTGGGCCCTTGTGGCTCCTCCCCAGTTTCAGATTCAGTCCAACCTGGACTGGCTCTGAGAATTGATCTCACCTCCAAATTATTTAATTATATCTTTAATCGGTGAATTTTTCCAAAAGATTTGGTTGTTCCTTTAAATTGGTTCCTTAAATAATCCTTTATTCTACAAATTGGAGGGAAATTCGAAACTGATCTCTGGCTGCCTCTCCTCAGCCCTCTGATTTCCTGCGGCCACGAGTTTGCTCAGGAAGCCTGCCTTGCAATCAGATCGGCCAACTCACAAGCTACGGCTCCACGGCTGTTTCCCCCTGCCGCTCCTTGATTCTGGGCACTTGGAGGGATGCGCGACCGGCCATTTTGCGTGCAGCGGTTCCAGGCGAGTCCGGTGGCCATTCTGGAGATCGCCTGGCCACACTCAGTAACAGCGGCCATTTGGCGGGTCAGAAAAGCCCGCGAAGATAGCAGCGGCCATTTTAAGGCTCGGAAAAGCCTCAGAGAAAAAAAGTCAGCCATTTTGGATGCTTTAAAAAAGGCACAAACTCTACAGCAGTTGTTTAGAGTGCCCAGCAATGCGGGATCACCCCAGGTGGACTGGATCAGGAGTGCCTGGCCAGCAAACGGGTGAGACTGTTGCCTATCTTATTGGGGTGTTGATTTATGTTTGGGAAAATGGCTGACCCCTCTATGGATACGAATGCAGGATTAGAGGAGGCAGAGCTATCAAGGGCAAAGAGCAGCAGGAAGAGGCAAGCCAAAGAGGCCCCTTCCTCAGGAGTAAACCCCAAGGTCTCTAAAGCGACTACCAGGGCAGAAGAGCACAGGCAGAAGGCCCTTGAGAAAGAATTTCAGAGTGCCCAAAAACAACAACATAATCTAACTGCCCAGCCCTCCCTCCGAGGATCACCAAGTGGCATCCCCAGCTCCACCTGTCTTGCCTCCCATGAGCCCTGATCCCCCCCCCCGGCCTATTCAGAAGGGGAATTGTCTTCTTCGGAGTCCTCGTCTTCGATGGAACCTGACAACAGAGGCAATTTCTTTGATGTCCCTCTCAATAGGGAGCGCACCTTTGAACAGGCTTCCCTCCCGGTTACACATGGCTCTGGGGCCCCCCACACCATGTATACCTCTCCTGCTGATATGGCAGAACTGGACCCGACATTCATACCGAAGGTCAATAGCTGTTTCCACCGAGGTCAGAAGATGACCTTACCTGATTTCTGTCCGTCTCCCCATCACAAGACATACGTCGTGCCCTCAAGATCTACATCGACCGCACCGCCTCGTTCCGCCACTCAGAAGCTCTCTTCATCTCCTTTCGCCAAGCCTCCTTGGGTACCAAGGCTTCATCGTCTAGTCTCGGGTGCTGGATAAGAGCCTGTATTAAATTGTCTTACGAACTTCAATCCATACAGGTCCCTGCAAACATTACAGCTCACTCTACTCGCAGCACTGCGACATCTGCGGCTTGGTCCACTCAAGCCACTTTGGAAGATGTCTGCCGGGCGGCCACCTAGGCGTCTCCCACAGTCTTCATACGTCATTACAAGTTGGACAAGTACACGTCGGCTGATGCAGTTTTTGGGCGCAGGGTGCTACAACAAGTGCTTGTGCCCTAACGGACCTTTTTTACAATTTCCCACCCTAGTGAACAGCCCAGTCTTTGGTACATCCCAGTCTGGCTGCTGTCTCTACCATAACAGGAAAATGGGTGTCGGTTCTTACCTGATACACTCATTTTCTGGTAGAGTAGAGACAGCAGCCAGCCCCGCCCTGGTATCTGTCACACGAGGGAATTCCTTGTGTGGAGGAGAGAGATACAGTGATTATAGACTTTCACTTTTTGCTCACAATTCTCACTTGAGTCTACAGTTTTCTTTCATTTGAAACTGGGGAAGGAGCCACAAGGGCCCAATGACATTATAAATGTAGACTCAGTCCGATTGGTTAATGGATGGAGCATGCCCAGTCTGGCTGCTGTCTCTATTCTACCAGAAAATGAGCATATCAGGTAAGAACAAACGCCCATTCTCTTGGCTTAAATGTTAGCAACTTTTATTATATTGTGTTGAGAACTATTATGAGTTGAGAACTCATAATGATTAATCATGCATACATATATATATATAATACTGGAATAATAGCATTTATGTAGTCATCTAGTTTCTGATTGCCACCTGCCAGCTTGATAATGAATAATCAATTCCATCAATATTTGAGTGGTTTTGACATAGTAACTGCTCATCCCACAAATCATAACAGCCATGTAACTGTTCTGACCGAGGCTTCCCAAGAGCATGAAGCAAACTCCTTGTCACAACAAAAAACCTTTTTATTAATTTACTGTGAATTCTGCTCATTCACATCCAGCAAAGTCTTTCAAGGGAGGATTTACAGTCACAGACCTTACCTGGCATGGAGAGCTGACGGGGTGATATCTGCAAAACTTGGCAAGGAGCCTCGTAGAGTCACAAACCAATTAAGTGAACTAATTGTCTCCTGCAAACTCCATTCCCCTTTTGCTCCACTTTTATTTCCTCTGGGAGTGGCCATTCATGGTCCACCTGTGGCATTACTCCCAATTCGACCCCTATTCTTTAGCTGTTTCCTTCGTCTGGCAACTCTGTGCACGGGCACAGTGGGAACAGGCTCCAGCTGTTCGTCTGCCTCACTGATGTCTGACTCTTAAGACAGCTAATAACTGGCATGCTAGTTGGCCCCCTCTCTGCCTCCGACACAGATCCCTCATCAGAGCCTTCCCCAGACTCCAGCACTGGCCCATGTTCCTCCCCAACCTCCTCACTGTCTGAATCTGCTGCCAGCTCCACTGGCTACTGGCAGGCAACAATAGTAATACAGGAAGGACTTTTACCTACAAGATGTGTTTGTAACTGGCAGTTTTTCTATCTGACTTTTCTGTCACTTGATGTTATTTGAGAAGGTCTTCCAGTTTCTATGATATATTTTCAAGGAATAAAATAGGGGGGAAAAGGATACAATAAATACCCCAAAGTGTCTTCTTTTTTTACTCTTTGAATCTTTGACCAAAAAAGCTGTTGGTGTAGTATGACAGCGGTATCCTAAAACCTTTATTGAAAAAACAAGTCAAGGCTGTCATTTACTTCTAGTTTCTGGCAAAAAAAATGCTCATGATATCCATGACTTAACAATTGTTATTTTGGGCTTAATTGCAATACTAAGTTGATGACTCCTCTATAGAAGAAATATTGGTGAGAAGGAATCTGTAGAGTTAAGCAATACCTATTCTTGTATATATTTTAGTAAACGTAATATTTGAAAGTAGTATATGAGAATGGATTGGGCTCACATGTTAACATTAAGTATATTTTCCAAATGATCTTTATTAATTTTACTTTTATACATATTTGAACTCAAATGTTGTCTTTTCACAGCTTGTCATTTGAAGAAATTAAAAAGTATTAAAAACAAAAATTCAGGTAATTTAATAAGTGTTAGGGAACAAGAAGGAGAAGGCTTGCCATATTTTTTGCTTTGTACTTTAAATATAAATATTAGGATACAAACACTTGAACATTGTTGAAGTAACTGAGTGCTTGTTTCTGTCTGTCTGTAATTTTATTTATTTAGTTATCTTATTTGTTTGTCAAACATGTACAAGATAACAAGTATAGGTTTGAACATAAACAGAACAAAGGAAGTAAATACAGATAAATGGAGACAATAAAACAGGGATGGTAGGCATATTGGTGTGCTTGTGCATGCCCACTTAATGGACCTTAATAATGGGGGGAGGTCTACGGTGGACAGTTTAAGATTGAAGCCTTGAGGGTTTGAGACTGTAACAACAGAGTCAGGTAGAACATTCCAGGCGTTGACCACTCTGTTGCTGAAGTCGTATTTTCTGCAATCGAGTTTGAAGCTCTTTACCTTGACTTTGTATCGATTGTTTGCCCTTGTATGATTGTGATTGAAGCTGAAGAAGTCGTTGACAGGCAATGTTAGGAATGTAAGCTAACAGTTGGTTTAGCAATATATAAACCAGGATGGTAGTACTGTTTCTTTAAGTACTGCTGTAATGTGATTGGTTGCTGTTACCTCAAGCAGCCATGAGAGGGAGCCAGAATGACTGTTAGCTCTCTGTTTGTTAGATGTTGATCGGTGGATGTATCGTGAGTTACTGTGTTTTTGCTACTGTTAGCTGCTTTGTGTGCTAAACTGATTATTTGATATTGGACTGTGTTTGAAGGATCATTCCTTAACTGAGAACATTGATAACTGATTGACTGAACCGTCAATGACTTGGACTTTAAATTGACCTCTGAATGCCTCTATATTTCCACATAGTAAACTACTATATTTTATACTATTCGGTGTCCCTGTATGCTGGTTTGTGCGTGTTCTTCCATACCACTCTCATAGCGCTTCTCTGCACACTCGCTCTCCTAACGGAGAGCTTACTTAACAGGCAAGACATTGTAGCAGACAATTTTGTGTACTATGCTTAGATTGACTGCAGGTGACGCTGTTCCAGATTGTCCAAGGCCAAAATTTCAAGCCTGGTGGCATAGGGAATTCTATTGTGAGTAGAGGAGTAGTGTACTCGTCTCGTGAAATACATCTGAACCCGCTCAATCATGTTAATGTCCGATATACAGTGTGGCTTCCAGGCGGACTAGCTGTATTCAAGAATTGGTCTGGCAAAGTTATAGTTTTATTTATAGTTTGCTTGGACTGGACACTTGCATTTAGTAGTGTATTAATATTCTACATGTGTTTACATTTCATGAAGGTTAGAACAGCTTATCTTTTGTTTAGAGTAGAAGTTGCCTAGACTAAAATAATATATATGTGTGTGTGTGTGTGTGTGTGTTTGTTTTCGTATATATATATACACACACACACAAACACACACACACACACACACACACACATACAGTATATTTCATTGTTTGATTTCATACATATAGTCTTTTGAAAATCTGAAACTCGGTTGCAAAACTTTGGTGCCAGTGGTTGTTTCCTGGCTACTGCATTTTTGCAAATACAGCAGCATTGTGTGATAAAATAACTGTAGGGTGCCACATAGATGAGACCTCTAATACAGTTTAAAAGCCTATTATTTTTCCTCCTTAGTGCTCTTTGTGCTCATTCCAAATCAGATTGTGAGCAAATTGTTACCTTAATTTGATTTGGAGGCCCTGATGCAGATTTTACTGTAGGCAACTTCCTAAGTTATACCTGATTTAGCACCTATGTAATTTTATTTATTTTTTATTGTGGCTTTATTCTATCTATATAGATACCTATATTTTTCAGACCAGGAATGTTCCAAAATGTAAATGTATGGTAAAAATATACTTCTTTCCCCAAATGTCCTTATTCTAATTTCTGATGTCATATATCTATCAAGGGCATTTCCTGTTCTGCTACTCATAAGTCTTTATATGATATATCTGATCTGACAATACGCACAGAAATTATTAGCTTATTTATAGTTTGCTTGGACTGGACACTTGCATTTAGTAGTGTATTAATATTCTACATGTGTTTACATTTCATGAAGGTTAGAACAGCTTATCTTTTGTTTAGAGTAGAAGTTGCCTAGACTAAAATAAAATAGTATCCAGTTCAGAGCCAAATCAATAGCTTATATAATTCTGTTTAAAATTGTCTTGAAGCATATGAGAATGTAAAACGGTGTTTTAACATTAAACTTAACGAATGCTTTGCTGTTAATGGTTTTAAAAGAAATAATACATAGGTTAAACATGTTGTTTCTAGTTTCCCTTTCTTAAATATGTGTATGTAGACAATAGGTTCTTTTTTTTCTTTTTGCAAACTGAATATGATTGACGAATGTTTTTTTATAAAGAGAGAATTCTGCTATTCAAAAAATAAATGTTATTTTCTTAAAACTGATGTCCAAATTTACAAAATTATGTAAAAATATGATTAGGTAATTTGCAAATAACCAAATATAAATGTTTTTTTACACCATTTCCCCCTTTTAAACTAGCACATCCAGTCCACCCATTTGGCCAGGAAGCACCTTTATCAAGAGAAATGGAGCTCTTCTGCAAGGTAGGCCAAAGATTCTCTGTTACAATAATTGCCATGTTGCCCATTGTTTCAGGAGAAAAGCTTATTTATAGTTCTTTTATCCTTTTTTCAGTATCTACATTCATATGTAGTATACTGATGAGCTCAATTTGTTTTACCATGAAATATTTTAATATGCTATGAATGCATCTCTTTTCTTCCATCCATGGTTCACAGAGCATGATACCGTTCAACTTGTGTTGATGAATAATATAGTTTTGCTTCTGCATGTATCAGTGGAAAAATACTTCTAGCTGTAGTCGTGTGACAGGTGTATCTCAGAGGGTAATGTACAGTGGTTGATATGCAAGACACAGTCACTTTTTTCTATTACAGTATAATTATGAGTATTTTTCTCCAGTTTAGTACTGGAGACAAGAATTGTTGTTCAGTAGCGAAGGAATGCTTGCAAGGCATGATTGTTCTCTTTAT
This sequence comes from Natrix helvetica, assembly GCF_964273705.1. Classification (NCBI taxonomy): domain Eukaryota; kingdom Metazoa; phylum Chordata; class Lepidosauria; order Squamata; family Natricidae; genus Natrix; species Natrix helvetica. The sequence goes on from NC_138548.1 coordinate 48,248,637, forward strand.
ATTTGTTGGTTTTCATTTTTCCATTTGAGTGATATTGACTAGTTATTATGGAGCTGAACTTGGAAATTACATTAGATAGAATATGAAAGAGTTTTTTAATTGTTGCATGCCAGTTTTGAATCTTTGAGGGTTATGTGATTGTAATAATCTTATTTGAATTTAATTGTCAGTGATGGAAATTGATATTCTGTGTAATTTTAATGCATTATTTAAGAGGAAATCTATTTATTTTTTGATGACTCGGGGAGTTAGTAAGTATCCAGAATCTCTCATCCAGTTACTACTGCTTCATTCATGTTCAGAACATAGAGTAAGGCTAATTTTCTACAGCCTTGAATATATTTTTAATTTCTACTTTAATCATGTTGGTTAAAAATGTCAATGTGTCATTTTTAGAGGTTTCTATCTTTAGATCGCAAAATACATCATAAGAACCATATGAGATGACTGAATTGATATAAAACTGAAAATTGGTATCTAATCTACCACTTACCTAAATAGTGCTCAGAAGAGGAATAAAAGACACCAGCTATTTTAGTAATTATTATTGTTAATATATAATGAAAACATTACTGTTATTATTTGAAGAGATATTAAGAATTTTAATATCTAAGTCCTAGCAGAGAAAGACATCTTATACTTCAAACTTTTCAGATTTACTGAGACTGCAATCCTCTACATGCTTATTTGGGAATGTATTAATTTTACCCAGAGGAGATCTGGATAAGATTATGATTATATTTTTATCTAGAATTTCCGTTTTACAGTGGCATAAGCTATTAATGATGTATTCCTTACCAAATATAGTTATTATCTGAATAGATAGAAAATAGCTTTACAAAAAAAAGAAAGAATGTCTTAGAATAGCAAAATAGAAAAGTGAATAAAATAGTATTATTGGTGCTGCCTATTCTTGATTATCAGGAAAAGATGCATGTTAAAATATGTTTCTTGTGAAATTTCGTAGGCACAGTAGACATAGGCTTCTGTGAATATAGAAGAGCATGGAAAGAACTCATAGATGAAAACAAGAGAAAATACTAAAATTTATAGAGAATGTAATCAAAGAATTTAATAAAAAGGTTTAATTAATTCAATCTTTTAGGACATGGCATCTTAATAAGTTAGAATTTTAAATTCAGCAATGGAGTTATTCTTATTAATAAACATTAATAGAAGTACCTTTCATATATTTCTTCCTTGCATTTTAATAGTGAAGTGTTAGTAGTTGTCTGACCACTGTAAGATTAATCCATGAATGGTTCATATCTCAATAGCTGTACAAGTAAAAAAACAATAAGATTGCTTTGCAGTAACTGAACAACTGAGTATATTTAGATGCAAATTTAAACCTATATTTTTGTATGCATGAAAAATTATGTCTGCAAAAAATGAACAAAACATAAAAACAGTTGATCCATTGTAGCTAGATCATTTCTAGATCATTGAGCTAAATCTACCTCAATTGACTACCTGCATTTATTTCATTATGCTTTATCCAGGTTGATTGTAACTAGAGGGATAATGTGCTAGGACAGTGGTGGGCAACCTTTTTTTTCAACTGAGCCAAATCTCGCCAAAACCACGATTGAAATTTACTTTGAGAGCCACATTTTTAAAACCGAAAATACATAGGATGGTACACTGTTTTTAGTTTCAATAAGTTTTTATTGAGAATATTCTGCATGCAAGTATCCACATAGGTCGGGAGGATACAAATAACACAACTAATAAAACAAAAACTTTAGAACGATATTATTTATCGATAACATTAAATTCCGTAAAATTTGCCTTACAATGTAGAGAAAATTACATCCTGACATTGACTGACAAAGTCACAACCACTAATGTGAACATTGGCCTTGCATTTCCTTGGATAGTTTGAGTAAGTCAGGTTTGTATGTTGTTGTTTTTAATTTCATCTCTCTCTCCCACTTTCTTCTTTTTTTTCTTTTTCTTTCTCTCTCTCTCTCTGGCTCTTTGTCTCTCTCTCCCTCCCTCCCCCATCTCTGTCACTCTGTGTGTGTGTGTGTCTGTCTGTCTCTCACTCACTCTGTGTGTGTGTGTGTGTGTCTGTCTCTGTCTCTCCCTCTGTCTCTCTCCCCTCCCTTCCTCTCTCTCTGTCACTCTGTGTATGTGGGTGTGTCTGTCTCTCACTCATTCACTTAATCACTCACTCTGTGTGTGTCTCTCTGTCTGTCTATCTTTCTCTCCCTCCCTCCCCCTCTCTGTCTCTCTCTGTCTGTGTGTGTGTGTGTGTCTGTCTGTCAGTCTCTCTCTGATTTCCTCCCTCACTCCCTCTCTCTGTTCCTCTCTCTGTCTGTCTTTCTCACTCACACACACACACACACTGTGGTCACCTTGTTGAGTGTTCCAATCACATTTGAAACACTCAACAACTGGCCTGCATTTATGGTATTTTGCAGCATTCTGCAGTCATAGGACCAAAATTGGTTGTCACTCGCCCGGGCTTTTGCAGAAGCTTCCCTCCGAAGCCCGAGAGGAGGGAGGGGAGTGGGCACCCGGCACACAGAAGAGCCGCATTAAAGGGTGTAAAGAGCCGCATGTGGCTCCCGAGCCGCGGGTTGCCCACCACTGTGCTAGGATATTCAGAATCTCAATAATGTTTTTAGAATAGAAATTTAATGAAGTGTCCAGGTTGATTACATAGCTGCCATCAAACATGAGGATTTTAATTAACAAACAGGTTGTAACACATTGTCATAATGACCATCAACATCACAAACTGTTTATTCAACTGGTTCCTTTTTAAATTGGTTTTGACTGCTCCAAATAATCTATAGCTTCACTATTTTGATTGTAGAAACTCCACTGTATGTGCAATTAGCTTTTTATGACATTGTGCAATTATTATACATGTTCTTGGTTACAGTGTATCTTAAAACTTTTGGTTTTATCATTCTCATGTTTAAATGTTTAAATGAAACTTTTCAACAAAATCCTTTGGATGTATAACTGGTTGCTTTCTAGCTACCCCCCCCCCCCAAAAAAAAAATCCAAGTCATAGAAATATTTTTCACTCCTGTTTTTATAGCAGATGTAGATTGCTTTAATTTGTTAATAATGAATTATTAATTGTGCAAACATGCTCAAGGAGAAATAACATTGTACATAAAACTATGTACAGTCCTAGTAATCCTTGTATGATTGCAACCCGAATAATGGTAACTTTTCTGTGTAGCTGGATACTTCTAATTTCTGGAGTGTAATATTTTAGTGTTATCAGAATGTCATTTGCTAAATAGAACACAAGGTGGGTTTTTTTAATCCAACATGTTACATTAACAAAATGTTCAAGATTTTGAAATTGTGTCTTCAACAATACAAGCAATGAGAACTTCCTGTTATAAAAAATTAGATTCAGAAGAGACAAAGGAACCTAAGATCAAATTGCTAAAATCTGATCGTTTGTAGAAAAGACCAAGGTTTTTTTTTTAAATTCTCTTTTTGCTTTATTAAATATACTAAGGCTTTTAATTGTATAGAAAACAATAAACCACGGAGAGTCCTTAAAAACATAGATGCAATGGATTGCCTGAATATCCAGGTATAAATTCGGACATTCTGAATTTATATGGAGTTGAGAATGCAACAGCTAGAATAGAATTTGGAACAATTAACTAGTTGAAAATTGGAAAAAGAGTGTACCAAGGTAATTGGGAGGAGGTTTGTGTGTCTACCTTAGCTTCAATGGCTGCCAATGTCCATAAAGGGTTTTTTAAAAACTATGACTCTTACATGCTGATTTTTTCAGAAGTGCTGAACTATAAAAAATAGAAAATGAAATAGAAATTGTTAGGAGAAACATCAGCTGGTGATGCCATCATGGTTTTTCTTCAGTTCTAATTTATCAAAGTGAAAGCTGGATATTCAGAAAAACTGAATGAAAGGTGAAATTGATGTCCCTAAAATGGGGTGCTGGAGATAATTGAGAATTCCTTTGCCTATAAGAATAAATCACTCAAAACTAGGTGAAAGTGAAACAAGACTGCTCATTGCAGATCCTAATAATAAAGCTTTAATATTTTGGACAGATAATGCAAAGGCAAGTCTCAATGAAAAAGACTTTGATGGTTGGAAAAATCAAAGATTTTTTTTTTAAAAGAAGCTGACAGAGAACAAGGTAGCTAGGTACTATCCTTCATAATGCAAGCATGAGCTTGAGCTTGAGAATGCAAAGAAGCAATTACTGCAGGCAGTTCTAGTTAAATTATGTCCGTTAGGTCATGAAAAGTTAAAAGTGACTGATGAACAAGAGTAAATTTATGATGGTGGCCTTTAGCATAGCTCCTTTCACAGCTTTGCTCTTCCCCTACTTTTTATATTGTTTGAGTTATGATCTATATGGCTGCCCATCTTAAAACACAATTCTGGGCATCTCACAATGCAACTCCAAACTATAATAACCATAAAAACACCACCAATCCCCATCACTTCAATCATGTCCTAGGGATGCTCCAACAACCAGCCCAAAATATCCTCACTTTACTTCAGCATTTGGATAAAAAGCACTTCCTGATGGTCTTGTGGAAGGCTGAAAGGGTGGGGGCTGATCATTGCGCAGGGAATGGTGTTCCATAAGGTAGGGACAACCACAGAAAATTTGCACTTCTAAGATCCCACTAGATAGCAACAGTTTAGGAAAGGGACCTGGATCATGTCTTCCCTATCTGGTCTGGTGGGACAAGGCAAATACTCTCAGAGAGAGGTGGTCATGCAGATATCCTGGTCCCATACAATGTAAGACTTTAAAGGTGATAAACAATATATTGTATTACACCTGGAAGGAAATTGTGCATGCACCTCATGCAACAGATGCATTACTTGGGTAAACCTAGAAGCAGTCAACATTCTGCACTGCTTCATTCTGACCAAGTTGTTGTTTCTGAGTGGTTTTCAAGGTTAGCCCCATGTAGCGCATAATGCAGTAAATACAAATGGGAAGTGAGTAAGAGATAAATGACAATGACCAAGAATTCCTGATCCAGGAAGAAGCACTTTTCCTGTGCACTGCTTGGAGAGTTCAAGCATGGATTAAATTAGTCTGGTTGCCCTAGGACTGAGGAATCTTTTTTTATTTGGCCACACCTCCTGGTCCTCCTTAACGCCAGATTTTTTCCTCAGTCTGGCCCGTTAAGGATTGTATTAGTGAGCTCCAGCTTTAATTTAACCCTGGCTTGGACTCTCTTATATTAGATTTTTTTCCTCTCCTTTTTCCTTGTTGCCTATTTTCATTTCTTAAACTTAGCTATTTTTTTTCTATTTTTCTCCTTTATTTTCTTGACTTTTCGCCTCTGACAGCTTGCTTCAGGTAGGAACGGACATGGGGAATGCTCTGCTGACTGCACTGCTTAAGGACGGCAGCGGAGTTTCGTCAGGCAAGTTTTCTCGCTTTGACAGGCTGCCGGGAACGGGCAGAGGTTCGCCTTTGTTAATTTTGGCTTGCTGTCTCGCTGCGAAGAAGCGCGGCCACCTTTTCAGCTTGCGGGCACCATTTTCTCCTTCCTCACCCCCACTTAAAGCAGCAGCCATTTTAAAAAAGAGTTTTTGCGCCCTTTTTATCAGCCATTTTGCCACTTGTCCGTTTCCCTGCAAATCACTGTCAAGTGGCCAGCTGACCCTGTTCGGGGCTTCAGCAGGGTCGCTGCCACTCATTATCAACCATTTGGACAGTGCTGGTGTTTTTGGCCGCCTGAGCGTCATTCACCAGCACGGACAGGGTTGAGGTAGTTTTTGCCCCTCTCCGATTGATCTGCTAGGCCGCGCAACCTCCCTGGTTCACGCTTTTCAGATTAATTCTCCTCACTTGCGTGACTGGCTAATCCTGCCTGCTAATTATTCTACTGGCAGCAGACGTCCTCAGCCCTTCAGCCAGCTGTATTGTTTCGCTCCTTGATCCAGTTCCACCTTTCTACCGTTGATCTTCGATCCAGATGGCTGAGTCTCCTGCGTCTGCACCTCTAGTGCAGCCTGGCACTTCTTCCAACCACAGTAGACCGGGTCCCCGCAAGATCCTAGTCAGACCAAGGCCCCAGGCAAGAGCAGGAACACTAGACAGGGCAGGGTGGCAGATACAGGCAGCCATCCCTACCAATCATCCACAGCTGCAGAAAGGGATGCAGAACGCAGGCAAAGGACTTTGGAGAAACAATTTGAAAAGGCCCAGTGCCAAGCGGCTAAGACCAACCTGCAGACCACGGCCCAAGTCGAGTTGGCCCTTCCCCCCTCCTACATAAGGGACCCCTTGCGGGTCATTGAGGAGGAGGTGGAATCACAGGATCTGTCCTCTGACAATTCCCTGGCAGGCCCTGGCTTTCCTGCACCATCCTCTTCATCTGATCCTGACCCAGGGGATGCACCCCGCCAACAAGAATGAGCTCCTACCATGGCCTCAGAGAGTCATGAAGCTAAGCCCATAGAGGATCAGGGCCCCGAATTATCCGCCCAGATGCAAGCAGTTATTGCCCAAGCAATTTCCCAGGACATAGCCGAGGGACTCCAGAAGAGGGATCAGATTCCCGATAAACAGGCTCCATCCAGCTCTAGGAAGGAAAATTATGGCACCACCCGCAGAGTGCGCCATCCTTCTCTAGAATCTGCCGTAATCAGTGAGGTCTCCGTTCTAGAGGACCCAGATCAGGAGGAGCAGGAGCTCTCGGAGGACGAGGATCTTCCTCTGGACGCACCCACCTTCTCCCGCCTTTCAAGCCTAGCTTGTTTAAATCTATCTTACATAAGGCCAAGGCTGTTACCCAACTGGGTACTAAGCCTCAAGCCACTCAAGCTCCTTGGACTCGGCCATTTCCAACCCCAACAAGAACATGTTTAAGGTACAGCCCCCCCCCCCCCCAGGACCTGGTTCTTGTTCCCAGTTTGTTCATGGACGTGGTTCAGTGGCAATGGGTCCAACCCGGTTCCCTGGCCGCACCAAGTGGTGGGACAAGAAACTATATTCGGTGGAGCCAACCCTAGAGGACATGTTGGTTCTGCCCTCTGTAGATCCCCCGATAGCAGCCCTCACTTCCAATTCAGTCCTTCCAGCAGACCTAATGGAGGGCTTCAAGGCAGAGGACAAAAAGGTGGAGAAGGTCTGCCACAAGACCCATCTAGCGGCGGCCTGGCCATTAAGGTGTCTTCATCCGCCTCATTTTTTAATAGGGCATCTATCATCTGGCTACGGAAACTTCAGTCTAAACTCCCGGCGGGAGATACTTATCTCTGTCAGGATGTAACCAAAATCCTTGCTGCGGCTCAATCCTTGGCCAACGTCTCGCTTAATGCGGCGAAGTTTGCCTCCAGGGCATTAGCTTCTAATGTCACTTCGCAGCGCTTATCTGGCTTCGTCACTGGCAGGCCAATCAAAAGGCCAAGTGGAAGCTTGCTTCCTCTCCATTCAAGGGGACCAAACTTTTTGGAAAGGTCATAGACCCTTTCTTAATCGAATCCAAGGATAAGCGGAAGATCCTTCCTACCTTAAACAAGAAGCAGGATTGCAAGTCCACCCCATACTATAGGAGGCAGTCCTTTCATACGAACGACTCCTTCTCTAACTCCTCCACGTCCAACAGGCCCTTTCAATCAGTCAGCAGATTGGTCACAGGACAAGCAGTCCTGCTGGGTAGACAGCAGTTCTCCTATCGTAGATCCAACTGCGGCGGGGCCTCCCACAGGCCTTTCCGCAAAACTAAGTGATCACCAAGGGACTCCTCCCATCGGGGTATGACTTCAACTCTTTGTCTCCCAATGGGAACAGACCATGGAGGATGCCTGGGTCCTGCAGACCGTGAGGGACGAACTCTCACTAGAGTTCGTCTCACGCCCCCTAAGGCACTTCATCCAATACCCCACCCCCTCTTATCCTCTCAAAAGAGAGCTCATGATCCAGGAGATCAATCATCTCCTGGAGATCAATGCCATAGAGCAGGTACTACCTGACCAGGAGTGATGGGGATTTTATTCCATCCTCTTTCTGGTACCTAAGAGCTCTAGGGAGTGGAGGGCAATACTGGACCTCAAGAACCTCAACTACCACCTTGCATACAAGAGGTTCAAAATGCAATCCCTGCAAACCATCCTAGCAGGGATTCGCCAAGGGGACCTCCTCACGTCTATAGATTTAAAGGAGGCATACCTTCACATTCCAATTCGGCCACAACACCAAAGATTCCTGCAGTTCTTCTACGTGGGCCGACACTATCAATACAGGGTCCTGCCATTCAGCCTGTCGTTGCACCCAGGACCTTTACCAAAATTCTGTCAGTAGTCACAGTGCACTTCAGGTGCAGACCCATAAGGCTCCAGTGTTACCTGGATGACATACTCATCCAGTCGTTGTCCAGGAAACAGGCCTTGTGGGACCTTCAGGTAACCTTGAGGTCCCTCCAGATTCACGGGTTCTCCGTGAACCTGGAGAAAAGTCATCTCTCACCGACCACCAAGCTTCTACACCTGGGGGTAGTAATAGACACTTCCACCTGCAGGGTGTCTCCCAGGACAGGATAGACAGCATAGGCTCCCTAGTCCACAAGGCTCAGGGTTTGAGGCAGGTCCCGGTGCTGCTCCTCTCACAACTGTTAGGGAAGATGATCTCGTGCATCTCGGTAGTTCCCTGGGCACGACTCCACTCCCGGGACTTGTAGTGGTTCCTCCTACCTTAAAAGAGGTCCAACAGAAGCAACTCCCCCATGAAGGACCGACTTCCACTGACTGTGAAGAAGTCCCTCAGATGATGGTGATCAGCAGCACTACGAAAAGGTCATCTCTTCAAACAACCTGCGAGAGTAGTCATCATCACGGATGCCAGTCTTGCCGTCTGGGGTGCACACAGGGGACATTGCGTGACTCAGGGCAAGTGGTCTCCAGCTGAAGCGGCCTGCAATATCAACTGGCTAGAGCTGCGGACAGCGAGACTCACCCTGCGTCATTTCCAACAGGACATTCTACACCAGCACTTACTATTAATGATGGACAATATGGCCACCAAGGCTCATGTAAATCGCCAGAGCGGCACGAGATCCAGGAAGCTCATGGTGGAGGCAGAGGCCCTGGGTAGGTGGGCTAAGCGTCACATCAAATCCATTCGATCCGAACACATCTCGGGGGTGGACAACGCCCAGGCGGACTGGTTGAGCAGGACCACCATAGACAATGCAGAGTGGCATTTGAACCCGGTCCTGTTCCGCTAGTTGTCCAGCAGATTCACAACCCTGTAGTCGACCTGTTTGCCACTCACGAGAACATGCAACTCCAACGCTTCTTCTCCTGCTTCCACTCGCCGGAGGCGGAGAGGACAGATGCCCTTCATTGCAGGTGGCCTCAGGAACTGCTATACGATTTACATGAGCCTGCAGGTGGCCTCAGGAACTGCTATACGATTTACATGAGCCTGCAGGTGGCCTCAGGAACTGCTATACGATTTACATGAGCCTTGGTGGCCATTTCCTCTGCTTCTGCCACAAGTGATCCGCAAAATCGTGGAGAGGGCGGAGATACTGCTGGTAGCGCCCCACTGGCCCTGGGAGTCCTGGTACGCCGATCTCGTCAGCCTGTCGATGTCCAGCCTGTGGAGAATCTCTCAGGGCCAGGTCTCCCTCAGCCAGAGGGCCATCGTCTGGGTCACTGCTCACTCCACAAGGAGCGCCACCACCACTGCTGCCTGGGCAACCCAGGCCACAATAGACAAAATCTGCAGAGCGGCTACGTGGTCATCCCCATCGCCCCTTATCGAAAACTATAAATTGGACATGTTTGCTTCAGCCGGGGCATAGTTCGGCAGGCGGGTTCTGCAGGGGGTTGTTTCCACAACTGAATTCCAGGACTGAATTCCTTCCCGCCCTAGTGTCAATTAACTTGGGTATGTCCCATGGTTGGACTCTCCAAGTAGTGCACAGGAAAATGACAATTGGCTTACATGAAGGGTCCTTTTCTGTGCACTGCGGGAGAGTCCAACCCCACCCAGGGTTTTTGGGTCTAGGGATTCGGGGCCATCACATGGACTTGGACAGTTTTTTCTTATCACATCATCAGCCTTCACTGGTTCCAGAACTGGTCAAAAATCTGGCATTAAGGGGGACCAGGAGGCATGGCCAAAGAAAAAAAGATTCCTCAGTCCTAGGGCAACCAGACTAATTTAACCCATGCTTGGACTCCCCCGCAGTGCACAGGAAAGGACCCTTCAGATAAGCCAATGGTCAATTTGGCACACAAGATGAATCTATACAAAGCCTCCCTACTCACAACTGCCACCTGCTTGCTCATCAAGCTTGAGATGTGAGTCTAACACACACAAATTGTGCACCAGCTCATTCCATGGAAATGCAACCCCATTCAGAGTCAAAGATGTCTAGACTCCAAGGGACTAAAAAATCAAAGCTACTCCATCTTGCCAGGTCTGATCAGTTATTCTCCATCCAAACCCTTACAGTCTCCAGGCACTCAGTCAACCACTATCTCAATGGGCCCGGAGGGGGGGTTGCCCCTCAGGGAAATGTGCCCTCCAGGTTACCGTGTATTCCACCAGCCACGGGCCCAAGGTAGGGGTGGTGGGGTAGCGATAATCATCCGGGAAGATTTGGCACCGAGAGAATTCACTGTGTCGCAGATATCTGGTTGTGAGTCTCTGGGCGTGAAATGGGGCCCAGGGAGTCAGCTGGGCCTGTTGATAGTATACCTGGCTCCCCGCCATACATCAACGGCCCTGCCCGGGCTCCTCGAGCGGATCGCGGAGATGGCGGTTGAAACCCCCAAGCTATTAGTGATGGGGGATTTCAACCTGCCATCGACGGGAGAGGCATCCGGGGCAGCCCGGGAATTCATGGCTTCCATGACAGCCATGGATCTGACTCAAGTAGTTCAGGACCCCACGCACGAGGGAGGCCACATACTGGATCTTGTGTTTGTCTCCGACCAGTGGACGAGTGATCTGGGAAGAGGGAATTTAGTCATCACGCCCCTGTCATGGTCAGATCACTCACTTCTCCAGCTGGACTTCCCTGGCGCTGCTCCCCACCGCGGGGAGGCGGAACCAGACTATCCCAGATGGTTCCGCCCCAGGCGTCTGATGGAACCAAATAGGTTCCAGGCGGAGCTTGGGCCACCTCCTGCAGACCTGCCCCGCCCCCGGGCAGAGGACCTGGTAGCCGCGTGGAATAATGCGGCCGCCGGTGCCTTGGACCGGGTGGCGCCTTTGCGGCCTCTCTGACGGCCACGATCGACCCGGGCCCCCTGGTTTAACGGGGAGCTAAGGGCGATGAAACGCCTTAGGAGACGCCTAGAGAGCAAGTGGAGGTCCTCCCGCTCCGAATCCGACCGAGCACAGGTAAGAGCCTATGTAAGGACTTACCTTGTGGCAATAAGAGTGGCCAAACGTCAGTATTGTGCCACCCTTATAGCGTCCGCGGAGAACCGCCCTGCCGCCCTGTTTCGGGTGACCCACTCCCTTTTGTCACAGGGGCAGCGGGACCCCCCATTGCTGGGCCGGGCAGAGGAATTTGGAGAGTTCCTGCAGGATAAAATCGATCGGATCCGAAGGGGATGGACCCACCTCAGTGCTCCAGTGGGGACGTCCGAGGCTAGTCTTGAGAGACCATGCTGGGAGGAGTTTGACCCTGTTGTCACCGAAGATTTGGACAGGTTGCGCGGGCGACTGCGAGCCACCACATGTTTATTGGACCCGTGTCCCTCCTGGTTGGTACTGGCCTCCTGGGAGGGCTCACGAGGCTGGCTACTGGGGCTGGTGAACGCTTCGCTGGGTGAGGGCCTTTTACCAACCGCCTTGAAAGAGGCGGTGGTGAGGCCCCTGCTCAAGAAGCCTTCTCTGGACCCAACGGAGCTAGCAAATTACCGTCCTGTCTCCAACCTTCCTTTCTTAGCAAAGGTTGTTGAGAGTGTGGTGGCTCAGCAGTTTCCGCGCCACCTGGAGGAAGCTGATTATCTAGACCCGCGCCAGTCCGGCTTCCGACCCGGTCACAGCACGGAGACAGCCTTGGTCGCGTTGGTGGATGATCTCTGGAGGGCAAAGGATGGGGGTTGTTCCTCCATCCTTGTCCTATTAGACCTCTCGGCGGCCTTCGATACCATCGACCATGGTATCCTATTGCGCCGTCTGGAGGGGTTGGGGGTCGGGGGCACCGTATTACGATGGTTCCGCTCCTACCTCTCTGGCCGGACGCAATGTGTGTTGGCAGGAGAGGAGAGGTCGACCGCGAGGCCCCTTATCTGTGGGGTCCCACAGGGGTCGATCCTCTCGCCTCTCCTGTTCAACATATATATGAAGCCGCTGGGCGAGATCATCCGTGGTTTTGGGGTGGGATACCATCTGTACGCTGATGACACTCAGCTGTACATTTCCACCCCAAACCACCCCAACGAGGCTGTTGAAGTGATGTCCCGGTGTCTGGAAGCCGTACGGGTCTGGATGGATGACAACAGGCTCAGGCTCAACCCCTCCAAGACAGAGTGGCTGTGGCTTCCGGCTTCCCGGTTCAACCAGCATATGCCATCGCTGGCCATCGGGGATGATCAATTAGCCCCGGTGGAAGGGGCGCGCAATCTGGGCGTCCTCCTTGATGCCCGGCTGTCTATGGAAGATCACATGGCAGCCGTGGCGAGGGGGGCGTTCCACCAGGTTCGCCTGGTGCGCCAATTGCGGCCCCTTTTGGACCGGGAGGCCTTGCGCACAGTCACTCACGCGCTGGTGACGTCTCGCCTGGACTACTGTAACGCTCTCTACATGGGGCTCCCCTTGAGGTGCACCCGGAGAATGCAGTTGGTCCAGAATGCAGCCGCGCGGGTAATTATGGGGAGATCGAGGTTCTCCCATATAACACCCATCCTGCGCGAGCTGCACTGGCTTCCTGTGGCCTACCGGGTGCGCTTCAAGGTGCTGGTTACCACCTTCAAAGCGCTCCATGGCACAGGGCCTAGTTACCTGCGGGATCACGTCCTGCCCCATACATCCCTGCGACACGTCCGCTCACACAGAGAGGGACTACTCCGGGTGCCGTCCTCCAGAGAGTGCCAGAGGGCGACGCCCAGGAGTAGGGCCTTCTCTGTAGTGGGCCCCACCCTTTGGAATGACCTCCCCCCAGACATCAGGACAACAACCGACCTTCGCTCCTTCCGTATGAAGCTGAAAACCTACCTGTTTCGACTAGCTGACCTGGCATAATACTACAATCTCTCCAGCCCAGGGCATTTTTAATTGGTAATTTTAGTTTTTAAGGGTTAATTTCACTGGGGTTTTAACTTTTTTAGGTATTGTAACTTATTTATTTATTCTTACCTCCTCTGTACGCTATATAATACTTTTGTACGTCGCCCCGAGTCCCTGTGGGGAGAGGGGGCGACTAATAAGTTCAAGTAATAAATAAATAATAATAAATAACACTACAATAGCATCTTCTGCTTAGCAGGGTGTGGAGTTTTATAGCTGTATATCATCAGTATGCATATCTGTGGGGTTGAAGGACCATCAGTTTCATGTATATGTCAAAGGAAGAGATGAGAGGATTATGCCCCGAGGTATCCCATACTGGAGATCCTAGAGCTCCCCCACGACACACACCAATTGGAATCATATCCAGAGAAAGGAGGTGACATGCAAAGCAATGTATTTTACTCCCAAACTTTGAAAATAGGCCAGAAGGATATCATGGTTGATATCATGGAATCAGAAGCCACTGAGAGATCTGGGAGAGCCAGGATGGTTGCATCACACCTGTCCTAAGCTCTCTAGAAGTCATCCACATGTACAACCAATGCCATCTCAGTACTCTACCCTCACCTGAACCCAAAGTGAAAAGGATCCATATAATCCACTTCATTAGGGGTTCCCTGAAGCTCAGCACCAACCACTATCTCAATAACCTCCAAAAAGGGGAGGCTGTAGACTAGACAAAAGTTGTCTGATAATTTAGATCCAAAGGTGGCAACTTAAGAAGAAGACATACCACTGCGTACTTCAAGTCAGGCAATACCACCACCTCCTCAAAGAGGCATTAACTGTCACTTGGACCCAACCACTGGCTACCTCTTGTGAGACCTTAAAACAACCAAGAGTGGCATGGTCCTGAAAGAGAGGCCAAGCTCATATCCTCAGGATCAGTTGGCTCAAACTCCTTTCAGATAACATGTCTTGGTCACTTCTAAAGGGTCTGCCAGTCAGAGTCCGACTCCAAGCTGAGTGGGTGTCAGGGTTCCAACTAATACCCCATAGCAAGCAGGTCAGGTCAGCTTCAGGGTTGACAGGGGGTTTCATTCCTAAGAGAAAACTGGAGCAAACTCCTGGGTTTTAGGCCAGCATTTTCACCAAGTGAAACAAGTCCTATAGCAGATACAATAAGGGAAGAAAAATAAGTACACTTTTATACCCTTTTTGCCACAAGGTAAGTCCTAATATGGGTTCTAGTCTATAACTCGGTTAACTCTGTCTTCCTCCAGCAGTGCTGTAAGTGTCTCTTTTCAATCCATATTAACCCTACAGAACAAAGGTGAAAACGGAATGTTATAAGACAGGGTGCTTTATAGTAGCAGCATTTTCAGCTCCTGGGAAAGGTAAGACAAAAGAGTAGACTGCCATAAAACGAAGACTTTGTTTCTTTTCATGCTGCAAGCCAGGAAAATGTATTAAGGCAGCCTGTATTGCTGGTATTTATTGAATTTTCAGCATTTGAAAATTAGTATCCACTTATCAAATTGATTCACAGTAACTTTGAATATGGGAGAAATATTTTTAGTGTGTTTCAGAAATTTAGCTAGTTTTGTTTGTGTAGCGGATGAATGGCTTATTCCCTGTTAAAATTCCTCAGGGCAAAGTTTACCATTTGTTTACTTAGCCTTGACAACTGATGGGAGTGGTATAGTAGTACCTCGGTAGGTCAGAGTACAATATGAATGTTAGACTGGGTGTGTTTGTGCTGTAGTAAACTGACTTTCTACATAATGTTCAGCAAAAATAAAGCTCTTGTTTTCCTGAAATGTGCTTTGAAAAGTAAGTTTTGCTGATGACAGTGTCCCCTCATTCTCCTTATGCTCATCCTCTAGGATAGTGGTTTTCAACCTTCCCAATGCTGCGACCCTTTAATACAGTTCCTCATGTTGTGGTGACCCCCAACCATAAAATTATTTTCGTTGCTACTTCATAACTGTAATTTTGCTACTATGACTCGTAATGTAAGTATCTGATATGCAGGATGTATTTTCACTATTACAAATTGAACATAATTGAAGCATAGTGATTAATCACAAAAAACAATATGTAATTATATATTGTGAAATATTTATTTCTAATTACAAATAAATGAAATTTTGTCTTGAAGTATGATGTAGCATGGGTAACAGTCTTAATATAACAACAGTAAACTACATTGCTACATTTTGCTACAGTATGCGCAATGTGAAATAGCAGAGCATTGTTCGGCACAGCCAACTCGTTGCACAGTTACAAAAATTTGGTGAAACTCATTTAATGACGCTCTTGCTTAGCAACCAAAATTTTGGGCTCAATTGTGGTCATAAGTTCTCTTTCCTTTCCTTTCCTTTCCTTTCCTTTCCTTTCTTTCTTTTTTTCTTTCATCTTTCTCTCCCAGTTTCTTTTTCTTTCTTTTTCTTTTTCCTTTCTTTCTTCCTTTCTTTCTCTTTCTCTTTCTATCTTTTTCTGTCTCTCTCTCTCTCTCTCTCTGTGTGGCTCTTTGTCTCTCTCTCTCCCTCCCTCCCTCTCTGTCTCTATCTGTCATTCTCTGTGTCTGTCTGTCTGTCTCTCTCTCTGTATCACTCTGTCTCTCTCTCCTTCTCCCCCCATCTCTGTCACTGTGTGTGTGTGTTTCTCACTCACTCTGTGTGTGTGTGTGTGTCTTTGTCTCTCTCCCTGTCTGTCTGTCTGTGTGTGTGTGTGTCTGTCACTCTGTGTGTGTGTATGTGTCTGTCCCTCACTCACTCACTTAATCATTCACTCTGTGTGTGTCTCTCTCTCTGTCTGTGTCTCTCTCTGTCTGTCTGTCTCTCCCTTCCTCCCTCCCCCTCTCTGTCTCTCTCTGTCTCTCTCTGTATGTCCGTCTCTCTCTGATTCCCTCCCTCCCTCTCTCTCACTCATTCACTCACTCACTCACTCTCTCTCTCTCACACACACAGACACACATACTGTGGTCACCTTGTTGAGTGTTCCAATCACATTTGAAACACTCAACAACTGGCCTGCATTTATGAATTTTTGCAGCATTCTGCAGTCATAGGACCAAAATATATGGTTAAAAGTACCTGGCAGTGCCATTTTTTCCTGAGGAGCTCTGCAGAACATCCCAAGACCGATGCCACCACATCTCCTCTCTTCGGAGACAGGTCCTCTTCAGAAGGACGAGGCCCTGCTGGACCCCCTTACGTTCTTCATTTTCCAGCCGCGGCCCCACACCATAGAAAACATAGGCGCGCGCACGCCCAGCACAATTACAGCCTGGAGCAGGACCAAAGCCCCTCTCCCAACTGGCCCTTCCTTCCTCGGAGGGCTTTGGAGGGAAGCTTATGCAGAAGCCCAGGCAAGTAAAAACAAGTTCCCACCATTAACGAAGACTCTGAAGGCTGTAATTGTGCGGGGGGGGGTGCGCCTATGTTTTCCGCGGAGTGGAGCCTTGCTGAGGCTCTGTGCAGTCGGCGATGACTCTGGAGCCCATCTGGGAAGATCAATGCGAGGAGGACCCTGCCCCCCGTGGATGGGCTCTGGAATCATCAACAGCTGCCCAGAGCCTCAGCACGGCTCCACGCCGTGGAAAACATAGGCGCATACACACCCCATACTATTACAGCCTCAGAGACTTCGTAACAGTGGGAACTTTTTCTCCCTCACCCGGGCTTCTGCAGAAGCTTCCCCCCGAAGCCCTCCAAGGGAGAAAGGGACAGTTGGGAGAGAGGCTTTGGTCCTGCTCCGGGCTGTAATTGTGCAGGGCGTGCACGCACCTATGTTTTTCCATGGCATGGGGCCACGGCTGGAAGGCGAGGAACGCAGAGGGGACCAGCGAGGCCTCGTCCTTCTGAAGAGGACCTGTCCCAAAGAGGGCAGATGTGGTGGCATCAGTCCTGGGATGTTCTGCAGAGCCCCCCAGGGAAAAACGCCACGGGGGATGGCTTTTTAACCAGGCGGCTGTCAGAGAGAAGAGGGCAGCGTGCGCTCGTGTCTTAGGCGACCCCTGTGAAAGGGTCATTTGACCCCCAAAGGGGTTGCGACCCACAGGTTGAGAACCACTGCTCTAGGATGTAATAATCTAAAGGGGACATGAAACAGCTAATAGATATAATATAGTTAGACCATGGAAAAGCAGAGATATATTTTGTAGAAACTGAATGTGGTATTTTTGCCCAGCCCATACCCATACAATGGTTCATGCTTTGTTAAGCTAATTTGTCAAAACAATTCTTTTTAATATGGGGGTGTTATTGTTGATACACTTAGAAACTAAATGCAAAACAGAAATAAAAGAATATCAGTTGAATTAAAATATACAAAAATAGAAAGTAAACACAAAAACTAGCTAGCTTTAACTTTAAGGGAACAGTGGAAAGCCCAACATGTAACCGTTTTACCATGAAAAGAATAAAAAAACTGACCCAATTACTAAACTACTAACAATATATAATTAACTCATTCAACTAAAATTAACAAATGTAGAAGATTAAAAACCATAGAAGCCTATCGCCGGCAGTTGTCCAGAAGACACAGATTCCTAATCAGAGGACCCCCTTTGTTTCCCTTGGAGTGGGTACGTTTTGCTTTAGCTGTGCGTTCCAGGTACAGTGCTGTGACTATAATGTTCCATATTGTTTTGGATTGTACTGCCTTCTGCAGTTTATTTATTTACTTCTATCCCACCTTTATTATTTTTGTAAATAACTCAAGTTGGCATGCACTGCATTCTTTCCCCTCCTGCTTGTCCTACAACAGGGGTGTCTAAACTTGGGAACTTTAAGACTTGTGGACTTCAATTCCCAGAATTCCCCAGCCGGCCAGCCGACTGGGGAATTCTGGGAGTTGAAGTCCACAAGTCTTAAAGTTCCCAAGTTTGGACACCCCTGTCCTACAGTAACAACCCTGTGAAGTAGGTTGAACTGAGAATAACTGGCCCAGAGTCACCCAGCTAGCTTTCATGCCTAAGGCAGGACTAGAACTCATGGTCTCCCAGTCTCCATCCTGGCACCTTAACCACTAGACTAAACTGGTTCTCTGCAGTTGCACCCACTAAGGAGCTGAGAACCAAAGAGGCTACTTACTTTCTCACATTTTTCTAAGTCCTCAGAGCTCAAGATTCAGATTGAATTTGATTTTGATGTTAACTTCATTATGGTTGAACCTTTTTTGAGTTAACTTTCTTTTGTTTTGGTAAATTGTTAACACCAGCTGTGGCTTCCACTTTTGAAAAATCAAAATGCTGTTAGCTGAAATTGTAGGTTATTCTTTGTTGCTGTTCCAAAAAAGGAGGGACAGGAAAGTTCAAGAGTTGAACATTTATGTGCATAATGTTTAATTATGGTTTAGCATTGCTTGCAAATCTTGCCATTGTACTTGGAGAGCCAGACAAATTAGACCTATAAAAACATTGGTCTGGGGATATTTAGGCTTCCCTTCATATATCAAGTTGCAAGTTGAAAAATATGGCATTCCTCATACTAAACCTGTGCATGACACAAATAACTGTAACATCATATAATAATATGATTTGGTACATTTGATCTAAGTTACAGTACCAGAGTATTCTATCTTCTATTTCTATTATATTTAAAGAAACAATGTAGCTTTGTATTGAACATTTGTTGGGGTTTTTTAAAGTTTATATATGTTACACCTATATTTGAAACTTTGGACAAGAATATAAGATATCAAGATCCCCTATCAATCAAGTAAGATGGATAATTTGTTGGAAATTTACCAGTGTCCTATTTCCTTTATAATGAATCAGAATTGTTAAATATTTTTAGTGAAGGCCTAAACCTCAAAAGCCCCCAAAGCATTTCCTCCTGGGTAAGCATTATTTTCTGTCTTCTCATTTATCTACATTTGCTCACACACTAGAACTATCAAACCAATTAGTATAAATTGAAATTGTGATAGTTTTCATTAAAGAAAGTATTTTGCGTTTGTATATTTTAGAATAGTAACTCCTTAATAAAAGAATTCTAAACAATTTTTGGAAATAATTATATAAATAACCTTTCATGGGAATTAATTGTTTTGCATATCCTAAATCAGCGATGGCAAACCTTTTTTGGCTCGCGTGCCACAAGTGGGGGGAGCGCAGGGGGTCGTGTGCGTGAATGCCGCACCCATAATGCAATGCGCGACCTCCCAGTGCACATGCACGTACAACAGGCGCAACCCCCCCCCCATTTTTACATGCTTTTTTCACCCTCCCCAGGCTCCAGAGGCTTTTTAGGAGCCTGGAGAGGGCGAAAAGAGCCTCCCCCGCCCCCCAGAGGCCCTCCGAAGGCTTCAGGGATGGTCCGGAGGCTTCCCTGATGCCTTCGGAGCGCTCAAAACGACCCCCCGAGCACACCGGAAGTGACTTCCGGTTTGCTCGGTGGGTCCTTTTGAGCGCTCCAAAGTCACTTCCGGTTTGCTCAGAGGGTCGTTTTAAGCGCTCCGAAGCCGTCAGGGAAGCCTCCGGACCGTCCCTGAAGCCTTTGGAGCGCTCAAAATGACCCTCCGAGCAAACCGATAGTCTATAGTTTCCTGGATCTATTTTTTTTCATTTTTTGAAGATGGGAACCACATCAGCTCTTTTCCAGTCCTCTGGCAGTTCCCCGGTGCGCCAGGATCTCTGAAAGATGTAGTTAAATGGTTCTGAGATCTCGTCTTCTAGTTCCTTCAGAACCCTGGGGTGTAATCCATCCGGTCCTAGTGATTTTAACTCGTCTAGGGTAGACAGGTGCTCACTTAATATTTTCTTCCCTATTTCAACTTGTGTTTCTAATCTGATTTTTGTGGTGCTGTTTTTAATAGGTTGGACTGTTTTTTCCCTTTGTGTAAAGACAGATGCAAAACATGAGTTAAATAGTTCTACTTTCTCCCTGTTGCTTGTCACCTTCTTGCCACTTTCTCCCAGCAATGGACCAATTGTTTCCTTAACTTTTTTCCTTTTTTAAAAATGTTGGAAGAAGCTTTTTTTTTGTTGTTATTTTTTATTTTTGTGGTAAGTCTTTCTTCATTGTGAGCCTTAGCTTTCCTCACTTCATCTTTACAAGCTCGGGCTATTTGCTGATATTCTGCCTTAGTTATGTTACATTTGTTAGTTATTTTCCTCGGACATCGTTGCCACAATGTATGGCATTGTGGGGGAGAGGTTGGAATGCATTACTAGACACAACATTGAAGTTTCTCATGAGAATCAAGGTCATCTCTTAGACAGTGAAGAGTAAAGGAAAAGGTTGCCTGAGGAGCCTGCCAATTAATCTAATTGGCCAATGTGACCAGTGACACTGGGAAACGAGTGATTACTGGTTAATATTACTGAAACCACGGGAAAGATTCAGAGTTGGTTTTCAACCAAGTGTGCCGATATGATTTACCCAATAAAGAAGTTATTCAAGGAAGTGTCTGGCCCCAGGGTTCTGATTTGCTTGGGTTTGTTAATCAGAAACTTGACAAGAGATTTGAGATGTTATGATTTCAGAAATTTGACACTTGGGGGGGACTAAAGTTTCCAGGCAGAAAAGGAAAGAGGGGAGAGACTGTGTTACTTAGTGATGTCAGTCCCAATTGTGATTAAGTGAGGACTACCTGTATTGGAGAAATGCAGCTGTTATAGATTGATGAAGATTCAAGATTGATGAAGATTATAGATTGATGAAGATTGAGCCACGGCAACTGGACTTCTTTTATTTTTTTGGTGTGAAATGTATCACTATTTATCCAAGTAGACTTAAAAAGCTAAGCAGCAAAACATTTCAAACAAAAAGGAAAAAACAAAAGTCCAGGTAACTAAACTTCCAGCCAACTAGCAAATTGGATAAAATAAAAATGATTTCTTTTACAGCAATAATATCCAATTTTTAATGGGATATCTCAGTATTTTCCATTTGTCAGAAAGACAATATCCAGGCTTTTGAGTTTGGGTGGAGGGGAAATATTATTATAATTTGATATTAAATTCCCTAAGCCTGTCAAGCGCAAAGAACCAGGTCCAAACCCAAAAGGTTCAAATCTACTGATATATTGCTCAAGCCTATGCACAGGAATCTCCTCAATTAACGGTTCGTACCTGGATAAAATTAGATAGGTTTCAACAGCATTCAAGGGCAATTTGTCCTTTTGTGACTGCATAGAGACTCTAAACCTATTCCTTGTTTGACTCCTCCTGCTGCGTCTTCCAGTCTGTCTCCTACAGTGCTTGACTAGAAGGACAAAAGTGTATCTGGTATGATGAAGATTAACAGGTATACTACTGATTGGTGTTTAGATGGGAGACCACCTGGCAAATGTGCAACACTTTGATTTCTGTGATGGGAGGAATATATAATTTAGACATTACTAAATAATAAATTATAGTAATTTAATCAACATTGATATATTACGTAAGCTTTGGCTATTTATGCATCATTTCAAAGAGAGAAAGGAATCATTCAAAAAGAGAGCGACATTTTGCATAATATTTACAGATACATACAGAATTTATCACTGTTATTTAATTAGAAATGCTATACATTTCATCACAACGGAGAAGATTATGGCCAAGTGTATAGTTTGCCTTCTTGGACTTCTATATGAATATTCACAAAGATTTTGCTCTCTCTTTTTTCTTGAAACTAACTTCAGTTTGACAATCTTTCATATAGAAGTCACCTTCAAATAGAAAATTGCCTTGCAGCAACTCTACAGAGGTGGGTGTTTTATAAAGTTTGTCTCACTATCATATGAACTTTAGACAGCTAAATCTTGTAGTACAATGAGATTTCCAAAATGAAAATAGTCAGTAATTGGAATTTTTATTTTAAATGAAATACAGTCACACCATTATTCTCTTTGGAAACATATCCTTTACCACAATTCTAGATTTGCTTTTATATTAGTTTTAATTGTTTGGCTTCTTCCCCAAAATCCCGAAATGCCAAGAATTTTGTAACAGATCTACAACCATCTCTCAAAATTACAAGTGCCCAAGGGATGCTGAGGGGAAGAAGTAACTTGGTATATATTGGTAATGTGATAAATCTTGGAAACTGAAGAAGCTAAAATCCCACAGAGATAAGTTTTCTAATGAATGCTTTGGCACTTTCTCTGTTGGAAAATAAGCTATTTTTGCTTCTTGGTAGCTTGTTCCCTATGCTCTTCTTTTTACAAATTAAGGTTGATATATTTGGGTAGATGATTCGTTATCTTCCTAGAAAGAATCAAGCTATGGATTGGCAGTATGCAAATGCTGAATTTGCTTTCATAAAATAAAACTTTATTTCAAACTTTTATACCGCCCCCTCTCCCAAAAGGGACTCGGGGCGGTGTAGGATGCAATGTGATAAGGATGCAATGTGATAAAATTCTTAATCTAAGCTTTTGGAGTTAGATTTTGTTATTTTGTTGTTTTAAGGTCACTGTCTTGTTGAGCCTTTGTTTCTCTTTCTCATTTCTACAACCCCTTTTTCAGGTTCTCTGACTTAAAAATCATGCAGTATGTATAACATGTTGAAGCTTGCTATTTTTATAAAACATAATAGTGAGCTAGGAGTCTATGTAAACATTACCAAACAATCACTTTGCATACCAGAATACCAGTCTTCTTGACAGAATTGTTTTTCTTGTGATGATGGTATGCAAATCTGTCTGTCTAACTATCTATCATTGCTTGTTGTTTTCTTATCTTCCCTTTTAAAAATGAATATAGTTAGGGAAATAGCAGAAGTTTTTATTTCCATTTTGAACCACTTGAGGTGGCTTACAAACAACTAAATGACTATAAGCAAAATATGAATTCTTTTTTTAAAAAGACGAGTGATCATTACGTAAATAATTACAGACACCCAAATACAATGCAGAACAAGCCAGCTTCTGAATAGCTTCCATACATAGCTTTCACTTTCTTCTGCCAAGAGCTCTGAGCCATTCCAAGTCCAGACCTATTCTGGAAATAGAACCCCATTTAAAGCTAAAACTGGAGCTGTGATTGAGTCAGATGTATCACTGGCAAACAGTAATTATACATTGCAAGGATTTAATCTGATCTTTTTTTTAACGCTTCTAAGCCCTCACATCTCTAGAGACTAGGTCAGAGCTCCCACAGCATACCTATCTTGCGTTGTAGCTATGATAACCGAGTATCATCATCATAGTTCATTCATACAGATAGTTGACCTCTACCAGCAGTTTTATGCTCATATTAAATAGCATAGGAGAGAAGAGAAGAGTGAGTCCTGAGGGCCCCCATATTGGAGCAACTATCAGTTTGTTGTCACTCCTCTCAACGATACAGAAGCTGAAACCGCCACTTTAGGAAGGGTTAGAACTACAGCACAACAATGCATCTCATCCAACTCTAGCAGGCAGCCAATAAGAAACTCTGATTGATTGTATCAAATGCTGTTTGAGATCTAAAAGGACGTTGTTATTTCATTATTTCAATACCAGTCAACCACATAATACCCCTAAACACTTCTATATCCACCATCCACCATATCCATCAAAGGGAAGGGAGAGACTTTAGCTCCCTTCCCTAAAAATCTTCTCCCACTACGCCCCAGGCAATAGGGGTGCATCCTATTCAGGCAAGTATAGGACGGTTCACTTCCCTTGTCTCATGTCTAACTTATAAGGCAATCCCAGATCATCATCTCACAGCAACAAGTTAGCTGGACAATCATCTAGGCATACAGGTTTGCCACAAATTTAGAAGCAATAAACTTCAGCCAGAGAGGGAGTTTAGACTTTCATTTCATGTGTTCTCAGATGGGAGTGTGGGGGAGAAACAGGTTTTATGCATGCTTTCTTAGTTGTTTTACTGCGACATTAAATAAATCAAATTAAATAATTTGCAGGAATATCACACAGATTTTTATGGCAATCTAAAGTTTTAAATCAAGTATATTGTAAGTGTGTAGTGGGAGCCAATTTAAGAAATGTAGCTTACAAATTAAGTCTGTAAATATAATAATAAGTTTATTGCCCATAATTATTTGTTGCTGTCATTTAGATTACTGCTATAACTATCAAAGTGAAGCCAAGTGTTTCTCCTGTGTGCTGCTTGGAGAGTCCAAGCATGGCTTAATTCTGTCTGACTGCCCTGGATTGAATTGAAGATCTTTAGCCACGCCTCTTGCACCGGCATCTCAGATTTTCAATTCGGTGTAAGCCCGTGGACATGTTTCAACGTGGTTCCTATTAATAATATTGATTGGACTCTCCAAACTATCTCTTTCACACCTTTAATATTTCGATCGGTGAGCTTTAAAAAGAACCTTTTCTCTGTCAGTTGCATCAATCTGCGAGCCGACGTGTCCTGGGCTTCGCTCGGGCGTGTGTGGCTGTCGGGTGGCTAAAGGCGATGGGGTTGGGGGTCGGAGTGCCGACACCTCCCTCGGTTTTGGGTATTTTGGGGGCGCAGCAGCAGTGGTTTAGAGCCCGGCTGCTTGCGTTCTCGCCCATCGCATCGGAAGCATGTTCGGAAGACTTCCAATCGGGTTTCCTTGCTGCGGTGGCCCTTTTCCAGCCAATTTAAAGGCGGTGGCCATTTTAAGTCCTGAGGTTTCCCCCCTTTTCAGTGCAGTGGCCATTTTGTGGCTACTAATTGTATCGCGTCGGTCAGAGTCAGAGACAAATTGCCGCTTCTCTTGTTGCCGCCCGACTGTCCCTGCTTAGAGAGTTGCGGGGGTCTCTCCGTCCAAGAATCCGGCGGGTTTCCTTCCCCACTACTAGTAAGGCTTGTTCCTCAGAGGGCCAACAGCAATTTTGACCACTCCCAGCCATACTTCTGCTTTGCCACCTGGGAAGCACTGGGAGCAGTTGAGCTCGCACCTCGTGAATTTGGCCCACCAGTGCAACCTCTCTCCACACTCCTTCCTCTGGACTGTTTGCAGGCTTGGTGTCCAGGTGGTGAGTGCAGCGCATCTGCCTAGTCAAAGATCCTCCACAGCTCCTACCATGGCAGAAAGAACCCCCGACGAGGCAGACCATTCAGTTCCCTCAACAAATAAGGGGGTCGTTAGACAGGCCAGCAAGGCAGCCTCTGAGGCCCTTAGCAGATACCATCAGGCTGGAGGTCGGAAACAGGCCAGTGCCCAGTACAAGGTGGCCATTAGGCTCCAAAAGGCGCTAGAAAAGCAGTTTGAAAAGGCTCAACGTACAACCACATCAACTGCTGGGCCTCCCATGGGGGATTCATCCCAGGAGCCACCCCCTATTGCCACTGAACAGTCCATTGCAGACACTGAGGATGAAGAACAACAATTTTCCTCTGATGTTTCCATAGCATCTGCAGAATCCCCCAGGCCTTCGCTGGCAGATAATGCTGACCTATTCCAGTGAGGCAGAGGAGGATCTCCCACCAGTATTGCCCCTGGCTCCTCAGTTGCCCTTACCCCAGGCCACTAAAAGGACTCGCCCGGTAGAGGATCAAGGCCCAGCTGCAGAAATGCAAGAGGTGATAACTAAGGCCATTTCCCAGGGCATTGCAGAAGGGCTCAAGCAAAAGTCCAAGTGGGCCCACAAGTCTAGCTCCTCTGCTACTCAGTCCTGGGATACCACCCATAGGGTGTCTTCCCCACACTCTTCGCTGGATGGCGAAGATTCTGCCATAGACAAGGATTTTCTGCCTGAGCAGGAATTCTCTGGAGATGAGGGGGCGGTCCCTGACAAACCTGCCTTTACTGGTTTATTTTACCAAACTTCCTTCAAGACTATCATTAAGAAGGCCAAGACGGCTACCCACTTAGGGGCTTCTGTACCTGAGCAAGCCACTTCTGAAACAGTCGAGCATGGGGAGAGTCTCTGATGAGCCCGTGGTTGCTCAGGAAATAATTCCAGTCCCCAAATTATTTCTGAATGTTATACAGTGCCAATGGCCCAGCCTGGCACCCTGGCCACGCCTAGCAATAGCGACAGGAAACTATACACGGTGGATGCTGCCTTGGAGGACCTTCTAAAACTACCTCAGGTGGATCCACTGGTGTAGGCTCTCACTTCCTCTTCCGTCCTGCCACCCGACCTTCTAGAAGGTCTGAAAGTGGAAGACATGAGGTCAGAAAAAGCATGTCATAAGACACATCACATGTGTCACATCGGCGGACGCAGCCTTTGGGAGACGAGTTCTTCAGGGCATTCATTCGGCTGGAGAGACCGTTAGCGCAAGTGATCCCGGCCCTAGTGATGTTTAGCTTGGGTATGTCCCATTGTTGGACTCTCCAAGCAGTTCACAGGGGAAGTAGCATTGGCTTACCTGAACGGTCTTCTCTGTGCGCTGCAGGAGAGTCCAACCCCGCCCTGAGGTCTCTCCCAGTGTTATTGCCTTTGAATTTCCGCAGTCGACATCCTTTCCTTACGGTGATGTTTTGTGACTTGTGACTAACCATTGACACAATCTTGTAACAGACTTATGGAACCACCTTTGAACAGACTATCGGTCCACGCCTTCATCGAAAATCTGCAAGAGGCGTAGCTAGAGATCTTCAATTCAGTCCAGGGCAGTCAGGCAGAATTAACCCATGCTTGGACTCTCCTGCAGCGCACAGAGAAGACCGTTCAGGTAAGCCAACGCTACTTCTAGTTTTTGATTTTTTGCAGCTTGGCTTATTTGAAAATAAGTTTGATTTTGAATTATTTACATGACTTTAAAATAGTTCAGGTATGATGATCACATGAAAGAATAACACTATGTATTATCTGTATTAACTATGTACATTTAATTTTTAAATTAAAGTTGTTCAGAGAGATTACTGCCAGATTTCTGGCATTTTACAATTAACAGGTCAAAGGCTTGTAAAATTGAATTGTATTTCAATGTATGTCTATATTTTATATTTATGAATGATTGACAATTGTCCTGCATATACCTGTGTGGTGTGTATTTCTGCCAGAAATTGAAATTATACAGGAATAATATCAATGAAGAGATAGGTTGAGGTAGACTTAGACCTGGATTCCTGGCTAGGTTTGGAATATCAACCCTTCTCTTACATAACCAGCAATCTGAAAAGGGTTTCCCTTCTATTAGAAAAGCAGCAGAATTACATTTACTGGATTTGCTGAGTTCTTTCAAATAAGAGCAAGACTGATAGATTCTGCTGTACATTTTATGTAATGATGAATACATTAGGATTATTATGGCATCGAAGGCTGGATGCTTATCTAATAATTAAATACCGCCTAACAATTAATGTTTGAGCTGGACATGAAGAGTAGCTTTGAAACCTTTTAAATGTAATTACAACATCTGTCACAAAAGTCAACCCCATTCTACTAATGTGTGATTTGCCTGTTTGTATTTACCCCTGAGTTCAGCTTCACTTACTAATTAGAGTGAATTTTGCTTCTTCCCCCCCCCTCCCCAATAGTTTTTGTTTCTTTCCCCTCCATCCCTCTTTCCAGATTACATTTTAGAGACTTGGCTGCATTATTGAGCTGTCTATGTCATTGTCAAAGAGACCCGCACAACAGTGGGAAATGAAATAGACCATTACATTTATTCAGCATTACTAAAATACCTGGAGCTTGGATTGCTCTCAGCTGAAAGGAGAGCAATGCCATAATATGATAGTATGATTATGTGTGTATGTTTGTAGTGAATGGCAGAGAAGTTACAGCAAGGCTAAAAACAGATTCAGTGTTCATGTGGAATTACCTCCTGATATTTCTTTGCTGCAAAATACAAGTTAAAATATATTCTCTAAATTGTGTAGTATTGATCTAAGGAGGATTTTTAGGAAAGCCAGGAGAAAGAAAATCTATAAAGGATTGTCAGCTAAACCTTTTTTAAAAAAAATATGAGTGATATAAAAACTATATCAAACATATTTATGTAATGTCCCCTTTTGCCTTTCTGGGTTGCTATGATCTTAAATGAGGAAATAGTAAAGCATAATAGAAAAGCAAGAATAGCATTATATCTACCAAGAGAAAAGAGAAAATAACAATTAGTCTAAAATCACCAGCCAGTTGCCAGAAAAAAAAAAAGAACCCTGACTGCCAAAATGGAAGGTTAGTGATCTGATGCCAGACTTTGTGGATCAACTTTCCCCATTGGTGCCTTCCAGCTGTATTTCAACTACAGAAATTGCCAAGCTTGCGTAGTAAGAACAGTGTGGGTAGTAATGACCCTGTCCACAATGGTACAAAGTCCATCTCTGACAGTAAATACTGTGATAAGTTTTATCCCGCAAAGCAAACAAACAGTGATCAAATACTGGCTGAAGAAAAATTCATGACTCTGCATTGTTTCTTGGAATTTGTATAGCTTTTACCTTGCACTCATTTCCTACATTTGAATCTGCTCTGGTTAACTGAATAAATAGTTAATGCCACCACATAACCACCTAAGTGCACTTATTTGACTGGTACAGGATGGCACAAGAATACTTTCCAATGAAAAGAGAGGTAGTCCTCTGGTTTTTCATATAAATATCATTTTAATATAGTATCAGGGTAATACTTTGTGAGGGGATAACAGTAGCTGACCATGTAGGCAAAAGCCATAGTCACCCCTTCAGTATATCATTCCAAGAAATTCTACAGAACAATACACAAATTGTGTGATTTAAGCTTAATGACAGATCTCAGGAAGGCAGCAATTGAAAGTATTGTATAGGCCCAATAGACTGCCATACCCAGTGAGTATGTTTATTTCCTATTTATGGATCGGAGCAACCTTGGGAAATGACACTAACATGCTATGTACTGTATTCCCTAAGTGTTGCAATTCACTTTTCATGCATAGGAATTTCTTCTCAACATTTCAGGTCATTGAATTGCTAGATACTAAATTTAAAGCCCTAGATTCATCATCTTTGTTAGCAAAACATCCATTTAATAGGGCATTATTCTGTGCTGTTGATTGCAGGGTATTAGATTGCTTATTTGCAAATGGAAGCTTTTCCTAATTGTCATTAACAGTAATGAAGATTGCACATCTGTTTTAAGTTCTGCCAAGATTATAGGAAAAATGTAAGTCTTTGCTTGCCAATAAAGAGTTATATACCTGTGCACAATTCTTTCTTGGAACATTCCAAGGTAAAAACAGTACAGTATTGAGAATTTCACTTGACCCAAATCCTGCTGATTGTTACAAGCAAACCGGGGATTTTGTGGTTTAAAATAAACTTGATTGCTTAAAAAAAATAAGTCACTGGAGTGTTTCATGGTTGACTTCTTTAGCAATCATCTAAATTTTGTAATGAAACTGCAATCCCTGTTACACATTGCAACAACAATCCAAATTAACAGAAATTAAATAGACATCCATCTTTTTCTCTTCAGGGCAATGATGGAATAGCACAAAGTGAGCTCTTTTCTGTGCATACTTACTGTGTTAAACCATGGATTACTGTTGTGTTACATAACTGTCCTATTTGCTAACAAGCTTTTTATGGCCAATAGAACTGAGTGATGAAGTTTTAGGTTACTGAACTAATAAGTAACCTAATCCAACTTAAAATATTTTATTTTAAACATGGCGAAGTTATCCCAAGGTAAACTTTAGGATCTGTGGTGATTGTCTGAATGCTTCTAAATATAAAGCAGAAATGAAAAGACATTTCACCTATTCCAAAAAATACAAATTTTCATGAGGTGTGAGTTGCTTTTTCCACTGTGAAAGATGCTTGAGATAGCAGTTCTCTTGGAAATAATCTTGGTTGAAAGAAAGCTCTGTAACATTTACAGATATTGCAGCAAGGTTCATATGTATCACATGACAATAATCATTACTTTTCATGGTAAAAATTTCCCTTGGCATCTCAATAGTAATTGTAATGCATTTTCACTTGTATCACAGAAGAGCTGTGGTGTCACAGTGGTTAGAATGCACTATTGCATTCTGACTCTGCCCACAGCCAGGAGTTTGATCATGATTGGCTCACGGTTGACTCAGCCTTCTATCCTTCCCAGGTCAGTAAAATGAGGAGCCATATTGCCAGGTTTACAATTTTGTAAACCACAGAGAGGGCTGTAAAGCACTATGAAGCAATATATAAGCCTAAGTACTATTGCTATCTCTGAAGTGGCTATAATGAATTCAGTCTTTTGTCAAGAAAAAGACAACTATTTTATACCTAGTCACATCCTCTTGTTCCTATAGCCTAGAAATGGACAATATAACACTCCACTTGAATTGCAGTCTTTCAAATCCCTTCACTTTTGCCAGTTGAGGCTGGAGAAATTGTTCTTCAGCAACACCTAGAAAGCCATATACCTGATTTAATCTCAATTTTTCTTCCAAATGGCAAACAAAAGTTAGGAATCAACTTCATTAAAAGCTGGATATTTCTTTACGATGATTCTTACAATAAATTGTGCGTCTCTACAAATATGTATGGTAAACCTTTAAGAGTCACTTATTGCATAAATATGAAACATATCAAGAAGTCAATTTGTAGACCAATCAATATATATCTATAGCTAGGTGTGCACAACATAATATAAAGAAGTCTGGTTGCTGTCCAAACATCTTTTGTGCTGGATTTTTCTTAATGTAATTTCCTTCAATAAAAGAATAGAAAGTATCTTCCTAGATCATTTTGCTTGGCAGCACATTCAGAAGAGAAACAGGCTTTTTATTACTTCTCGGCTCTTTCTCACACAAAGACATATTGTACTTTTTAAAAAAATCTTAGTTAGAAATGTCTCCTGTCACAAATCATCAGCATTCTGCTTTTTTGACATGACTGTAGTTGGCAATGCAGTTTTATAAACTTATTGTACCAAATACAGTAATATTTCATAAGGATGAGCAAGGATGTTTTACTTGTTTTTGATGATGATGTTTCTTTTATTATTTCCAAATATTTATTGGAGGGGAAAAAAGAAATGGCATAATGGGCATGCATGTAAGACATCTATTAATGATCTCTATAAACATCTCTCTTCCAATATACTTGTAGAAATCACTTAATTTTTTCCATAGTTTTTTTTTATTATCTTGCACATTTAATCTGCATATTCCTAGTAAAATCACTCTGCAACAGCGTGTTCTCCATAGTGGGGGGAGTAGCATCCAGGCTGGGTTGACTTTATCTGCTCATTGATTGGACTGAGTGTGACAAGACAGTTAAGCCACGTCCATGTTGCCAGGGAGACCTAGCTTCTGACTCAGTCCCTCAATGTGGACGGATGTGTCATCTCATTATTCCAGAGGAATTTGCAGTAGAATTGATTTAATTGTGAATTTCTGATCTGTATAATAGTGAGTACCTCCTCACTTCACACCAAAATCCCAATTGGGGTGGTGTCTGCCTGCCTTTACCCCCTTGGGGGTAGCATAGAGAGTCCTTTGCGAACTGTCAGCCTCAATGAGGCATTCTGAGGAAGGCTTTTCCTCTCAGAAGAGCCCTCATTGCCTCCTACTACAGCGCTGCCTTCGGGGCTTGCTGTTTACTGAAAGACAGCCGAAGAGGAGTTTGACAGCCAGGGCAGCCACGGGGTCTGCGCCAGAGTGCTCCGCCGCTTCCTTTTCAGGTTGAGTGGCGAACCATGGCTGTTTAAAACACTGCGGAGTGCCCACGCTTGAAAAAACTTTAAATTGCAAGGCAAGTGGCTGGAAGGCTCGGATCGTTGCAGGCAAGTCATTCCCTGCACTGCCAGCATTATCAGCCAGAGGGGAGGCATGCTGCAGCCCTTAGAGGCCCAAGCCGCTTATTTAAGAGCCTCGGAGAGTGTGACAGTTACTTTTAGCGCGAAACGCCATTTTGAACAGAGCTGGAGCCACAATTCAAAATGGCGGCCGCCAGTAACAGTATGGATGTTGCGAGGAACCAGGTTCTCGCAGATGTGCCCACCAGCCCTAATGGAGGTCAGGAGGACCTCATGGCCACACCGGTTCCCCTGCCAGAGGAGCCACCAAGGGGAGGGGGGCGCAAGGCCAGCAAAAAGACCAAGCACCTCTCCAATTCACCTCAGGGCAAAAAAGCTTCAAAGCCCACTTCCAGGTTTGAGCGACAAATACATAAAGCTCTTGAGCGTATTTATAAAAAAGCCAGCAGCAGGAGGATTGCCCAGCCTCTGCTAAGAGGTCTTGTCTGGGACAACTGACAGGAATTCCTTCTCCTGAGAGAATGACAGACGGAGATCCCTCTCTCAACTTAAGAATCCCAATTGACACTTCAGGGATTTGGAGGTCTACCCAGGGATGGCAGTTTGGCTGTGCACCACGCCTGTGGCGCCTCAACCTGCCATGGATTTAACATCCACCTCTGCAGGGGTTCCACCTGGGCAGATGTTCCCCATGTGCGTCCCCAATTTCCAAGACATGATGACTAGAGCTTTTCAGCAATGTCTGGCTGCTGCATTTCAGCAAACTCAGAATCAGCCTCTCAAGGTGGTCATGCCTAGGGCACCAGGGGTGGTTGATGTCCAGCAACAGGCTCCTCCCGTCTCTCCTGTTCAGTCACAGGAGGAACAGGACTCAGATTATGAGGAAGGCGAGATTAGAGAAGAGAACCTCTCTGAGGATGAAGGCATGCCTCCTGCCAAACCTACTTTTTATGGCCTCTTTCAGCCTTCTCTATTTAAATCTATCTTGTTTAAGGCAAAGGCTTCGACCAAATTTGGTGACAAACCCCCAAACACGTCTGCTCAAACTCAAGGGATGTCAGCAGAGACTATATTTGCTCTGTAGGCTATTGAGGCAGAGACAATGCCCACTCCAAAAATCTTTCTTGATCTTGTCAAAAGACAGTGGACACCCCCCAAATTCTAACGATAAGACTTTTTTCAATGTAGATAAGGAGATGGCTCAGGTGCTTCTACTGCCTTCCATTGATGCCCCAGTGATTGCTTTACATACATCTGTGAATATGCCAGAGGTACCTGAAGACGCACTGAAACCAGAGGACAAGAAGGTGGACCTCACGCTATAAAGGGATCATCAGGCCTGGACAGTGAGAGCGGCCACAACCGCTTCCTTTTTTAAGCACTCTTGTCTGCTTTGGTTAAAGGATCTGCAGCAGCGGGTGCCTATTGCGGATGTCAGGGCTCACCAGGACATTAACAAGCTGGAAACGGCCATTTCATGGAGGCCGCTCCTACCGTCGGGTCTAATTCAGGGCCGCCCTCCCATCTTATCGGAGGATGCTTGGCATATTTTGCTGATTCTTGGGATTTTTCCACTTCAGATGCATGAGTTCAGTTCACTGTCAGGTCAGGACTCTCTATTGAATTTCTCTCCAGCCCCCCGAGGGTTTTCTGGACGTACAGTATCAAATAACCCGACTCGGAGGCAGCTTATGCAGGAAGCCATTCAACACTTATTGGACATTAGGGCTAACCAGCTTGTGCTCCCAGATCAACAGGGCCAGGGTTATTACTCCATTCTTTTTGTGATCCCAAAAGCCTCGGGCAGCTGGAGAGCTATTCTTGACCTAAAGCGCCTAAACCGCTTTGTGCATTATCGGAGATTCAAAATGCACTCACTGCATTCCATTCTAGAGGGTATAAGGCAGGGGGACCGCCTTACCTCTATAGACCTTACGGAGGCCTACCTGCATATACTCATAGCTCCTAAACATCGGCAGTATCTCAGGTTTTGTTACTTAGGGCACCATTTCCAGTACCGGGCCTTACCCTTCCGATTGTCATCTGCACCTCAGGTTTTCACGAAGGTGATGGCAGCATTGGCAGCATACCTGAAGCAAGTACCTGTACGACTCCAATGCTATTTAGATGACATATTATTACAGTCATCTTCTGTTAATGGTGCCCTAAAAGACTTAGACATTACCATGTTGACCTTGAGAGATCATGGATTCTCCATTAATCTGGCCAAAAGCCATCTTCAGCCTACCACAAGGCTAGTTTTTAATTTATTGTTATTTATTTGAACTTGACTGTTAAATATTGGTGTTACCTCCTCCATGCTACACTTGTATTTTGATTTAATTGTACGTCGCCCTGAGTCCCTTTGCGGAGAGGGGGCGACTGATAAATCGAAATAAATAAATAATAATAAATAAATAAATAAATAGTCCATCTAGGGGCCTTGATAGACACAGCGTCAGGCACAGTCTTTTTTCGCCTGAGAGACAGCAAAATCTCAGGGAGTTGGTCGTCTTAGCCAATCAGGCGCGGCTTGGCTGTTGCTGGCTGCCAGGACATAACAGTTGGCCTCCCAGGTCATCAGGGAGAGAAGGGTGTCCCTAGCTACATTGGCCAGGTTGTTAGGCACTATGGTCTCAGCCATTGGCATTGTCCCTTGGGCACGCTTACACACCAGAGACTTCAATGGTTTCTTTTCTGCCATTTCAACTTAGAACTGAGGAGAAATTTCCTGACAGTTAGAACAATTGATCAGTGGAACAGCTTTCCTCCTGAAGTTGTGAATGCCCCAACACTGGAAGTCTTTAAGAAGATGTTGGATAGCCATTTGTCTGAAACAGTATAGGGTTTCCTGCCTAGGCAGGGGGTTGGATTAGAAGACCTCCAAGGTCCTTTCCAACTCTGCTATTGTATTATTGTATACCTTACTGGGGTATTAAGAGAGAAGGGAAGAAAACACACTTGCACAAGATTCTGTTAACAACCAATTCAATAAAATATAGCTCTTGTCTTTCTGTGGATCATTTTCCTGATCTTATCTGATCAATGCCTGATCATGGCATTGGGTGGTGATCTGATGTGAAGAATCGGTTACATTTGGAGTTTGGGTGAAAAATTTCAATCTACCTCTAGGCAGTTTTGCCAACAGAGAAAAAGGAGTTTTCTTCTTTTTAATGTTCCATGATTAGTTGTAATTAGGAAATGCAAGTTAGCATTTTATGAATAAGACTTTATGAGACAACTCCTGTGTGGGAAGTAAAGCAAAACAACTGTTTAGTTTTCGTTTTTCAAAGCTCATGTATTGGATAGATTAAAGCACATTTTGGTTTTTGCAGATAATATATTAGCAAGCAGATTGTACATAAACAATAGTATTTTACTCTAACTGCCTAATGCATATGGGTATTTTCTTCTTTTTTCTCTCCTTTAAGTTAAGGTGGCTTTCTAAAGTATATTGTGGCATTTCTTTTCAGCCTGGGTTTTATATGATATAGTGCTTGTGGTATGTGAAATGTTACTCGTTGCCATGGCAATAGATAGCTGACCTAAACTGAGGAAGGAAATGATATGTCAGAAAATCTTGAACTGGGAAACGGCAAGGCATTGTGTTTCTGGGTTGTAGAAGTCCCTTGAAGGATCAGCCAGCACATTCACTGAGTCCATTTTAATACGTAAGTCTGGCAACTAGTCCAGTAGTGGTCTATTTTTAGGTTTTGAAAAACTATGCAGCTTGAAGATTACAGTTCTCCATTTTTACTGGGATGAAATTCAATTTTCAATAGACAGTGTAGCTGTGTTATTATGTAGACAGAAAGCAATATTGCAAAATCAGTCCGTGTGGATGTAAAAGTGTCTAGGATGAATATTTTTCTCATATTTAATTTCCAGAAATTTTCTTCCAAGATTAAAATTGATAATCTCCTTTTAAGAAGAGAATAGTTTTTCTTAGATCTCTTATTTTGAACAGAAAATGAATCTTTTTTGTTTTGTTTTGTTTTTTTCCTCTTCACTTTCTCCCTTACTTTCTCTTCCCTCTCCCTTTTTTTGTTCTGTTCATAAGGGCTTTCCTTTTGAATGTTACTATGTTTTTAAAAAAAATACTTTATAGAAAATTATTTTAATTATGATGACTTGTATATATGTTAAAATATTTTGACTCTTAGTTAATGAGATTCATATGCATCACTTTCACGGAGAGCTACAGACCTTTAGTCAGATGGGCAGGATCCATTTAGGCCATCAAGTCCAAATCACTACCCCATCCCTATACCCTGCCAGTCAGAGCAAATATCTAATTTAAATTTAAAACAATTTAATTTAAAATATCCCATGCAAATGATTATTTAACTTCTGTTTGTATAAATCCAAGTAAGGAAGCCTACCATTGATCATTGTATCTAGTTTCATTATGAAATTACACTTAGCAATATTCAATTGGAATCTGCCTTTCTATTACTTAAATTAGATGTCTCCAACCTATGACCCATGGGCCACATGCAGGCCTGGATAGCTAGTTATGTGACTCCGCATGATTGTAAATTTTTAACCTTATTATGTGAATTGTAGCACTATTAATACACATTAGCTATATTATGTATTTTATATGTGGGCCAAATCAATTCCTTGTCAGGGTTCCGACCAGTGTCCTAACGTAATTAAGAGTCTCAAGCCATCCGGCAATAAAAATCCAGTCTTTTATTAGGAGAACCATGTCAACATTACCTAGGTGAAGCCAACTCTGACTTCAACTCCTTCATGCCTTGCCTCTGTCCCTGTTTCCCCCTCACCCCAAAGTGTGTTACCCTGTTACCCAATGAGGTACTTTTGCGGGTTGCAGAAGTTACTCCCTTCCAGGCATTGCTGGTATCCACGGAGATAGCCTTGACTTGGTCAGCCAGAATGCATCTTGTTATGACTGAGGAATAAATCCCCCTGCCTAAGGCGACTAGGGAGCAGGTCAAGGATGCTACACAAGTTGACATTCCTCTTCAATCAGTGCACCCCAGGCAAACCAAAAGGTTGGACACCCAGCACTTAAATCCATTACTCTGTGTTCTGTACTTTGGAATGAGAAAGTATAATACTTGTCTTTCTTATATATTATTTTTTAAAAAATATTAGAAGAGTTCTATTATATCCTTCTTCAATGTCTTTTCTCACAATTAAAAATATCTTTACCTCCTTCAGAGGACTTAGCTTCATTTCTCTAACTCCTTTTGCAGTTTCTCAGGATCTGTCTTAAAATGTGCTCTCTAGAGTTCCACTTAGTAGTAGTGATGGAGTGTGACCAGAGCAGAAAAAATCAGTGCTTACTTTTCATGATTTGGATATTATATTTTGTAGTAATATATTTTTCAAGTATGATGACAAACCATTGATAAGTAAAAATTTTATAAACATTGACCAGTACAATTTTTGAGTAAACTGTCTATCCATTTAATTGTCAATTTTTGGCTACAATAATCTGACACTTTATCAATTCTCCAGGATTTCTTAAAGTTAAGTGTTCAACCAGGCCATCAACGAGGTTCTCTACCCTCATCTGCAGACTAGAGATTCAGATCACTTTCCCCCAGTGTTAATTTACATGCTACTAAAACTCTTCTGTCTGTTTGTAATCTTCAGTTAGCTGAAATTGTACATCACAGGACAACAATTTCTGAATAAGATATCTCAAATGCATTATTTGAAGAATGAATACAAAACTCAGGAGTCATTTCTTCTATGGAATTGAAATTGCAAACTTCTTAACACTAGTTGTACTCGTAAACATATGGCCTTTGCAGTGTAACACATCAGCTGTGGTCACGTAATCATAATTTCCAATGTTCCCTGCTAGTTTCCACAAGCAAAGGCAATGGGCAGCCAACATGAAGTCTGAAATCACTCCTGCTCACCCTTCTTTTTTGCCTGCCTGTGGTCATTTTGTTTATCTCTATAGGCAAGCAAATATTGACAAAGGATGACTCTAAGGATTCTTTACTGGTTAGGATCAAGTCAAGGACAGCTGATTCAATTTTCTGCCTTTTGAAGAAGAAACGCATCATGCATTTCTTGGAAGAACTTCGTGTGGCAAAGTTTGTCTTTCAATAGTTGTGTAGATGATTAAAACGCCATTCCTTGCAAATTCATTCATTTTTGAAAAGTCTGTGGTTTGCTTTTGGAAGATATCATCAACATCTTTTTATTTAGAAAGCAATAGTAGGCATTAATAATGATTTTGTTTTTTCCCCTCAAGTATTAAAAAAATACATATTAAACTCACCATTACAAAATCAGAATTTGTAGAAGATGACAGGC
This sequence comes from Natrix helvetica, assembly GCF_964273705.1. Lineage (NCBI taxonomy): Eukaryota > Metazoa > Chordata > Lepidosauria > Squamata > Natricidae > Natrix > Natrix helvetica. The sequence continues at coordinate 48,286,660 of NC_138548.1, forward strand.
TGAGCTTGAGGGAGAGTTCAAAGACGTCATAAGTCACAAATCCATGCATGCCCACAAGAGATCTAAGTTATTAAGTACATTTTATCAATTGGCCAATGCTACTCACTTGGTACCCCAAAAATGCTGTATGATAGGAACTCTCAGAATGAAAGTGGAAGTGGGGTAGACCTTGCAAAACCTGGTGTCGGATGGATAGGATTCATTGGATGAATCTTGCTGCCCTATGCGCTTTACACCAAAGGAACCAATGATGATGATAATGACTCATTCAAGTTATTTTCTTGGTTTTTTTATTCCTCTACCTCATCCTCCTCTACAGAAAGATTGCTTTATAGTGGCATTTTAAATGATACAGAATTATTGAGAAATGAGTTAAAATGAAATCCATTACATTATGTATTTGTATAATTTATGTATTGTTGAGGTGCACTTTGGGAGCATTTGTGGTCTGTGTTCAAAATCTCCAAGACTGCTTCTCAATCAAATAAAATATATTTCTTTTAAGGAAAGAGCAACTATCACATCTGTGACATAGAACAAGTTTAACTTGAAAAGATTGACAGATTATTGAGCACTCGCAAAGCCCTGCTTTCTTTTCTGGACAAGACATGAAATACAAAGGGAAATTGGCCTGTGAAATTATTCTCTCTTGAAATCCATTGAAGAGGATTATATTACAGGAACATATTTTAATTAGTTTATCAATATGTATGTGTTTCTGTTTGCCTATGAAGGGTAGGTTTGATTTTACGTTAATGTGTATTGTATTAAAATAAAGATAATGTGAAATATGGCAATAATCTCCATAGGCCATGAATGTTGTTAATTATGGGATAACAAGAAAAGCAAAAAATGCCTCTAGTATTCTAAGCAGAAAAATCCCTAGTTGTAGAAATGTAGAAAGGTTGATTGGTGGTTTGCATAAATTCAGATGTTATGTTCCTTATGTCCAACTGCTTCACATAAACACCTTGGGGAAGAGATTGTACAAGATGAAATCACAATCATCTAATAGAATTTTAAACATGTCTGTACTGGAAAAATGAAGTGCTGTTTAGGCACAGTATAAGATAGCAAATGCATTCAAAATACAGAGGGTTACAAAAATTTGGCATTGTTCAGTAAAAGAGGTAGCTCATGGTTGAACTCCTTGAGCTTGATTGTTTACAGACTTTTCATTATCAAACTAGGTAACAACATGTAACATTGTTTGTGCTTTTATTTTACTGGCTATTTCAAGAACATTTTAATTCCACCGGAAAACATTTATAAGATCTCTATATCAAAGTCTAAGCTTAAGAGATTTGTATAGAATATTTAACCTACATTTCAATAAGTCCTGACGTATCTTTTTAATCCATTTTTCAGTGGATACCTATGCAACTATTAAAAATCAGAAGTCTGATTTTTCTTTTTGCTGTGATATTAGGGCAAGTTTGATGCAGTGTTTAATGTGCTGACTTAGAAACTGGGAAACACAGTTCACATTGTTACAAACATATAACAATAAGCAGCATCTGCCTGTCCTTGCAAAGAACTCAATAGGTGGATAAAAATACTGAATCCAATCTAAACAGCTGGCTGACCATGCGACCAACGTGATTATAATGAAGTCAATAACAGAGAATAATTGCTGTCTATGCAAAAAAAAACAACTAAAGATATAGTGGACCATCTAGTTAGCTGCTGCAAGTAGATTGTACAGACTGACCACAAACAACAGCATGACAAAATAAGCAACAATGGTTTATTGGAATATCTGCAAAAAAAAAAATCAATTTGCCTGCCCGACAGAATTTGTGAAGCCATAAAATAGATAAAATAATACAAAATGAAGGAGCTAAAGTGTTCTGTGACTTTAGAATTCAAACAGACAGGCATCTGCCACATAACATCCAGACACAACAACAAGAATGACAATAAATCTGGTTAGTAAAAATTGCAATATCTGGAGATAGGAGAAAAATCTGCAAATAGAAGTAAAATGATTGTGACAAAAGAAAGCAAAATAATATCAGTAGTAATAGGCACTATGTATACAATTCCAAAATATCTGGAGCATCTCTTGAACATCATTAGTCAATTGCAAAAACAGTTTTACTTGGAACAACTTTTGACAGATACCTTTAATATTATTAAATAAAATCTGTCTATCCAGGTCCTTAAAAAGAATAGGTGGACAAAAATGCCAAATTTAGTCTAAACATCTGGCTGAATGCAATCAACCAAACTAATAGTGCAGATGTCATAACAGATCAATTTGAAGAGTTGCTCAGATTGTATTACAGTTCTACTTAAAAATTATTTTTTCTTTAGAAAATATTGTCTATATTAATTTCTTGTCTACATAGAAAAAATACAGTCGGTTCAGGAGTAATTTCTTCTAGCCAAACATCTTTTAAATTAAAATGATATTTAAATAGCCTTTTTTTCAGGGGATCATTTGGGACTAATTTCTTTACCTAACTAGACAAGATATAGGTTTGCAAAGTTTTTCTTTCTTTTCAAAGGAAAACAAATTCTGGTTCTGATGTATAAAATTGTTTTTAGCATTTAAATAATAGAATGGTGAAAGTTCCACCAACACCTGCCATTTTTAAAGGATAGGTGCTTCATATAATATGCAGGATTTTTGCTAATTAACATGTTGAATTATGTGACAGCATGCTTTTAGGATTTTTTTTCCTTAAAAAAGGGTTAATAGACAACTTGAGTTTCAAGAGCTTAATGCATAGCCATTGGAGACTAGACAGATGCTTTGTGTATGCAAAGGAATGAATGAAGGTATATAATGCCTGAAGTAAATTTAATGCGTCAGCATGACAATGCTGGTTATGACCCTGTATGAAGGGTACATATGAAATTAGCTTCATTAATGTAAGCCTTGTAAAATAAATGTTGCATACAAAAACAAAAGAGCCAGTCCTTTGTTAAATAGCCAATTTAAAAGTGCTTTTAAACAATTATAAATCTGAATAGATTCAGTGTTCCCAGTGTCATCAAATATGATCAAGATGTACTAAGCATGGAAAGACTGGCATTTACCTGAAAGGAAGAAAACCTTGAATTAAAAACAATCCTCTCTCAAGGAAGGCTAAGCAGAATGAATGTTGCAAACAGACAAATCTTGCATTCTTCTCAGTTTCCCTGCCGTCAGCTTAAGTTGTCATCTCCCACTGAAACTAATGCTGGTGGTTTTTTTCTTTCAACAAATATGTGCTTATGACACTTTCATGTTTGTGTCACATACTCCCAAAAAAGGATGGATTAAAATTTATTGAAATTAATAAATGATTAATCATTTAAAACATCTGCATATAAGCAGATCATTCTTTCTCAGACACAGGGAAATAAATGAAATCTACACTAAACAGAGATGAATAGAATGAATTACTAATGTATATTTTTCCCAGTAGCAGCTACCTTTGTAAGATGTGAAAGCATGCCATAGAAATTCTGTATTAATTATACAGACGTACAGACAAACACTTCAACAAAGAGTACAATAACATTGTATACCCTATTAAGACAAACAAGAAATATTACAAAAGCAGGAGGCAAAGATATGTTTCTCTCTGTGTTTTTTTTAATGTATCTTTAGCATCCCATTCTGAAATGTTAAAACTTTGTTTTGAATGATTTCATTGATGATAATCTTCTCTAACCTGAGATTCTTGAAGATTCACATCTGGTTAATTCTGCAATTTGGAAAGGAGATTTACAAAATGCATATTCCCAGAACTGAAATGTTTCTTATTGATGCAGCCATGGAATGATACCATCTCACAACTGCTTCCTTAATGTATAATGTTTGAGTCATCTTTCAAGATAGAAAAGATCCTTAAAATGAGCATATTATTTACATTCAAAACATAGACCCTTATGTCCGATAAAACAGATTAAAAAGGGGGAGAAAAGAAGACAGTCCTTTGTTAAATGTATCCATTGACTTGGGACAAGTTTGATTACAAAAACTAAATAGAAATGTGTCTTTTCTCATCCAAGACGTGGCCTGCTTATCTTAGAAATTTCTCTGTCCAAAAAGCAGTTTGCTCCTCTTTTCTTTTCTTTTTTGTCCTCCGTTGCTTTCTTGCAAAAGGAAATGTGACCTCACAATTTGAAACTTATTAAATGAACTCCAGCTGCTTATTTGCTGTTTAGTTGTTGTGGACAGTGAAAGCAAAAGTATGTGAAAACAAAATTACCCAAATTGAAAGATCAAAACCCTATGCCAGTTGTTTCATTCAAAATTTGCACTTGAGGTTGTCAAATAATGGCGGGGGTATGCATGTGTGCTTCTGGGTGGCTATTCTTTCTTATGATGTTTGTAGAAATAATGACCCTTTCATTGCTACTTCAGCTATTATAACAATAAAAAAATAGTGAAGTTGCACATGAATCAAGTTCAACTTCCATGGTGACTCCCTGTGTAGTGTTCTTGGGAGCAATATGGATGTGGTTTTCTATTAGCTTTTCCAAGATATTTTTTTTAATTTCCCAGTCTCACCTATAGCTCTAACATTTCACAGCCCTGGCCTTTCATTCAAGTATTAGCTAATTCTGATTCTGCTCAGGACAATAGTCCATCCATGCCGTGTTTATACATCATACTAAACTGTTCTTTGTCTTACCCATAGTTCATTGCTCTTTCTTGAACTATTGTGGATTGGTTAGATTGAATACAATCAAAGCTGATATTCCCAGTTGAATCTCATGTTAAACTAGTTCGTTACTGTTTCAAACAGTGACTTACTTCCCTAAAACTAACTTCAGCTTATTTACTACCCCACGTTCACATTAAATCAAAATCAAGTCTTACTGTGCTTATTGTAAGTATGAACCCAGCCACAAATTTGAATAGCTTTTAAGCCATAGGGAGAAAATGGTATCCCTAGGCTGTATACAATACCTACTTTTATATTGAGCTTCTGCACTTTATTATTGGCATGAACTTTGTTAGATTCAGATAACTGCCAATCATATTTTAAAACTTTAGGTTTTCCTTTTTTCCTATCTGATAAACGGTATCTTACTTTTACTTTGCAGTTATTATTTGAATTTCAAAGAGTAATAATTCCTGGTTACCTGTGAATTCTTATAACACCAGTATATAGCAGATTTATACGTGAACTGAATAATATTATGAATGAAGTAAGACCAGCAACAGAAAAGGCAATAGAATGAAGATGCTAACAGGTTATAAAATAGGGACAAAAAAAAAGCCTCTGGCAGTTATATGAAAAGTATAATTTCCAAAAAGCATTGGCTGGCAAAGCAGTTTTTTTTTGGGGGGGGGAGGGGTGATTTTGTGGCTTAGAAAGACTGGAAGAGAAAACCTAATAATTAGTTTATGGTAACAATGTAGCTAAATTCCACATAGTTGAAGTATTTTAGATGTTTAGCTCCAAACATATAGTATATTAAATCTATCAAAAAGGAAAGGGAATTGCTCATGGCAGGCAGATTCTCTGATATTCTCTCTGATATTCTAAGGATATCCCTCCCAGTGTCTGAAAACCAACTGGTATTATGCTCTAATACATTTAGATTATAGACCCCTAATCAGGGGGCATGTTAGTGGAATCTTGTGGCATTGTAGCCCAACTCATCTGAAGGATCCCAGCTTGCCCGGCTCCACTGTAACTACTTTCCTCATATGCTAAACATGGAGTCATTAAAGGTAAAGGTTCCCCTCGTACATATGTGCTAGCCATTCCTGACTCTAGGGGGTGGTGCTCATCTCCTTTTCAAAGCCAAAGAAGCAGCGCTGTCTGAAGATGTCTCCGTGGTCATGTGGCCAGCTTGACTAAACACCGAAGGCATACAGAACGCTGTTACTTTCCCCCCAAAGGTTCCTATTTTTCTACTTGCATTTTTACATGCTTTCGAACTGCTAGGTTGGCAGAAACTGGGACAAGTAATGGGAGCTCACTCTGTTACGTGACACTAGGGATTCGAACCGCCAAACTGTCTATCTTTCTGATTGACAAGCTCAGCATCTTAGCCACTGAGCCACCGCATCCCATTATGGAGTCATTAGTATCAGACTATATGATGTATAAGCCAGGCTATGATAAGGAGGTATGGTCCTACTCTCAGTTTCTACATACTTAATATGGCAAAAATTGCCCTATTGACTCTAAATGCTCTAAGAACATAGGAAGAGATCAGGCCATTAAGGGAGTTTACTGTTCACAATGTTCACATTATTTGCAGCGAAGCAAATAAGAGAAAAATATCTTTTTTTTTAAAAAAAAGTAAAAATTGACTTTTGACAAGCTAGAATGCAAAAACAATGTTGAGAAGTCTGTTTTTCTGTGGCATGGCATGGCCTGTGCATGCCAGAAGCCTTTCCCCATCAAAGAAGCTAATTGCTCCCGCCCAGAAAAGGAGCAGGCAGCCTTTCTATTTGGAGTCTGTTAAATGAACTCTAGTCATTTATTTGCCGTTTAGTTGTTGTGGAAGCAAGACCAAAGGCTGTAAAGAATTTAGCCAAACAAAAGACCAAAGTCCTATCTAGTCCAGCATTCTGTGCCACTTAGCAATCAGTCAGATGCATTCAGGAAATGGACACAAGGACGATAGGCTCTGCTACTTAGCAATCAGTCAGATGCACACAGGCATGGACACAAGGACGATAGGCTCTGCTACTGTTTCTCTCTAGCAGTTGATTAGTTAAGAATGCTGCCTTTGTTTTTTGCAGATAGCCATTGATAACATGAGTGATTCCGACTAGAAGTGCTTAATACTGTATCTCTGTTCCCACTGGATTTGTCCAGTTTTAAAATCATCTAAATTAGTGGCCATCAGTTACATATAAGAATCTTTTGTCACTCTTGAACCTACATTATGTTTTAATGGTTGATATTGTTCTCAATATTCAAAAAGGAGCAAAACTTTCCTTTGATCACCTGTTATATACCGTTTATGATTTTATGTTCAGTATTTCTGTATCTGTCATTATTCATTTTCTTTGAAAGCCAGAAAGTTCATAGGGGAGTTGTTTGGATGCATAAACACAGCATTTTGTTTACACGTTTTTTACACTTATTTTGGCAAAATTATGTAATTCCATCCAAACAATCTAATCTAATCTAATCCGGCACTTGGGAGCTCAACCTATCTGTTGTAGTTGGAAAAATTGAACCTAAGTGGACTGTTCAAAAAGATCACACCTAGGCCCACAAATCTGCACCATCATGGAGCATAAAGTATAGTAGAATAGAACAGAACAGAACAGAAGCTATCTGCATGTCATGCCCCCAGGTGGAAACTGATCTGAAATAGATCTAGGCATACAGCTTCATCCAGGTACACATAACGTTGTTCCATCAGAATATTCGTAGTCATTTTGGCCATGAATGGAATATTCAAAAGTAGCCTGAAAATATTTTTTAAAAGTGAGCAATCTAACGTTAGCTTCCTTAGGAAGAAATGTATAAATGCCTCTTTTATAAGCCTTTCCCCTGCTGAGGAAGTTATTAATGTTAAATGCAACCTCTCCGTTATCTGATCCCTCCTAGCCAGTACCAGCCAAAAGGGAGCAGGACACATTGTGGTCCAGATTCATCCATGAATCCTGTTCAGATCCACAAGGACAACAAACTAGAACTGATTCAACAATCTCTCACACTGTTGCCAAATTTTTTGTTGAGCTGGCACTTTGATGAAGCAGTTAACATGCTGGAATAAAAAGGCCGTAGGTCCGGGATGGTGAACCTATGGAACGTGTGCTGGAAGTGGAACGCAGAGCCATCTCTCGGGGTACATCAGCCGTCACACCCATTCCGGGGTCCAGCGCGCATGTCAGCTGGTTTTCGCATGCATGGGAGCACCGGAAACCAGAAGAGCAGCTCCCTGGTGTGCCAGGAAGCTGAAATTCTGGTTTCCGCCACGCATATGCGTGCTGGCCAGCTGGTCTTAGCGCGCATATGCACACCAGAAACCAGAAAACCAAGTGACCAGTGCGCATGCCAGAAACCGGAAGCTTGCACCAGGGAAATGCTCTTCTGGTTTCTGGCACTCCCTTGCGTGTGCACGTCCACTCCCATTTCAGCACTCGGTGCCGAAAAGGTTCACCAACACAGCCACAGGTTGTAGTCCGATGTATAGAAGGCAATTAGATGCCTTTCAGCCCATCACAATGTTTAGTCCAACCTGCCTCAGATGAGCTCCTGAGTGCCTGGATTAGATTAGATTGTAGCCTGGATGGAATAATATAATTTTGCTAAAATAAAATAAGTGCAAAAAAGTGCAAGCAGAATCCTCAACCTAATTCATTCACCTCGTTCATGTATTTTCCTAAAGATCTACATTGCAGTTCATAGTAGCTTACCTTACAAAGAAATTTGGACCGGGAGGCCTTGCGCACAGTCACTCATGCGCTGGTGACGTCCCGCCTGGACTACTGTAACGCTCTCTACATGGGGCTCCCCTTGAGGTGCGCCCGGAGACTGCAGTTGGTCCAGAATGCAGCCGCGCGGGTTATTATGGGGAGATCGAGATTCTCCCATATAACACCTATCCTGCGCGAGCTGCACTGGCTTCCTGTGGCCTACCGGGTGCGCTTCAAGGTACTGGTTACCATCTTCAAAGCGCTCCATGGCACAGGGCCTAGTTACCTGCGGGATCGCGTCCTGCCCCATACATCCCTGCGACCCACTCGCTCACACAGGGAGGGGCTACTCCGGGTGCCGTCCTCTAGAGAGTGCCTGGGGACGGTGCCCAGGAGTAGGGCCTTCTCTGTGGTGGGCCCTACCCTTTGGAATGACCTCCCCCCAGACATCCGGACAACAACCGATCTTCGCTCCTTCCGTATGAAGCTGAAGACCTACCTGTTTTGTCAAGCCGGCCTGGCATAACGTTACTATCTTGCCACCCCAGGTCATTTTACAATGGGAAATTTTGTTTTTAATATTTTTGGGGTTTTAAACTTTGTAAGTATGCTTATTTATGGACTTATTTTTACCTCCTCTGCACGATTTTATGGTGCTATCTTGATTATTGCTCTGTACGTCGCCCCGAGTCCCTGTGGGGAGAGGGGGCGACTAATAAGTTCAATAAAATAAATAAATAAATAAATAAATATGAAAGTTTTCCCTCTGAAGGAGAAGAGGATATAGCAGTGATGACGAACCTATGGCACACGTGCCACAGGTAGCACGCGGAGCCTTTTGTCAGGGCACGCGAGGTGCTGGCCAGCGCGCATGCGCACACTGGCCAGCTGCGTTCACCCTTTTTTAAAGCCATTTTTCGCCCTCCCCGGGCTCCAAAGGCTTTAGAGGAGCTTGGGGAGGGCGAAAAGAGCCTCCCCCACCCCCTGGAGGCCCTTAGGAGGCTTCATGAGCTTCCCTGAAGCCTCCGGAGCGCAGAAAAACCAGCCCTACGGGCAAACCAGAAGTTCAGGAATGGACTTCCTGTTTGCTCTGAGGTTCATTTTGACTGCTCCGGAGGCTTCAGGGAAGCGTCCTGAATGTCCCTGAAGCCTTCGGAGCGCTCAAAACAACCCTCCAAGCAAACCGGAAGTGACTTCTGGTTTTCTCGGAGGTTCATTTTGACTGCTCCGGAGGCTTCAAGGAAGCATCCTGAAGGTCCCTGAAGCCTCCGGGGGGGAGACTATTTTCACCCTCTCCAGGCTCCTATAAAACCTCTGGAGCCTGGGGAGGGCGAAAAAAGCATGCAAAAAATGGGGGGTCACGCCTGTAGTGCGTGTATGCGTACTGGGGGTTGCGCATTGCATTATGGGTGTGGCACGCTCGCACACGATCCCCCCCTGCGCTCCCCTTACTTATGGCACACGAGCCCAAATGGTTCGCCATCGTTGGGATATAGCATTGCCTGGCATGCTTAGTGAATACCAACCCTCCAGTGCTTTGCCCTATGCCCTGTGCTAAAATTGGCAAACTGCCCTTAGTATTGGAACATTTCCAAATCCCTTGGAAGAATTGACTATTATTTAATAGTCATACATCCCTGCGACCAATCCGCTCGCACAGAGAGGGACTTCTCCAGGTGCCGTCCACTAAACAGTGTCGGGGGGCGACGCCTAGGAGCAGAGCCTTCTCTGTGATGGGCCCAGCCCTGTGGAATGACCTCCCCCTTGACATCAGGATTACCTCCGATCTCCGCTCCTTCCGTGTAAAGCTCAAGACCCACCTTTTCCAATTAGCTGGCCTGGCTCAACCATAGTTTTATCCCATTGCTCCTGACAGTCTTTTTTAAATTTGTAATTTTAACTGAGGGTATTTTAATTGTTAATTTTAATTCTATTATTACTATTGTATGCATTTAACGATTGTTACCTCCTCCATGTACATGTACGTGTATATGTTTATATGTATGTGTATATGTATTGTATGTATATGTATATTTGTATGGTTTTTTTTTTTCAAAAAGTTTTATTGGTTTTTTAAAACATTTATAAGGAAAAGGGTAAGTGGAATGGTTACAAATTTTGGCAGTTGCAAGTGTGGCAGATGCCCCCTCCCTCCAAACTCATAGGTTACATCTAAATATCAAACATTAATACATAATCATAAAAAATCAGCATATTAATTCTAGAAAAAATAATTTTCAATCGGTTTATATAGTTATGATATATAGTCTAGATATAATTTCATTATTACTTTCGGTCTGTTTATAACATTGTGGTTTTCTTATTCATTTTTGTGATCTGAGCTTTCTTGGTGTTGCCCCTTCACCCCCCGCTGGCAGAGCTCCGGCCCCTCCCGTGTCCTGTGTGACCATTGTGGTATCTTCTGTTTTTTCTAGGTTCGCTTTATTTTTTTCCATAAAGGCCTGTGCCTCTATGGGTGTGTTGATTCTGATTCTTGTCTCCTCCCAGAATATCAGCATACCTTCAGGCATCAACCATCTAAACCACACCCCCTTCTGGTATAGTTTATTCTCCAATTGCGAAAAATAGTTTTTCCTTTTCTCCCTAATTTTTTTGGGAATCTGCTTCAGAATGGTTATCTCCCTGTCATGGTATGTCAGTGTTTGCCCCCTTTGTACACCCAGAATTTCATCTCTTGTGCTTTTCCTAAGGAATTTAATATGAACCTCCCTGGGTACATTGTGTGTTCTGGCATATGCTGAATTCACTCTATAGACCAGATCTATCTCCCATTCCATCTGCTGTTTATCTTTGTGTATGTATTCAGCTAAAATATTAGTCATAATGTCCCTTATGTTTTCCCCATCTGTTTCTATTACATTTTGAAATCTAAGATAAAAGGACATTCTCTCAAACTCTGTTTTCATTTGTTGGATATCAAGTTCTTTGTTTCCCTTCTGTAAAGCCTCTACCCCCCCTCTCGCCTCCGCCACCCCACCCTCCACAAGGTCCAGTCTCTGTGAGTTCTTATAAATTTGAGCTTGATTCTCTTTAATTTCATCTTTCATTTCCCTTAGCTGTTTCTTGATTTCCTCCTGGCCCTGTAAAATTTGTTGAAGCATTTGTTGAAGGTCTATCTCTGTAGTCTTAGGTTGCATCAGTTCTGTTATCTTTGACTGTGTGGCTGGACTGGATGTTGCAGATGTTGGAGCAGAAGTGGCAAAGCCAGGTTTTCCAGGAGGTGGTCTTTTTGGAGACATGGTTTAAAAAGCAAAGAGATCAGTCAGTGTAGAAACTGGGCAGCTGGAGAAGTAGAGCAGGCAGGCGAGTCCAGAAGGCAGAGGATCCAAACAGGTGGGAGTTTCTTTAGTCACTCTAGCAATAGATAAAAGTTTTTTCTCCAAAGAGTTCAGAAAATAACAATCCACAAGAGATTCCTCTGGGTGACTCGGAGACAAAGACCGGAAGCCTGAATTTTAAAGGTGGAGTCAGGTTTCACAGTTCATGAAGACAACGGAAGTGTGCCATCTTGCCCTGCCAGCTTTGGGCTCAGAGGCATAAATTTTTTTAAAAAAAGTTCAAAAAGTTCTCAGATCATCAATAAGTTCTGGATCTAAGTCCCATGAAAAGCACTTTTGCTGGGGTGAGGCATCGTTAGTTGGCTCTCCCCCCTCCTCCTTCCCCTGGGGGTGAGAGCAGAATTTTAACAAGCCGCTTGTCCAAGGGGGGGGAATCCCCCTCCCCTCTAGCCGCTCCTCAAAGAGTGAATCCGAAAGGTTAACTTTTAAAATTACTGAAAAGTCTATCCATTCAAAAGTAAGGGGATGAAGAGAGGAAGCATCTCACCACACTGCCGCTGCTTCCTTCAGTTTTGCATTCTCCGATTGGCATGGGGCGAGACGCAGGCGCGTCCTCCAAAACTGCTCCCCGGTGCCTGGAGCAAAGCGGAAAAGCCCCCACCAGCCGCCGCCGGTGCCAGAGCCTTCCGCGAGCCGCTCCTTCGGCAGGGCGCCTCTTCGGGGCGTCCTGTGCCCCCCCGAAGACGGGGGAAGCCCACCGAAGAGCGGGAGCGGGCAAAGTCCTTGCCCGTCGCCGTAGCCGCCGGAACCGGAAGTCCATTTGTATGGGTTTTTATTGTACGCCGCCCTGAGTCCTTTTGGAGAGGGAGCGGCTAACAAATTAAATTTATTCTATTTATTCTATTTATTCTAATAAGTCTTTTCATTCATAATGTTCCAAATTTTGAATTGTTTTACTCGGGGGATTTGTTTAAATTTCAAAGTTAAGTGCTTTAAGGACCTAGTACCATAATACAAAAATCAGTCACTCTGCCCAATACTGAGTGCCATTGGTTATTGCATTTTAGATGACACATAGCAAGGCAGATACACATTGCGGTAATTTTAACAGTTGGGTAGAAATGAAGTGGTCTGAAAGTAGCATCTTCTCTCTGTTGTGCTATATTTAGATATGCAATGCACTCCTGTGGCAATTTTAAAAAACGAATACAGTTACCCAAAATAGAATCATTCTCAGCCTTCAGATGTGTGTTTGAGTCATTATTTTTAAACCTATGCTGTAATTTTCAGCACCTCTTAAGGGATTTAATATTTATCCATGTTTCCATATTTGTTGAAAGTTTTCAGCAAAGCTCTGAATATTCTAATCAAAATAAACTCCCAACATAGTAAAACAACAAACCTAAATTGCCCGGTGTTTGTTAATTTGAGGTTCATGAGCCGAAACTAGTATATAGCTGTGCAAGTATATTGTTACATTTTAACTAATGCTATATAACATGTTGGGAATGGTCAGTTTCCCAATTAATATCTTGAAGTAGTCCTCTCTGCCTCCTGAATGGCAGCCCATATGTGTGCAACTGTGCTGGTAGGGAGAAAGAACTTGTATATATTATGCCAAGTCCGGGCATCAGTGCCTAGGAGGTAATTCAGTGCAAACCTTGCTGAAAAGACATTTAAGTGGAAATTCCATGGACTCCACTGTAGCATTTTATATGTAAGTTAAAACTATATATTTATTTATACTTTATTATTTATTTACTTTGATAAAGCTAAAACAGTGATGAATAACCTTTTTGTCATATAATCCAATTTGTGCACGACACACACCCTGTGCATGAATGCACGACATCCCTGTCCCCTGTTTTTGGCCCAGCAGCCTCCCTGCAGCCTCCTGGGACCAAAAACAGGTTGTGGGGGGCACACTCTCCCCCATCCCCTACGCATGCACACGCGCCCCCTGCCCCCCCCCCACATGCACAGTGGAGCTGAGCTGGGGGTGACGGCTCATGGGCCCACAGAGAGGGCTCTGCATGCCACCTGTGGCACGGGTGCCATAGGTTTGCCATCACGGTGCTATAATATCCAACTTTATATCTCTATCGGATAGTCTATCCTAAGTTATCTGAGGGACTCCACTTCCCAGTGCCTGGAGACTATTAGGGCCTAGATGGGCACAATGGGCATAGACTCAACCCAGGCAAGACTGAACTGGCTTTGGGTATTTGGGTCTTCTGATGACAAGGTTTTTCCACTTTTGATCTTGGATGGGTTGGCACTGCCCCATACAGACC